>NC_139230.1:105265042-105877349 GCF_977018435.1 Lepisma saccharinum
GCAAATTCGAAGCGTCCTCAGATTCAGGCATAAGAAGTGGTTGAGGCCTTATATTGAAACTAACAGAAGACACAGAACACTTGCTACTTCAGATTTAGATAAGGATTTTTTTTCAAAATGATGAATAATGCTGTCTATGGTAAGACAATGGAGAATATTAGGAAGCATGTAGATGTAAGACTAGTCTCTGATCCAAAAAAGTGTAAAAAATTATTGGCAGATCCAAAATTTAAATTTCGTACAATATATCATGAAGATTTGTCAGTTTTTCAAATGGAAAAGCCATGGTTCAAATTTAACAAACCTATCTATGAGGGAGCTGCAGTTCTTGATATGTCTAAGCTCCACATGTTGCAACTTCACTATAATACAATCAATACTTTTTATAATGATGACCTTTTTCTTCTGTATATCGACACAGATAGTTTTATTTATCATATCAAGACACCTTATCTGTATGAAGATATAAAACATCCTAAGTTGTTTGATTATTTTGACATATCTTCATACCCTCCTACTTTTGATATACCTCTCAACAATAAAAAGGTGCCTGTCAAACTAAAAGATGAAAAAAGTGATGATATTATTAAGGAATTTTATGGATTACGAGCAAGGATGTATGCAATTAGATCAGAAAAAGAGACTATCAAAAAACCCAAGGGAGTAGGTAGAACTATAGTAGAGAGTAAACTCTCCTTTAATGATTATTACAACTGTCTCAAAACTAACTCTCCCAAACTAAGGGAGGAAAAAATAATTCAAAGTGTTGATCATATATTAACAACAAACATAATAAGAAAAATTGCCCTGGATTCAGAGGATGACAAGAGCCAGATTCTCTCATGTGAAATACATACATTACCATGGGGTTCCTATTCTTTAGGAGATGACTACCAATGTAATATTTGCCAATAAAAGAACAATCAATCTATTTGGCTTTATAAAACAAGCTATTGAAGAGCCTGTTGAGTTAGCCTCACCAAATCTTACTAATTTCTTGTCTAAACTAAATGGACTACTAATTATCCACTTGAACAGTATCCTAACAAAATACAATGATGATACTGGTAAAATGTTTTATATTTTTAATAACAATCTAAATTATTATAAATTCCCCATTGGTGGGAAACTTCAATTTACTATAAATCCTGAGAACAAAGGTGAGATAAAATATTTACTGGGAGTAATATCTATCGTATTAAATATAAGATAGATACTGTCACTACATATGATAAGCTGCAAATTATTGTCAGTATATAGAGTTTCTAGGAGATTATGATAAACTTATACCTCTGTTTTTGGAGTTGAAAATTACCTATCCTAAATAAATAACCATCACCACAATGACTAATGATATTTTTGGTCACACAACAAATATAAAATACATGAAGATAAACAATTGTCTGTTTTTGATGTTGAAACTGGTGACCAATAATTATTTGAAGTTTAACAATTGTGCCCCGAGGATAATCCCTTTTATTTAATCTTCTCCTACCAGACACAATGTCTAGACAAGATATAGTTAATGAACTACACAGACCAGCTCGTCGTATCTACAAACGACTATCTGTAGTAACAAAAGGAATTGATTATCTATGGCAGGCAGATTTGATTGAAATGAACACAAGAAATTTTAAAAATCTACATAAGATAAATCATTGTTTAAAGTATTTCCTTACTGTAATAGACACTTTTGGTAAATATGCTTGGGTTATTCCTCTGAAATCTAAAACAGGAGCTTGTGTCACTGAGGCCTTTAGGTCTATTTTTGAACAAGGCAGAATAACTAGTCACCTACAGACAGATAGAAGATACGAATTTTACAATTCAACTTTCACCAAATTAATGGTCCAGCATGATATTAGACATTATTCGACATACAGTAATTTGAAAGCTAGCATAGTTGAACGTTTCAACAGGACACGAAAAAATCATATGTGAAACAGTTTAGTTTGCAGGGTAGCTATAAGTGGGTAACAATTTTATCTGATCTTGTTCATAATTACAATAACTCTATACATAGAACCATAAGTATGAAGCCTGCTGAAGTAACTAAATCTGACGAATACAATTGTTTTCTACTGTTTACTGTCCTCAATATCACCATACAACCAAGAAACCTAAGTACAAAGTAGGAGATCAAGTAAGAGTTAATAAATTGAAACACCATTTTGAAAAGGGTTTTACTAAAAAGTGTAGTATAGAGTTGTTCACTGTGGTTGAACTCTTACCAGGGAAAAGGCATACATATATAATAAAATACAATTGCAATGAAATATTGAAAGGAAGATTTTATGAAGAGGAACTTAGCAAAACTGAATACCCAGATACATATCTTATTGAGAAAGTATTACGTAGAAAAAACAAAAAGTTATTAGTGAAATGGCTAGGACTTCCAGAGAAAAGTTGGATTATCACATACCAAATAATTTTATGACAACAACATGGAATGTGGTAAGACGTTTGTCTGATTTACTAGAAACTAGACAGAAAAATGGTGAGTCGCTACCTAACAATATTAGGTGTCTCATTGTATACCCATCTGGTTGTGGAAAAACTACACTACTTGTAAATAATTTTCTGCTTGCCCCCAATTGGTTAGACTGGAAGAACACACACTTGTATGTTTTCTCAAAAAGTTTAGAGCAACGCAAATAGCAGCAACTTATGAAACTGTATGAAGGACTGGGCATAGCTATCTTTGGATCAGAAATAAAGCCACTTGACAATTGTCTTGAAAACTCAGTTGTAGCTTTGATGATGTAATTTTAGATAATCAAAATTAAGTACGATCTTTTTTTTACCCAGGGTCGTCATAGGGGAATAGACTGTTTCTATGTGACTCAGACTAAGATTCTCAAACAGTTACTTCGTGATAATACAAATCTAGTTTGTCTCTATCGTCAGGACCACACTAATCTTAAACATGTATATAATGACTATGTAGGAGGAGATTTAAACTACAGTCAATTTTCAAAATTCTGCTCTTCCTGTTGGAACAAAGATGATTTTGAATTTTCCGCAATTGATATGACTCAAAAATCAAATAATGGAAAATATAGAAACAAAATTAACAATTTTATAAATGTTGAGTCATTATAAGATACGTTGTGACGTTATAAATAACCTATGAACAAAAATGACAAAAGGTAAAATTGAAGACAATCTGAAATTACATATCTATTTGGCTAAAAGATTTAAAGGCTGGAAATCTGAGAATAGAGGTTACTATGAACAACACAAGCGTCAGGATCAACCAATTAATGATGCTATCAGTGGTCTTGGTAGAGAAATTAAGGGTTTCACAGAACAAAATAAGAATCTCATGAATGAGCTAGTGTATCTTGCTGCTAGAAATTATGCAGATTTTTCTCCTACACCACTATCCAGTATTCATACTCCTCTAGCACTCCAACAACCACCTACTAAGGCCATAGGATTTAGAATGAAATGAATAAGGTCCCTTGCAAGAGATTACCTGAGTACTGGAAAATTTGACAATGATGAAGTGTTTGGATTGTGTCCAACCACGGAGCCTAATGAGGGAGTAGTTTGGAAAATTGGAAAATCTAGGGTTACATTTCAAGGAGACGACGTAAAAGTCAATTTGGGTGGAGCAAATAGCTGGTCCAGATATCCTGGCACTGTGGGACTGTGGGAACTCATCACTCAGAAACACCCCAGAGATTATACAGATGAAGATTACCAGAGTTACTCAGAAATTTTAATACTGTCTGATGCTCTATACCAAAACAATGATGCTAGTCAGAATAGAGTTGGAGACAAATACAAAAATCTGATTAAACCTATTTGGAACCAACTCAAAACTGGTAGTGGCATTGAACACTACAATACTCTACCCAAAGAGTTTGTGTGCGTGGATGATGTGAGAAAACTCCTAGATAGATTGTTGGTCATAGCAGGAGAGGAAAATGTTCGCAATAATAATTTCTATAATGAAAAAATAGGCATTGTGGATATGATTAGTGCTAAACTAGCCAATTTTATTGTAAATGACAGTAAAGGCATAGGATACTTAATTAAAATTATTAATACTCTACCTCCCAAATTCTGGAAGGGTCAAGGTTAGTTAATGACATTATTAACAAAATTCCTTTCGAAATGCACTTACCTGGTTACCAATACTGTGGTCCAGGGACAAAATTAAAACAAAGACTTGAGAAAAGAAACAAAGGAATAAATTCTTTGGATACAGCTTGTAAAGACCATGACATTGCCTACAATACTCATAATGACCAATTTTTCGTCATAGGCTGATCAAAAATTGGAACAAGTAGCATTTGAAAGACTAATCAGCAAGGATGCTTCATTAGTTGAAAAAATAGCAGCATTAGGTACAAGCAATGTAATGAATACAAAACAAAAATTAGGGTGGGGACTATAATCCTGTATATATATATATATATATATATATATAAATACCCATTATGATGAAATCTAAAAGTATTGTATACCAATTAGCTTATTCAGATCTAAAATCTCTAGGATCCTTAGACAATCTCCTCACTAAAAACAACATGAGAAGAAAAAATCTTGTTTGAGTAAGGGTCATGGAATAAAATTAACACTTAGAACACCTCAGTTGAAAAGATTGCAGAGTTCCAGAAAAAAGAAACACACTGGTGGATTCATATTTAGTATTCCAGCTATTTTAGCAGCTCTGGGTGCTGTGGGGAGTCTAGCAGGGGTAGTGCAGCTATAGCAAAAACAGTAATTGACGCAAAGGACAAAGCTGAACTAGAATAACAAAAACGTCAAAATCTGGCAATTGAAAAAAAAGGGAACGGTATTTATGCTTGGATAAAATATATAAAAAAAATTGAACCATCATCCATCTATGATATTGCAAATATGATTGAGTTACTGAAAATTAAATACTTCAGAGGTGTTGTCATGTCAGATTCCTTACCCTTCAAGGGACCATATACAATAGAGTGTGGAGTAGTCAATTTGGATAGTTTCAAAAATTAAGGCACTCACTGGATTTGTTATTACAAACAAGCTAACATTGCTTTTGTTTTTTATTCTTTTGGTGGAATACTACCATCAGGCTTAGTTAGTTATCTTAATACTTCTAATTTTTATTATAGTGACGAGCGTATCCATTATTTTGAGGATGAAAATTGTGGCCACCTATGTGTTTCTATGCTGGCATCTTATCTCAAATAAATAAACCAGCAATTGAAGATTTTCAGAAAGCATTGTGGCATCTAAAGCATCATGGGAGTATTCCATCTCACTATTGACACTTCAATACTAAAACTTAGCTTACACAATGATAATGTCTATGCTAAATCTATAGCTCTACGTGCTATCTACAGTATGTATCTTATTCCTAATATCGCAGAACACAATAATAGGGTTGATAGCCTACTAGGTTTTGAGAACAACACAAAACTTGAGCCTGCCATCAAACAATTAGGTGCCAATATTCCTAAATTCTTGGCCATAGAGACTTTGAACATCCATTGTAATGTGGCAGAAGGAATTAACAATTCTGATAACAATATACGTAGTCACAAATAAACTGGAATAATAGCAACTTTCAAACCAAAATCTGAGTTCCTGGAGTCTATCATCTACACACCCTCCTCACCTATCTATTTTCCAGTATCTCACAATCGTATAGAGCACATAGAATTGGTGGTATCCAATGACAAAGAAGAAGTAGTAGATTTTGCTTGGCCTCCACAACAGCAATCATAGAAATTAATATATAAAATAACCATTAACATGGAGCATATTGAAAGTTATGAATTACAATATTTTCCTCCCAATCGTCGTACATATGAATTACAATATTTTCCTCCCATTCGTCGTACATTTGCTAATCTCAATGAACCCAATCGTGAAATTGAATTTGACATGTACGTGTGTGACAGTTTTGTACATCCTCAAAGGACTGACTTGTATATTAAATTTGAAGTAGTAAAAAATGAAAATAATGAAGCATTTCTCCCTGGTGGAAACATAAAACTAGTAATAATCTTGTACCACACTTGTTCTCTCAAGTCAAAAATTAGAGAACATGGTATTGTGAAATAGAATATACTATCCTGGCATTACTTCTACTGCCATAGGAACACTTAAATTTTCCAAAGTAGATGCAACATATTACCAGGCAGGTAATCAGGAACCAAAATTCTAACAAAAAACACACTACTATTTCTCATGCGTCTTCTGCCTGGTTTCTTCTCAGACTACAAGGACATCATATGTAAAGGTGGTATCAGGGTCACTTTTCGCAGGGCAGCTAATAACAATAATGCACTAATGCGTTATAGTACTTTGAATCCTAATGGTACAACATTACCCAACACCTTACCTCAAACAGCCAAGTGTATCATCAAGACCATGGGGCTGAGGATACCAGTAGTAGAATATGAAAATAATTAAGCCCTCAAATACAAAGCAAATATTCTAAAATATCCACAAATTCCTATTGGATTTTACACTTACCAGTGTGTCCAAAAACCAGCCTCTGGTGGACATTATGAATTTGGCGCCACTAATCAATTTGGTAGCATACAGTATGATATGCCAGATTTTGTAATTGTGTTGTTCCAGACTGGGAGAGAAACAGTCTAGAAACACATTCTAGCAAATTTGATGATTGCAAGAATAAAAATATTTATCTTAAAAATGGACGTAATGAGATTTTCCCTCGTGAAAATTATAATCTGGACATACCACAAGATGACTTTCTTAAATTATATGAGGCTTACACTGCTTACAAAAGAGTAACTGAAGGAAACATAGATGTATACTACACTCCTAGTGAATTCAAGGCACACAGACCAATGTGGTAGTCAATGATAGAACTAACAACAAGATTTTGTGTGAATTTCTGACAACACTTTATGTAGTGTTATTCTTATTACAGAGAAGATTTTTGTATATGATGTGAAGAATGACAGAGTCACAGAACAATTTTACTTGCTATTACTAGACCACAATATTACTGTCTGATCTACATTTTTAACTCAGTTTAGGGCCTCCCCGATGGCGCAGTGGTAGCGTCGTCGCCATGTAATCAAGGGGTCCTGGGTTCGATTCCCAGTGGCGGCACATGGTGGTTCGGATCCACTTTAAACTGTAGGTCCAGTCCCGATTAGCCTTTCTGTGCATAAAGTGGACTTAAAATAACAAATCAATCAATTAATCATTAACTCAGTTTTAACAATACTACAGGATACATTAAAAATAATATTAATTTTTCTTAATACTAAGTAGTCAAAGTACATATAAAATTTATAAGCAAAGCAGAGCGTTTCAAAAATAACTAGTAACCAAGTAGTCAGTAGTTTTTATATCTTAAAAACTACCTTGGCATCATTTTCAACAAAACTAACCACCTGTCAGTAGATCAACAGTGGGGGCCACGTGACTCTGGGGGTAGAATTCCCAAGCTAGATATTCAAGAATTTTAATCATCATGGAACGAGGGTTTTAGAATTCGTAGCATGATTAGACCATTTTGCTACACCTATGAATTAGCTAAATCCACCTGAAGATATGAAAATATAGCTTAATTTTAGCCCAAATAGGTTATGGTATCAAACGGATTTGTTGCCAGAATGCCCTATTTCCCTCTACTAACATCACTTCTTAAAATATAGTGCTTAGTGTTAGTATACTGCTAAATTTAGAGCACGTGCATCATTTGGATGGTGTACTTCTATTTGCAATATTATTGTATTATTGATTTCCTGTATGAGGTAATGTAGTTGTACTAAGTGTACTTCATATGTTAACACCTTGCACGTTACCCGATAAAACAGAAAAATAAATAATATCGAATTCACATTAATAACTCCTTGTCACAGTACAATGTTACGTTAACAAGTGAATTTTACATTGAAGATAAAATCCATGTAATTATTGCTGTGGATTACCAAAATAATTATATTTACCTCAAGCAGAGGGGGCGAGTTCTTTGAAGGAGGAACCGTACTATATTCTCGCCCTAAGCTTAGAAATTTCTATCTAGGGTTCTGTAATTTCTCATGAAACAATAGGGCCTCCCGATTGCGCAGTGATACCGTTGTCGCTTTGTAATCAAGGGGTCCCGGTTTCGATGCCCGGTGGACGCACATAGTTGTTCGGATCCTACTTTAAGCTGTAAGTTCAGTCCCAATTAAGCTTACTGTGCATAAAGTGAACTTAAAACACCAAATCAATCAATCGTGAAACAATAATTGAATCGGTCACGCGGCTGCCGCATGTTATTTGTTTGCCCAGGTTGAATTTCCTATCTTAAGTTGTGTAATATTTTGTGTTAAATGTGTGGATTTTATAAATCTTATAAAACAATTATGAACAATTAATAAAATATGGACAGTTCAACATGGTATTGCATTCAAATAAACAGCAACTATTACGTATTAATCCAAAATATTGTGCGGGATTTTTATGAATGATATTGGGGGGGGGGGTAATACATCCATGATCTTGGGGTGATGGGTTGATTTGATTGATTTGCTTTTTTTTTAAGTCCCCTTGATGCACAGTAAGGATAATCGGGACTGGACCTACATTTTAAAGTGGGATCCGAACCACTTGTTCCTCCCACCGGGTATCGAACTCGGGACCCCTTGATTACAAGGCAACAACGCTACCACTGCACCATCTGGGAGGCTTTTAGGGGTGATGGGCATCCCTGTTTAGGGAAAACGGACAGATAAATTATAGGGTTCAGCAAAGCTATAAAAAGTTACTGTCAGTAGACATGCTATTGTACGTAGTTAAATACTTTATAGAGATTATAACATGGTTTGAGGGTACGAATGACATGATTCGGGGCCCGGGAGGACGCATTACATGATTGGGGGTACGGATGAGGAGTTGGGGGGGGGGATTGCGTCATTGGCCTTGGGGTTGGGGGATGGGCACTCCTGCACGACGATAATTGTGTTAATGGTAACTTTATATGTTAAATAAAACGAAATGATGTACAATTACAGCAGCAATGTTGAGAATTAAGCTATTTAAATATTATTTCAGGAGGAAATTTTAAAAAATCACCAATGTTGTTTCATGTGATAGATACTACCTGAAGCTCCTACACACCATCTGGAGTAAAACATAGTAAATGAAACAAAACATAGTAACACATGCGAAAAGGAACACCTCCAAGTGTTGTTTGTGTGTCACAAATAATATTTAGATTTGCGGGAATACAAAAAAATGCAATAGAATGAATGTAGTCTTTTTCATAGAAATTCAACTAGAAACTATTCTCTGTTCCAGTAATATTGGAAGCAGGTGAGGCAAAATAAGTCCTCTGCGCAAATGCGGAATCAGGGATTTGAAATGGCGCGGGAAAAAGGGTGAGAGAAGAACTGAGTGCATGGACGGGAAACTCTGCTGCAGAGACCAGCCCGTCATGAGCAGCGGACACAGGTTAGCTCCGCCCTCTCGCATTCTCCCTTCCATTCTGTTATGTGCGGCCTTTGTCCGCAGATTCCCGGGACATAGACTTTGCACTTGCTGCAACACAGCGTTTGATAGATCACACTGGGTAATGTATTTTTGAATCGATAAAGAGACAGATTAGCGGAAGGTAGGCTTTCTTCTGATCTCCGATCATGTGTATACAAATACACTTCCCCAAAAGTTTACAATTTGTAACATCACGCCAGCAAAAAAACTGTGCACTAAGTGCAACGCAGTTGATAAACGCATTGGTCCAGGCATCAGCGCAGGTGCACACCACAACGTTGTTTGCTGGGGGGGGGGGGGGTCAGACTGCTCTAGATGTGGAAAGAATATTACCTATGCCAAAAGAGGCACAGGAGAAATTGCAAGGCTCCATCGTGTTTCACATTACAGGTAATATAAGCCCAAGCTGGAGCATGCAATGACAAACATAGATTACCCGGTAGCAAACTCCGGCATTGCAAATTTCAAATACCAGGCCAAGAAGAAAGAACACATGGAAGGTGCAGTTTCTTCGACCGAAAAAAGAATATTCCTACACGTTTTACATGTAAACGTATGGGATACATTGTTAGTTATCTATGCAGTTCATGTGATAACAAGATGCAAAGGGTGGAAATGGACTGTCATTCAGATAATCAGTAAAATAAATCAGTTGGTCCAATTTTGTCAATATCTCGTGCTTTATTAATTTGTAATATTACTATAATAGTATTACTATCAATTATCATCATAATTATTAGTATTAGTATTACTGGTATTTAGTTTTTTTCCAAATATTCATTTATATATCAAGCATAAACAACTTAAAATAAAACTTCAGTGTAATATTTACTTAATAGAGAAGAGTTAAATCAATAACTTTGTATACACAATGTAATGACTTTGTAATGGAAAATGTACAGTCCAAGCATGTGAAATATGTAACGAAATATTTAAATAAATGTTTAAAGATAATATCATAAATATTAACAACATATTATACATCAAAAATATTGAAAGTACAAATGCGAAGCAACACTCCGCAGGCGTCCTCGCGCGTGTGCGAAGGGGTTAACCATAAACCAAGGCGTCATTTCCTCATAATTTCGGTATCCCTGTTTATTGTCTTATAATTTATTGATTTATTCTTTTACACTTTAGATTTTTCACATCTTCTACGCCGACCTCGTGGCGGAGTGGTTAGCGAATCGTGCAACGACATGAGGGGTACCGGGTTCGATTCCAGGCCTGGGCATGGATGTTTGTGAGTGTACATTCATCAATTTCATCATATCATCACTAATGTCTATCTTCGAAATTAGCCAAAAAGTGGTACAAAGGCGAAGTAAAATAAAGCAAATCAATCAATCAAACATCGTCTACATTGGAATTTAAGATTACCCTAATTTGATTGTGATCTCTGAGTAGCCTGGTTGTTCTGCTTTCCAAAACAACCAAGGTTTACATAATGTAAATTGTTAGAGATAAAGGGTGATTAATGTTAGTAAGATTAGTATCATGGTTTAACATATTGAAATTGTTAGAGATAAAACGGTGAGTAATGTTAGCAAGATTGGTATGTAGTAAGATAGTCTATATTGACCAATGATTGATTCGGTTGACCAGATCAATGATTGGTTTACAAATGTATTTATTAGTTGTTCTTTATAGGGTCAAACATTAGTCAATGATTAATTAGTTGATAGAGGGATTAGTTATAAAAGGAAGGTATGTATGGAATAAGAAGGTGGTACTTAAGGTATTGAAAGCACGGACTGGTAGGGGAATCGTCAGCACTTGAAGAGATGGTCTTTGATGAAAAGATAAGATATTGAAAATTGGTTTAGTTATAGGTGCGGGTAAGATCCTACTGAAATCAGCAGCGATAGCAAGGACTGGGAAGGGGAACGTAAGCCCTAAAGAGAGGATTCCCTAGAAATTAAAAGCTATCAGGTTCCTGGGAGTCATCAGGAAAAGATTGGGATGAGATAAAGAGATGTGTAGAAATGTCGGAACCAGAGTCGGAGCAGGTGGTTTATATCAGGCTTAACTATGCACTTTTACAAATATGTATGCTTTCACTAATTCACTGTTTCGTTTTCACTATCTTCATTGTTCTGTTGGGCTTTTTGCTGGAAGAGTGGACTCCTTCGAGTTTCGTTTGCCTCCTGTGGTCCCGTAGGAAAGAAGTGGAATCTTCTTTGGGAATGTTCTTTTGGGGGTTCTACATCTATATCGTTGTTGGTCACTTGTCGCAAGGTGGGCGGGTTGGGGATAGGCGTGTCTGCCCTTGAATTCTGATAGACCTCCGTAGTGTTTGTGAAGGAGTATTTTGAGGTAGGATATGGGGTTGAGTGGGAATACGAGACTTGAATCTGAAGAGTTCTTCCCTGGACCCCAAGTCCGACAGTCTATTTAGTAGGTCGCAGTGGATAGAATTACAGATCACACTATATGGGTCAAAATTTGGTAATGGCAATCGAATTTGTGTAACTTCAGGGTTCGAATAAGGGCAAAAGTACACCTTTTACTCAGGTGTATGTATCCACGTCGTTGAAACAGTTTTCAAAAGTAGGAGTACGGCGTTGGTTAAATTTGTGTACGTGTTGACCATAGCTGCCGTGCCCCGTTAGAAAATGTATTAAGCCCCTAGTGGATCATCTCGGATCTGCCTTGCAAGTTTGGAAAAAAATTGGACATCTACTCAAGGATAGTTCGTAGGCTGTGACGTTCTGTGGGGGCAAAAATGCTGATTATCTCTATTATCTTCTCATTGCCTCCTTTGAGCCAGAATTTTGAAGCTTTTTTCTTTATAATTTTATATATTTACCAGAGGTTGTTTACTGCAAGTAGCGCTAATGGAGAGGATGTAAGGAATGCTCCGGTTAGACGGAGTATAGCTCTTCTCTGGGAGGATGTACATAAACGTCTTGATGTTTACTTGTCTTTTTAGGCTTTTGGCCCAGACATGAGCGCCGTAGGAGACTACGGAATTATATTTGGACGTTAAGTAGGTCTTGATGTTCTTGCAAGATTATTAGTCTTTTGATACGCCAATTGTTGCCAAATTGTTTATTAATGATCCTGCGTTTGATGTAGTTGCTATATGTCTGTTGAAGAGCATTTTAGCAACATAGTGGTAACTCACAAAGCAAGATGGCCGCCTTGCTGGGAAAGCGTGAACGTCTATCGGAGCAATTAGAAAGTGAACTTGTTGGAGATATAATTGATTTTCAAGTAGTGATTCATCGTAAAAATCATCAAGCAGTGGAAATTACTCAGATAGTGATGAAAGTGAAAGTATTTGTTTCTTTCGTTTTCATTCATTGTGTTGCGAACCTTAAGTTGATCCGGAAAAAAGTTATTTCTTGAATACCATTATCTTGCTCCTAAATTATCTGAAAAATGTTTCGGTGTTGCCATTAGAGACTACTCCCATGACACGGCAAAGCATTAAATTCCTTAAATTGTAAGATAAAGCATTCTTATTGTATTAAGCATTTTTTAATTAAAAGCTAAATTCTTCATTTGTCTGTACTGAATTTAACCTGATCATGCATAATTATTACGTGTCATTAAAAGTTGCAAAAAACAATGAAAATATTTTGTTACTGCAATACACAGATTATGTGTTATGTGATCATTGAAAGTCTATTTCATACCTAAATCATACTTTCATGACATTTAAAAGATATCTGTGAAATTAATGACTTTCTGAAATATTCTATCGCCTTTTTCTAGAAAGTACCTTCTTATGGGTTGCCATTTTCTTGCCCCGAGAGGCAGAATTACATTTGGAAAGGCTGATGATAGGCTGAAGTTAATGGCGGATTCAACCACTTTGGCAAAGGAAAACCCACAAGAGTATCAAGTAATAGCCATAGATATGCAGCACGCATTTCACACTCCAAAATCTACTGCTGGTCCTTTATTTTACAAAAGAAAAGAATTAACCTGAAGCTACGGCATACATGGCTGTGGATTGACTGTCATAGAACTGTCTTGAAAACCATTTCCAACTGGCTAGTTCTATGTGTAATGCTCGTAAGTTACTTTATGTATCATGCATCATTCTACACATGAAACATGAACAACAGGTAAATAATACATAGTTTCTATTTCGAGAAAATTCATGGTGCTTTTAATGTACCTCCCTATCAAGTTCGTAACTCATCGCAAAACTTTCGGTAGGATTTATTCACAAGCTATATTCGTGATTTTCTCCATATTAAGTTAAAAGCTACATGAGGACATGGAAATCCTGGTTTACTGATTTAGTAAATGATTAACAATATATTACGGTGTATATTAATCTCAATCCCGCGACCATAAATCACAATGTTGATTTATGGGTGAACGCGAAACATTCAGTCCCCTGCATCTCAAAACTGTCTGCGTGTGGCTTATGACTATCTCCCACTGACCCCTTCATTTACATAAATATATATATTTTTTAATTTCAATCATTTGGTGTTTATTTAATAGAGTTTAGGTTTTTGAAAGCACTTAATGTAAAACAGCGCAAGCAACATAATTTTATGGTTTGCCGTTAGAGCCTATTTTTCGAAATTTCCAAAATGGTGGATATTTGTCAAAATTATGTATGTTCCCCCTCTCCGATCTTCGGCGATTTCTCTCTGAAGGTACAGGAACACCCAAGGAATGTAAGAAAACAAAAATAGCTTTCCAATTTATTTTCCGTCTCCGACCCTAATTTGCTTATGCTACCATTAGTGTGGGAAAGTGCATACATGAAGAATCCCTTATGGTTTCTTATATTTAAAAAAAATGAGAAGAAGAAGCAATGCACAGTACTGGAACTCAGAGCCAATATCACGCAACTGTGCAACGCAGTTACTAAAAAAACTTTGGACAACCTTCTACAGGATATGAACGTTCGTCTTGAATGCGTGGTGTGACAAAATGGTGTTCACACTGAGCGTATCCTCCAGTGAAGACACATTTACTTGCGTCTGTGTTTACAAAGTACTAAATTGATTGATTTGCTTTATTTTACTTAGCTTCTTGTGCCACTTTGGGCTAATTTGGGAAGACGAGGATGACTGATGATATGATGAAATTGATGAAAGAACACTCACAAACATCCATGCGCGGGCCAGAATTCAAACCCGAGACCCCTTGCATCGTAGCGCGATGTGCTAACCACTCCGCCACGGGGATCGGCTACAAAGTTCTAAAGTTTTTACTCTTGTATTGTGTAAAATATAGATACAAACATAAATAGAAATTGATCATCAGTCGCGCACCACCCTGTATTACGTAATATGAACTTCCTTAACCAATGACTGCGTAACATACGAAATAATTAAATATTAATTATAATATATATGCACACAAATCAAACTTACTTACATTATACATAACATCAGTCCAACCCTCTAGTGTAACACATTGGAATACAGTCAACATTGCAAGGCCAAAATTATCAAAATTTGTGATCCCAAAATTAGGGCCTTCCCAATATTCCCTGCAGTGCATATTATCTTCACAGTGAAATCCACCCTCACCACAGGGATGTGGAAAGTCCATCTTTTGTTCTGAAATGGAAGAAAGAAGATAAATACAGTTTCAAGTCAGACCTCACACAGTTTGTTTTCTTTAATTGTACAACTGATAATAGAGCTGTTTTAAAAGGTTCATAATGAAGACATTTTCAAAGTGATTCAACACGTTGTGAAGCGTTCTGTGACCAATCATCTTCATTTGCATGCTGCTCTTTTAAGCAAAATAAGTAGCTAGAAACAGTTTCGTTTCCCATACCTCATCTTCTAAGCCTCTACCATGCAAAAACGCATCTGCAATTGCAGATAATTGTTGAAACTGTTCAGATGTATGCACTATCGGGTGCTTGCGTTACTCTGTCACGGAGCGGTGGGAGCAGTACACCGAAAGAGGTACCATAATAACTATTAACCCTAGATGTAGAAACTTCGTCAACATTTGTTTTAATTCCTCTTGATGATTATATAGGCTAATCGGAACCAGATCGACAGGTTCATGGGTTCATGTGGGATGCGACCTACTCCCCAATACACCTTTCACTGGGAATCAAACTCGCGGCCCTTGGCTACAAGCTTACCACACCAAGAAGGTAAAAGAAACAACGTATAGTAACCAAAATACAGTAGTCAGTCCATATTGATTGAGACTCTAGCAATCATACAATATTTGAAGCAATTATTTATAATATTGAAAATTGGTACTCTTTGCTTTACGTTTTACAAGCTATCAATAGATGAAGGGTTGATTTCTAGAAATTGTCCGCAATATGGCTATCACTTATCACCAATTGTCCTTACAACGCTACGGCAACCCCGATATTCTTAGATACCTTGAGAAATCAAACTCAACTCCACTTTAACCTAGGTAGCAAACAACTTGGATTATTTTCTGTACATTGTAAAATATAATATAGTGAAATAGAATAATTTCCTAACAAGATCATGCGGATTTCTGTTGGCCCACATTCAATACCTTAATTAAAATAAAAGAAAACAGGTTCCCTCTCCCAACCACCTAATTAAAGTGTAACTTCATGAGTGAGAAATTGCCTAGGTGATATGTGTGTGTGTGTTATAGTATTTACATATTATATTAATAACATTAGTTTCTTCTTCCAATTACTTAACGTGAAACTTCCTTTCTCTCGTTTTCAGGTGAAAAAATTATTCAATTTTAATACAAATCCGGTGCATTATTCTATTCCAACCGACGTAAAGAAAGTATTATTGACATTAGGCGTACAAACAATAAACTTTTATTTTTTAAGACAACTACATAGTGGTTACAATCTTAGTATGGCACATAGAGTTTCATGCAAGAAATTGTGTATGCCGAAAATGAGAGTGTTGCTGTTTACTTTATTGAAACCTTTGTCACACTTTTCACACATGCACAGAATTCACAATAGATGTGTGTAATCAAGGGGTCCAGGGTTTAAAACCCGGTGGAGGTACATAGTGATTCGGATCCCACTTTAAATTTAGATCCAGCCCTGATTAGGTTATTTGTACACAAAGTTGGACTTGAAAGAAAGACATAAAAACAGCTTAATTAAGTGGTTTAAATTTAAGTCGTAACACTTATTGCTGGGCCAGTTGATTTAGTCTGTTACAACCCCCACCCTACTTTTTGTTTGGTGTTCATAGATATGGTGGTCCCTAATGCTGCTATTTTTTCACCCAAAGAAGCATCTCTGCTTACTAATCTACCAAATGCAGCCTCTTCTAATTTTTTGTCTGCCACATGTCGCTTGTCAAGATCGATATGTGTGTTGTATGCTATGTCATGGTCTCTACAAGCAGCGTCTAGGGGATTAACACCAGGGTCCCCTCTGTTTAGTCTATGGTCTAGTTTGGTACCAGGACCACAATACTGATAGCCTGGTATGTGTAGCTCAAATGGCAGCTTGTTTATGATGTCATTAACCAGCCCCCGACCCTCAGAGATATTCCAAAATTTAGGCGGTAGAGTATTAATAATTTTTATAAGATAACCAATCCCCTTAGTGTCGTTGACTATAAAATTAGACAATTTGGTGGCTATCATATCCATAATCTCCGACTTTTTCGTTGTAAAAGTTGTGGTTACCGGCATTTTCTTCGCCAGCTATGACCAGCAGCCTATCTATTAGTTTTCTTACATCGTCAACCCAGACAAATTCTTTAGGCAGGGTGCTGTACAGTTTGATTCCGCTACCTGTCTTAATTTGTGTCCATATGGGCTTGATTAAGTTATTGTATTTTGCTCCACTGCTAGACTTGACTCTTTTTGGTGTAGGGTCGTTGTTTTGGTACAGGGCATCTGATTTTATTAGTATTTCTTTGTAGTGCTCATAGTCTTGATCTGTATAGTTGTCAGGCCCTTTACGAGTCATCAGTTCCCACAATCCAGGTTTTCCAGGATACTTAACAAAACCAACTCTTTCTCCAAGATGAGATTCTGAATATACAATCAGATCATCGCCCATAAACGTAACTCAAAATTGCCAATTCTATGTATGATGCCACCGTCAAGCTCTGTGTCAGCATATAAACCAAAAACCTCATCTTTGTTGTCTTTAGGTGTGCTTAAATATTTTTGAGCAAGAAGGCCCAATTCAATAGGATCCTGACTAGCTTCGATTCTTTGAGGACGAACAGAACTAGGTGTATGAATACTAGAAAGGGGGGTGATTGGATAATCTAATATGTTCCGAGCAGCTACCGGCACAAGCTCTGTGATCAAATTTTGGTTCTGCTCTGTAACAGTTTTGATATTTTTACCTAGTTCACTAATAGCATCAATAATAGGCTTTTCTGTGCGCTTGTGTTGTTCATAGATACCTCGGTTCTCTAATTTCCATCCCTTATATCTTTTTACAAGATAGTCTCTTAATTTAAGATCTTCAACGATTGGTCGTTTCATGGTTGTTTATATACGTCTCTACGTCTAGAAAATAATTGATTTTACTCGTATATTTACCACTATTGGGCTTCCTTGTCATATCGATTGTGACAAACCCGTAGCTGTCCTGGTTCCAGGACCTACCAAAAACCATAGGAAATACGTTGTAGCTTAAGTCTGCACCTACATACTCGTCATGTATGTGTTTGAGGTTAGTATGATCTTGACGAAATGCACATACGAAATTGCTGTTGTCTCGTAGCAGCTGTTTCGTTATTTTAGAAAAGGTCTGCGCCAGGTAGAAGCAATCTATTTCTTTGTGCCGCCCCTGTGTAAAAAAATTTCGAACCTCGTTTTGATTATCCAGTATAATGTCATCAAACACAACAACAGAGTTATCGAGACAGTCATCGAGTGGCTTAACATCTGATTTAAAAGTGGCTATATCCAGTCCATCGTATAGCTTCATCAGCTGCTGATATTTAAATTGTTCCAAGCTCTTAGAAAAGACGTACAAGTGCCTGTTTTTTCAGTCTAAGCAGTTAGGTGCCAGTAAAAAAAATTATCAACCAGTAACGTAGTCTTACCATAATCCGACGGCCCAACAATAAGACAAAGAATATTATGAGGTAGCAGATTGCCATTTTTCTTGGTCTGCTGTTCGGGCTCTGGTAGTCGCTTTATAACATCCCAGGTGTTCATAGTATCAGTTTGTCTGCTTTGAGCCAGCTGTTTTCCGGATGACCTAGCCATTTGACCAGTAGCTTGTTGCCTTTTTGCGGATGACTTTTTCTATGAGATATGTCAGGCTGTTTTTTAGTTTTTTTAGTCTTCTTCATAGAATCGGCCTTTGAGGATTTCGTTGTGATGGTCTTTTATTATATATGTGTTACGGGTCCCAGGTTTAACTTGAACCACTGTAAATAATTCAGTGCACCAGTTTCTAGTAAAGCCTCTTTTGAATGAGTGTTTACATTTACAAATCCTTACTTGATCACCTACCTTGTATTTAGGTCTTCTGGTTGTTGGCTGATATCTCGGATAGTAAACAGTGTTGATCAATCGCTGCTCGTCAGATTTGGTTACGTCAGATGGCTTCTTATTAATTGTGGTGTGGACCGAGTTGTTATATTGATTTAGAAGTTCTGGCATCATAGCAACCCATTTATAATTACCTTGAAGCGTAAATTGTTTATACATATGACTTTTTAGGGTCCTGTTGAATCTTTCTACAATAGAGGCTTTGAGATCGCTGTAACTTGAGTAATGTCGTATTGACTGGCTCTTAACAAATTGTTGAAACACCAAATTATAGAATTCTTTACCGTTATCTGTTTGTAGATAGCGCGGTAATCTGCCACTCTGATTGATGGATGTCCTAAAAGCTTCTGTAACACATGCTGCAGTCTTGGATTTGAGTGGCACAGCCCAGGCATATTTCGAAAATGTATCTATGACAGTAAGTAGATATTTGTAGCCCTTGTTGATCTTGTCTATGTTTTTCAGCTGTCCACTAGCCATCTCAACCAAGTCAGCCTGCCACAAATCGTCTATGCCTTTTGTGACCACTGGCAGTCGCTTTTAGTTACGTCTGGCTGGTCTGTGTAGCTCGTCAACTACGAATTGTCAAGACATAGTACGTAAACAAGAATATTGCAACTATGGGGTGTTCAGCAGCTGATACTACAGGATTTTCTAAATACAGCTTATCCCCTATTTGGATAATAAATTCGAGATCACCATCATCTTCAGCATAGGCTGTTTCTAGTGTATCTGTAAAATCCTCTAACTCCACACTGGTGATTTTTGGTATGTTGTCAGCATTGGCTATTGATAAGGTAGGGTAGTGGTGTGCCAGTATTTGATCTTGACAGGTTTGAGTGTGCCCCTTACGAAGAACTGGTAATAAAATTGTGCAGGGGACAACATATACAGTTTGCCACCTGGTGTAAACGGTGATTCGTATTCTTTGTTGGGGACACTGTACAAGTCAAGGATTACTGTGTGCTTAGGATTCTCGATTAGGCCAGTTATTTCTTTTTCTGCTGTAAGCAATCTACTTATTACAGATTCAAGATGCTCATTGATAGTCCTAACAATCTCGTCGTGGCCTGGTTTGATTCTTATGTCCACAGCAAGTTTCTTGTATTGTTGCACAATCTCTTGAAGCTGCGTGGCAAAAACAGACAGAGCATTTGCTTGGTTGGATTCCATGGCCCCTAGCTGTTGCTTGATGTTGGCTACAATTTGCTGTAGATTTTCAACAACAGCCAATTTTGAACTTTGGGCTGTAAGATCATGGACTTGGGTTCTGATATCCTCAAACAGGGCATGAAGTTGGTTAATATGCTGATTGGTTGGAAGAGTAGCCACTGTCTGAGTAAGCTGTTTGATCTCTGGCTGAATATTCTTGATGTCTTCAGATTTTAATATACGATGTACGGCTCTTTTAATATTTTTAAGTTCCTGTGATGTAGGCACATTGGCCACAGTATTCTGCAGAGACTCAAGGGCCAATTTTACATCATTTAATTCACTAGCGTCAGCTACACTACGCATAGCATCTTGGAGCAGGGCTATGTCTGCCTGAGTAGGTGTCGATTGTTGTAAAATTTCAAGCTTTGTTTGAATATCATCGATCAAGTGATGAAAATGGGATGGCTCAGATTCGGTATTAAGATTTTCAAGTTTGGTGATCTGTTGCTGAACACTGGCAAAGTTGTCTACGATACCAGGTAAACGGGACTCCAGAGTTTCTTGTACATTTGTCAGATCGTTGCGTACTGCTGCTATGGTACCCTCAAGATGGCTTATAGTACTCTGAATTTTGCCAAAATCCTCGTATGTCTCTAGTTGTAGCTTCATGTTGGCAACAGTGATAGCACTCAGAGCATCCGAAGATGGTAGGTTGTTCATAAAATTTTCTAGTGTCTCGATTTTTTTCTTTTACCTCGGCTATGGCATTGTTTAAGGGGTCCAGATTAGGTATCTGCAGTGATTGAATCTGTTCTTTTAAAGTAGAAATCACTAGATCAAAATCATCTTGGGACTTTATGCTTTTGACAATTGTTTGGAGCAGTGTCTGGACACTACCAATCTGCTCTTCTAGTTGCTGTTTCAGTTGCTCAGAGTTGGTAGCCTGAGTCTTAAATTTGGCTTGAAGAGCTGCTATGGCCTCCTCTAAACTTTGAAATTATCTAGTGTAGCCAAGTCAGTGTCTTTCTGAAGCAGCAATTTAAGTTCTGAGTCGATTTTAAGAAGGGGGTCCATGCATTGTGATTGTAAATTGGTAATCTCGAGTTGAAGACTGGCATTGAGTGTGGTTTGTAGAGCTTGTAAATCGCTTCTTAATTTTTTGACTCTGACGTCAAGCATCAGAATGTCGTCGCTGTGATCTTCGCGCCTTGTATGGCCAAATATATCATTAGGCATTGTGTTTTAAGCGGTTATTTATTATAAAGTATCTGATTCTTAATTCTATAAAAATAGGTATAAGCTTGTCATAGTGTCCTAGAACCTCAATATATAAACAGTCACCGGCAGAGACAGTATATACAGTGCCAGAAACCATGTTTGAGTGCTTAATTCTGTAAATATTTCTGCCTACTGAAACCTTGACATCGCCCTCGGGGGTTGTAATAAATTGTAATTGACCACCTATAGGTAACTGGTAGTGGTTTAAGTTATTGTTAAATATGTACAATGCTTTACCTCTATTAACATCAACATCTGTAAGGTAAGTATGCTATTCAGATCAATAATTATCAAACCACTTAGTTTAGATAGCATAGATTGTATATCAGGAGAGGGTGCTGGTGTTGGCAGGTCCATAATAGCCTGTTTTTGGAACCCAAAAAAGATCATTGGCATGTTTATTTATTGCAAGGCATGCTCTGTGATTGGGCATTGATTGACACTTATCAAATCGCAATGACCCCATGGTAGAGTATGTATACCACATGATGAAACACATCTCTTATCGTCATGTGGGTCCAGAGCCACTTTTCTTACAATATTTGTAGTCAACAAGTGATCCACACTCTTGATTCTACATTCTGATGTTCTGATTGTACTACACGATTTGAGACAATCTTTGTAATCTTCAAATTTGAGCTCTTTGTCTACAGTTACTCTTCCAACGCCCTTGGCTTTTTTGGTGACAGCACCACTGGATGTTTCAAAGCTGTACATCTTGTCCCTTAACCCAGCAAATGCTACAATAACATCGCCAAGTGTCTCGTCTTTTAACTTGCCAGGCACCTTTTTGTTGTGTGGTTGAATATTCAGATAGCCAGGTAATTCGCTGGTATCGAAATATTCAAGCAATGCAGGCTGTGCTATATCTTGATAGACATCTTCTGTCTGAATATCAAGGATAAAGCTATCCGTGTCCATATACATCAGTCTTTTAGGATCACCATAAAAAGCTTCAGCACATCGTAATGTAACTCCAGCATGTGTAATTTGGCCAATTCTAATATTACAGCTACTACATAAATAGGCTTATCAAACTTGATCTTTGTTTTATTCATGTTAAAAAGCGCCAGATTATCGTCATAAATTCTTCTGTAATTGAAGTTGGGCTTTGCTACCAATTTCTTGCTCTGGCTGGGGCCAGTAACCAATTTGACAACAGTATGTTTTCTGACATTTTCTATGGTCTTACCATAAACCGAATTGACCATCAATTTGAACAAGCTCTTATCAAATTGGGTTACCGCACGTGTTCGAAGCTCGGTATTTGTATCAATATATGGCTTCAACCATCTTGAATGCCTGAATCTTAAGACTTTGCCAACCTTGGTTACTTTAACACCATGACGCATCAGGAACTGCTGGTTCTTGTAGTATATGCCATAACCCTGTTTTGGCTCCAGAGTCATCATCAGCTTCTTCTGTTTAGAGCCAGGCGGACACTGGAACTCAGGAATTGGCGGCAGATCAGAAAACTGGCTGCGCAAATTATCAGAAATTGCCAGATCGACCTATAAGAACAGGCCATAGTCACTGCCTCAATATTAAAATCTTCGACCCACTCAAGCCCTGCATATGGCAGTTTATCCGTCATAGCATAGCCATACAGGCTGTTGGCATCTATATAAAATATATAGATTGATGGTTGTGTAGAATCATAATCGGGAACATACTTGTTGTTGGCTTTGGTATATCTTTGAGAACATTGTACTATGCCCCCTCGTATACATTGTTCGATGAACAGATACATGTCCTGGTCCTGGATCAGATCCAATTTTATTTTAGTGTTCAGAAACATCGCAGACCATGCTAGGCCTGGAGCATTGTAAAAATAGACATGGTCAAGGTAATAATTTTGTATTGAGGATGCTCTAAATGCCTCAAAAACATCGGCTAAGAGCGTCACATCGAGTGCCAAATAGCATTTATGATAATCACGAAAATTCTGACAATTTAAGTTGGTCCACATCAACTGGGCATGGCGATAATCATCATCACTAATTCCTGATGCTCTAAGCTTGCTGTAGAACGCTTCTTGCGGTGGCAAAGCACACTCATGAAATTTAGAAAAATCAGTAACATAATCGTATGGATATAGATCCTTACGCCAAAGCAATTTCAGGTCCAAATTTGGAAACGTGTCAGACTTAATTTTGGATTGGGCATCAGATAATTGACTGGCCAGAGTGGCAAGGCTAGCCGACAGAGAAATCTTAGGTATATGGGCCTGCCATTAACACTGATTATTTTACTAATAGCTATATATTATTCGTCATTTTCCCAATTAGGGCTAGATATATTCTTATCGCATTGAATACAATATTTTTGATTTGGCATTTTTGGTTTTGGTATTTATATATAATTTCTTGAGGCTCAAATCAAAAACTATATACTTAATAAAACTATGACAGGTCGTAAAGCTAATAGCCTACTAGCACAAAGGTAGAATAAGTATTGATCTACAGAAGCACTGACCTACCACAAATGCGTGTCTGCACAGGCATGTCGTGGTGTACATAGAAAGGCAACGACCTAATACCGTGTGTCATGTGTTTATCTTGTATAACAAACTGGGACAGATATAAATTAGTGTATCTGCCTGACTCTAAATATGAGTGGATTATAACAAATAAGCTGGATGTGTCAAATATCGGACTATTGTATACAAAATATAAGCCTTTCGTTCAGTATACCAGAAATACATTTAATATAAATAATAAGTATTTCTGTATATCAAACCGAACAGACCTGTAGTCCAGTCTATACGAGTCTAATCTAAATAAACTCAGAGGGAGTTCAAGAATATGGTCATAAGCATGTGGGCCGAGATGGTTAACAACACGTCCATACTCTTCAACCACTCTCACAATACTAACTGATCTGTAATACAAAAACTTTTTAAGTAGCCTAAGCGCGGACCACGTTGAAAACATCTAAAACAGTAAGCCAATCAGAAGACATCACATCATCGCATTACGTCATAACCAACCAATCAGAAGACACCACATCATCGCATTACGTCATAAACAACCAATCAGAAGACGGCGCATTAAATGTAGGTCATCAGTAACCAATCAGAAAGACAGCGCATTAGATGTAGGTCATCATAATACTGCCTAATAATATAAGTAGACCAGAAGTAGACCAGAAGTAAACTTGTGTGTGTGTGTGTGTGTGTGTGTGTGTGTGTGTGTGTGTGTGTGTGTGTGTGTAGCTAATAAGATTACATTTTACAGAGTATTACACTAAAGGCAATAAGCTCATATGAGCATCTTGGCTTAGTTTTAAGTGTAGCCAAACCAATGCCAAGAGGAGCACATTTTTTACGATCCAATCTGAGGGGGGTCATACTTTTTACAGGCAATCCCCGAGGTCTTTTTACTAAAATCTTGGATTAGACAGAGTAGCACACTGTAGGCAATAAGCTTATATAAGCATCTTGACCTAGTTTAAGTGTAGCCAAAACCAGTCTGAGAGGGGTCATACTTTTTGTGTCCCAGTAATAGGACCATTCATACTACTATATCAATTATGAGCTCTAAACTGAATTCGCTACGATCACTTAATCAACTCTTGCGTCTCGCTGCCATACATTCTACGTTCCTGTTTGATCCACGTCGCTTCTGCATTTCATTGTCTTTGTTTTTACCTCTGTTTCATTCTCAACGTCGTTATCAAACTACGTAATTTCTACTGTTTACAGTAGACAGAATCTACTGTTATCAGTTGTAGTACTTTACCGTGTCTCTCGGAAATCTACTGAAAATCAATGATTTTTTACTGAACACTTTCAGTAGGCCTAATGTGTAATTACAGTTCAGAAACCAGGAGTGCCCATCCCTCCCAAGGCCAATGGCGCATCCCAACCAATCATATATGCGTCCCCCAAAAACATATCATTCGCGCCCTCAAAGCATATCGTAATCCCCACAAAGTGTACGAAAAGTAACTATTTTCTTAGCTTTACTGAACACTATACTTGATCTGCCTCTCCTCCCTAAACAGGGATGTCTATCACTCAAGACAGCCACTAAAATAATCCTCCAAAAATAGGTGGGATGAATACGTAATAATCTATGTCTATTTGAATTAAATATCATGTTAAACTGTCCATATTTTGTAATTGTTCGATTTCCGAAAAAAAACTTAAATCTAGCACTTTCATTGGTTAAATGTAGTAAATTAAATTAAATTAAATTATGTAAATATGCATATAAATAGTGTTTGTGAGTGTTTTTAACATAAATTGTTACACAACTTAAGATGAAGATAGAAAATTTAGCCTTGGCAAACCAAATAACATGCTCCAGCCGTATGACCGATTCAATTATTGTTTCACGAGACATTACAGAACGCTAGCTGGAAATTCTTAAGCTCAGGGCGATAATGTAATACGGTTCTTCTTTCAAAGAACTCACCCCCCCCCCCCCGTTCTCTTGGGGTAAATATAACTTTAGTAACCCATAACAATAATTCCATGGATTTAATCTTCAGTACAAATTTAACTGTTTAAAGTAAAATTTTCCTCTGACAAGATATTAGAAACGCGGATTCAAATACATGTTTTTTTTCCAAATGATGCACCTGCTTTAAATTAAGCAGTATACCAACACTAAGCATTATATTTTAAGAAGTGATGTTATTAATGAATATCGAGAATATCGTTTATATCTTGTATTGGAGTTATAATATAAAATTTCACATTCACCTCAGTAAATCGCTAAACACAAATTCTCGCAACACACCATTGCGAGCGAAGCGAGGAAGAAAATTTATACATCCAAGTCTTTGCAGGCTTTCAAGAATATTAATTTAAAGGGGTGTCAATACTTTCTTAGGATCCCGCGATATTTACCCTTTTCCAGCTTCTCTTTTCTCACGTTCGGCACTAAAAACGTGTGGATACCATATCGCTGAATATAGTCCCAAAATTCGAACTCTCCCCCACTAAAGTAATCCCCTACCAAAGTAAGATTTAACACTTTATCAAAATTTTCCTATCTCCCCCTTTAAATTTAATACTCAATTCTACCACCAAAATTTCCATGACAATTTTAGACTTACTGTTGATATTGGAGAGCGGACATTGCCTCCTCTAAAAAATTAATTCTCAGTCTCCACACCAGACTAAGACAATAGACAAGATTTGGATATCCTTCAATTTAATGTTCAACCCCCCCCTCTAACTAAAATACCTGATATAACCTAAGACCTAGATTTGGATACTGCTCCCCCCAATGTTTAATTCAGAATCACCTCCCCCCGAACCAGTCTCAATTAAGGCCTAGTATGTAAGAGTTGGATACCCCCTCCCTCTTTGATAATACCCATAAACACCTTCTATTCTTCATCTAATGGATTAAATATTGTGCATTTAAGGGGTAAAATATTTACATATATTTTTGAAAAATATATAAATGTTGAACTTTATATTATTTGAAGGGAAAAATTCCCCCAAAAAATCTCGATGGCGCAGCCTGCGCCATAATGCCCCCTTTGTGGGCACCTCTGTGAGGAACTACAAGTGAAATATTCTCTTCAGTACTACTTGTAATATTGCATGTAGTGTGTTTAGCTCAACATGTTGGCTGTAAATATAACTTTTTATTCCTCCTGAGTAACAATTTGTTTTGTTTTGTTTTAAAATCTAAACCAACCTCACTTCCACGTAGTACACCCTGGACTGCATTTTGCAGACTAACGAGGCTATGTCGTCTGGACCTACTGCCAGAATAATCTCCGTAGGACTGTCTGTATGTGTGTTGTCCTGTGTTTTGTCCTTGTTTGTGCTGAGTGTCCCTTTAAAGCCTCAGCTTTTAACCCAGGTAAGGATATTTTAGTTTTCAGACACGCTTTAATTTTGTCATGATAAGGGACTGGACCCCGTATAGTGTGACGGGTGAAAAATACCCTAAGTTTTGACGCACCCAAATTTTAATTCAAATTAAAAAATTCTTAATATAGATGTTTCGAAACACCTATTGGTCTACTGAAAGCAGTACAGTAGAGAAACTACAAGTGAAAATAATATATTCAGTATTGTGTATAATTATTTTCCTTATTTATATCTTTTTGAAAATCTGAACACAGTTGATGCTTCAAAACACGTATTTATCTACTGAAAGCAATAGACAAAAGTTTCAGAGAAGTAAGTAGAAAAGTGACATGAAATAATACCCAAAGAAGCCAACCAAAATGAATTTATCTTACATACGTTTCTTTTATTTCACTTTCTAAAACCTAGGAGCTCCAAATAATAAATGGCATGTGATTTATACGACAATCTGCTTTTCTGCGATTGTTTCGAAGTGCCTAGTCAGAGAATAACCTTTCAAGGTAAAAGGGGAAGGGGAAGAAATCCACCACGGCGCCATGACGTATGAAGTAACATTTTCACAGGCATCAAATACAATTGATAAGGGTTCACCTGACCTTGCAAAATGTGGGAAACACTTTTCACGCTGGTGTTCAGAATGCAAAATAAAAATTTAGCTGTGGCTAAATCTGGAACTAACGGTGGAATGAGAAAGCGTTTGTAACATGTAACAATGACATTTCGCATTTACAAAATATGAGATATGCACACCTTGATTTATTTATTATAGTAGACGGTCTAGAATTACATACCACAAAAGTCTAGTTCTAAATTGTAGACCTCAAAATCTATTCCAGGTTGTAAAATAAATTTGTGATAGACAGCAGATAGGTTAGTAAGGTTTGCAAGATTGCTAACGACTAAGACAAACGTTCAACGAAGCTTTTTGAGTGAGAATGTGGGAAATTGTTAAAAATAGCGTCCTAGTTGAGTGAAGATCGAAGGTTTGAATCTCTTATAGAATCGGCTATTTTTTCCACTAATTCTTGGTGGGTAATGGAATTAATGTATTGTCGACATTTATAAGAAACAAGATATGAAAACTCTCCTCCTCCGTGGCGGTGCCGTTTAAGGCGCTGTGCTTTGGACTCCGACTGCGGGACGGCATGAATTCGAGTCGGCCTGGGTTCTCGGCCTGTGTATAGGACCGGTGGCAACCCATCATCGTGAGGAAATTGGGGAGCTACGATGACTGGTGTAACCCGGTTTCAGATATCTTCTTAAACGGCTGAGGGTTCGACGTGCTGACCAACGTCGTTACCAGTTGAAGATCTCCACACCTCTAGGTAGGATTGTGGGAGGAGGACTGGCAGTCGGGAGATAAATTAAAGCCCTTAAAGGGCTGTCGCGCCATGGGTTACAAAATATGAAAACTATTCCTTCCGTAAAGCTAATTTCTCGTCATTGTCAGTGATTTTGTTTTTCAGTATGACTCCTGCAATACTAATTAGTTCCTAAGTGAGATAATGAGATGGACAGAGAGAGATATAGATGAAATTCGTAACTCCTCGTAACCCAGCTGATATTAAAATATGAGTTCACTGTTTAAAAAATGAAGAACACCTAACACTCTTTTATATTCACATATCTCTTTACAAATTCCTGAGCACGTCACTACAAATGAACCAATCAAGTGCACGCTAGAGCCTTGACTTACCTATGGAATATCCTACGATTACAATCACAACCACAACTTCAATTTTTGAAGCTGTAGCCTTTCCATGCAAAACGACTTCGACGTAAATATAAAAGATTTTACTTAAATGTTTTGTGACATTCATACCACCCTTCTTTAATTTGCTACAAAAGAACGTTTGGGTGTGTGTTTATATGGAGGCATTTCTAATTCACATTGAACCAATTCGTCTTTACTTATAGCCATGCCGTATGAAGGAATGAACTCGTAGGGTAGTGGTTATCGCATTGAGTGGTTACTGTAATGGTCGTAGGTTCAAATCCACACGTTGGCAAAAACTTTTCGTAAGATTTATTCGTTCCTCATTGTTACTATTTGCATTAGTCTTCTTTGAAAATAACAACGAAAGATTATACAATTAACTTTCTCTCTCTTTCAAAATGAAAAGATGAGGACAGGTTTGTTATTATAAGAATTGGTAATTTTAGTGGTCTCAAAGCATCTAAAATCCAAAATACTAGATCGACGTTATTTCCCTACTGAATTCTAAGTCGACTTTATGAACAGATAGACAAATCGGGCATGGACCTACAGTTTAAAGTGAGATACAATCTACTATGTTATTTATTTATTTATTGATTTAGTTTATTTTACTTCGCGTTTTGTGCCTCTTGGCTAATTTGCGAAGATGGGGATGAGTGATGAAATGGTGAAATTGATGAATGGACATTCACAAACAACCAAGCCCGACCGGGATTCGAACCCGGAACCCTTGGCGTCGCAGCGCGATGTGCTAACCACTCGGCCACAGGGTTGGGCACAATCTACTATGTGTCTCCACCGGGTATACGACCCGGAACCCCTTGCTATTCTGCACTGAACTTAAACAAACAGCTCCCAGCCCCGCATTTCTAAAATAAATTTACATTAAATATGGTATTTATAAGATAATTATTATTGATTTGATTGTTTTTATTACCGAACGTGAAAAAAGCATGTCCTACAACTCAAATGATCACATCTTTGTCCTATCTCACCCAATATATTTCTGTTCCTCTCTTTCCCCCTCCCCCCACACACATGCACCACAATAAATCTTTTCGTAGGCTTGTATGTGTATAAATATAAAATTCAATACTCAAAAAAATACTAGTTATGTTCTACCCCTCTCCCTCTCACACAACCCCTCTTTATTATAGGCGTTCCCCAGAGCATAGAGGTAATGTATAGACGTCTTGTAATCAGTGTGTCTTTTCTGTGTTCCTGTCAAGTGACATAATGTTTCAGATTCCAATTTAAATGTATTCCGAGTCGTGATTATTAGCTTATGTGTGCAAACAGTGATGTTAAAACTAACTCTTGACCTCAATAATGCAATTTGTGTATTTTCTTTCAGATGTCGTTCCTTCTTTTCACGAAAAATAACGAATTAACTTAATCATTAACTCAAAAAATAAAAATTCATCTCTAAATTAATTAATGAAAACTGTTATTACATCCAAGTCACTATTTTATCGTAAATGTAAATGAAATATCATCCCACATAGTGAAAACAATGTGAAATCTTTTCTAATGAGTGATATAATATTGCCAAACACATACGTAAATACATATATTAAGTTCTTGAACTATAAATTGGACAATTTAATACTAATTTGAAACGAATAAACGCAATTAAAGCAGCAATGTAAACTTTTGCGCAATCTTTCTGCTGATTGGCATTATTGAAACAATATTTAATCAATGTGGACGTTATCTCATGTTTGGAAATGCTAGATTGGTTGAACTTCCTGTGAATAAGACCGTGAGTCACACCTCCTGCTCCTCCGACACGAACTTCACTCTGATTGGAGAATCGTATATTTCACAACATTTCCTTGTTGCAGAGCTACCAACATAATTTGGTAAGACGTTGGACTTAGAAAAATTCCATGCGACAGATTTCTGTAACAGAACTGGTACCATTCAGAACACCAGATTATATAACTTACTGCCAGAAAACAAATAACTCTTGGAATCGATTCGAAAACTTAAACTATCACTCACTTACTGACAAGCGAAACGGACGAGTTACATGGCCGGCCACTGTTTCTCTCGGTAATCGCATGTTTATACGCGATGGCCGCCGTAATAGTGAGTGTTTTCTATGTCTACCACTTGGCAGCGTCACCGTACATTGTGCTGCGTTGAATGCAGACCGCTTTTTAGCATTGACAAGGGCCTAGCAGGGAGGGAAGTGGAAGCAGTGCTTACGTTAGAGTTAACATGGAGATGTACTGGCAGTCGCATAGGGGAAAAAGGTTTCGTATACCAGTTTGCCGCTTGTCGCGCGCCAAGTGGATTTGAAAGCTCTACACAGCGTAACGGGACGCAGTAAGATAGCGGAAGTAAAAATATTTAATTTTTGCACTAATGACAACAAAATATAATTTGTTTGGGGGTCTGCAGTCCTGCAGCCACCCTTCATCGGCCGCCACTGTTCGTGAGTACATTGAGAAATTTTAATTATGGCATTTAATACTCGTATTTGTGCATAATGGTTAAATGCACCACTTATAATTCTTTATTTTCCATTGTGATATGAGCATCACTGACCAATTACAAAATTCGGGTTGCTCTGCTCTTGTAACTCACAATATGGAAGCATGTGGTTTCGGCACAAGGCAACAGTAAAATAAAATCTAATTTGTAATATTAACTCATCTTTACTGTGGTAAAGCGCTGAAAGAAGATTTTTTTAGTGGTAAGGACCATTTCTTACTCTAGAAATTATATATCTTTCCCCATCTAATTATCTCTTCTTGTTTTCAATGAAGTAAAAGTATTTTTTTATGTTGAACATGGGACGTCATGTACCGAGTTGAGTGGTGACATCCATTTTCACTTTGTGACCTCGACCCTAAAGTAAGTATATAGGGGTCACTTCATCACCTGAAAATCTTCAATAGAAATAAGGATCGAGTTGTGTGTTTTCCTTCTCCCCTTCTCCTCTGCCAAGCGTAAATTCATCCGTAGCATATTCTGACTTTGTTGCGTTTTTTTAATAAAAAAATAAATACCTTTGAATGGTGCCTTCTGTGCATGGGCCCATAGGCTTCAGCCCTCCTCGCCTACCCTAAGTGAGTATTCCTATTTTTATATTAATATACTCTAGCTTGGTTGTGATCTTCTTCGAATGTCAGAAGCATCAGTATACTATAGATTTTGTTTAGGTAGGTCTCATAAGCTGTTGCTTTCGAGTCGACTTTATTAAAACGAAAGGTGCACCCGAAGTTAAGAAGTAACATGATTTGTTGCGCTCAATTATAACTAGCCAACGTTTGTTCAAGACATTTTTCAAAACCTTGTAATAAGAAACACACATGATGGATATATATTTTAAAGTTTTTCACATAAAATCGTCAACCAAAAACATTTCTTTCACAGTTTTCTAATTTTGATGCAAGAAAATAAGCGTATTTTTTGTAACACCTAATACATTAACACAATTGGACACAATAGACGTGGAAATGAAATAAAACTGTATTAATCTTGACTGCACTTAATGGGATCTAACATAAATTAATTTCTGGAATGTTACCATAAAATGTTAATTCCAGTGCAATCTAAGGGTTCGTTGAAAGTTTGTTTGCAAGACAAATGTCAGACAAATTTGAAATTCTTACTTTTTTAAAATCCGAAAAGTTTCTGAATTTGATTTAAGTTCACTTTATGCACAGAAAGGCTAAAAAAGTAAAACACGATGATGTTTAATCATGAAATATTGATCGCACACACAAGAGGCACATAGTAATAATATCAAAATATATTTAATGCATACTCACGAGTAATGTTACTAAAACACGTTTTGTGCATTTTTCCTGAGAACAACTCCAAACCTATGATTGCGTAAATAATAATTACAAACAAAACCAGGAGTGCTATGTGTAACAAAGGCACCATGGCGCGAAGGATTGAGTTCAATACAACTTGGAGGCCTGGAAAGAAAAATAAATGAACAGTGTTAATTTCTTCTAAAAAATGGAAATATAATTAAAAATAAAGAACATAATTGCATGTAACTTAGCAACTGGTACTATAGAAGAGAGATAGAGTGGCAATCTGGTAAAAATGACAAGGGACGGTCTAATAATTACCAATTTATCGTGTATGTGTAGATATACATATGAATTTACATTTGTACATTATACTTATCTTCACAAATTTCCCTCTTGATATTAAGACGATTGTCAGAACAAGAATGTAAGTTGAAATATTACTGAGAAAAGGCGTGTTCGAAAATGCAAGCAATGACGCTTTTGATTTGAACAATTTAATTGTAAAACTTGAGGTTGTAATGAAAAGGTTATCTCGAAAGATCACAAGGAGAATATACTATTACAGAGACCCTCTCAGTGAGATTCTAGTCCGCACCACGTTTTATGCATGTAACCTGAGGTTTATGTATATAGTTCCTCGCCGTAAAACGCGGACACACTTTCAAAGTGTGTAATAAAAATCACGACAAATAAATTTACTTGGTAACGTTTTGCTTATCGACGCTTTGTTTCAACGGAACGAAATCCCGACGTAAACATTTTATACCCTGTATATTTGAAACCATGTGGCACAAGCTAACGTTTGCCACTGACGTGTGTGTGTTTATGAACACACACACACACACACACACACACACACACACACACACACACACACACACACACACACACACACACACACACACACACACACACACACACACACACACGCCCGTACAGAACACTCCTTTAACATGGTAACATTACAACAACATCGCAAAATATTACATCAATGTTTCCCATACCTTACTGCAATGTGGAAATGTCCGCGACCATAACGTAACATCCCAAAAATTAGGGTGATTTCACATTACTGTAATATATTTTCATGTTACAGTTTGGTTTGAGTTGCTGTTTTAAGTCCACTTTATGCACAGTAAGGCTAATCGGGACTGGACCTACAATTTAAAGTGGGATCCGAACCACTTGTGCCTCCACCGGGTATCGAACCCGGGACCCCTCGATTACAAGGCAATGACGCTACCACTGCGCCATGGGGGAGGCCCTCATGTTACAGTTTCAGTTACATCGCAGCGATGTAACTTCAAGTTACACTGCAGTTATTAAGATGCTGCAGTACCTTGAACCTCTGCCAGCAAATTCCCTTGATTGATTGATTTAGTGCCCACTTTATGCACAGTAAGGCTAACTGGGACTGAACCTACAGTTTAGAGTGGGATCCGAATCACTATTTGCCTCCAGCAGGTATCGAAAACGGGACCTCTTCAGTACAAGGCTACGACGCTATCACTGCGCCATCGGGGAAGCCCGGAAAATTCCTTTGGAAATGACAATATAGTTCTGAAGAACGCCTGTGAGATTTTAAATCCAGAAAAATTACATCTGTTTATAATTCGTACTGAGTCATTCTTGAAAATGTTCATCTTTTGAATTCAAATGGGAAGGTATTAAATTCTTTTAGGTTCATCCTATTATCAGTTCACTTGATAGTAAGAATTCTAAACAAATTTAATTATTCAGAATTTTTAATATCAAAGCAGTTCTATGACAGTCATTTCCAAAAGTCTTTGCTAACACAGACACAATAATCCAGGCCACATTAATGATTAACATAAAGAGGAATTTTACCCATACTGTAAAATATTAATATTTGGATGGTTTGGGAGTTACATGCATATTTCACATATGTTCCAAAGAAAATGGAAAATGCAGGAAAATTTATGGAAGGTATGTGCATTTCCAGAAATGTATATTTTTTTACTAATGCACTGCATGGGACGTCTCTGCTCTAAAGACTTTACCAAAAAATCAATGAAGGAAAACATTTGCTCTTTGGGGTGGAGTAGGTGGAATTTTCACACAACCTTCATTCCAACAAACAGAATAAGATAAAGAAAGAAATACGCAAGTTTTTCTTCGGACAGTCAGAATAGGTTCCCACAGTTAATGAAAATTATTGAAAAGCATTATTACTACAATCATAAAAATCTGTCAATAGCCCAAAGTACCAAAGCAAAAAATACCATATCCCACAAAAATCAATTTTTGTTGTCCTGTGGTAATTAGTGGGTGAGCAAAATATGGTCGTTCTTTTGATAAAAATACAAAACATGGACATTATTTCATTTTTCAAGAAATAAGATAGTAATATTTCCTCAGTGGTCTGATCATTGCACTGTAAGTATGCAGTTAGAGGAGTGTGCATTACTGAGAGACCTGATTCCTCGAGGAAGCTATTCACCTTGGGATAATATATCCCAAACCCACCTCTTGGGAAAAATATAACTGCACCTTGGTGCTCTTAAATATTAAATATCAAATTGTGACACTTGGGGAAACTTAATAATTCATAAAATAAAACCTTAGACATGGCAGATTTATTCTAAAGTGGATTGGAGTTTTAAACGCAGCATATAAAAACAAGAAAAGCTCACCAATGAACATACATTAGATATGAACTGTTCAATGAAAAAATCTTTTCTCAGAATGCAGGGCTGGGTATGGTTTGGTTTCCTTAAACTCTTGGATATAGAGACCACTTCCCGTACCAGGCCTGTTCAGTTCATACTAGGTCTACACCCAATTTCTTGTCTTGAGCTAACAAACAACACCTATATAACCCAAACAGTAAACAAATCAACAAGAGGGGTCTGGAACAAATACAAGAGCCATAACCTTCGAGCACTTATGGGTCTTTCACATCAGGTGAGCTGAACATCCTTACGGTGTCGACTCACGATCAAGCTTTTATACTAAGCAAGGCTTATATTATAGAAATGAACCAATCCAGAATTTAAATCAAAACTGTGAGGAGTAACTTTAACAGTACTCTGCAGGTCACCATGTGGAAGAAGAATGAATAGTGCTTAGCCAGTGTCCCATGTATATTTATGCAGATGCAATTCTTTACATACAAAAAAACGGCACCCAAAAAAATCAACGATGCAACTCTCCATAATTATATTTATGGATGACAATTAGGCCTTTTCTAAATATACGTATTATTCATAAGCATAAAAATATTTCTTCTAAACTCATTTTAGTTAAATATATAATCGTACCCTTCTTTTCTTGAGACTGAAGAGAAAATTTAGAGACTGGGAGGGATAACAGCATCACTTTGTAGAGAACATAGCCTTTTAAGTTGTTGTAAAGAAAAGCGCCTCACGCATATCTCTGTTATGACACACCTTTATTTACACCACTGCCCTTCTCCCATCTTTACGTTACAATCCATTAGCATCTGCTCCCGGTTGGCTTTTGCCCCAAAACAGAGAAATGCACTTATCAAGACTTCCAGGACTTCACTCTACGAGCGAACTATTTAGCATAGCACTATCCCGATCTCGCCGTTTATCACGCAAGAGTCTCTACGCCGTCCTCTCATTCAGTAATGTACAGTGTCTCTCAAAACTTTTAGGACAACGACATTTTAAACTAGGCAACCCAATTTACACAAGGCGTTGGTGGGTTGCGTATAGAGTTAGGCTCAATTTCAGGGTTGCCACATGCACATTATATATTATCCATTAGGAAGTGGATAGCAGAAGTAATGAGGAGAAAGCAAAAAGATGCGAGGACAGATGAGGAAAATGGAGCAAAGAGGAGAGAAGAGAGGAAGGAAAACGAGGTGATAGAAGAGGAGGAAAGGAGTTTGGAGAGAAGAGGAGAGTAGAGTAAAAGAGAGAAAAAGAGATGAACGATAAGAAGAGGAGAACAGTGCCGTGGAGTCGGAAATATAAGACAGGAGAGGAGATAAGAGGAGTGGAGAAGAGTGGGATGGAGACAAGAGGCGAGAAAAGTAGAGAAGGCGGTATGAGATAAAAGTAGAGGAGAAGGAGGGGAGAGAAGAAGGAGAAGGAGAAATTAAGAACCGAAGGAACTGGAGGCGAGAGGAGAGAAGGGGTAGTTGCAAAAAATACGTCTCGGCGTGAAGAAATTATCAACATGAAACATTCAATAACATTTTATAATATATTGGAGAATGTATTAGATCGGTGCGAAATTCATTTTCGCCGAGTTCAGAGCAAGATAAAATCTTCCACGTAAGATCTTTGATTTTACCTGCGATTATACCACTAAAAACATGAATGTAATTTTCATATTTATAAGAATTATCCAATTTTTCTCCCCTTCTCGGTTCGTTGAAATGGAGATTTTCTTATTTAACATTTCCCCTCCCCCCATCTTTAATTCCAAACTGAATCATTCCGTTTCACACGGCGTGGACAACGAACTCAATGGGATATGTCTAAAACTTACGAAAAGATTTTGCCACCGGAGGGGTTTGAACTTACGACCATCAGATTGACAATCCTTAACGGTAACCACTTTTTTTTTATTTCATGATTACGTTACAAGTTATTACATACTAACTCGGCGAACACAGCACATTTAAGAAATTAGCATAGAAATAATTATTTTTGTTTACTGACATTATTTGAGAAGTTTGCCGTAAGTAATGCACAAATTGTTCGTGAAAATCAGAGTTCTGATAAGTGGAGGCAAACCAAGCATAGTGATCCAGTATCCACTGTACACTGTTCTGTTTATGTCGTGGATAATAGTTAAAGTTTGGAAACAGTAGATAATCAATTGAAATATTCCTCTCATTTGTACGACAAATTACACTGACGAGTTTTGCAACATATTTCCATGACGAAGCAGTTATTTGGCAGTCACTAAGCTTATGAACTAAACTTTCAGGCACGTGACAAAGTAAACATAATGACGAGTCTGCCATAAGCAGGTGATGAAGTTTCACTCGAGTCAGCAGTATAACGAACCACGCCGATCGTATTCTTGATGGGAGATGCCTTGCGTGTATATTTTTCCACTCTTCAGACCAACGAACTTCCGGGTGCCTTGCAACGATTTTAACCACCTGTTGAGACGATACACGTTTCCCTCTGTACATTTGCGACACCACTGAAACAGGCAAGGTAGGAGTTTGTAACAATCCATAGCAGATCTCCACTAAGGTATCTCGAAGGTGCCTAAGGTTGAGGGGAACAGAAGTGACGTTTATGGGAGAATCCAACGGTATGTTAGCCAAGCAGTATCGAAGGACATAACTGGTAAGGCTATCAGGGCTCTGAATCATAGTCTCTATGTCCGCTTGAATGCGGAGCGCCTGGCTCTTGTGCTGCACGTGTGCAAGATTCAAGCCTCCTCCTGTATTATGTAAAGACAAGGTCTCGTGAGAAACACGTAACAGCTGCCCATTCCACACAAACCAATTCACCGCACTTTTCAGTTTTGCGACATCTAGCATACGCATCGGAAGTATTTTGGCTACAAACCACACTTTCGATAGAGCATATACATTATCAAACGTAACACGTGATTGCAAACTAATAGTTCGAAACTTATTAATTTGTAACACTGCTTTTACACTCCCAATCACTCGATCATAATTTACTTTTATCATTCGATGCAAAGAAGGCATAAAGACTACACCAAGAATTTTTAAGGTGTTAACAACAGGGAAGTGTTGTACTGGTGTGTGTGATGGGTCGGTACTTAAATACATAAGACAAGATTTTTTACATTAATGTGGAGGCCTGAATGCACACCAAATGCCGTCGTTAATTTATGAACCATATTAACATCCACAGGTGACTGAACTAAAATGCTGACATCGTCCGCATAAGCTAACACTTTGAGAGACTTCGACAGAATAGTAATGCCTTTTAACTGTGCTTCCAAAGAAGTAAGCAGGGGACTTAGGGAAATACAAAAAGCTAGCATTGATAAGGGATATATCTCCCTGTCGGACACCTGTAGTTATGCGAAGCGATTTTGTCAAAAAACCATTAATCTGTATTTGCGATTCAGCATTGTGATAAAGACCATGAAAAGCTGCGAGAAAAGTCCCGCATATGCCACGTTTTTGAAAAACATGAAACATATAGTTATGGGTCAGAGAGTGAAACGCACGTTCGAAATCCAGAGCTAAAATCGCTTGATCTTGTGAACTTTTTGTATTGTGATTACTAGTAACCACCTCACGCAGCGTTTGCAGCACTGCGTAAATGTTTTTGTTTCCACGATATACATATTGCATATCACCCACCAAGTTGATGGAGTATGGCATTAAACGTGCAAGCATACATCGGGAGAAAATTTTATAGTCAGCGCACAAAAGAGTAATGGGGCGATAATGAGTAATTTCTGTCGGCTTTGCACATTTCAGTACTAATACTATAATTCCGGTCTTGGAAGTTTTGCCCATTTTCTGGTGCATTGACCCACTCAGCTAAGGTCGGCCCCATTAGCGTCCAAAAGGTTTGGAAGAAACTTGTAAGAAGCCCATCAACACCAGGGGCGGAGAATGGCTTTGCCGCTTTCACCGCTTTACAAACTTCTTCAATTGTGAAATCCGCGTCAAGCTTACTTCTATCTTCATCTGAGAGTACCTCCGAAACTGCATCCACCACTGTACCATAATTTTTATTGTCCGGGTGATTCTGCGAAAACATCAAACTAAAGTGCTCATATATTTTACCTTGTATATCCTTAGGTGCTGTGATTTTATTACCCGCACCATCTGAGAGTTCAGTGATAATTTTCCGTTGTGCATTATGTCGTTCTTGAACCACGTGGACAGCTTCTTCATGGTCAATCTGAGGGAGTCTACTTCGAATTTTAGCACCCATACGTTTGTGAGCTGTCATGCGTAAGAGGATAGCCTGTACACGTTTGATTTCAGTGTTAACCGGTCGTCCTGCAGATGCCTCTTCTATTAATTCGAGCAAAACACGATAATAAAACTGATATTTATTATTCCAGTCACGAGACCTCTTTTTACAGAATGATAAACAGAATCGTTTAATTGCCGGTTTTAAGAAGTCGTCCCACCAACGAAGAATGTCAGTATGTCGAAGGCGGTGCGGTGCGCCTCCCAAAGTCTCCATTGCTCATGAAATGCTCGTTTGAAATCGTCATCAGAAAGGATTGACGTATTCAATTTCCAATACCCATATCCCCGAGGCACTAACGGAAGATCAACGTTAATTGCCATTACCACCGCCAGATGGTCCGAAAAACATGTAGGTGTGAGGTAAATCGAAGTTACTTTCTGACGCAGTAACGGGGTTACATAGAACCGGTCCAAGCGAGACGCACAATTGTCTCTGATGTATGTAAACCTCCTCTTACCGAAATGTTTATGTCCAAACGTCTACAAATTTAAAACCCGACACCAATTTTTGTAGAGAATTTGATGTGTAAAAACCAGGACGTTGATCTTGTGGGCGCAGGACACAATTAAAGTCTCCGCCACATATGATGATATGTTCCTTAGCACCCTGCAATTCAGCCGCCACGTCTGTCGCAAAAAAATATTTCTCTGTTGTCTCAGTTGAGTACCTGATGGGGCATATATATTGCAAATCCAAACATTTGCTACTTTCGCACATATAATTCGCCCGTTTGGGTGACACGCAACGTTACTGATCGGCACAGTGTTTCTCGCGAGAAGAGCAGTCCCCGTTGCCTGACAGTTTGCATTGTTATACACTACTAGGGATGGGGGCAAGTCAAAGTTTGTTACTTGTACCTCCTGGAGGAAGGCTATATCGAGGGACGACTGAATGAAAAAGTCACCCAGAGCCTGTTGTTTATTATGGTTTGGCAGTTTATTAATGTTAATCGTGGCTATTCGGAGTGTTGTAAACATAGTTAAGTGGATATTCCTAAACCTGATCAGGGACGCTTTAGCCCCCTTACTAGCAAGAAGCTCGTTCTATACATTATACCAAACATTAACACAAAAAAGCAGTAACACTATCACACGCATCATTAATTTTCATGAAATATTTTACTTTCACCAGCACTAACACTAGGACCTAGATTATTACCACTTTGGAACCGGGTAATTCGCACTGGGAAGGGAGAGATAGGGCGTTGGTCATCACTTTTCTTGGTCGGTGGATTGATCACCATGTAGTTCCATTTGGACAGTTTCTTCCCGTTCCACTTCATCAGCCCATAACAGTGAAGTTTCCATGGTTTCGTCAGTCGCGTCGTTGCTCGAAACGGGTACCACTGCCGGATCGTCTTTCGGTGCTTGCTCCGTTGACGCTGTTGGTACATCACCCTCTGTCTTCTGACTCAATTTCGTTTTGGTGGGTAGTGGCAACACTGTGGGTCGCGAGTACAGTTGTGTTTCTTGGGTTTGATTTGGTGTTATAAGTCCACTTTATGCACAGTAAGGCTAATCGGGACTGGACCTACAGTTTAAAGTGGGATCCAAACCACTATGTGCCTCCACCGGGTATCGAACCCGGGACTCCTTGATTACTAGGCAACGACGAGTTGTATTTCTTTGACTGTGAGTTGCGTTGGTCGTCGATTGACACGTTGGGCATAAGTGGTGGGTTCCTGGTTGTTTGTAGATGTGCCCGCTTGGACTGAGGTTGCACTTGCTACATTAGGACTAGTGCGTCGTCGTCTTTGGGGACACGTGGCTGCTGCGTGTGTCAATTCGTCACAGATCTTGCAAGAAGGCTGCTGACCATAATATGTGACGGCCCGACCCTGTGGCCGAGTGGTTAGCACATCGCGCTGCGACGCCAAGGGTCCCTGGTTCGAATCCCGGTCGGGCTTGGTTGTTTGTGAATGTCCATTCATCAATTTCATCATTTCATCACTCATCCCCATCTTCGCAAATTAGCCAAGAGGCACAAAACGCGAAGTAAAATAAACTAAATCAATCAAACAATCATAATATGTGACCCAATATCTCGCACCTTGGATCGTGACGTAAGACGGTATTGACTGCTTCAATACCATCATCAACACTTTTATGCCCGGACGGATACGATAGATATGTTCGTGCGAGTAAGTCTCGTCGTCGATAGACTGTACTTCGTCATATTTGACAAGTACCGCAGATATTGCTTCATCCGTGACTTCCATCGGGATGACATGTAGTCGCACCATCGTTGATATTCTGTCAGCCCATTCCAGTCGTACATCATGATCACCATCCTCATCACGAAACACCAACATTCGTCCACATTTCCGTATTATTTGCTCACCTAACAGGTGTGATACCAGTTGAATGTATACACACTTACGAAAATGGTCAATTTCAATGCTTAGAACCTGGTCTTCGGTGAGGGCCAGCGTTTCACTAATCCAACGGTGTAACTTCACTGACGTGGATCTCTTTTGTGCCCTCGAGAAAGACAATTTTAACGTGTTTCCATTATACAACAGTCAGAATTACTTCGATTTGACTCGTAACTAGTACTCCCTTCTACTCACCAGGACACGGCCGCGTACGTATCAAGCTGCAAGCGCGACGCAAGACGTTGTTGCTCGTACGGCTGCTTCCGCGAGACTCTACTACCCCACAAGCTCTCGCTCCTGATCGCAGGTAGAAGGAACTAACCAATGTGAAATGCAGATCCAACTCTCCTCCTACATGTCATGTGGAAAGAATACTTGTTTGTAACAAAGAAAACGAAGGTAATACGATTTGGCGAAAACATTTAATGGAGAATTGCTCATGATGGAAACTTTTCAGTCGATATTTGTGGAGGTATCTTTGCATTGAATTCGAGTGAAAAAAGGGGTAATATTAGTAGTATGTCCTGAATTGCCACAAATATAAATGGTTATTTCATTATTATTTGTCAATGTCTTTGAAGCAGAACACAATTATCGATAGAGTATCATAATTCACGGTCTGATACGTGAAAATATCCCTTTGATCGTGTGTCAATTCATTTATTTAATTATTCATTTTTTAGCAAATTCCAGATGTAGAACAATATAACCACTTACACTACTACTACAAATAATGTCATCTTGATCTTGTTTAGTAGAAGGAGAATTTAAAAAAAGAGAACACCTCGTAAGAAGGATCGAACCTGGGACCGCTAGCAGCCCAATCGAGAACACTAACCACTATTTTTTTTTATTGTCTCATTCTGATATACAATTTATGGAATTACATTGTTTTTGACATGTGTATTATTGCTATTACAATTTGTATTTCTATCTGGTTAACCTTTACATTTTTGTTTGACCTAAATTAAGTATAAAGCACCAATAAGAAATTTGCATACCATTTCTTCCTTGCTTGGAGAGGAATTTTTTCATATTGTTCTTGCAAGAAGATACTGAATTGTTTCTGAAAACTGCTCTCGTCATTGTGAAATATATATAATAAGTATTCTGTTATCAACCATTGTACTGCTCGTTGTTTTGTTGGTGGAAAAAAATTGAAGTCAGGAAAAACTATATCTGTATCGTTAAACTTTGTTACTGAGGTGCGGCATATACGACTGAGCATTGTTCGCAATTTGTTCCACGCCGTGGAGGAGTTGCGACACTTTGTTATCCTGTGGGCTAAAGAGTCAGGCACGTTGCATGATATACAGTTAGGAGAGTCACTGATTCCATATTGGTATGTCCTATCTCTTGTCACTATAACACGATGAACCACTTTGTACGATATTGATTGGCCAGCTTTTGAAAGGTGTTTGGCGGAGACATTTTCCCATATATGTGGCCAATTATGTGTATTGAAATCCTTGACTATTCGTGGTACTGTGTGCTTGAAACTATTGATTTCACTATACAACCTTTTAACAGATGGTGTAATTGTCTCATGTCGTAATAACTGGTAGCATACCTGTAAAGCGATGTCCTTATAAAACAAAAACCTTTTGGGGATACTTTGGATATCGATGGGAGCTTCTAATGGAATGTTTTGTATTATCGTCTGTATACATGCTTGGGTCGTTGACTCGTGCAGTGAGAACGCTGTTTGAAGGCCAGACTGTACAAACAATGCTCTTGCCTGTGTGTTCACGTGTATTAGTGCCAACCCACCTGTCTTCTCTGATAACGTGACCTCATTTATTGCCACCCGGAAAATTGTATCGTGCCACAAAAAGCAGCCAACAGCCTTGTTGACCTTGGCTAAGTGCTGTGTTTTGAAGGGCAGGATTTTTGCTACATACCAAAGTTTAGAGAGAGCAAAAACGTTGATAAATCTTACTCGTGCTTTTAAACTCAGAGAGCGCATTTTGTTCACTCTGAGGACGTAGATTGGCCTCTCGCACGTAAGCTTACTATTGGCTTCGATCGTTTCATCGATATTTGCATAGAAGTTTATACCTAAAACTTTTATTTTCTTGTCTACAGGGATCGCCGTATTGTTTGTGAAAGGATTCTCCTTGCCAAGGGGCATCAGGAATGACTTTCGATTGTTTAGTTTTGCTCCTGATGTGAGCTCAAAAGTATGTATTTGGCTTTTAACACTGTACAGATCTCTTTCATCCTTGAGAAAAATCGTGACGTCGTCCATGAAACTGCCAACTTGTATTGTGGTGGAAGCCATAGAAATGCCCTGTAAATGATGCTGGATACTAAACAAAAAGGGGGCTATTGTGAGAACGTACAATGTGCTACTCAAGGGACTACCTTGTAGTACCCCCCGTCGCATTTTAAAACTTGTTGTCAAGAAACCATTTTTTTTTAGTTTTAGCAGCATTTGATTATATAAAGTTTTGATCCAATTAATAAAAGTGTCTCTGCAGCCATATGCTTCTAAGACTTTGTACAGATATTCGTGGCTCACTCTGTCGTATGCTTGGGAAAAGTCTAAAGATTGAATTGCCTCTGATGCATTCTTATTGTGTTTGGTAATAATTACGTCTCTTATCGTTTGCAGCAAGTGATGTATACTTTGAAACGTATTACAAGCGAACTGTAAATTGTCAATAAGTTTAACCATATATTTTTTAAACGCTGATTTATGCACCTACTTATAACTTTGATGTCACTACTCAATATTGAAATTGGCCTAAAATCTGTGACGAACTTTGGATTTGCTATTTTGGGAACTAACACTATAACTCCCGGGCTACTGTTCTTCCCTATTGTCCCTGTTGTCAACACTTCGTTGACCCATTTCGTTAATTCGTCTCCTATTTGATCCCAGAAACATTGATAGAATTCTGATGGTAATCCATCTTCGGCTGTAGTTTTATTCCTCGGAGCTTTGAATACTGCAACATGAACCTCCTTTTTAATAAACGGTTGTGTGAGCTCAGTTCTTTCATTTTCTGTCAGTGATGCAGGGAGGTAGTTCAAAAAATTACATTGCGTTTCTGTTGGTTGAAAGGCTTGACCAAGAAGATTTTTATAGTATTGCAAAAACCTGTCGTGTATACTATGAGGGCTGGTGACAACTTCACCGGAATCTAAAGTTAAGTTATGAATAACGTGACTCCTGGCGTGTTTATGTTCTTGAATAATGTGACTTAGTGTGGCTTGCTCGTCAGGGTCTATAGGAAGAATATTGCTCTTTATTATTGCTGCAGATTTTCGTTTCCTATGTATAGCAAGTAATTGCGCTTTTTTCATTTGCATAGGGACGATCGAAATTACCTTGCAGTGCTAAACGATGGAGATCATTCAAGACTGCATACAAAAAATTATATTTGTTTCTTTGATCTCTACTAACCTCTGTACTGAAGAATTTACTGACCTGACGAAATTTAGGCTTAACTCGAGTTTCCCACCACTCGATTAGGGTCTTTTGCACTGGCCGAGAGGCCGTGAGTTCGTTCCACGTTTCCCTGATTAGCTGGACATAGCTGCCATTGCGTAATAATGTGCTATTTAAAAGCCAGTATCCGCTACCTTGTCGGGGTTTGATCAAATCTAAATTTATTTTGAGAATTGGAACACTATGGTCACTAAAGCATACTGGAAAATTCTGAACACTAATTATATATTCCTGAAATCTGGGTGCGACATAAAACCTATCAATCCTTGACGCACTATTGGAGGTGATATGTGTGTAACCTTGACTTTCGCCCTTGGTGTGTATCCAAGCGTCACGCAGTTGTAACCCCTGCGTTAATTCATAGAGCGCACGTGAGAAGTTGTATCCTGGATTTTGATCTTGTGAACGAATTACGCAGTTAAAATCTCCCACTAGTATAGTGTCTAGTGTGTGGGATGTCAACTCGGGCCCTACAACTGTTGAAAAAAAACTTCTCTTTCCCGTCTGTTTTGGCTTCCTGACGGAGCATACACATTACAGAGAAAGACTGAGCCTAATTTGGCACTTATTTTCTGCCCGTGGGATGGGGCACTACATTACGTAAATCCAAGTGTCGCCTACATGCTATGGCAGTCCCTTGTTCAAAAGGAGTAAAATTGTTGTATACCTTAAACATGCTCAGTACAGAAAAATCGTCTATGGCGACCTCTTGGAAGAGGGCCACATCAATAGACGATTTAATGAGAAAGTCATTGAGAGCAATTAGTTTGGTCTTACTTCGCATTTGATTCAAATTTATAGATGCCAAGGTAAATGTTTGCATGATTATAACTGTCCACAAAAGAAAACTAAACTTACTTACTTTCTTCAACATTACTAAACTCTAATTTCTGCCTAGAATGCATTAACTATGCTTTCCACTAAATAAATCTGGGGTAAGTTTGTTACTCGTCGAAAGTTTCTCTTTAGTTACATTTGCTGAATTACTTGTTAAACTAACCTTTGAAACATCTATGTTTGGGGTACCAGGTTCTACTCTAAATTCGTTATGAACTATTGTGGAACTTACGCATTCATTATTTTTCTTCTTCTTTCTACGTAGCACCATGGACTCTTCCGCCACTGACCGTAACCTTGATACAGATCTTGACCGTGATTTCCTAGGAGAGGTAACTACGGGGAATTCTGCCTCCGCGAACAAAGCACTTGGGGGTGGGGGCGGGGGTATGTGATGCATCTCCTCCGAAGTGGTCAATGTTGGCTGCTCCATCTCTTCCCTTCCTGTTGGTGCATTCTTCACACTAACTTCCTGTCTGGTACCTGTCTCCTCGTCGGTGATTCTGGGGCTATCCGTGTTCCATCCATTGTTATCTCCAGACGCAGGGACGTCTGCAACTGGTGGAGCTGAATCTCTTGGTTTGGTGCGTACGGGTAGCACAGTTGGTTCATATACCATTGGGACATTGTCAGCGGGTATATTAACCGGCCCCCGCCGGGGCTGGTTTCCAGAGGAACGACGCTTAGGACACTGTGCGACTACGTGACCCTCTTCGGAGCACGCTATATAGGTACGAACCTGCCCAGGGTATGTTACCCAATAGGAGTCTCCATTCATGTTTACATATGAGGGTATGGGTTTACGTAGTACCATTTTGATCAAGACTCGTCCAGTTCGAGTGGGGTAAATGTGATCTGCAGAGTATGTCTCGTCTTCGATTTTCAACACTTCCCCATAAGACCTCATGACACGACTTATCACTTCTGCACTTAATTCAGTTGGGACTACATGGATTCTAACAATTACATGTCGCTGGTGGGCCCATTCTACTTCAACCTTATGGTCACCATCTACGTCACTATAAATTTCCTCAGCACCAAAATCATTTAGTAACCGTTCTCCTACCACTTTTGACGCAAATTTCACGTACAAACACTTACGAAAGTAATCTATTTCAAAACTGAGCACTTGGTTCGAAGGCACTTGGTAGACATCATGAAACCATCGATGAAAATCCAATGACGTAGGTCGCGTTTTGGCATCAAGGAAAACAAATTTCAAGGTGTTTTCTCTTTGTGTATTCATCGTGAACTATTTCATCGTATCTTCACTGGCTCACGGTAATTGTAGCCAAAACCTCGCTTGCACTCCAAGGGGAAAAAAAATAACACAACACTAGCAAACCGTTTACGGCCCTAGCTAACTCGGACAGTTCGATCACTAAGCCTTCTCACGCGAAGAGCGGAGCTCGCTACGAACTGCTTCCTGCACGATTTGCAGGCAGACTGTGAACCACTACACCGCATCCTTACCTTCCGATGAATCAACAATTTTAAGTATATTCTGTTCCTCCAATATTGTAAATGTCCTTGGATATACATGTAGTTGAACATTTACTTTAATTTTGAATTATTTCTTGTAGTATAGCAGCTATCTTCGAGAATATATTTTCGAAGTGATGAAGAAAAACAAGAATATAGGTAGTTGATGTGAAAATACGAGTTACTTCTTCTAACTTATTATGTTGATTAGACATTTTTAATGGAAAATATCTTGAGTCTTGAACATTGCCGGGCGATGTTCTCTTCCTGTGATACTGCAACATACGAAATGTTTGTTTTCTGACGCAAATCTCGTGTCCAGGACAGTCTTATCAAATGTATTTGCTGTTGCGTACAGTAACACGAAATAATTACAGCGTTTGCAAAAACGTTTGCGAACTGCCAAATGTGCGAGACGTTATACGTAAACAGGCGGAAAATTGTATTCATAAAATCACATCACATTTGACAGTGTTAGTCAATAGAGAGTCGTGGAACAGTGTGTTAAGGTGCTGGATTAAATCCTTGTTATTTTTTCTATTTCGAAGAATAACAATTTTTAAGGTAGAACAACAGTCGTTCCGTTCCGCTCTTTATTTTTTATAAATTCTTATACATTCCTTTAATTCATTTAAAGAATAAATAGAAATATTGCTTGCTTTTCTGTCATTGGCCTAGACAGCGGAATTATGCGTGAAAAGTTCCTGAGAGCTCAGATTGGTTAAACCGTTTATTGACAATCGTGAACTTTTCGTTTCATAGATAATATTTGGTTTTATACGACGGAAGAACATTAGTCGAATTTCCTTTCTTGCTCCTTTGAGATAATATATACTTCTACAGTAGCAATTGCGTTCGGGAACGTAGGGCCTCCCCGATGGCACAGTGATAGCGCTGCCGCCTTGTAATCAAAAGGTCCCGGGTTCAATACCCGGTGGAGGTACAAGTGGTTCGGACCCAACTTTAAACTGTAGGTCCAGTCCTGATTAGCCTTACTGTGCATAAAGTGGACTTAAAACACCAACTCAGCAGCGTTCGGGAACGGTTAAAAAAATTACTTTGTATTCAAAGGCAGATAAGCTTGGTACGAGGGCCGCACTGAAAGTTTCAGGAATCAGGTACTGGCAACTATGCAATCTGTTAGATTTTGTTATATTTATAAACTGTGATATTTGCCGACTGTAATTACAAGGACTGATGTAACACGGATTCGTTTTCATTTCAGGATAGAAGTTTGAAGTGAGGTGTTTGTAAAAAAAATGGAATTAACAAGAGAGAACTTACGTGCCATGATTTATTATGATTTTCGGCGAGGTTTAACACAGCAACAGTGTGTTACTCGAATGATCGAAACTTTTCACGAAGATGCCCCATCAAAGACGACAATTTATCGCTGGTTTCAAGAATTCAGATGTGGCCAGGTTAGCCTTAGTGATGAAATTCGTGAAGGCCGCCCATCGACAGCCATTGTGCCAGAAAACATTGATGCAGTTCGTGAACTAATCAACAGTGATCGACATGTGACTTATCGCGAAATTCAGGGTTTCTTAGGTATTGGCATGAGTCAAATACAAACAATTTTGCACAATCATTTAGGTGTGAAAAAGCTTTGTGCCCGTTAGATGCCACACAATTTAACAAAAGCACAAAAAGACGACCGTGTGAAGTGGTGCAAGGCTATGATCAAACGGTTCAAGTCGGGATCATCAAATCTTGTGTTTAACATCGTCACAGGCGATGAATCATGGATTTACTCTTACGAACCTGAAACAAAGCGACAATCTGCTGTGTGGGTGTTCGAGGATGAGCCTAAACCAACGAAAATTGTTCGTGCACGCAGTGTGTGGAAAAAAATGGTTGCCTCTTTTTTCGGTAAATCAGGTCACATTGCGACTGTTGCACTAGAGAATCGTAGAACAGTCAATGCAGAATGGTGTACCACAATTTGTCTGCCACAAGTACTCCACGTGCTCAGAACTTCAAACCCCAATCGTCGAATCATTCTGCATCACGACAATGCCAGCTCGCACACAGCATCTGACACAAGGAACTTTCTGGACCATGAACAAGTTGAACTCATGACTCATCAGCTTATCCACCTGACTTAGCCCCATGTGATTGTTTTTTGGTCCCAACAATGAAGAACAAGTTGCGTGTTAAGCGAATTTTCACTCCCGAAGAGGCTATCGAAACATACGAAATGCATGTCTCGCAGGTACCAACTTCAGACTGGCAAAACTGTTTCAACAATTGGTTCCATCGCATGAAACAATGCATTGCTGTAAAGGGTGAATATTTTGAAAAGCAATAAAAAATTGATGTACTTTCATTCTTCTTCTTTATGTCATTTTCCCGAAACTTTCAGTGCAGCCCTCGTATAGTAGCTTGCTCGCGTTCATGAGTCACGCTTCACAAGGCCGCTTCTTATCGCAAAACATTGTGCGTCGATGCACAGCGTCTGAACCCAGCAAATTACAAGTGCACAGAGTCGAATTTTAAAGAGAATCTGAAGAATTAAAGATTTCATCAGAGGCGGCTAGGTGGGCACTAGCTCAGCATCCAATAAGTAATGATTCCTGGCAAACAAAAATGTTTATTGAATAAATATTCGGATACTAATACGTGCTTTATCGTGTAACACGTAAGATACTTATTGGGATTACCGTGTAGTAGGGCAACCGATCCATGAAAAGCAAAATAAAATTGAATGGTTGGTTTAATATAGATGAATATTTTATTTTATTTATTTTTCATCATTCCCTTGTTTTTCTTATTTTAATAATAATAATAACGCATGGCTCAACAGTTCTCGAAGGGCCTTGGCCTATCTCCCGACTGCCAGTCTCCCTCCCACAATCCTTCCTATTGATCTTCAACCAAATTGGGGTGACGTGGGGTCAGCACGTCGAACCCTCAACCATTATGGTGGTTATTCACCTGATGTTTACAATTTCGTTCCTGTTTACTTCTGGTTTTAAAAAAGTAACATGGATTATAAAGATGTAAGGGTAATATCTTGCAGAACAGACGACAATCATTGCGTTGCTGTTGGTTGCAATATGAGGTCCAGAACGAATAATTTTTCTCAAGTATCTGTGAATCTTTTTTCGACAGACCAGATACGAAAACTCAGTGGATTCAGGCAGTAATGCAAAAAGACTGCGAACCAGGACATGAGAAAGTCGGCCCTAGACACGTCACTTCATCGAAGTTAAATAAACACAATGAAATATTTAAGTGTTTTAAAATTATAATTTTCTAACGCACATATGTTGGTATAACAAATTTAAAAGATGTAAATTTTTACAACCATGCATGTTATTAGCTGTGGAAGAAAGAACAATTAAGAGTGACACGATCCTGCGAGATCGCCACAAGTTACGCATTTGTTCTTTTTATTGTCATTGTTGAATAGCATTGTATAATCTTATCGGTTTTGTTATCGCTTCTGCATAGGATTTCACTGCTATGCTTGGTAGAGAACGTACGAGTAGTTCTACCATATCTCACTAGGGAGTGTTATTGTTGTAATAGTTCATTGTTAATCTGTATAGATGGCAGTCCATGTTAAGCAGCGCTCTCGTAGTTCACGAGAATCCACTAGAGGCGCTGGCGCTGCGCTCGGAATTGTATATAAACAGCGACGCTGCCCGGGCCAGCCAGTTCTGTGTTGACTCTTCGGCGACTCATAGTCGAGCTCTGCTCCCGCAAATAGCCCAGCATTGCAAGCACACGGGTGCTTAGGGATACAAGAGAGCTTCGTACAGTGTGCCCTACTCTGGTAGATTATACGAGAGGTAGCAATATTTCTCGTCCTACCGAGTAGAACATACGCATTGTTTCAAGCTCAACCTCCTACAGTGTGGCCTGCCTGTAGAACAGAAACGTACTCCTTGTGCGGCCTACAGGTAGATTATACGCATTGTATTGGGTTACGTTTTAGCTCGTGGACATATTTACTGTTGGGAGACGGCCTACTAGTAGATTATACGAAGGGTATCTGTATTCTTTGGCCTACTAGTAGATTATACATTTCACAACAGTCGCTGCAGAAATGACGTCATCCTTTGGCCTACTGTGGTAGATTATACGAGCGATAGCAATATTTCTTGGCCTACCAGGTAGATTATACGAAGGGTGATGTTCATCGTTAGTTAATTTTTCATTAAGGGAAAAATGAGCAGTGTTTTATTTTTGCCTTCAGCTTAGCTTTATTCAAGTAATTAATTAAAGTAAATAAAGTTTAACTAAGCATTATCCTTTGTAAGCTTATAGTAAATTTCCGTTGCTTTGTTGATATTACTCTTTACTAGGAAAGCAGATTTAAATTTTCCTTGAGTCGTTTAATTAATGCCCTATTGTCCCTAAGTCAGCACAGAGGCGACCCAATACCCTAAAAGGAAAATAAGGTCCTTTATTCCCCACTGGAGAAAAATTGAATGGTCCCTGTCCTCCCTCTCCAAGACGTCTGCAGAGGAGATTCGAACTTGGAACTTCAAGAACGACAAAAGTGCAGTGAAATCTTATCAGGAGATATTGTGATTTTGTTTTGTGCGGATATCTAATTTCACCCCAGTGTAATAAACTGGTTACGTCGACGCTAACTTTCATTATATATACATACCCGAACCCTGAGTGTATAAGAACATCATATCTCCGGCTAGAAAAGAGCTAACATTATGGGTAAAACTGAATAATGTTCCCCGTCACAACGTCTAACCCGGTACGTTGCAGTCAAGTACTATTCTGAGAAACTGCAACTGCAACGTTGTGTGTGTGTGTGTGTGTGGATCTAACCCCGGGGCGTTTCAAGAGACCTGTGTTCTAGTAGATACACTATGTCGAAAAAGTATCCATACTGATGTAATCAGAGTACATTTCATTTCTTTTTTGTTTTAAGTACACTTTATGCACAGTAAGGCTATTTGGGACTCAACCTATAGTTTAAAGTGGCCACATTTTGCCTCCACCAGATATCAAATGCTGGGACACCTTGATTACAAGGCAGCGACGTTACAGCTACGTCATCGGGAGGCTTCGAAGTATTTGAATGTTTATAAATAATGTAAGCTTTATTTCAACCTGCCGAATCCTCAAACTTCCTGCATATTCGTATCATGTGTGGAATTGCCTGTTTTTTTCCCTTTCGTGAAATTAAAAATCAACTGGCATAGCTATATATGTTAATGATTAATTAGAATGATAATTATAAAGAATGAGAAGTGGCCAAACATAAATTAGAACCAACTTAAAATACACGTTTATGTAAAAATTGATCTGTGGTTTTGTTAATGAGAAATAAAATGTGCACTTTATAACTATTAGGCTAATTAGAATATCTTTGTTTTTCATCGGTGTATTTAATATTCCTTTTACCTTTAAGAATTTATTATTATTTACTTCTTTTTTAATATAAAAAATATGTTACTTAATTTATAAGCGAATGAACTTTCTTGTTTGATGTATATACCAACGAAACCATTGGGTTCGATACCCGGTGGAGACACATAGTGGTTCGGATTCCACTTAAACCGTAGATCCAGTTCCGATTAGCCTTACTGTGCACAAAGTGGACTTAAAACATCAACTCAAAACCAAAAAAACCAAAACGAAACCATTGGTTGAGGATCAACATTGTCTCAGACAATATTACTATTGTTCCATAAATGTTCATTCAATGGCTCCGGGAACTGGTCAATTTCTTCGAGGTATTTTTGATTCTCTGTCACTTAAAAATTTCAAGTGATCCATTTTGTATCCGCTCCTTTTTAACAAAGTGAGCTCGAAGACAATCTGTATTCCACTTGTTTATATTGGAAACTTGGTCAAACCGGAAGTTCTTTTATCGCCTTCGATAATCGAAATGACTGATCGACTATTTTTTGAATACCCAGGTACATCCCTCATAGGAGATTTCTGAGACCGGGTTACGCTACTCACTCGTAGCTCCCCAATTTCCTCACGATGGTGGGTTGCCACCGATCTTATACATAGGCCGAGAACCCAGAGACTGAACCAAGGCGGACTCGAACACATGCCGTCCCTCAGTCGGAGTCCAAAGCACACCGCCTTAGACCGCACGATCACGGAGGAGGACTTTTCTTATTTTTTTTTGTGTAATCGCGAGGATGAGGATGAATAATGAATAGAAAAATAAAAAAGAAGGTCACACACAAAGAAAAGGACGGGTCTTCAACCTCTTAGGCGACGAGTTCAAGCCCTAAATATGAGAATTTCAACCATAGCCCTCAATTTTTTAAAAAATATAAACAAAATGACTATTTACACTAAACTTCTTATCAAGACCAAAATAGTTTGTAACTGTGAAACTACCCCATGAATGCAAATTGACAACATTTTTTTTTTCATGTGAGTTAGAATTAAATGTGTGGCACACAGAGATACTTCTTGCGAAAACAATTAACTGTGCCCTGTCCCAGCACATAGTTCACATAGAAGTAGCAAGTAAAGCAACTTATCTCAGAATGAAAATTCCACAGATCTTTCAAACGTTTGTTTCAGCAATGATGACTGGACATGAATCACACATAATCCCTTGCCAAAACCTAGTGGTCTAAAATTATTTGAAAACTTGAATGTATATCTTTACAGATTCCAAGTTATAAGGAACTATCTCGTAGATGTTCTTGTAACCGTTATAAAATAAAATTACAAATAATATATATATATATATACAACCTTAGATATACTAATACGAAGAAAGAAATTCAGAGTAAGATTTCAAATGCATGTCTACGTATAAAGTAATTATAGAACTACAGAACAATATGAGAGTATTGAACTTTTTTTTTTTTTTTGCAGGTTAACGTTTACAATATTGAGGAGACAGAATAATTAAAAATTGTTGCTCCAAAGGAAACCAAGAGCGTAGTGTATTGGTTAGAGTTCTTGAGAGCATTGTAAGCGGTCCGAGGTTCGATCCTCCTTACGAGGTGTTCTTTCTTTTTCTTTTAAAAAATATTTCTCCTTCTATTAAACAAGGGCATGGCAACATTATTTGTAATAATAGTGTATAGTGGCTACATTGTCCCGTAACTGGAATTTACTAAAAAAAAATAATTGTGACATAATAAATGAATTGACACACGATCAAAGGGATATTTTCACGTATCAGATCGTGAATTATGATACTCTAACGATAATTGTGTTCTGCTTCAAAGACATTGACAAATATTAATGAAATAACCATTTATATTTGTGGCAATTCAGGACATACTACTAATATTACCCCTTTTTTCACTCGAATTCAATGCAAAGATACCTCCACAAATATCGACTGAAAAGTTTCCATCATGAGCAATTCTCCATTAAATGTTTTCGACAAATCGTATTGAGTCATTCCATGCGAAATCAACACAGCCTTTGACCTGACCATCTCCAATTTTCATGAAATTTGGGGAGTTGAAACTATGCATAGAACTTAGTAAGTATAAAAATTTTTAGTTTCGTGCGTCTTGTAATTGTTAAATTATTCAAGGTCAAAGTTAGCATAAATTGCCCTTTTTGAGCCCGCTTAGCTATACTAAATCTGCTGTAACTCCGCCCCTATTTTGTCTAGGAAGCTCAAATAAAGCTTATTGTACAGGGAATTGAATAAGCTTTCCAGTGATTTATAACAAGCCTACCTTTGGATAAAAATATAATCTTGTCACGTGACCTTGACTTTTGACCTTGAATATCTCAAAACATGTCACCACCAAAAATCGTGAAAAAAATATATTTGGTCCCTCATTCCATACTATAAAACATACCAAAAAATCATTCTGGGACTGCATTGGGATCAGAAGATACAAAATAATATGTGTAACTATGTGACTGATAAAAGCCCCATTACGTGAACTATGAAGAGTCAAATGTCTCTTAACACTCCCTACAAAATGTGAAGGAGTTATCCTGGGTACAATTGGTCATGAAAGAAATAGGTTAGGCAGCGGGAGATCCCTAGCCGTGTGTGTCAAGCGCAGATCCGGCATATTGTTGACCGCCATATTGAATTCAACGCAAAAATTTCAAAGGAAAGAGGTGATGTTATATATCAAATGAGGCTAGAATTTCACGAGAAATGAAGTGACGAAGGATTTTCCAACGTATCTTACGCCAGCAAAAAGTTATACACATATCTTTCACTTACGATATATGCACATTATAATGTTGTCAATGTTCCTGTGAGCACACTCGTTGACGTCTCTCACACTCACATAGAACATTTGGCAATGTAGCATGTGCAACAACATCGCAAGCAGCAACTTTGCCTTCTCTCAGATGGTCAATATCAGGGACTTTTAGTGCATGCACCATTCTCTTCAAATGTTTCTGAAGGTAAAAGTCCTCCTAAGATGTTAGATCTGGGGAATGTGCAGGCCTTTTAATAGATCTACCTAGAAAATTACCATGAAGAAATTGCAAAAATGTCCACATAGTGTGGTCACACTCTGTCCTGTTTCAAAACTCTCGAAAAGTGCCATATCCCGTAAGCAAGGGTGAAAAAACCTGTTCACTTAACAAATCCAAGAAGCCCTCACCATTTAAGGTTCCGTTGTTGAATATGGACCAACCATTTCCGTTCGCAATACATTATACCACATAATTAGCTTACCAGCAACAACCATTCGACTGAGCAAATCACAGGTATTGCATATTATTTTTATTAACTTCACCGTGAACATAAAAATTTGCTTCGTCACTGAAGAATTTTTCATTCCAAAGGAAGTGTCACGTAATTGTTTGAGATACTTTTCCCAATATTCTTCACTATTCAACTATTTGGTGAATGTAGCTGATTAAAATCATATGCAATGGTGCGTATACTGCTTTCTCTCCCAAGATGTCAGCGTGATCTCGATGAGTTCCTAACACGTTAGGAGCATTCCAATGCTTTGTGTTTAACACCTCGAAAAGGAGAAAATGGTTACAAGCATGCAGTAATAACTTTTTGCTGGTTAAATATATGTTGGATAAACTTTCGTCACTTCATTTCTCGTGAAATTCTAGCCTCATTTGATATATCACATCACCCCCTTTCCTTTGAAATTTTTGCGTTGAATTCAATATGGCGGTCAACAATATGCCGGATCTGCGCTTGACACACACGGCTAGGGATCTCCCTGTGCCTAACCTATTTCTTTCATGACCAATTATACCCAGGATAACTCCTTCACATTTTGTAAGGGGTGTTAAGGGACATTTGACTCTTCATAGTTCAAAAATGGGGCTTTTATCAGTCACATAGTTACACATATTATTTTGTATCTTCTGATCCCATTGCAGTCCCAGAATGATTTTTTTGTATGTTTTAGAGTATGGTATGAGGGACCAAATATATTTTTTTTCACGATTTTTAGTGGTGACATGTTTTGAGATATTCAAGGTCAAAAGTCAAGGTCACGTGACAAAATTATATTTTTATCCAAAGGTAGGCTTGTTATATATCACTGGAAAGCTTTATTTGAGCTTCCTAGGCAAAATAGTGGCGTTACAGCACATTTAGTATAGCTAAATGGGCTCAAAAAAGGCAATTTCTGCAAATTTTGACCTTCAATAATTTAACAATTACAAGACGCACGAGACTAAAAAATTTCATAGTTACTAAGTTCTATGCATAGTTTCAACTCCCCAAATTTCATAAAAATCGAAGATGGTCAGGTTAAAAATTGCACATATCTGTGTTGATTTGGCATGGAATGACTCTATTACCTTCGTTTTCTTTGTTACAAACAAGTATTCTTTCCACATGACATGTAGGAGGAGAGTTGGATCTGCATTTTACATTGATTAGTTCCTTCTACCTGCGATCAGGCTCGAGAGCAGGAAGTTCGCTGCCAGCACTGGCACGCGGTGCATCGTCTCTACGTGCGGTCCGTGTCGAGCATTTACGTGCAAGCGAGTGAAATTCCGGTTAAGTCTACCTTCTGTGTTCTGAACCATGTCTGTACGGCGAGTGAATACTGTGAAATTGGTCTTCACGAATGTGCGACAAAAACCAACATCGATACAACTGCATCGGTGGATACAGCAGAATTTGTCACTAACAGAAGATCAAGTGCTTAGTATTGAAATCGATCAATATCGAAAGTGTGTGTTTATAAAGTTAATATCGCGAGTGTTAGGCGAGCAGATAATATTACGATCGGGAGGCACATTAGTTTACACTGATGACAATGGGGAGCATGAGGTAAAACTGGAATGGGCGGATCAAAATAGCGTAATTGTGAATGTACATGTAGTTCCTATGGAACTTCCAATGGACGTTCTACAACAGACACTGACAACATATGGTGATGTGAAATATGTTGATGATGAAAAGTACACGGATGAACATATATACCCAACGCGTACCGGTACAAAGCGAATTCGCATGACGCTTAAAAAACCAATTCCATCGTACATCACTATCAAAGGTGATCGATATTGGGTAACGTACTATGGTCAAAAGATTACGTGCAGGATATGTGAATCTACAGAACATCTCTCAAATTGTTGCGATAAGCGTAGAAAACCAGGAAGAAGGACAGCCTCCACATATGCGGAAGCCACCAACCGATCACCAATCAATATTGATGCAGCAGAACAACCACTGCCATACCAGCCTACAAGTTTTCAAGTACCCAAGACAACCCTGGACATAGAAATGAAAGAATCCCCAAAGAACCCACATGTAAAAGAACCCGAAGGTGCCGCACAGACGCCACTGGATCCTCCGACGAACAAAATTTCATCAGAGAGAGCAGCAAAGGAAACTTCCCATTTGTTAACAACAGAAAGTCAAAATTCGACATGGGTAGCAGAAGTTGAACGCGAGGAACTTTCGAGTAACTACCAGGTCTCGCCTGAAGCCTCGATTAGTGATAAGATAGCCCCTCCCCTCCCCGCGAACAGCTGTGTATCGGAAGGTGAAAAGAGCCAGGCAGGTCATGAGCTTTCCCTGCCAGGCGCTTCCTCGCACACAACGACCTTGAAACTAGCAGAAGGGAACGTGAGTGGACAACATGACCAACCTAAAATTGCTCCCCCCCTTCCCTCGTCACAATCGCAAGAAATGGTATCAGGAGATGACTCCCAAACTGAAGAGGAATCCACAGATGATAAGCAAGTTATGGACAAAGGTCAACGAAATAGAAAAAAACGCACAAGTTCACGACTGAAAGCGGTAACAGAAGGTAAGAAAAAGAAATGTACCAGGATGTTTCTAAGCCAGCAGTCCGTCACACACAGCAGGAAGACCCAACAAAAGTGAAATGTTAAGTAGATGTGGGTTCAGATCGCCTTCCCCCCCCTCCATTAGGTAGTTAGTGTAAGGAGAAATGTTTGTTTATGTTTTGAGATGAGAGTGATTTACGAGTGTAGTGCGCGACATAAATTTGTGTACTTTCCTAGTGTATACAGTGTAATGTTATATATTACATGTTAGAGAGTCACAAGATGAATATCGATATAATAACAGGTAGAAAAAATAGTGTAAATTGTGTCATGCACATGAACGATTATCATCATTCTGAAAACACTTCGGACTAATACTTACTTTAGTGTAATTGAGCACCAAAAATGCACATTTACGTGGTATTCTTATATACAGTTTTTTATAATATCTTATTGTGCATGAATTAGAGCACTCGTCTTTGTACCCTTAACATCAATGGGATCCTGACGCCAGTGAAATGCAAATTGCTTGCGGACTTTGTCCGAATCCACTCGATTGACATTTTATACTTGCAGGAAGTTTGTATTGTAGATTTTAACTTCCTGTATGGGTACGAGGCTATTGTAAACTTGGGGACAAGCGGGAGAGGGACGGCAATTATAATCAAAAGTGGTATAGAAATAAAAAATGTAAAGAAATTAGTCGATGGGAGGGGAATTAGTTTTCAAAGTCAACGTTATACTTTTGTTAATATCTACGCCCCCTCCGGACAGCAAAACAGATGGAAGAGAGAACAATTTTACCAGGCTGAGATCGTATACTTACTTCCAAATAATGATTCGTGTATCATCCTAGGTGGTGATTTTAATCAAGTGCTGCGATCATGTGATTGTATAGGAAAGTTTCAAAATAGTTTAGCTTTAATAGATGCTTTGCCGGTACCTTTTTCAGATCATATAGCAATCAGAATGAGTATTAATCTACAAGAATCTAAATTAGTTTGGGGTTCGTCCTATTGGAAAATGAACTCTGCCCTACTTCAACAGCCTAATGTTAATGATATGTTTGAAGAAAAATGGAAGTATTGGTGCCGGCAACAAAAACACTATACTGATTACAATACGTGGTGGGTAAAATACGTAAAACCTCGAATTAAATCCTATTTTCAATGGCTAGGGAAAGAGAGTGCACGTGACCGGAACTTAATGTTGAACTTCTATTACAAATGTTTACATGAGTTATGTATGCGACCTGATGTCACCGAACATTATCCACAGATACATAAATATAAAGCACAAATCCTTACGTTGCAACGGCATCACTTGGAGGGTATAAAGATAAGAACTACTCATGCGTCATCCTTGCAAGATGAACGAACCTCTTTATTTCACTATGTTCACACACAAAAACAAAAGCGAGCTCTTTTGATAAACAATATTGTCGATTCCGGCGGAGATACACATAGAACTCAACAAGGTATATCACAGGCGTTTTACACGTATTATAATAATTTGTATACTGGTAAAGAAGTAGATCAATTGGCTGTACAACAATTGCTCACATCGGTAAATAATTTATTGACGGACGAAGACAGAACTTTGTTAGACAGTGACGTCACCGTCGATGAGGTGTATGAAGCACTGCGTACTTGTAACGTTAAGCGCACTCCTGGCAACGATGGCATAGGCTACCAATTTTATATACGTTTTTTTGATGTTATGAAACATGAATTGGTCAAGATAATACAAGATGCATTTTGAAACGAATGCGTGCTTCAAAATGAAGGTATAATTGTACTGATTGCCAAAAAAACGCGTCCGAGTGCAGTGACTGACTTTAGGCCCATTACTTTGTTAAACTGTGATTATAATATTATGGCCAAAGTTTTGGCTAATAGACTGAAACCTATATTATCTTCCTTACTCAGTTCACGGCAAACATGTGTCAGTAAAACTCAAAATATATTTTCTACGGTGGCGGGTATACGTGATATAATGTATTATTATGAAATGCAACAAACCGCAGCTTGTATACTATCCTTTGATTTCACAATACTATCCTTGTAATTCACCAATATTTGTTTGAAGTACTTCGAGCCTATCGCTTCAGTGAAGCCTTTATATCTGTTTTGCAAAGTTTCTATAGAAAGGCAACCTCCCGTCTTCTTATCAATGGATTCGTGACTCCTGCAATACACGTGACGAGATCCATTCGCCAGGGGTGCCCCTTGAGTATGCTTCTCTTCGCTTTGACCTTGGACCCGCTACTTCGATATATTCAGTGCCGAGACCCACCCGCAGCGAGTGCTTTCCTTGAAACGCAAGTGTTTACATTCGCAGACGATTTATCAGCTTGTGTAACAACAACGACCCAGCTCCAAAATATACTGAATGCAATGTGTTTGTATTGTTCTGCCAGTGGAGCGGAAGTTAACATGACAAAATCAAAGGCTTTACCTGTTGGCAACTGGAAGCAAGACAATCCGGACATAGGGATAAAATATGTAAACGAACTCAAAATATTGGGCATTACTTTTCATACTAATGAATCCAGAATGCTGGATCTAAACTGGACGAAAATTGTAAGCGAAATCAGGTTACAGTGTTATCAAATGAGAGGAAGACAACTCAATTTAATTCAGCGTGTTTGGTTCCTACACACTTTTATTTTTAGTAAATTAAATTATGTCGCTCAAGTGTTGCCCATCACACAGCAATATCTCCGACAAATAAAGTCTGCTGTGGGATGGTTCATGTGGTACGGACATTTTTTTCGGGTACCATTCCCGATCATGTGCCAAACACAAATGAGAGGTGGTCTAGAATTATGGAATATTGAAAAGAAATGTAAGTCCCTATTTTTAGCTAGAAATTATAAATTGTACTTAATTGAACGGTCGATTACATCAATGTGGTTGCGTATATTTACCGATACGTTTCCACCGCAAAATCCACCCAACTTGTCTCGACTAACAAAGAGCCCTATGTATGTACGAAATTTTGTACAAGAATGGAGTTATGTGGAGTTTCACATGGACTTGAAGGAAAATACTCTGTCAAAATATTTTTATGAACATTTTCAACGACAACTTATTTTGCAGCAGAGTCGAATAGAGAAAAAATTTCCTAATGTTATTTGGTCAAATGTATGGCAAAATCTCCACAAGCCTTTCCTTGACACGGACATACGAAGTTTGTGGTATACCCTGGTGCATGATCTAGTTCCAACAAATGTTCGACTAAATGAAATAAAAAGACTACCAACAAATGAGTGTAGACAATGCGGAAAGGTGGATACAAATGAACATCGCCTCACTACATGTAAAGGAATTTCAGAAATTTGGGCCTTTCTCCTTATGTGCCTTGCCAAAATATGTCGTATATCGCCACAATGCTTTCAAGCAAAAATTTGTATATTACCAGACTTCAAATATTTCCCTGTGAAGAAACAAAATGCCATTGTGTGGCTAATAGCACATACAGTATATTATATATATAGCAAAAAGTTTGAACCAAATATCACCCTATATACAATGTATCTTAAAAGATCTAGATGGAAACAATCAAATAAACAAAATGTCCGATTGTCACAATATTTTGGTAAATATCTGGATGTAATGTAATTGTATGTATACATGTAGAAAAAAAAATCCATAGATGTAAACAGAATAGTGAAATAAAACTTATAAAAGAAAAAGAGCTTGTGGGGTAGTGGTTACCGTTAAAGATTGTCAATCTGATGGTCGTAAGTTCAAACCCCTCCGGTGGCAAAATCGTTTCGTAAGTTTTAGACATATCCCATTGCGTTCGTTGTCCACGCCGTGTGAAACGGAATGATTCAGTTTGGAATTAAAGATGGGGGAGGGGAAATGTTAAATAAGAAAATCTCCATTTCAACGAACCGAGAAGGGGAGAAAAATTGGATAATTCTTATAAATATGAAAATTATATTCATGTTTATAGTGGTATAATCGCAGGTAAAATCAAAGATCTTACCTTTTATCTTCCTCTGAACTCGGCGAAAATGAATTTCGCACCGATCTAATACATTCTCCAATACATTATAAAATGTTATTGAATGTTTCATGTTGATAATTTTATCAATGCATCAGTTCTTCACGGCGAAACGTATATTTTGCAACTACCCCTTCTCTCCTCTCGCCTCCAGTTCCTTCGGTTCTTAATTTCTCCTTCTCCTTCTTCTCTCCCCTCCTTCTCCTCTACTTTTATCTCATACCGCCTTCTCTACTTTTCTCGCCTCTTGTCTCCATCCCACTCTTCTCCACTCCTCTTATCTCCTCTCCTGTCTTATATTTCCGACTCCACGGCACTGTTCACCTCTTCTTATCGTTCATCTCTTTTTTCTCTCTCTTACTCTACTCTCCTCTTCTCTCCAAACTCCTTTCCTCCTCTTCTATCACCTCGTTTTCCTTCCTCTCTTCTCTCCTCTTTGCTCCAGTTTCCTCATCTGTCCTCGCATCTTTTTGCTTTCTCCTCATTACTTCTGCTATCCACTTCCTAATGGATAATTATAATGTGCATGTGGCAACCCTGAAATTGAGCCTAACTCTACACGCAACCCACCAACGCCTTGTGTAAATTGGGTTGCCTAGTTTAAAATGTCGTTGTCCTAAAAGTTTTGAGAGACACTGTACATCTTATCTGAGCTACGAGCGCACTATTTAGCATAGCGTTAACCCGCCCCCGCAGTTTATCACGCCGAAGTCCCTATACATACGGTGCTCACTCTGTGTATGCCTATGCATGCATCTGGCTCTGTACAACTGTATAAAAATTGTCTTAATCCATCGGGCCTTGTATCTTAGTATCTGAGAGCCGGTAACTGTCTGACTATCTGAGAGAGCGAAACTTATACTTATGCATCCTTTTTCGAGCAGGCCTCATCTGCAGGAAAATGTCAACTCGGGGCAGGCCCCGGCACCTATGTACCTGTTGGGTGAGATGAGTTAAGGCAAGAGCTTATAAGACCTTTTTCTTTTCCTGCTCCTCCAAAAATAGACAATACTTAGGCTGGAGAGTTCAATGAACCAACCGATCTCTAACTCTGACAATGATCAGGCTGGAAAGTTCATACTAACCAACCGATCATTTGCCATGTTTTTTCCTTATATTGAGAGAGCGTAACAAGTCGGATCCCGGCATAATGTACCTCCGAAAAAACTGGGCCACACCCAACCACCGGGGCGAAGTCCCTATTGTTACATTTCAAAACAGAAAGCCGTTGAGGGAGGACAAATTTTCGCTTCCCCGGCTATCGGGCAAAAAGCAACCTAGGCAAGAGCATTCACAAACATCCAAACTTTTACATATATATTTCCATTTTCCAGCTGAGTGCGTTAAAACAACACAGCATAGTGTAATTGTGGAAATATTTTACACTCTCCATGGGAGGGGGTAAATCTGTAGCAATCCGTCCTGAGATTATTTTCATATACAGTCCCTACCAAAAGTTTAAGACCACCTTGTCATGTGTTTTTCAGACAAACAGAAAAAGTACATATGCGAATCATTTTCACGAAATAAAAACTTTAATACAAAATGGGAATTATTATGTAATGTTATTGAAAGGTACATCAAGATCAAGAAAGTGTAAGGGCATATTAATGCACTTATAACTAATAGATGCAACTAAATGTACAATTTGTAAAATCATTAAATCTCAACTTTGGAAATATACTTGGGAACAAACATTTCTCCTGAAATTAGATGTGTGAAGTGTGAAATTTAATAGTCAATATGTTCACCTTTAAGTTTCAAGCACATACGCACACGTTTTCTCATGCTGCGGACCAATTTCTGGCATTCTTGGGGCGTAATCTCATTCCATACTTCGGAGATCTGTTCGCGAAGTTCCTGGACATTCCTTGGCTGGCGTTTCGCTACACGAAGAACAATGGTATTCCGTAGGTTTTCTATAGGATTCAGGTCCGGACTTCGTGCTGGCCAAAGCAACAATGGGATTTCCCTCGCTTGAATCCAAACCATTGTTGCTCCTGACTTGTGGCAAGTCGCGATGTCCTGCTGGAAGACGAAGTACCCGTTGTGGAGCTTCTGTGCGGACGGGAGCATGTTATCATTGATTGTTTCGATGTATTCTCGTGAATCCATAGAGCCAGGAATGAATCTCAAAATCCCGGTCCCTGCAGCAGACATGCATCCTCAGATCATGACTGATTGACCCCCACCCTGAGCAGCTTGCACGAGACATTCGGGGAGAAATTTCTTGGTTGCTCTCCTCCGAAATCTCACTTTTCGGGAGCTGTACGGCACGAATCTCGATTCATCACTGAAAAGGAAATTAACCCAATGTTCCATGGACCAGTTTATTATATTTTTGCACCACTTCACACGATTTCTCTTATGTACATTGTTGAGCAATGGCTTTTTGAGAGGAGCGAAAGAAACAAGTCTAGATTCCCCAGACAACGCGAAATGGTCATCTTTGAGACCCTTTTATTGTTGGAATCTTCAAATTCCTTCATTATCGCTGGAAGAGGGGCTTTCCGGTTATTCTTTGCCACTCTCGCGATAATCCGGTCCTCGCGTACAGACGTTACCCTGGGGCTGCCGCAGCGTGAGTTATCAACCACTGTACCTTGCTGCTTGAATTTGTTTATTGTTTTAGCCACGCAGATTTTACTCACATTCAATGCGACTGTAATTTCTATATGAGACCTATTGCATCTGTACATACCAATTATTTGCATTTCACGGCCACGGGCACAGATTCTTTTCACATTATCACGTAGCTTGCGATTCAAACAGCCTGTTTATTATCAAGCATAACGGAAACAGGTTTGGACTTGAACAATGCTGTTACTCGAGATATGTCTTTATGCGCTATCTATTGACACACATTTCAACTAATGACTGATACAATTTGTTCACTTCTGCGCAGTCGCTGAGGAAGATATTGTTATCTGAAGACCTCTCAGTTTTCGCTGTATTTCTTTTATTTTGCGAATTTTTTAAAAAAATATATAAAACTAGAAAATGTTTTTGGATTTCTTTGCGCCAAAACCTTCTTTCATGTTCCACAATACTGGAAAAAATTCAGTACTGTCATAACGACGTTGCTTACGTGTATACACATTCATCTGTACTTCAAAATGCTGGATTTTTCAGTTAAGAAATTTGATTTTCCACTTTCGTATCTCAAGAACTACAAAACGAATACCAATATTTTTTCGGCAATATATGCCTAACACACTATATTACTTCCATAGGATTTCACTCCATATTGGTACCAAAAACTTTCGGTCAGGATTCATTTATATGAAAAAATTTTGTAGTCTTAAACTTTTGGTAAGGACTGTATATAGTTGTTTTGGGGAGGTCTAACATTGTACGTACTTCTGTACTTTATATTTACCTAGTGTGTGAAGTAGCTTGTTACTTCACTCATAGGTATTACTCATGCTTCTCTCAGTTTTCGCATTCAAATGTTTAAAGAGAATGCAATAGTCCAGACAATTTTCCACACTTTGACAGAAATGCATCTATCCCTGATGTTGGTGAACTGTGGTATATAATAATAGGAAGCCAACCACTATGTGCTGCAAACAGCCGTATTCCAAGGAATTGCAACAAAAGTAAAAGGTATCTTCTATATGGATGCACATGGAGGGTTGAGGTTGGATGTATAGAGATCAAACATTCTCGACCTGCGCCATAATGGAGGCGATGTTATCAGCATCATACTCTGGCCACTTTTCACCGGCTGGGGTTGTCCCTAGTGCCCACTAACTAGAGGCTGGATGATCCTCAGAGGCACTTTATGCAAGGAAATTGCCAGATAAATTCCATTTAATTTCTTCCCAGATCTCAGGAATCGAAAATGTGTCTTGTTTGTGACAATCAGACTCCCTACAAAATGGATCATCATGACTCTCCAAGCAATTCAAAGGTTCTCTAAGTTGGTTGCTTGTCCAAGAAAATTAAACTATATGTTGGTGTTGTAAAATATGATGATACTGAAAGTGTTTTATTATTACTGCTGTAATTTTGAAAATTTACCATACTTTATTCATATTATACCTGGTATTTCCTTTCGTATAGGTTGAAAGAGCTTTCCACAACTGTGTTAGATGCAACTTCGCGAGTGAGAATTGACTTCGATAGTATCAGTAGCGATGTTTCAGCCTCAGAGTAATTCCATAATAAGGAATCTAGTTTGTATCATCTCAAATTACTTTTATATCCAAATATATAATAAAATATTATAAGGAAGATTTGCGTCTTTCAACAAGTATCTTTCATTCATTTCACACACGCCGTAAATGTCTAAAGCGGGCGCAAAAGCCGTTGATCGCACTGATACTGGGTCGCGGAACACTGGAATAGTTTGTTCATGATATGGGGGACACCGAGTTCTAGAGTTTGAGTTTTGGTTTTAATTTCACTTTATGCACAGGAAGGCTAATCGGGACTGTGGAATCCGAATCTCTTGTGCCTCCACGTGGTATTGAACCCGGGATCCCTTGATTACAAGGCGACAAGGTTTCCACAACGCTATCGGGGACGCCCTTAGAGAGAGACGGTGTTCCGCTTATATGTACTGTAGACACGGAGGTCGCGTTTGACACGACTTTGTGCATCGATCATTGTAGAGGATGAATCTTACACATCGCCGCACACCCTCTGTTTCGACCGCTGAATATTTACAGCTAATATATAAGAAAGCTAAGGAAAATCAAGAGGATAGAAGGACAAATCAAATACCATAAAAATAAAGAAATTGCTATTCTCCAAGTTGGGAAGAAAAGTTAGGAATTACAAAACAACCTAGTGACAAGAAACAAAACCCCAGATATCTGGTAGAGACAGAAAATGTTGGTGGGAGAAATATCATCTGATATATATTGAAGGTGCCATTCCACTTGAATATCCCATTTTTGACGATTTTGATGTAGTATTTTCTAGTGAAGGAAAAGCGATTTCTCTGTAATCGATTTTTAATATTTCAATGTCGAAAATTTATCCGATATTTAGAAAGCTACTGTATTTTGTTAGTAGGAAGTGTATAACCGTGTCTTGTAGGGTGCAGATCTTCTCTCGTGGAAATTATATGCGTAAGTTTCACCTGATAACCTACTTACTATACTGTTACATTACACTAGGACATGAGGAAAACTATCAGTGGAGACCAGATTTTAAAGGGAATTCCTTTCTTATTTTTCAACACGTATCATGGAATAAATAACAACATTGTTGATAATTATCTTCCACCACCAAGATTACATGGTTTTCACTTCCCTTCTCTTTCACCTTTTCGTCCCACATTCCTTTTCCCCTTTTTTGAAAACATTTTCCTTTCTGGTCCCTTTATTGACAATATATCAAATATTTTGTATGGTTGTCTTTTCCATAAACAAAACATTCAACAATTGTCTATTTGCTGCAGCTTAGAGGACAGAAGGAAGGAGCGACTTGTACCTTACCTTTTCTCCAGGAGTGTTGGGAGTACGTTGCAGCGATTGTTGCAACAATGCGTTCTGGGCGTAAGCAGTGACAAACACATTATACGTTGCACGCCTGTTGAGTTGAAAGTGTACTTATCTGTTAGATTTAGACTTTTATTGTGAAGTTTTTTTAGAATAATTTAACTTTACTGTGTGACAATGACGACAGTATTGAGTCTCAGTGGCAGTAAGTAAGCTATTGAATGCAGTAAGCTGTTTCAAGAAATATTTGATCGTAACGGATGGTAACCTCCAAAAGAAAAAAAGGAAATGAAAAAGGACCATATTTTATTCCTGCACTCCCCTAAAAATATTACTTTAAATGAAAGCACAATACACACCATTCATAAATAAGAGGTGATACATTAAATGTCTTTCAATTTTTACTTTACTTCAAACGAAATATAATATTTTTAGTTTAGTTCAAAATAGACTATAGTCTTTTTTCATATCCTTTTCTGGCAATAATTTCCCCTCTTTTTGTCCTATCTAGAGTACAATTTTTCCATTTAAAATCAGGTCCTTAAATATCAATGATGTATATGGTCGGAAGAGATCATTAAAACAACAATAAAATTAACACCTCAGTAAATATTAAAAAAAAATCGAACGTCTTATTCAATTTTAGAAACAGCGGTTTAGTTTTTTATTCTGTTATAATACATGTTGAACTTACTTGGAACTCCTGATACCAACCGCAATGGCCGCAATACTCGAAACGCTCGCAAGGCCTTAACATCAAACCCTTCCTTCATAAGGTTTGATAAAGCAGTACTAATAATTCTGAAAAAGATGGAAATATGTATTAGATTATGAAGGGTGATGGCATAGCAAATGTGTTAATTATTCTTAATTCTATGGATTCGATAAAAATAAAATAAACTTGCTTCATCTAGTTTTTATTTCTAAAAAAGTTTTGGTTGTTCAAGTTTGTTATAGAGTGGGAAGAGCGAATAAAATAGTTATATTAGTTATACAAATTAATTTCTATCTTCTGATCCTATTGTAGTCCCAGTTTAATTTTCTCATATTTTTAGAGAATAGCATGGTGTGCCAAATATTTTTTTCAAGATTCTTGGCGATGCCATGTTTCTAGATTTCCAAGGTCAAAGGTCAAGGTCACGTGGCAATATTTTATTTTTATCCAAAGGTAGGCTTGTTACACATCGTTACAAAGTTTGTTCCATTTCCTGTACAATAAACTTAATTTCAGCTTCCTAGGCCAAATAGGGCAGAGTAACAGCACATTTGGGATAGCTAAATGGGCTCAGAGAGGGCAATTTCTGCGAATTTTGACCTTTAATAATTTTACAATTGCAAGACGCACGAGGCTCAAAAATATTACAGTTACTACGTTCCATGCATAGTTGCAATTTCCCAAATTTAATGAAAATCTGAGATTGTCAGGTTGCGGGATGTGTGGATTTCGCTAGTATTATTTTGACGAAAAGGTCAAAGGATAAAACTGAAACTTACAGAAGTAACAAGCTTTCGTCAGACAGTCCTTCCATTATTTTATTGATTTATTGATTTGCTTTATATTACTTCGCTTTTTGTTCCACTTTCTAGCTAATTTCGAAGATGGGAATGAGTGATGATATGATGAAATTGATGAATGGACACTCACAAACACCCATGCCAAGGGTGTCACAGCGCCGTGTGATAACCACTCCGCCACGGGGGCCGGCTGCAATATTTAAATTCGTATTAGCAATATATGGTCAATCCATGTTAAATCAACAAATGAAGAGGCACTTTTCAATCTTACATATTTTGATTCATTTGAAATTTGGGATACTGGAAGGATCACATGAGGTATGTTAATATGCACAGTTACAGATCCATATCTTTTGGATTTCCGAAATTACAGTATTGAAAACTATGCGATTTTATATCACTATATGAAAACGACACTACATTTTTAACGAACTTTTTATTTACAACCTATTGATTGTTCCTCGCGGTAGAGCTAGGCAACATATTACGCCTCGTGTTTCAGGATTAGTCCTGAAGCTAGCTCCAGTTTCGTGTGAAGTAAAATATACCCTCAGCTTGACTTCACAAAATTTCAATAGGTGGTCACAGTACGCAGTAAAAAATTAGTGACATGACTTGCTTTCCGATCACTTAGCCGCCATATTGAATTCAAATGGCTGAAATCATATTTTAATCCCCGTTCCTCGGCTATTTCTCAACTGATTTAATAACCCACAGCGCGACAGCCCTTGAGAGCCTTGGCTTACCTACCGACTGCTGGTCTCCCTCCACACTGTTCCTCCGTCACCTGTTATAGCGTGGAGATCTTAGACCAGTATTGGGGTGACGGGTGGTCAGCCCGACGAACCCCCAGCCGTTGTAGGTCTTCTCGACCGGGTTACCGCTCACTCATTCGGAGCTTCCCAATTTCCTCACGATGGTGGGTTGCCACCGGCCCTATACGTAGGCCGAATAGATTCCGACCAGAGCCGGATTCGAACCTACGCCGTCCCGCAGCGAACGATCTCAAGACGAGTGAACGCCTTAACCCGCTCGGCTACGGAGGAGGACTTCTCAACTGATTTCAATAGTCTTTTTATTTTTGTTTGACTGCTCTAAAAGGACCTTAAACTGTTATTGTTAGTATGTTGTTTTTGTTGTTTTTCTTTCAAAATTAATACTACTCGTACAAAATAAAAATTGTGTAGACTTTTAGAGTAGTAGGCCAATAAGCCCGGTTCGGTGTCATACTTGGTACGAGCAGTGTTGCCAACTCATCTCCTGCAACTTATTGTTTTTTTTAATTTTTCTTATTTATTTACGTCCATTTACGGATTAAGCTAACCTACAGGGGGTAAAACACAAGTGTTATCCTCGGTACGAGTTTCATACTTCGTACGAACAGTGTTGCCAACTTATTTTTGCAATATATTTTTTCTATTCATTTCTTTTTTTTTTAAATTTATTTACGGGTAAAGCTAAACTACAGGGACCAAACACTAGCGTTCAGAGGCGTGCACAAGAGCAGGAACAGACCCGTTCCCGAAACATCGCTCCTAAAATGTCATGCAACCTGCGCAACACCCTCGCTTGAAAATTTTGCCTGACCATGTGCCCAGATCTTAAACCAGATTGAAAACCCGCCGGGTACCCGAAGTCCTACGATACCTAGTAGGTATCAGTGCTTTCTTTCAATCAGCTGCACGCCCCTCCCTCTGCATGACGTAGTTGCTTCGAGTAGAAACTGCACCGGTCGCACCCCTGTCTGCAGTGTTACCAACTGCAATAGATTTTCACTACTTAGAAAGGGAACTCAAAGCTTCGTAAGACACATCGCCAATGAAATGAGATTTCAGAAATGTGCTACTTTTCCCAACACACATATTGAAATAGGTTTTCCGTGGTATAGGCACAAAAAAATTTGTCGTAAGCAACCAATAATCCAAAGCAGAACTGGAACATGTAACTTTCGACACCGAAGTAGCGAGTAGACCAACACCCTTTTCTACTGCGAACACCAGGGTCGTAGCCAGGCAGGGGCCAGGGTCATTTCCGTTAGCCTCCCCCACACCCTTTCTGAAGTTTGGTAAACTACTTTGTAATATTTCTTTGCAGTGACGAGTGAAAATGTAGACTGCAGATATTATTTTGCTCAAAACTTGATAAAGCTTAAATTCACAGAATACAAAGAACAGATAGGTGTAAAATTATCTAATCTGATTTACGAGTCGAAGTCAAAGTAGCAGCAAGTAATTAGAATATATTCTCTCGGCTTCAGCTATAAGTGGGACGTTATTGAAAATATACTGTAAGTATTTTAACGATATTTCTAGATTGTCTGTGTCCAATATTAACTTAATGATTACACACACACACACATATAATGTACTTTCATATACCACTATTAAACTTTTAAAAATGGACTTGATTTATGAAGACCTCCCTCCCCCCGGTAATCAATCCTGGCTACGGGTCTGCAGAGGCGCAACCACGAATTTTCGTGTGGGAAGGCGGCAAGAACCTGTATAAACGTGCGAAAAACAACAATAACAATAAAAGTAATAAAGTAGCATCAGCGACATTATTATCCTCATAAATCATGCAAAAAGGGGGTAGAAGTCGGTTCTAACGCATTTGTTGAAACAGAGGATTTTAAATATTTTTTCAACACGTTAATTTCACATTAGCAAATAATGGAAAGCAAGCACACAAACTATTTTTGAAAGAAAGAAAGTGCACGAAAAGTGCATTCCGAATGTACTACATATGGCATGTAAAATTTTCATGTACAATATATTATTTTCACATATGAAACATGGAATTTGATTTGTTTGATTTTGATTTGCTTTATTTCACTTCGCTTTTTGTGCCACTTTTGGTTAATTTACGAAATTGGAAATGAGTGATGTCATGATGAAATTGATGAATGGACACTCACAAACATCCCCCCCCCCCCGGCCGGAATTCGAACCCGCGACTCCTAGCGTCGTAGCGCGATTTGCTAACCACTCCGCCACGGGGGCCGGTATATGCAACATGGAGCGACGTAAAATAAGAAAATACATATTCAACATGTTAACACTAAGGGTCGGTTTTTCGATGTCTGGTCAATTTTTTGGTCAGTCAACCCTCAGTTGGAGTTCACCTCCAGTCTTAACCAACACCAGGTTTTTCAATGTAAAAGTAACCAAAGGTTTGTTGACCTTTAGTTCGGCGTGTAACAATTGTGAGTTTGCAATGCTGAGCGAAAAATTCGATCCCACTGACATCTAGGTGTGTAAAATCAAATCAAATTTTGCCTGGTGTGAAAAGGTAGAACTACAATGAGCCACATGCGCTTGTTGAAATTCATTGTTTACATTGAAAATACAGAACCTAACGTGCTACGTATTTTGTTACTACAAATAAATACACATGAAGAGAAAACACTTCCTGCACATTTGTCTTTCTTCTTGAAAGACAGACTTCACAAAATACAAAATGGTAATATGGTATAAATAGTTATTTTTTTTTCTTACGGAATGAGAGATCAACGTCGCATCACAGACAAGTTAAATATATTCATTGAACATTCAAACTTTACAGCCAACTTTTACACAGCATCTCTACTCGACAATATTCCAATTAACAATTTTTTTTTTAAGATTGCGCAAAATAAAACATATAATTAATGTCCAAATCGTGATAAATGAACTATAAAAAGAACGGTCTGCAGCAGGACTAGAACTCGCAATATGAAATGGAACTTTCATTACATGCTACTGCCTTTATCCACTACACCAACTTGCCACTTGAAAGCTGGCTTAACGATAACGGTGCGTGTACACAAATCAAAGTCTGGCAAAAATTTACTTTGTTCTACCAGTTACTACGCACTTCAATTGAACTCTGCCAAGCACAACAAGTTTATTCTTGCACCAATGCAAATTTTTATTTAATTATTTTCTAGTTCAATGTGCCTGAGAAATCGTCTGGTGAACATCGATCCTCCGATGAGGCTGCTATGTTTGTTCGAAACAACCAGTCATCTCGCTGACCTCCGGATGAAGCACGGATCAAGTTCACAGCCACTTAACCTCCAGTTGAGTAGTTGACCGCTGATGAAAAACCCAAAATCGCTGTAACCTCTAGTTATTTGCCCAACACGAACTTTGATAACATATCGAAAAACTGGCCCTAAATTGTGTACGTATTCAAAGTTTCTTTAATACATATATATTATTTAACACATAATCAATTCATCAATGTCATAACAAACCAACACTGATAGCAAATAATATCACGGGCCGCCATGGCATTCTCTGTTTTAAAACTTTTTTCATTTAGATCGTTCGGCACCCAGGGCCGACTCCCGCTACCCCTAGCAAGGGCATTGAACTTGATAAAACTGTATAATATATTTCAATTTTCATTAAATTTGAAATCAATGGGTTGCAATTGCCCTCCGTTCCCACTCTGCAGCTGCCCTTGGCCGTCTGGAAAAAAATGCAAGAAAAATATGAAAACTAATTCCCTCTTGAGTATCCTTTAGCAGCCCTGCTATTCTTAAATTCTGCTAGCCTGGATTTTCTTGTACTTTCATGTCCCCCCCCCCTGCCTTTGCCCCCGCTAGACTTCATTTCCGTCCAAGGTTAATGAGCAATGCCTCCTGCCCCCTGTGGTTACGCCACTGCGTGCCTGGTTAAGACACCATGCAATGAAAAACAATTTAGTTTTAGATGAGGAGTATTTTGTTTGCCCGATCATTCATTTAAATAAATGAAGCTGTAATATTGTGTACATTTCCTGGCAACAAGATAGAAACTGCTTACACTAATATAAATTATCATTGGAGGAAAAAGCTCCTCCCACGACTTCGTAGGACTTAGGAGCTACGTAAGTAGGCAACACTGGCTGCAGCTGTCCACGTGGCGAAGAAACGCCTGGAGCAACATGCTGCCGGAGTGCTGTTTCATTTAAGCGGGTTTTGCAGATGCCCGGGTCAAGCTTTTTCTTCTTCAAGGGAACTTGTGAATGCGGGTTCATTTTTTGCTCTCTGATTGGCTGTTGGAAAGTTACGGTGCTCTGATTGTGAGAATATCTTATTTGCGTTGTACGTAAGGTTAGGTTAGATTAGATTAGATTAGAAAGCAGCAAATTTGCGCTGAAAATAGGAAATAAGATATTCTCACAATCATAGCACCGTAACTTTCCAACAGCCAATCAGAGAGCAAGAAATGAACCCGCATTCACAAGTCGAGTGGAAAAAAAATCGCGCCCGGGTCTTGTTGAATACCCAGTTACCTTGTAAGCACAGAGCGCCTTGAAGACGAGGAACCCGGGTAAAGACGCAAATCGACTCGTTGCCATGGGCCGGGGAGCAGGTTTACCTGTTCTCGCGGGCAACTAGCAGCGGGTAGGAAAAAGGCCGACTTTTTAGTACTCTGCTAGCGTTATCTTCGGTATGAAGTGGGCTCATCCTCGATACGAGCAGTGTTGCCAACTCCAACTCTTCCAAATTTTCATACATTTTTTTATGAGCTAAGCTATAACCTATGGGGACAAGAGCCCATACTTGATACGAAGGACGTAGGCTCTTTTCAACAGTCATCCTCGGTACGAGCAGTGTGGCCAACTCACCTCTTGCAATAAAATGTTTCCGCATCATTCACGGTGGGAGTTTCATCCTAGGTACCAAGAGCTCTTCCTCCGTACGAGCAGTGTAGCGAACTCACCTCTTGCAAATGAGCTCTTCTTTGTGCAGCGTTCTCTTCTACGGCACGAGTGGGGCCCCCAGAAAGAGCGTCTACTACTACAATGCGATACATGTTGGATGGAAGTGTGTGTAGGTGACGTACAATATGCCCATCTATATATAGACATATTCTGGACAATGATGATCGATTGAGTGATTTCTTTCTTGCTGTCGCTTATAATCTAACTTTTTTTTAATTAGTTTGCAAGCAGGAGATCCTTCTTATCGCGCGTCATGTAATAGATTTGTGGTCTGTCGGGTGAAAATGTGCGGGTGAGGGTGGAGAAATGAATCTGTAACGTGAGAAACAGCACGTCCAGGGATCCTCCGCCCAGTTTAATCAAACCCTTGGCGAACTTGTAGCTTAGCTTGTAAGCAAGAACAATCATGTACAAATATCTGATGGGAGTCATTAGCGTGGAATATGGAAAGTATTCCATGCTGCGATACTGTGTTTCCAGTGATTGAGCAAGTTCTTCAGCTTTTGTCTTCGTCAAGGTGCGTGGTCTGTTTTATCGGATTCTCTAGGATTTTTTTTTCGCCGCGGAAACGAGAGCTCTGTTCGCTACGGGTGAATGGGGAAAGTCCTTGTAGCCAACCCATATGATGACGTTTTTTATGTTATTGTTGACTTGGAATGGAACATTGCTTTTTGTGTTGTGATCGACGGCAACATCCGGAGGTACAGTGTCTCTCAAAAGTTTTAGGACAACGACATTTTAAATTAGGCAACCCAATTTACACAAGGCGTTGGTGGGTTGCGTGTAGAGTTAGACTCAATTTCAGGGTTGCCAAATGCACAATAGATATTTATGAAATACGCGAAAGAAATAAAAAAAATGTATAAAATTATAAAAAACTAAATATGCTGACCAAGGCAGAAATTTATTTTACTATAAAACATAAACAAAACGTAACGTTTCAACCTTCTAGCAAGGTCTTCTTCAGACTCTGCACCAAGTACATTTGTATTTGGTGCAGATTCTGAAGAAGACCTTGCTAGAAGGTTGAAACGTTACGTTTAGTTTATGTTTTATAATAAAAAAACTTCTGCCTTGGTTAGCATATTGAGTTTTTCATATCATGGAAACAAGGCTTAATGGTGTTAAAATTATAAAAATATCACTATTACATGGCAAAAGACATAATTCTTTCTGAAAGAAAAAAATAGGTTTCCTAGTATTTCATCGCTAATGAGTCTACAGAAAGAAAAAGAGGTGAGAGGAAACGAAAGGTGACAAAGGAAAGGAGACAGAAAAAGCAAAAGGAGAAGATGAAAAGTAGAGGTGAGAAGAAAGAGAAAATAGACGAGGAGAGAAGAAGTAGTGGGAAGAAAAGGAAAAGATGAGGAGATAAGAGGAGTGGAGAAGGTTGGGATGGAGAAAAGATGCGAGAACAATAGGGAAGGTGATATGAGATAAAAGCAGAGGAGAAGGAGTGGAGAGAAGAACAGAAGGGACTGGAGACGAGAAGAGAGAAGAGGTAGTTGCAGAAAATATCGTCTCGGTGTCAAGAATTGATGCATTAATCGAATTATCGACATGAAACATTCAATAACATTTTGAAATGTATTGGAGAATATTAGATCGGTTCGTAAAGCGTTTTGGCTGCGTTCAGAACAAAATAAAATCTTCGACGTATGATCTTTGATTTTACCTGCGATTATATCACTAAAAACATGAATGTAATTTTAATATTTATAAGAATTATGCAATATTTCTACACTTCTCGGTTCGTTGAAATGGAGATTTTGTAATTTAATATTTCCACTCCCCCACCGTTAATTCCAAACTGATTCGTTCCGTTTCACACAGTGTGAACAATGAACACAATGGGATATGTCTAAAACTTACGAAAATTACGACCATCAGGTTGACAATCCTTAACGATAATCATTACCCTACAAGCTGTCGCTCCTGAAAGCAGTTAGAAGAAGCTGACCAACGTGAAATATAGATGTAACTCTCCTCCTACATGTAATGTGCAAAGAATACTCGTTTGTAACAAAGAAACGAAGGTAGTACGAATAGGCAAAAACATTTCATGGAAAATTGCACATGATGAAAACTTTTCAGTCGATATTTGCGGAGGTATCCTTGCATTGAACTCGAGTGGGAAAATGGATAAAATTAGTAGGGTCCTTGAATTGTCAGAAATATAAATAGTTATTTCATTTATATTTTTCAATGTCTTTGAAGCAGTACACAATTTTCGTTAGAGTGTCATAATTCACGATCTTATACATGAAAATATCCGTTTTAACGTGTATCAATTTATTTATTTGCTTTATATTTATATATATTTATATATATATATATATATATATATATAAATTCCAGATGCAGAACAATGTAACCATTATGCATCCTATTACAAATAAATTCCACAATGCTCTTGATTAATAGAAGGATAATTTAAAAAAAGGGGTACACCTAGTGAGGAGGATAGAACCTGGTACCGCTGGCAGCCCAATCGAGAACTCTAACCACTACACCACGCCAATACCTTCCGTTAAAACAACAATATTTAAGTATTCTGTCTCTGTAATATTGTAAATGTCGTTGGGTATACATGTAGTTAAACTTTTACTTTAGTTTTGAATTGCTTTCTTGTAGTATAGCAGTTATAATCGAGAAATAATTTTCGAAGTGATGAGAATATTGGTAGATTTGAAAATGCGAGTTATTTCTCTAACGAGAGATTGTCGAACCCTCAACCGTTATGGTGGCAATTCACCGGATGTTACTTCCGGTTTTGAAAAAGTAAAATGGATATTAAATTTGATTTTGATTTGATTTGCTTTATTTTACTTCGCTTTTTGCGCCAATTTTTGGCTAATTTGCGAAGATGGGAATGAGGGATGATATGATGAAATTGTAGAATGGACACTCAGAATCATCCATGCGCAGGCCAGGATTCGAACCCAGGACCCTAGCGTCGCAGCGCGATGTGCTAACCACTCCGCCACATGGGCAGGCAAAATGGATATTAAAGATGTAATGGTAATATGTTTCAGAAAAGGCGTCAATTTTCTCAAGTATCTGTGCATCTTTTATCGACAGACCCGGTCGTAATCCGGTTGCGAAGTCCTACAACGGCTGGGGGTTGGTCCGGCCGACCACCCGTTCCCCTAGTCTGGCTGCAGATCTCCACACCCCCTTGGGTGTAGCGTCAAATCATCGCCGACCAAACATCGTCAACAAAACATCGACGGCACAAAACATCGACAGCACAAAACATCGACAGCACAAAACATCGACAGTACAAAACACCGACGGCAAAATCATCGACAGCAAAAACATCGACGGCAAAAACATCGAAGGTAAAAACATCGACAGTAAAATCATCGACGGTAAAAACATCGACGGCAAGAACATCGACGGCAAAAACATCGACATCAAAAACATCGACACCAAAAACATCGACGGTAAAAACATCGACGGCAAAAACATCGACATCAAAAACATCGACATCAAAAACATCGACGGCAAAAACATCGACACCAAAAACATCGACGGTAAAAACATCGACGGCAAAAACATCGACATCAAAAACATCGACATCAAAAACATCGACGGCAAAAACATCGTCGACGCCAAAAACATCGACGGTAAAAACATCGACATCAAAAACATCGACATCAAAAACATCGACACCAAAAACATCGACGGTAAAAACATCGACGGCAAAAACATCGACATCAAAAACATCGACATCAAAAACATCGTCGACGCCAAAAACATCGACGGAAAAAACGTCGACGACAAGAACATCGACGGCAAAAACATCGACGCCAAAAACATCGACGGTAAAAACATTGACACCACAAACATCGACAGGAAAATCATGTTTTGACAAAGTTTTCCACACTAATGAATTCAGATCTAATCCCGAATATTTTGAGAAGTTCTACCCTAAATTATAATGTGTTTCATGAAACGAACAATGTGTAATGAGCGAACTCAAGTTGCCAACTTATAGTGCTACCTTGCTACCAATGTATAATGGTCATTGTTGTAAGAACGGTCCGCGAGGCCGAAACACGCCCTCTCAATAAAGACGTTATTTTTATTATTGGTAAAATTATAAACAATGAGATTGCGCAGTGAACGTGATTGTTTAGTTCTGGTAACCATTTATTACTTCTCGCCGGCAGCGTTTGTGGCCGGGGGAAATTGAAAGGAAGGCTCCTTCGTGTGAAAGATGAAAAGACCACCGGCTATTGTTATTCCTTGTTTATTAGACGCAGGAGACCGAAATGACCAATATACAACTTGACTTTTCCGTAGTGACTTTCTTTCGGTTCATGGACTGGTACACACCGTGTGCAAGTAATATAACTACCGCCTTGCAATATTGCCTTGCCCCCTTCCTCTCCAGACATTTTCCCCGGGTGTCGCATGACGAAGCCCCTTCACTGCATATCAATACCGCTGTTGTATTTGAATCAAGGGGTCCGAGGTTCGATCCCCGGTGGAGGAAAGTTGCACAGTGGTATGGATTATTTAAACTATAGGTTCAGTTCCGATTAACCCTTCGTGGGTCACACAAGAAAAATTACCTTGTTGATCGCTCACGGTGCCAGAGACCGGGCTCTTAATATATGTTAAATTAAAGGTCGAAAACACCAAATCCTCAATAATTACGATTAAATATATATATTGTGTACATATATGTGTAGTTGTTTTGAATCTGAACCTGAGAGATTAATTTAAAGTCAGATATAATTTAAACAGTGTGATCTTTTTTTAATAATGCAATACATATATAGCTTAGTTGCAAGTAGTCCAACAAGGCATGGTATCTTCGAAAGCATCTTAAGAGATGCAGGATAGAAACGTATTCCTTTAAGGATCCTATCTGTAACAAGATGGGCTTGCTGTGCGAATGCTACGACAGTCATAAATTCTTTCCGTAAATATTTGACATCAGGAAATAGTCTCAAATACAAAAGTAACTGAAGTAAAGGCAAATAGAAGAGGACTCCTTTCGCAAATGAGAATGGCGGAAGCAAGTGGGTTATTGGCCGTCTAAAATTTTCAGGTTTATTAAAATTTACAAGTCACTGGTACTTTTATTGACCTCTTCGGGACAGAGGAGCAATTTTTATGATTTCACAAATGTGACAGTTGTTTCACAAAATAAAAATAATCTTGGACGCTATTTTTATGGCCTAGAAAACTTTTTAATCCTCCCCAAAAAACTTAAGCGGCAAGTTCGATTGTGACCCCCTAAAGTAAGATTCCAAGTTACGCTCATGAACTTGGATTGAGAAATTCCTCGTCAAACAAAAAAATAGATAATACGTGGCAAAATGATGTCTAAATGTGGCGGCGATTGGTTTCCAAAACTGGGGGAGGGGGAGGACAAGGACAGTTTACTTTCCCTTGGTACATAAGGTTTAGCATAGTGGGAGAGAAAATGTGGCAAAATGTATGGGGTGGTGCAACTGCCCCCCCCCACGCCCCCATAATCTCCGCCACTAGTTAAATGTGAAAGAACATTTTTCTACTTTGCAGCAAATCATGGGTTACCTTCGTAATGGGATTGGTAACTGGAGGTTGAGTGCTGTATTTATTCCCTCAAATGTAACAGTTATTTAACAAAATAGTCCTGGATATTATTTTTATGGGATGGAACAACTTTTTGATTCTCGATTAGTGCAGTGGCGGGGATTAAGTTGGCATGGGGTGCAGATGCCCCCCCATACTTTTTTCCGCTTTTGCAACCGCATTATGCTAAACCGTATGTACGAAGAGAAAGTAAATTGTTTTTGCCCCCCCCCCCCAAGTTTTGTAACCCAATCGCCTCCACTGCATTTAACTGTTAATGAATAACACAAAGCTTATAAAGTTCGTTAAAGGCAATTTTGAACGTTTCAACCATTGCAGGCAGTTGCAGAAGGGTTCTTATTGCTAATTCCCTTCCATATCACAACAGTAGTGAGCGGCGGAAGATTGTAGCTTTCCGTAGTTCATAAATTCGGAACTTTCTGAATTGAAACGGCCAAATCTAATTAACACATCACTTACTGTCCTTAGTAAAGCCTTCCTTTAATTTAGAAATTAATAAATCAAAATTTTAATATTCTCTTCACATGTAGCTCTTCTGCTTTCACATGCTGGAATCGAAATGGGCTACTATGACAGTGCACAAATTATTGTCTAACCTCAGAAATGAGGTTAAGATAAATCCAACCAAATAAATACTGCAATACGGTGCAAAAATCAGCACACTTGGGGAATGTAGGCATACTCCTAAGACTCCGAATAGCATTAACTTGCCCAAGCGTTGCTGACTTTTGCACAAATTGCAGTATTTTATATTGGAATTCGAGCCACTTAATGAAAGGTACCCCCACCAGGAATCGAACACGGGTACACTTGGTTACAAGGCAACAGTCTTATTGCCAGACTACCTGGGCGTGGAGCTCAATGTTAATATTTCTAATTCCTAGTTAGTTAACTCCTTGATTTCATAACTAACTAACTAACTATCTAGCCTTCTTAAACCCGAAGGTTCATGGCTGCAGCAACACAGGCCTTCCATCTGTCCCTATCTTGAGCAAGATCTATATACTCTTTTCCATCCCTACCGATTTCCTTTAGGTCCTTCTCAACGTTGTCCCCCCATCTTCGTCTTGGCCTTCCTATAGGTCTGTTACCATCAGGTTTCCCAACAAGAATCCCGTGAACTCCTCTGTCCTCTCCCATTCGTGCAACATGGCCTGCCCACCTAAGTCTTCTTGATTTAATTATTCTAATAATATCTGGACATGAATACAAATTATGTAGTTCTAAATTATGTAACCTTCTCCACTCACCTGTCTCCTCATCCCTTTTAGGTCCAAAGATTTTCCTGAGGATCTTATTTTCAAATACTCTCAATTTATGTTCCTCTTTCAATGTAAGGGACCAAGTTTCACACCCATATAATACTAGAGGCAAAATTACTGTTTTGTATATTTTAACTTATAGTTTCTTAGATATTAAACGAGAAGACAAAAGTTTATGAAGATAGAAGTAACATGCATTTCCTGAATTAAGCCTACTTTTTATTTCCTCTTTAATATAATTTTCATTTGTTAATATTACTCCTAAGTATTTGAATTTGGATACTGGTTCAAACGAGTTGTTATCAATAATTAGATTTTGATTTTTACCTAACACTTGGTTTCGGCCTGTAAACATATATTTAGTTTTCTCTTTGTTAACTTCCAAACCTATCTCTTTAGCAGTTTTGAAAAATATTTTAGCATTATTCTTAATTGTGTTTATATCATCCCATAATAAGTCTACATCATCTGCATATGCTAACAATTGAGTCATACCATTTAATTTTAGTCCTTCGTTAGTTTCTTTTACCTTCCTAACAGCATATTCTAAGGCAAAATTAAAGAGCAATGGAGATAATGCATCTCCTTGTTTTAACCCATCATGAATTGTAAATTTGTCAGACACAATTAATACCCACACGAATTTTACTTTCTGTTTCACTGGTGCATACTTTTATCATACTATCAAGCTTCTTAGGTATTCCAAATTTGACTAATATATTATATAATTTATCTCTTCTGACCGAATCACATGCTTTTTTGAAATCAATGAATAGCTGATGGACATTTTGATTATATTCCCACTTTTTTTCAAGTGTCTGTCTGATGTGAAAAATTTGATCTGTAGTTGATCTATTACGTTTAAATCCACATTGATAATCATCTATAATTTTATTAGCATATGGTTTTAGTCTTGTTAAAATAATGTTAGATTATATTTTATATGTTGTTGAGAGTAGAGAAATTCCACGGTAATTATTGCAGTTCATTTTGTCACCTTTTTTAAACACAGGAACAATTATGGATTCTTTCCACTGTTGAGGGATTTCTTCTTTATTCCACATTAAACAAATTAATTTATGAATTTGACATATTAACGAATTTCCACCATATTTAATTAACTCAGCTGGTATTAAATCAATGCCAGGTGCTTTGTTATTCTTTAGCCTTTTTATAGCATCTTTAACTTCTAAACGTCGTATTTCTCTCTCTCGGAATTTTAAGCGATAAGGATATATGTATACACTGCCTTTCACGGCCGAGGTGGCCGTTGGGCGGCGTCTAGCGCGTCGGAAAGTAAGAGCACATCTGCGGGCATTTAAACTCACAACTGTACGCTGACTTTGACATTGGACACGTCCGTGCTTCAGTATCCAGACAGCTGTTGTCCAGTTTGCACGTGTTTGTGAGGTGTTAAATTGTTAACAAGTGTTTTAGATTGTTTTGTTTTATTTTATGTATTACCAGTTCTTTCTGCAGTCTAATAATGCCACGCTATCCGTACAATTCTAAACAACGAATTTTTATATACGACTCTTACGTCATTACGAATTCTTGTAGGGAAGTTAGAATTCGTTTTGCATCAGAATTCCCAGATGTTCCTGTTTCACACAGAGACAGTGTTCTGTTGCTTGTGAACAAATTTAGGAAAATAGGGTCTGCTCTTGTTAAGGTAAAACGGCGTGTGCTTACTGAGGATAAACTAGACGACGTTGGAACACGATTGAAACATACTCCTCAGAAATCTCTCCGATGCCTTGCACAAGAAACAGACATATTTCTAACGTCATCGTGACGAGCTACCAAGCTTTTATACCGGAAGCCATATATCAGAAGAATTGAAAGAAAATATGAAGAAATAAATTGAAGCAATTTCGAAAGAGGAACTGATACGTGTTAGTGAAAATTTCCTATAAATATGTGGATGCAGGAGGACATAATTTCAGAAACAAGTTCTAGATCCGCCTATGTGTATGGCGACAACCTGTATAATTATGTCTAACACAAACTACTAGCAAAAAATTACAGCTAAATTATTCCCCTTATTTTCTTAAGTTCATATAAGGCTGTGTATTTTTTAAAAATAAAACACGTTGTTTGTTAAAAACACTTCATGCACAATCTACATTTGTGACAAAAAATTTTGAAACCCTTCTGGTGTGACTGGCAGAATTGATATCAGTTGCGGATAAACCCTGATGTTTGGGAGAGAGAATGCTTTGAAGGCTTCTGTCCAGTGGCTGTCACAAGGGGTCTGCTGTGTGAAGGTGGGAGGGGGAGGTAAAGCAAAGGGGCCCTCAGTCGGTTCGTACCATAGTCATAAAAGAACATTTCTTCCACATCCACAATATAACGAGCATACAACTATCCCGTATATGAAGTTAAAAGAAGCTTGCTAGAAAGCAGAAGGAAACATGACACTTCGCATTGTTTACGATTCCATTGTTTCAGCTTTGGGTCAAGAATCAGGTGCTAATAAAAATATTGTTTTGATGTCAGAAGGTGCGCGTGCAGCGCGAAATAGTGGATTCAATGAAAATACCGCTCTTGCACAAGAACCATGGCTGATAAGAAATCTAAAAACAAGATCGACCAATGTAGGCATATTTGGTCGAAACAAAGAAGAGCTGTAGCTTCATGATGCTATTATCATAACACTAAATCCTATTCATGAAGCAAATCAAGATATAAATTTCACCTGAGCGAGTTGGAGTTTTAACGCCCCTCTACTTTCCACCCTATTACTCACCCCCGGCTTTCTACTCTGCTCCTCCTACTTTCCGCCTTCCTACAATAATAATAAAACATGACTGCATTATAAATATACGGTTTTCATGACAAAAAAGAGCGATGTTTTTGCCGTCGATGTTTTTGCTGTCGATGTTTTTGGCGTCGATGTTTATGGCGTCGATGTTTTTGCCGTCGATGTTTTTGGTGTCGATGTTTTTGCCGTCGATGTTTTTGGTGTCGATGTTTTTGCCGTCGATGTTTTTGGCGTCGATGTTTTTGCCGTCGATGTTTTGTACTGTCGATGTTTTTGCCGTCGATGTTTTGTACTGTCGATGTTTTTGCCGTCGATGTTTTTTTGTCGTCGATGTTTTTGGCGTCGATGTTTTTGCCGTCGATGTTTTTGCCGTCGATGTTTTTGTTGTCGATGTTTTTGCCGTCGATGTTTTTGGTGTCGATGTTTTTGCCGTCGATGTTTTTGGCGTCAATGTTTTTGCCGTCGATGTTTTGTACTGTCGATGTTTTTGCCGTCGATGTTTTTTTTGTCGTCGATGTTTTTGCCGTCGATGTTTTTGCCGTCGATGTTTTTGGCGTCGATGTTTTTGCCGTCGATGTTTTTGTTGTCGATGGTTTGTACTGTCGATGTTTTGTGCTGTTGATGTTTTGTGCTGTCGATGAAATGTAGGCGATGTTTTTGTTGTCGATGTTTTTGCGTCGATGTTTTGACGTATAACCCCCCTTTGGTGGATCGCGTGGGAGGGAGGCCAGCAGTCGGTAGGTAAACCTTGGCCCAATATTAGGCTGTTGCACTATAGGATTATTATTATTAATGAAATATTTAAAAGTGTTTTAAAATTATAATTTTCAACCTGCAGAATCCTCAAACTACCTGCATAGCATGTGTGAAAGTGCCTGTTTTTTTCGTTTTCGTGAAATTAAAAATCAGCTGGCATATATATTAAAGCTGAGACAAAGGTGAGTATCGGTTGATTTTCTTTTACCGATACCACCCGATATCAAAGATTTTCAGTGGCTAGAAGAGCGGGCAAAGGGAACAGCTTGTCTCAACATTTGTCCTTTTTAAAAGTTCGTTCCAAGGAATAGAGTTCGTTAACCCTTCCTTGTGACAGATTGGGAGACCAGCACACAGGTTACATAGATTTTCCTACAAACACTGGATAAAACCCCACCTTCCTGGGAAGCAGATGGCAAGATGAAAGGCATGGGTAAGTTAATGCTGGACCCAAACGTATCTATGAAGGCGTGTAACTGCTTAGTTAACGCTGTGGAAAATAAACCATTCATTGCCAATTCTTGCTTGAAGCTCGTGGTGGTAAGATAGGTGGATGTTTTTAACCCCCCCGCCGCACTAATGCCAGGTCAGGTTGTTGCGAAGTTCTTGGAAAAGAGGGAAATTAGCTTTGTTTTATCTTTTGTATGACTGCCGGTATCGCAAACGGTGTAAATATTGCGTGGCTGTTGGCTGCAATATGAGGTCGGGAAGCGAACGAATAATTTCTAATTATTTTGTGTTACCTTAAGCAACAGTAAATAATGTTCTGGACACACGACTTGCGTCGGTAAACTAGCATTTCGTCTGTTGCAGTATCGCAGGAAGAGAACAAACATCGTCCTGCAATGTTCAAGCCTCTAGATATTTTCCAATAAAAATGTCGAATCAAAATAATGAGTTAGAAGAAATAACTCGCATTTTCACAATTACCAATATTCTCATCACTTCGAAAATTATTTCCAAAGATAACTGCTATACTACAAGAAAGCAATTCAAAACTAAAGTAAAAGTTAATTTATAACATGTATACCCAACGACATTTACAATATTGGAGGGACAGAATACTTAATAATTGTTGTTTTACGGCGTTTTAAAGGCGTGGTGTAGTGTTTAGAGTCCTCGATTGCGCTGCTAGAGGTCCCAGGTTAGATCCTCCTCACGAAGTGTTCCTTTTCTTTTTCTAATTATCCTTCTATTAATCAAGAGCATTGTGGAATTTATTTGTAATAGGATGCATAGTGGCTACATTGTTCTGCATCTGGAATTTATATATATATATATATATATATATATATATATATATATATATATAAAATAAAACAAATAAATCTATTGACACACGTTCAAAAAGATATTTTCATGTATAAGATCGTGAATTAGGATACTCTAACGATAATTGTGTACTACTTCAAAGACATTGAAAAATAAAAATGAAAAAAACTATTTATATTTGTGGCATTTTAGGACATACTAATTTTTACCATTATACCACTCGAGTTCAATGCAAGGATACACCGCAAATATCGACTGGAAAGTTTTCATCATGTGCAATTCTCCATGAAATGTTTTCGCCTATTCGTACTACTTTCGTCTTCTTTGTTACAAACGAGTATTCTTTGCACATTACATGTAGGAGGAGAGTTACATCTACATTTCACGTTTGTCAGCTTCTTCTACCTGCTTTCAGGAGCGACAGCTTGTAGGGTAATGATTATCGTTACGGATTGTCAACCTGATGGTCGTAGGTTCAAACCCTTTCACAGTCTGCCTGCAGCTCGTGCAGGTATCAGTTCGTAGCGAGCTCCGCTCATCGCGTGAGAAGGCTTAGTGATCGAACTGTCCGAGTTAGCTAGGGCCGTATACGGTTTGCTAGTGTTGTGTTAGTTCTTTTTTCTCCTCTCTTGGAGTGCAAGAGAGGTTTTGGCTACAATTACCGTGAGCCAGTGAAGATACGATGAAATAATTCACGATGAATACACAAAGAGAAAACACCTTGAAATTTGTTTTCAGTGATGTCAAAACGCGACCTACGTCATTGGATTTTCATCGATGGTTTCATGATGTCTACCAGGTGCCTACGAACCAACTGCTCAGTTTTGAAATAGATTACTTTCGTAAGTGTTTGTACGTGAAATTTGCGACAAAAGTGGTAGGAGAACGGTTACTAAATGATTTTGGTGCTGAGGTAATTTATAGTGACGTAGATGGTGACCATAAAGTTGAAGTAGAATGGGCCCACCAGCGACATGTAATTGTCAGAATCCATGTAGTCCCAATTGAATTAAGTGCAGAAGTGATAAGTCGTGTCATGAGGTCTTATGGGGAAGTGTTGAAAATCGAAGACGAGACATACTCTGCAGATCACATGTACCCTACTCGAACTGGACGTGTCTTGATCAAAATGATACTACGTAAACCCATACCCTCATATGTAATCATGAATGGAGACTCCTATTGGGTAACATACCCTGGGCAGGTTCGTACCTGCATAGCGTGTTCCGAAGAGGGTCACCTAGTCGCTCAGTGCCCTAAGCGTCGATCCTCTGGGAACCAGCTCCGCAGGGGGCCGGTTAATATACCCGCTGAGAATGTCCCGATGGTATATGAACCAACTGTGCTACCCGTCCGGAATAAACCAAGAGATTCAGCTCCATCAGTTGCAGAAGTCCCTGCGTCAGGAGATAACAACGGAGAGAACACGGATAGCCCCAGAATCACTGACGAGGAGGCAGGTACCAGACAGAAAGTTAGTGTGAAGAATGCACCAACAGGAAGGGAAGAGATGGAGCAGCCAACATTGACCACTTCGGAGGAGATGCATCACATACCCCCACCCCCACCCCCAAGTGCTTTGTTCGCGGAGGCCGAATTCAACGTAGTTACCTCTCCTAGGAAATCACGGTCAAGATCTGTATCAAGGTTACGGTAAGTGGCGGAAGAGTCCATGGTGCTACGTAGAAAGAAGAAGAAAAATAATGAATGCGTAAGTTCCACAATAGTTCATAACGAATTTAGAGTAGAACCTGGTACCCCAATCATAGATGTTTCAAAGGCTAGTTTAACAAGTAATTCAGCAAATGTAACTAAAGAGAAACCTTCGACGAGTAACAAACTTACCCCAGATTTATTTAGAGGAAAGCATAGTTAATGCATTATAGGCAGAAATTAGGGAACTTTAATGTTGAAAGATGTAAATAAGTTTAGTTTTCTTGTGTGGACAGTTATAATCATGTAAACATTTACATTGGCATCTATAAATTTGAATCAAATGCAAAGTAAGACCAAACTAATTGCTCTCAATGACTTTCTCATTAAATCGTCTATTGATGTGGCCCTCTTACAAGAGGTCGCCATAGACGATTTTTCTGTACTGAGCATGTTTAAAGTATATAACAATTTTACTCCCCTAGCACAAGAGACTGCCATAGCATGTAGGCGACACTTGGATTTACGTAATGTAGTGCCCCATCCCACCGGCCGACAAATAAGTGCCAAATTAGGCTCAGTCTTTCTCTGTAATGTGTATGCTCCGTCAGGAAGCCAAAACAGACGGGAAAGAGAAAATTTTTTCAACCGTTGTAGGGCCCGAGATGACATCCCACACACTAGACACTATACTAGTGGGAGATTTTAGCTGCGTAATTCGTTCACAACATCAAAAAATCCAGGATACAACTTCGCACGTGCGCTCTATGAATTAACGCAGGGGTTACAACTGCGTGACGCTTGGATACACGCCAAGGGCGAAAGTCCAGGTTACACACATATCACCTCCAATAGTGCGTCAAGGATCGATAGATTTTATGTCGCACCAAGATTTCAGGAATATATAATTAGTGTTCAAAATTTTCCAGTATGCTTTAGTGACCATAGTGTCTCAATTCTCAAAATAAATTTAGATTTGATCAAAACCCGACAAGGTAGCGGATACTGGCTTTTAAATAGCACATTATTAGAAAATGGTAGTTATGTCCAGCTAATCAAGGGAAACGTGGAACGAACTCACGGCCTCTCGGCCAGTGCAAAAGACCCTAATCGAGTGGTGGGAAATTCGAGTTAAGCCTAAATTTCGTCAGGTCAGTAAATTCTTCAGTGCAGAGGTTAGTAGAGATCAAAGAAACAAATATAATTTTTTGTATGCAGTCTTGAATGATCTCCATCGTTTAGCACTGCAAGGTAAATTTGATCGTCCCCATGCAAATGAAATAAAAGCGCAATTACTTGCTATACATAGGAAACGAAAATCTGCAGCAATAATAAAGAGCAAGATTCTTCCTATAGACCCTGACGAGCAAGCCACACTAAGTCACATTATTCAAGAACATAAACACGCCAGGAGTCACGTTATTCATAACTTAACTTTACATTCCGGTGAAGTTGTCACCAGCCCTCATAGTATACACGGCAGGTTTTTGCAATACTATAAAAATCTTCTTGGTCAAGCCTTTCAACCAACAGAAACGCAATGTAATTTTTCGAACTACCTCCCTGCATCACTGACAGAAAATGAAAGAACTGAGCTCACACAACCGTTTATTAAAAAGGAGGTTCATGATGCAGTATTCAAAGCTCCGAGGAATAAAACTACAGCCGAAGATGGATTAAAATCAGAATTCTATCAATGTTTCTGGGATCAAATATGAGACGAATTAACGAAATGGGTCAACGAAGTGTTGACAACAGGGACAATAGGGAAGAACAGTAGCCCGGGAGTTATAGTGTTAGTTCCCAAAAAAGCAAATCCAAAGTTCGTCACAGATTTTAGGCCAATTTCAATATTGAGTAGTGACATCAAACTTATAAGTAGGTGCATAAATCAGCGTTTAAAAAAATATATGGTTAAACTTATTGACAATTTACAGTTCGCTTGTAATACGTTTCAAATTATACATCACTTGCTGCAAACGATAAGAGACGTAATTATTACCAAACACAATAAGAATGCATCAGAGGCAATTCAATCTTTAGACTTTTCCCAAGCATACGACAGAGTGAGCCACGAATATCTGTACAAAGTCTTAGAAGCATATGGCTTCGGAGACACTTTTATTAATTGGATCAAATCATTATATAATCAAATGCTGCTAAAACTCAAAATAAATGGTTTCTTGACAACAAGTTTTAAAATGCGACGAGGTGTACTACAAGGTAGTCACTTGAGAAGCACATTGTACGTCCTCACAATAGCCACCTTCTTGTTTAGTATCCAGCATCATTTACAGGGCATTTCTATGGCTTCCACCACAATACAAGTTGGCAGTTTCATGGATGACGTCACAATTTTTCTCAAGGATGAAAGGGATCTGTACAGTGTTAAAAGCCAAATACATACTTTTGAGCTCACATCAGGTGCAAAACTAAACAATCGAAAGTCCTTCCTGATGCCCCTTGGCAAGGAGAATCCTTTCACAAACAATACGGAGATCCCTGTAGACAAGAAAATAAAAGTTTTAGGTATAAACTTCTATGCAAATATCGATGAAACGATTGAAGCCAATAGTAAACTCACGTGCGAGAGTGCAATCTACGTCCTCAGAGTGAACAAGATGCGCTCTCTGAGATTAAAAGCACGAGTAAGATTTATCAACGTTTTTGCTCTCTCTAAACTTTGGTATGTAGCAAAAATCCTGCCTTTCAAAACACAGCACTTAGCCAAGGTCAACAAAGCTGTTTGCTGCTTTTTGTGGCAATTTTCCGGGTGGCAATAAATGAGGTCACGTGATCAGAGAAGACAGGTGGGTTGGCACTAATACACGCGAACACACAGGCAAGAGCATTGTTTGTACAGACTGGCCTTCAAACAGCTTTCTCACTGCACGAGTCAACGACCCAAGCATGTATACAAACGATAATACGGAACATTCCATTAGAAGCTCCCATCGATATCCAAAGTATCCCCAAAAGGTTTTTGTTTTATAAGAACATCGCTTTACAGGTATGCTACCAGTTATTACGACACGAGACAAATACACCATCTGTTAAAAAGTTATATAGTGAAATCAATAGTTCAAAGCACACAGTAACACGAATAGTCAGAGATTTCAATACACATAATTGGCCACAAATATGGGAAAATGTCTCCGCCAAACACCTTTCAAAAGCTGGCCAATCAATATGGTACAAAGTGGTTCATCGTGTTATAGTAACAAGAGATAGGACATACCAATATGGAATCAGTGACTCTCCTAACTGTATATCATGCAACGTGCCAGACTCTTTAGCCCACAGAATAACGAAGTGTCGAAACTGCTCCACGGCATGGAAGAAATTGCGAACAATGCTCAGTCGTATATGCCGCACCTCATTAACAAAGTTTACGGATACAGATATAGTTTTTCCCGAATTCAATTTTTTTCCACCAACAAAACAACGAGCAGTACAATGGTTGATAACAGAATACTTATTATATATATATTTCACAATGAAGAGACCAGTTTTCAGAAACAATTCAGTATCTTCTTGCAGGAAGAAAAAAATTCCTCTCCAAGCAAGGAAGAAATGGTATGCAAATTTCTTATTAGTGCTTCATACTTAATTTAGGTCAAACAAAAATATAAAGGTTAACCAGATAGTAATATAAATTGTAATAGCAGTAATACACTTATGTCAAAAACAATTTAATTCCATAACTTGTATATCAGAATGAGACAATAAAAAAAAAAACCTTCCGGTGGCAGATAATTTTCGTAAGTTTTAGACATATCCCATTGTGTACATTGTCCACACCGTGTGAAACGGAATGGATCAGTTTGGAATTAACGATGGGGGAGGAGAAATATTAAATTACAAAATCTCCATTTCAACGAACCGAGAAGTGGAGAAAAATTGCATAATTCTTATAAATATTAAAATTACATTCATGTTTTTAGTGATATAATCGCAGGTATAATCAAAGATCTTACGTCGAAGAGATTATCTTGCTCTGAACGCGGCCAAAACGCTTTACGCACCAATCTAATACATTCTCCAATACATTTCAAAATGTTATTGAATGTTTCATGTCGATAATTTGATCAATGTATCAATTCTTGACGCCGAAACGATATTTTCTGCAACTACCTCTTCTCTCCTCTCGTTTCCAGTCCCTTCTGTTCTTCTCTCCCCTCCTTCTCCTCTGCTTTTTTCTTATATCACCCTCCCTACTGTTCTCGCATCTTTTCTAAATCCCACTCTTCTCCACTCCTCTTATTTCCTGTCCTGTCTTAGATTTTCGACTCCACTCTTCTTTTGTATCGTTCTTCTCCTTTTCTCTCTTTTACTCTACTCTCCACTCCCCTCATTTCGTCTCCTCCTCTCCTCTCCTCTCTGCGCTCATCCTCTTTTCTTATCTCGTTTCTCTCCTCGTATGCCCCCTTGCTCCATTTTCCTCATTTCTCATTGAATCTTTTTCCATTCTCCTCATTACTTCTCCTATCCACTTCTGTCGTCAATTTTCTTCCCACATTTATATTTCCTCTTCCCCTTTCTCTGTTCTCCTCTCTTTCATCACCTATCGTTTCCTCTCACCTCTTTTCCTTTCTGTAGACTCATCAGCGATGAAATGCTAGAAAACCTATTCTTTTTTCATTCAGAAAGAATTTTGTCATTTGCGATGTAATAGTGATATTTTTATAATTGTATACAATAATATTTCTTTTTATTTCTTTCGCGTATTTCATAAATATCTATTGTGCATGTAGCAACCCTGAAATTGAGCCTAACTCTACAGGCAACCGACCAACTCCTTGTGTAAATTGGGTTGCCTAGTTTAAAATGTCGTTGTCCTAAAACCTTTGAGAGACACTGTACAATGGGAGCGTTGTCGGGACTTCGTCTGAAGTCCGGAGGCGAATCACCGGTGAAAGTCATGTCATGGTCCGTGCTTTGTGGATTCCCGTCAATTCTGATTTTTATGTCGGATTATGGCTTCCGCGCAAAACAGAGATTACAATAAACTGTGACCATAATCACAATCCACAAAAGTCCTACGATTTTGATCATCGCCACGGGAACGTGCAAATACGCCTTTACCGAGGATAAACATGTGGTGCATCCCATCCGGGTGAGTGATTTGGATGATGACAGGGCGCGGGAAATCAACCTGCTGTTGATCGCGGTCGAAGCCAACCACCAATAAACCCTCATCCGCTCGTTCTCCCGGTTGGTTTCAAGCCAAAGAAGCAATGATGGTCACCACATCGAAGTCTGCAGCAGATGCCTAACTACATTCGGCAACCGGGATCAGCGTGGTAACCAACACCTCCGAGATCGCCGTATCGTCCTCAAAAAGCTCACACGCCACAAGTTCGACTGTGACACCAACAAGCGAGCGCGAATGCTCCTGCCGGAATCCGGTACAGTTGAGCAGTTTCGCATTCATACTGCCACAATAGAGCACCCCGACATTATCATTGCGGACTTCGATGCTTTACTCAAGCCCCTCTCACCTGTAAACCCGACTCCGAATTATCGTCAACCACTCCCTACCAACTCCACGAGACTTTAAGTTTTGCCTACGTTGTGGTGTGGCGAGACCCGAGGGTTACGACAGAGCCATGCGTATATCGAGGACCAGATGCGGCAAAGCGTTTCCTGGAGAGGATTGTTGAAGAGGACAGAGGTATTTGTAAAGTGTTATTGGCCCCTGAGCCTATGGCTCTACTGTCGGGTGAGAAGCAGTGTAGGCACAACGCAGCCACCACCTGTCCACTTTGCAACTCGACCTTCACAGCTAACAACGGGAAAATGCTGCACCACGATCATTATACACCGGCAGCTACATCGGACCTTAGTGCAATGAGTGCAACACGATGTCTCACGACCCTCGGCTTGTGCCGGTCTTCTTTCGTAACGGCTCCGGTTATGACTACCACCACCTAGTCAAACATCTCGGGTACGACACCCAGCGAATCAACGTCCTGGTCAAGATCGAGGAGTGGTATATCAGCTTGAGTAAATGGGTGCCGATTCCGGGGACGAGAGTTACCATCGAGCTACGCTTCCTAGACTCCCTTAGGTTCCACGCGGCCAGTTTTAATGCCCTCGCTGGTAAGCGTAGGGACGACCAGCTGACCATCACCTCCACCAGCTTTCCGAACTTGAATGTGGGACTCATCAAGCGTAAAGGGGTGTACCCCTACGAATACGTCACCTACCACACAAAGTTCGATGAAGAGTTGCTTCCTTCAAAGCGAGAGTTTTACGGCCAGCTGTGAAGCTCGGGCATTACGGTTTAGGAGTACCAGCACGCCCAGTCCATGTCACGGGAGTTAGGTTACGAAATTCTCGAGGACTACCACGACGCCTACCTCACGCTTGATGTGACTCTCCTCGTGGACGAGTTACCGGCGTTTTGCTCAACGGCCACGACCATCTACCATCTCGATCTGGATTTTTTCTATAGTCTCTCTGGGTTGGCGTGCCATGCTGCTTCAGACCAAAGTGAAGCTCGAACTTCTCTCGAACGTAGACATGCTGCTCTTCGTGGAACGCGCCGTTCGAGGTGGCGTGGTGCAAGTCTCGCAACGATACACTTGCGCCAACAACCACCACATGTGAACCGAACAATTCGACCCCTCACAAGCATCGAGCTACATCATCCACGTGAACGTCAATAACCTCTACGGGCATTTCATGATAGAACGACTTCCCTTCGGTTGCTTCGAATGGGTTCATACTTCAACAATCGACATCGGTAGCTCGATGACACGGAACGTGGATTCTTCGGGGAGGTGGACCTTGAATTCCACGAGGATTTGCACGATACCTTCAGCGACCTGCCACCTGCGCCGGAATTCAAACGTCCACCCAGCTCGGTTCAACCCTTAGTTGCTCATGGATGTTGTTCCCAAGGAGAGGTACGTCCTCCACTACACGAATCTCCAGTTCCTGATGGAACGAGGGGTTCAGGTACAACAGGTTCATCTCCTCCTAACGTTCGAACATTCGGAGTGCTTGTGTCCGTACATTTAAACCAACACCATGCACAGCGCCGTCGCTTCCTCCGAACTTGACCGCGACTTCTTGAAGCTCATGAACAACGCGGTGTATGGCAAAAGTATGGAGAATGATGTGCGAAACCACGTGGACGTGAGGATGGTGTCGGACGCGAAGCAGTGTCGAAAACTAGTGACGAACCCAGCATTGAAGTCGAAGAAAATCTACAATTAGCAGTTGGCTTTGTTCCACCTTGAAAAAAAGGATACAATTAAAAAAAACTATCTACGTTGGTGCCACAATCCTGGACTTGAGCAAACTGCTAATGTTTGAGCTGCATTACGATACCTTGCTCCCACACTACGACCGACACATCTCGCTTCTCTGCATAGACTCGGACAGCTTTATCTACCACGTCCACACAACCAACGTGTATGAGAATATCAGAACATTCAACTTGCTTGAGCATTTCGACATGTCAAGCCAACCACAGCCTAACAGGTACGGTATGCATGCTCGCAACAAAAAGGTGCCCGGTAAACTCAAACACGAGAAGAACGGGAACATCAATCATGAGATTGCCGGTCTTCGCGCCAAAGCCTATGCCATCCGGGCTGAGGGTGGTGTCACCAAAGAGGCTAAGGGTGTGGGCAGGCACACGGGTCGGGAGAAGCTCACGTTCGAGGACTACGTCGAACACCTCAAGACCACGTTACCGGTTCTAGAAGCGGAGCAGCGCACCCAGAGTGTCGATCATGTACTAATAATGATCTAGGTCGCACTGGATGCGCACGACGACAAGAGGTGTCCTCGAATGTGGGATTCACACTCTCCCATGGGGCCACTACCGCCTGAAAACCAGCAACATTTGCCTTAACTGTTCGTAGCCCCCATCTTCCCGCGCATCAACATCTATCACCATCAACACACCTCGACTTCTTATTATGGTCTCCCTCGCTTTATCTTCTGATAATCATTACATCATACTAAAAAAAACTTTGACTGTCTCAAATTATCATGTCCATTAAAAGAACCATGCCTATGAACATGTTCGGCTTCAGAAAACTTACCATCCTGAAATCGTATATCCAACACCGCCGCCGACCTTGGATCTGTTACTATCCACATTATCCAAGTTAAATGGCCTGTTGATTATTCACTTGAATGGCATCCTGACAGAATATGACGACAACGTCGGAAAAACATTTTACGTCTTCAACAACAATTTAATTTTTTACAAATTTCCGATCGGTGGCAAACTTCAATTCGCCGTGAATCCCGAAAGCAAAGGCGAAGTCAAGATTTCGTCCGGAAGGAAAATTTACCGCATCAAGCACGATAAAATGGACACTGCCGCGACTTACGACGTGTCCGCAGACGACCGCTCGTACATAGAGCTTCAGGGTGATTACGACAAACTCATCCTTCTCTTCATCGAGTTGCGAATCACCTACCTTATAATATATAATCGTAACGATACCGAACGACATTTTCGGTCACCCCAAGCACGACGACCATGGCGAGCATCTCATGCTGGATGTGAGGGTCAAGAAGCTACGGAGCGACCTGCGGGCTCTGCAGACATCACTGGACTCGAGCATCAAGTCCGAGATAGCCAGCCTCCAATCTTAATTCCTGGACCCCATACCCAGAATTGAGGTCGAACTCAAATCGCTACTGGAGAAGTACAAAGACTTGGTCAACATCGACAGCCTCCAGAAACTGGCGCAGAGCATAGGCAAGCTGCAAAACGAACTTCAGAAGCTGTAACAAACGCAGACCAACGACGTGGAACACCTGAAGTAGCAATTGCAGGATCAAACGAGCATCATCCAGACCGAACTGCAGACCATCATCCAGAGCATCAAGACCCAAAATGACTACGATCACGTGAATGCCAGCATCGCCAGATTACGCGAACAGTTTCAGTCCTTTGAAGTTCCCACGCTGGAAAGCATCTAAGCTGAGTTTCGAACAGACGCTTTGTACGCTATCATCCCCGAAGCGAAAACCAAGTTCCAAGCCCTAGAGACCTTCATAGAAAATTTGCCTTCGTCCAGCAAACTGAACGCCATCGCCTGTAGCTTGGCCAACGTAAAACTCCAACTCGAGACTTACGAGGACTACGGCAAGCTTGAAGGTACTATAGCCCACATCGAGGATGCCCTCACCGTCATCAAAAATGATTTGGCGAACGTCCAAGAAGCGCTGGAATCCAAACTGCCTGCCATCCGGGTCAATTTGGGAACCGTTCAGCAGCAGATCGGGAAATTGAAAAATCTGAACACCGAATCCGAGGTGTCGCATTTTCATAATTTGATCGACGACATACAGAGTAAGCTGGAAACGCGGCAACAATCCACTCTCACCCAAGATGAGATAACGCAACTGCAAGTAGGTATACGCGATGCTACAGACGCCTCCGAGTTGGACGCGGTGGAGATAGCTCCGACTACGCTCCAAAACACGGTGGCCACCTTGCCTACCTCGCAGGAACTCAAAGCCGTGAAGGGAACCTTGAGCCGAATACTCAAATATGAAGACATCGCTTCGAGACAGCATCACCACTTTGCATAGTAATTAAAGCATCAGCGAGCTACATACGCTGTTTGCAGAAATTAGGACGCAGGTGCACAACTCCACGACCCAGAAATCCAAGTTAACGCTCGTGGAAACCTTGCAGCAGATCATCCCGAACGTGAAACTTCAAATTGGCAGCATCGAGGCAAGTCAAGAATCGGCCTTGGCCACTTTCAGCGGTCAGCTTCGCGAGTTGAAAGAGCATTTCAAGGAACTTTACGTCTACGTGAAGATAAATTATACCTACAACGAGGTTGTCCGTACAATCGGCGAGCATCTGGAGACCGTACAGAGCAGACTTGAGGACGTGGAGATCAAAGTTCGAGCCAACTTGAGCACCCTGAACGCCGGCATCGACAATCTCAAGTCGACAGTGGTCATCGACTGTACAGCATTCCGAAAATACAGTTCACCTCACCCTTCAATCCGAATGCCAAACTGTACATGCTTACTCCGGCGAAAGCGTACCACCAGTTTTTCCTCGACGGAAAACTTAAGTTTGTCAAGGTTACTTAGTGGTCGTTGCCTCATGCGACGCACTACCCGACCATGACTGTGACGAACATCGGAGACGAAGCTAAAATAACCAACGAGGAGTTGGTCGATTTCACGCATCCGGAAACTCGTGAGTCGGCTTTCGCCGAAGATGCGACTCAAATCATCAACAATGAAGTTGGCGACAAATTGTACATTGAAAATCCAGTCTTCTCGGCAGACAAAAGCCAAATCATAGCCATATTCCTGTTTTCGCATCATGTTTAGTCAAGGCTATCGTGGACGAGCTCCACAGATCCGCACGAAACAACTGCGAACGTGTACCGGTGGTGACCTAAGACATCGACGATCGGAGGCAGGTCGACCTGGTCGAAATGAGTAGCGGCAACCTGAAGAACGTAGATAAAGTAAACAAGGGCTACAAGTACCTCCTCAGCGTCATCGACACCTTTTACAAATTTGCATGGGCCCTGCCTGCCTCTGAAATCCAAAACTTGTGCGTGCGTCACGGAAGCCTTCAAATCAATTTTCGAGCAAGGTAAATCGCCACGCTACCTGGAAACGGACAAAGGTAAGGAATTCTACAACTCCGTGTTCCAGCAATTGATTCGAAAGCATGACATCGAGAATTATTCGAGTCGACATGCTACCGGAACTCTTGAACGATTAGAACCGCACCGTCCACAGTACGATACGCATAAAACCCGCCGAAGTTAGCAAATCTGACGAGCTACGCTTGATCTCCTCCGTTCAATGTTCAAAGTATCTATACACGTACAAGAAACCTAAATACAGAGTAGGAGACCGAGTGAGGATTAGTAAATTTAAGCGTATGTTCGAGAAAGGCTTCACCAGAAACTGGAGCACGCAACATTTCACCGTAGTTCGAGTCCTGCCAGGGAGCAGGCACACCTATTCAATAAAGGACAGTCGTAACGAAATTTTGAAGTGACGCTTTTACGAGGAGGAGCTCAGCAATACTCGATACCCCGACATGTACCTCATCGAGAAAGTGTTGCGTAGAAAAAAATAAGCTGCTTGTCAAATGACTGGGAATTTCGGGGAAAAAAATTGGATCGACGCAGACGAGGTGGTCTTGTGACCGCAACAAGGAATGTGGTGAAGCGCTTGCCTGATTCGGAATGTCTAGAAAGTAGGAGGAGGAGAAATGGCGAGTTGCTACCCGACAACAGCCGTTGCCTCAACGTGGGTTCTTCGGGCTGCGGAAAAACTACGTTGCTCGTGGACAAACTTTCTGCTCGCACCTTATTGGTTAGATTGGAAGAACAGGCACCTATACGTGTTCTCAAAATGTTTAGAGCAATCAAAGTACCAGCAACTGATGAAACTGTACGAGAGACTAGGCATAGCCACTTTTGCATCTGATATAAAACCTCTCGGCCATTGTCCCGAAAATTCAGCCTTGGTCTTCCATGACTTGATTTTGGAAAATCAAAATAAAATTCGTAACTTCTTCACCCAGGGTTGTTACAGCAGATTGGACTGTTTTTTTACTGGCGCACACCTTCTCTAAGCTCCCAAATAGCTACTTCGCGATAATGCTAACCTCGTCTGTCTGTTACGTCAGGACCACACTAACCTTAAACATGTGCACGACGACTACGTAGGCGGAGATCTCGATTACAATCAATTTTCGAAATTCTGCCCTTCTTGTTGGAATCGAGACGATTTGGGATTCGTGACGATCGACATGACTCGAATAACGAACGACGGAAAGTTCAGAAACAAAATTAACGACGTTACGATAAACATCGTGACGTTTAAAATAACCCCTTAATCAAAAATGTCGAAACGTAAAATCGAAGACAACCTGAAGTTCTGCAACTACCTGGCGAAACGGTTCAAGAGTTGGAAATCCGAGAATCAAGGTTTCTACGAACAGAACAAACGTCAGGACCAACCTATCATCGATACCATCAGCGAACTTGGTAAACAACTCAAAGGCGTCACAGAACAAAACCAGGAACTCATAAACGAGCTTGTGTCACTCGCCGCTTGACATTACGTAGATTTTCCTTCCACGCATCCAGCATCCGCTCGAACTAAAGCAACCGCCACCACCGAAACACTAAACCATAGATCAAGCCTTTTCGGATAAAATCGAGCTTGGTTCCTTGGCAAGGGATTATCTGAGCTCGGGGAAATTCGATTAGGATGAGGTGTTCGGATTGTACCCGTCCATGGAATCTAACGAAGGAGTGGTTTGGAAGATTGGAAAATCGAAAGTTACCTTCGAAGGCGACGATGTGAAAATCAATAGCTGGGCCAGGTATACCGGTACAGTGGGACTGTGGGAATTCATCACCAAGAAGCATCCGAGAGATTACATGAACAAAGATCACCAAAGTTACACGGACTTTTGAATTATGTCTGATGCCCTGTACAAAAACAATGACACCACTCAGAATCGAGACAAATCCAGCAGGGGCGACAAATACAAGAATCTCATCAAGCCTATTTGGTAACAGGTCAAAATGGGCAACGGCATCAAACGCTACAACACTCTGCCCAAAAAGTGCGTGGGTGGACGACGTGAGGAAGTTAATTGATTTCTTGCTGGTCATAGCCGGCGAAGAAATGGCGGTAAATTGTAATTTCCACAACGAGAAGGTGGGCATCCTAGACATGATCAGCACCAAGCTCGCCAACTTCTTCGTGAATGACGGCTAAGGCATAGGTTACCTCATCAAGATGATTAACACTCTGCCCCCAAATTTTGGAAAGTGGCCGAGGGTCGAGGCTTGGTGAACGACATCATCAACACACTAACACTACCCTTCGAAATGCACTTGCTGGGTTAAGAGTGCTGCGGTCCGGGATCCAAACTCGAGCAACGACTGGAAAGAGGAGACAGAGGCGTCAATCCGCTTGACGCAGCATGTAAGGAACACGACATTGCCTAGAACACGCACACCGACGACCTAGCTGCACGTCACGAAGCCGATCGAGAACTAGAACATGCAGCGTTCGGAAGGCTGATCAGCAGAGATGCAACGTTATGTGATAGGGTGGCAGCTTTGGGCACGACCATCGCCATGAACACAAAACGTAAATTGGGATGGGGATTGCAACGTTTCTAAATAACACCACATGAAAATGACGCAGCCTTGTATAACAGAACTTCCTCCCGAACTGCTGCAAAAAATATTTATGAACACGTTCGAAGGAGGTGATAAGAATGTTGCAAAGCTTATTAACTTGGCCAAAGTAACGCCGGAATTTCGTCAACCGTGCGTAATAGTTCTCATGGACCATCTTTGGGAAATATGCGGCATGAAGAGCTTGCAAAATCCCAACGCCCTCTTTCGAGCTGCAGGGGAAAATTGGGTAATAGTTTGGACGACCTTTAAGAGGCGAGGACAGGAAGAAGACAATAAACCGAGGATTGGTATAAGTCATACGCAGAAACAGGTAGCATCATAAACCACCTTATTGCGTTGACTGAAGCACGTTCCTTCTTGTTCGCCACCCTCGATATATTAAAAAAAATACCATCAACATGACGCCAAAGGGGGTCGTGTACCAGGTGCCTTACTCGAATCTGAAAACTCTGGGCGCCCAAGATGAGTTCTTCACAAAGAAACCGCTGGAGAGGAAACGATCTTGCTTGGCCAAAGGTAACGGGATGAAATTAACCCTCAGCACTCCTCAGTTGAGAAGATTACAGCGTTCGAGCAAAACAAATCACACCTTAGGTTTCATATTCAGCATCCCGGCCATCCTGAAAGCTTTGGGTGCCGTGGGAAGTTTGGCGGGATGTAGCGCCGTCAGAGCGACGCGAAAAAGAACAACGCCGAGCTGGAAGGACAAAAACATCACAACCTGGAGATGAAGAAAAAGGGAAAAAGAATTAAAAAACAACAAATTGCTGTTGATGCATTGTGCAAGTTTTTTTTAAAAAAAGAAGAGCCCTTCTCCAACCACGACATTGAAGATTTGATCGAGCCGCTGGGGATCAAGCACTTCAGATGAATTTTCACGTCCGATGCTCTACTCTTTACAGTTAAAAAAAAAAAACATAGTAGGGAGTCGTCAACTTGGACAGTTTCAAAAATCCAGATACGCATTTGATCTGCTACCACAAGGGAGCCAATGACGCTTTCGTCACTGATTCTTTCGGCGCCGTGCCGCCCGCAGGCTTGGTCGAGTATCTCGGTGCTCCCAACCTCTACTATAACGACGAACGCATCCAGGGCTTCGGGAACATGATATGCGGCCACCTTTGCGTTTCCATACTCGCGTTCCTGTCTCGAACAAATAACCCAACGTTCCAAGATTTCCAGAAAGCACTGTGGCACCTGAAGCATCATGGGAGTGTTCTATCTCACCAGCGAGACTTCGGTCTTGAAACTCGGTTTGAAGACGACATCATCTATCCTAAATCCATCGCCCTGCGTGCTTTCTACATCACGTACCTCATTCCCAACGTGACCGAGCACAACAACGTCATCAAGGTCGCCGACGATAAGATCAGGATCACACCCGGCCAGTACAACCTGTTTCACCTTGCAAGCTCAGTTGCCGAGGGGGTGCTGCTCTCGCAAAACTCCGGGAATCACAGGGTGGAACTGGTGTCCGCGACGCAAACCGTGGACCTGGGAACAGTCGGCGAACGTCTGGGCTTCGAGAATCACACCAAACTCGAGGCAGGCAGGCATCAAGTACGTCGGCTCAACATTCCTAAATTTTTGGTCATCGAGACTTTGGATGTGAACTGCTACGTGGCGGAAGGCACGATCACCAAAGCCGACGTCATCGGCAGTCACAAGCAAACGGGCATAATCGCAACTTTCAAACCGAACTCGGAGTTCATGGATCCCATCATCTTCACGCCCTCTTCACCCGTCCACTTCCCCGTGTCTCGCAGGGCCTCCCCATGGCGCAGTGGTAGCGTCATTGCCTTGTAATCAAGGGGTCCCGGGTTCGATACCCGGTGGAGGCACAAGTGGTTCGGATCCCACTTTAAACTGTAGGTCCATTCCCGATTAGCCTTACTGTGCATAAAGTGGACTTAAAACATCAAACCAAACCAAACCGTGTCTCGCAACCGCATCGACCAGATCAAATTTGCGGTGACCAACGAGAAGAGGGAGGTGGTGGATTTCGTCGGACTCACGACGACGGCCGTTGTGAAATTCAACGTGTAATAAATAACCATCATGGAGCAAATCGAAAGTTACGAACTGCAGTCTTTCCCTCCCAACCGTCGCACGGTCCCGAATCCCAACCAACCGAACCGGGAGATTGAGTTCGACGTGGACGTCGGAGAGGGATTCATCCACTCTCACAGAGCCGACCTGTACGTTAAATTCGGCGTGGTGAAAAATGAAAATGGGGAGGCTTTCCCAACCAACGCGAAGCTGAGACTCGTGGACAACTTCGTGCCCTATCTGTTTTCGCAGGTGGAAGTCAGGAATTACGGCACCGTCATCGATCGAGTCAACTACCCCGGGGTCACCTCGAACGTCGTAGGAAGGCTGAAACTATCCAAGGCCGACACCGCATACTACCAGGCTGGGGGATTCAAAGCGGGCGCGAAGATCAAAACCCAAAGCCACTCCGTGCTGTTTCCCATGCGTCTGGTTTCCCGGTTTCTTCTCCGACTACGCGGAAATCATGTGGAAGGGCGGTTTGCATGTCACTTTCCGCAGAGCCGCCAACGACAACGACGCGCTGATGCGTTACAGAACCTTGAGTCCGGACGGGACCACTCCGCTCCCCGACACACTACCCGACGTTGCCAAGTGTCTCATCCGATCCATGGAGTTGCGCATGCCCGTGGTAGAATACGAATCTAACTACGCCCTCAAGTACAAGTCCGATATTTTGAAGAATCTCCGAGTGCCCATCCAGCTTCACGGTACCAGTGTGTGCAGAAACCAGGTTCCGGCAATCATTTCGAATTCGACGTGACCACGCAATTCCACAGCATCAGATAGGACATGCCCCAGTTCGCGGCCGTGCTCTTCCAGACCGGAAGGGACAACAACCAGGAGAAAGGTTCCAGCCAGTTCGACAACCGCAAGATCAAGAACGCCTACCTCAAAAACAGCAGGAACGAGATCTTTCCGCGCAAGAACTACAACGACCACACAAACATCAAGATCGTCTGCGAGTTCCACGACGCCCTGCCCAACGACATCGTTAGCAGCGTCATCCTCGTCGTGTAGAAGACGTTCGTATTCGATGTGAAAAACGAGAGAGTGACGGAACAGTTATCATGTGGATTCCCTTGAGGTAAGCGCAGATTTTTATTCATTTTAAAAAGTTAGATTATAAGCGTAACCCAAAAAAAAAAAATCACGCAATCGGTCATCATTGTCCAGAGCCTGTCTATATATAGATGGGCAAATTGCACGTCACCCCCACACACTTCCATCCAACATGTATCGAATTGTAATAGTAGACTCTCTCTCTCTCTCTGAGGCCCCCACTCATCCTGTAAAAGAGAAGGCTGCACCAAGAAGAGCTCATTTGCAAGAGGTGAGTTGGTTTCACTGCTTGTACCGAGGATGAGCTCTTCGTACCTAGGATGAAATTCGCACCGAGGATGTTGCGGAAACATTTTTCTGCAAAAGGTGAGTTGACCACACTGCTCGTACCGACAATGACTGTTCCAAAGAGCCCACGGCCTTCGTACCAAGGATGGGAACTTGTCCCCATAGGTTATAGCTTAGCTCATAAAAGATAGGGAAATTTGGAAGAGGCTGAGCTGGCAACACTGCTCGTATATAGAGAATGAGCCCTCTTCGTAACGAGGATAACGATAGTGTTGTGTCCCTGAAAAAGGACATAAAAAAATTTAAAAAATGCAAAAATAAGTGGGCAACACTGCTCGTACCAAGTATGAGCCCTCTGCTCGTACCAAGTATGAAACTCGTACCGAGGATAACAATAGTGTTTTACCCCCTGTAGATTAGCTTAATCCGTAAAAGGAGGTAAAAAATACAAAGAAATACAAAACAAATTGCAAGAGATTAGTTGGCAACACTGCTCGTACCAAGTATGAAGCCGAACCGGACTACTTACAGTAATGTGCCAAATTGTTTCCTTATGGAATAAACTCACCTGTTATGAAATGGTATCTGGTATTTAAACCAAATGAAGCATTTTGCCTGACGTGACGCCGCGGGGAAGCCGTTTCTAGTGCAGCATGCCCCAGAGTAGGGAATACAAAGTCCGGGTCTCTTCCGTGTCGGGGATAGAGAGAGACAATTGCTTTAAGTTTCTTCGTAAGAGATATATTGGCATAAATTAATGGATGGGATTAAGGCATATTCTGCACAAGAAACAGGGCCAAACTACATATGCTCCGCCATTTCCTTTTACGTGGCCTGCCTTAACAGGGGAGCCAACTTTTGAAAATCATTTAGTAGACTAAAACAATTGAAATGAGTTGAAAACGAATTCCCATAAATCCTCCCTTCCGCGTATCATGAAATTAATTTACATAATATGGATATGACTACGGATAGCATAGTATGCTAAAAACAGCAGAGTGAAATTATAAGAACAATTTTGAAATGTAAGTGGTTAGTACGTATAAGGTTCAGGGGCTGTGTTCCATTTGCAAGCAGGTAACTTTCTATTTTACATTCTGTGAATTCTAATTGCGGCCGCCATCCCATTAAGCCCTACTAGTAACTATACACAAATAAATAAAAATAGGTAATAGAACATGGTCATGAATGACCCCATTAGGGTAATTTCAGAGATGCCCTGAGAGGAGAGATGCCCCACGTGCTGTAATTCAGCGAGTTTCTGAGATTGAATTGTTGTTTTATGTCCACTTTATGCATAGAAATGCTACTCGTGACTAGACCTACAGTTTAAAGTGCAATCGGAACCAATGTGCCATGTGTCTCCACCAGGTTGAGTTTCTGGTTGTTCTCCGGTGCAGCCAAAATTTTATGATGTGTGAAATATACTTTCTAAATAATCAAAGCAAAATGAAAGTTCCATGACTTTTCTACCTCGAGAGTAAACTATCAAACTTTTTATATACAGTTGTACGTCTACAAAAATGATGAATTTGACCCAGTTGTGTGTTAAATGGTGCAAGACACGTACAAATAAAGTGTTTCCTAATACTTCAAGGCCATATCGTGTTTTCAACGAGCTCGACAGAGCGGGCCATCTCTCCTTAGACAAAACCACAAATGTCCCTTTGTTTTTAGAAAGGACAGATGCCCCAATAATTTCGTGTGAGAAGACATGTTCCACCATCTTTTATTCCAAATTCACATTAAAATAATAATTGTAATAATATTTGAAAATGAATAAATGAATATATTTCGTAAATCTTGACTAAAATTCCAGACAAAGAGTAAGAAATCATCGACCCATTGGAGATGTGCACAATGAAGAATACAAGTTGAGCCAATAAATGATGACAAGAAACTAGGAAAACTTATGACTTGGAATCGTCATGTAAAAAGGAAAGCGTGAACTCACAATTATGAAATGAATTCAAGTGTTTAGAATGCTTGGAAGACTCGGAAAATACAACATCCAGAGTAGACTGTTAGAAGTGCATGAACTTAACACGTATATTGTTTTGTGATATGTATAATATTTGTGAGAGAAAGGGGAATAAATAACTATGAATAAGCCTGGAAGAAATGTGAATAGGTGTACTTAGGATTCGTTTTCTATTTTCTATCTCGAAAAAGTAATTTGTTTACATCGTGTTGCAAATATGTCTGTGCTGATTGCGCTTCTCCTTATAAATTCATCAAAAATATATTCTAAATCCAACTTTTCACCACCATCATTGCATATCTTTAAAACATCAATGTGATCAAGCCTTTTTTGATGCATTGATGAACTAAAAAGTGTTTTGGTGTTTTCAGTCTTTTCAAAGCGAAAAAAGATAATGCAGCAGTGGCTGTGAAATTAGGAAGGTCAGAGTTAGACGTATAAATTGAAGGGCTCGGTGCAATAAGGAGCTAACCCTCACTTCTGTCAAAATTGAGATACACCGTCCAGTACGTGCGGCATGAACGTCTGCTGCATTCACCAAGAGGTGGTGCTGGAGCTGTGTCACATTCGCGCGCAATCACATGGTACCCTTTTTCGAAAGGAACGTACGTACGGAAAGTTCTGTGCAACAAGGTGTCAATCCACAGGAAAATGTCGGATAACGAGGAAGGTCTGCAGAGCACCTCCTCATATATTTGTGATTCTGATGAAGAAAATGGCCCTCTGTGCGGTGACAACAGCTTTGATGACCCAGACTATGTGTGTGGAGTGTCGAGCAGCGAAAGCACCGAATCTGAGGTAAGAAATAAGTTGTTTTTTTTTGGTATTTTTTGAAAATGTTGGTTGACACCTTATTGTTTCAGACTTGGGCAGGGTGAAAACGGTTGGTAAGTGTGCGTCGTGATGTGCATACTAATGCGCAAATCAGCTCACTATGCATTCGTCAGGCCTCTTGCAAGTTGGTACAGTAAAATCATGAACTTATTCTGATGACAACTGCTGCTAGAGTGCCACACACGTAAATTTGCCGTTGCGTAGAAACGTATTTTCGTTTCGTCTCCCTCTCTCTTAGCATCACGTGTTCTACCCTGCTCGAAAACCTTCGCTATTGTTGCCATATTGTCATTCCATTCCTGGACACACTCGCGCAAACTTCATTGAAAACAATTGAACAGCGCTCCAGCTCGCGGTTCCCACCGGTCAGCAGGGACGGCAATGTGGCAATATAGCACGGCGTAGTCGTTGCTTCTTTTATGCAGTGCATGTTCATTGGCTAGCTAGTAACTAGTGTTGCCAACTGTAATAATGAAGCACTATTTCTGTCACGGAAGGGGAAAGCAGGTAAAGTGGCGGTGAGTTTTGTTGGATTGGAAGCACCATATTTTTATTTTATACTAAGTATTTGACCGGTTTGACGTTGTGTGCGTGTATTGCGTGTGTTTATGTAAAAGTGTGTGTTTGCTGATGAACGTTAAATTCCATAATGCCTCCAGTTCTGTCGAAGTTGAAATCAAAAACCTTGCATAGCCAAGCTCGGGAAATTCTAAGCAACGTGCACGAGTTCATGAAGGAGGAAGCCAGTCATGGTGTTAGCATCCCAATAAAGCATTTTGGCAAGAGAGCAGCGAACAGCAGCAACAAATTGTTCATATTTCATAATTTTGGAATTATTCAAAATAAATAAATTATGTGGCTCCAACATCATTTCAACTCTGGCTCCGGCACGTGTTCTTGTAGATATTGCATAGAGGAGGCTGTCATTTTTGCTGCTTAATGCGATACATATTGTTTTCTGTGTTAAAATTGCCATGCTTTGATGGGTGACCAAGTTCATAGCAGGGCCGGCGGAAGGGGAGGGCGAACCGTCCCATCGCCCAGAGCGGCAAAATTTGAAGAGAAGAAAAAAATAAGCCTATTGAAAACTGTGATCGAGCGAGATATTCTTTTGCGCTGAATAGTATTGAAATAGCATAAGAAGTCTCATTATTTATTTTATATTTTGATGTTTTAGTTAGGAATATATTGATTTTCAATTTTCCGTTGCTGCGTAATGACCGGGGGGGGTCGAAATAGAGCGGCATCTGCCGCCACCTCCCAGGGAGGCAAAATGACTAGCGCCGGCACTGGTTCATAACAAAAGAAAAAGCCGCGCAGCTTATCGTCTAGTGGCAGTATATGTACTTGTTATTGTTGTGGAAGCCGGCATCCTTTGTAAATGTACAACAAAGGCAACCGACTGTCGCCGATCTCAGAGAGGAAATAATAATACTGCTTCAGGAGGAGTGTTATGGTGCAATTGTAGCGGTTTAACACGTTGGCATGTTATTATCTGCCGTTGCAGTTCCATACCAGTGTATACGGGTTTTGGGAGTGAAAAGTTAGAACGCCACCAGTGCATTAATGCAATGAAAAATAATATATATATTTTTTTATTTTGTTTGAAATCACTCAAATAAGGAATCGTATGAAGAAGTCTTCTTTGCAGCATTTTTGGTAATTTTACTTATGTGTTAGTTCATATTTTGCGAATTTTTAGTCCATATGTATGTAGCTACATACATAGTCACTTGTTAGTACATATTAATCCTAGTCCTGGTATAATGCATGACGTTTAAAACTCAACGTTAGATAGACCTGAATTCTCTAATTTTATTGTTGTACGTAACAGCTGTGCATCGGCGCACCGCAGCGATTTTTCTATCTGCTCCATTAGCAACACTGCTTCTTTAGTTCTGTCGCGCATTGCACGGCAGAATTATCTGCGCTGGACTCTAACATAATGAATGTAGGTTTGCACCATATTGCTGAAATGATTAATCACGAAGAAATCGACATGACACACGTACATGGTTCCCTAATAATGACAAATTCTCACAACGTACCATCAAGGACATTGCGATAAATCGTATAGAATAGGAAAGGTGGCCTCCCGGATGGCGCAGTGGTAGCGTCGTCGCCTTGTAATCAAGGGGTCCCGGGTGCAATTCCCGATGGAGGCACATAGTGGTTCGGATTCCAATTTAAACTGTAGGTCCGGTCCTGATTAGCCTTACTGTGCATAAAGTAGACATAAAACAACAAATCAATCAGTCAATCAACAGGAAAGGTATTGTAGAAATAATGTAAAGATAAATAATCAGAATTGTTTTGTCATTTGCAAAAATGATGTGTTTCGAAAATTTCTGTTTGTCGAGTGTATTGGACTGTTATTGCTTAGTCCTAGATTACATTTTCAAATACATGTGCTACTCTGATTTATTTCAGAATGACCTTCACATCACAAGGACGACAGAGCGATCTCCTGTGAAACATCCTCCAGCCAGAAAGAGACCATGCGACCAAGATAACTGGGAGTGAGTGAAACGTAAGAGAAGAAGAAATAAAGGGTAGCAGTACGCACACAAAGGATGTTGTTCCAGCCAGGAAGATAGGTGAGCCATGTACTTGTCCAAAGAAATGCTGGAACAAAATTAAGTGGGATGCAGAGTTCATTTTTCACACATTCTAGGACTTGGCTGATTATGCAACACAGAAAACATACCTCATGCAAAATATTAGAATTCAGAATACGAAACATTCCTACACAAAGCCACAATCTTTCAGGAGGTCATTCACATTTTCCTATAATATACAATATACAACAGATGAATGGGCAGATATGATCAGCAGTGCAAACAGAAAGAAGAAATTTCATGTAACACGCATGCAGCAAACCAACTTCAGGAATCTCACACTACTTGTGGCATCAATTTCCAAGAAAACCACCACAGTTGGTAAGGAGCCCCTCGAGTTTAAAGAGGCTGCGGTGTTCATGATTGAATCCGCTACTCGCCATATTCTGCATGAGAGTTATTCATACCAGAAAGAAGCGCCAGTATGGGCTAGGTGCACCCTAAAGAAAAGAGGCCGTCTACTGCCGAGGATAGTGCAAAAATTCTGGATGGACTTGATGACTGATACATTAGGAGGGCCTGGATCATTTGAATTCAGAATAGTTTGTGCGAACTGCATTCATATGTCACTATTTGGTGTCAGTGTTGAGAATATTTCGTCTGACACTGAATATGAATTAAACTTGTATGTCATTTTTTTCTCCCTACAAAATTAACTTTGGTTTTTCATTCTTAAGTATATTTTTTTGTTCACAATATAATGGTCATGCATTCCTGTTTGTTGTTATTCCACAGAACTGACACCGAAAATTGTGATGCAATAAGGATCTAACCAACAATGGGAAACAATGAACTGAAAAAACCCTAATTTAATCATCTTTGCAATAATTGTACTACATTTGAATGTGTCCATGTAAACTGGAAACTTCAGACATGCTTTTGAAATCAACTATACGACAATACAAACAATACTCAGATTTATGGATTCTTTCAAACTTCCAAATGCTAATATCTCGAAAACAACTTTTTGAGGGTTAGCTCCTTCTTGCACCGAGCTCTTCAATTTCATAAATTTCGGCACAATTTCACAAGTAACATTCCACTTCCGAAACTTTACTACATCACCAAATGTTGTCAATTCTATACACATCATTGCAGCACTGTCACACAGCATCTTCCTCTGAGACCGTAAGATTTCGTAGTCGTAAATGTTATCATTGAAATCACCCCTGACATCGACTACTTCTCCAATAACAAAATTTTCAACTCTGTTAAGAATTTCATTTTTCTGGAAGCGTTCTTTAAGGAACACATTCACACAATATAAGTTCATAAAATTTGCACTCAAAATATTTCTACTAAATTAGTGATTACTGTGTTGACAATCGTCCTTGCTTGGAGTCCTCGGTTCTGGCCGGACCAAATCACACGCTCTTCGTGTAGTTTGCTCCCAGAACATTTGAAAGTTATTCTTAATTGCTTGGAATATTTGAATCCAATCCTGAATAAGACAATTTGCTTTATGAAAGTCAATGTTTACAGTTTGTAGTTTTACATTTGTTGAATTCACGGATAACGATGTGTATCAAAATATTAAAGAAGCAAAATGTTCAAATCACTCTAGCAGTGATAAGTAACCAAAGGCTTAAAACCTGCAACACTTTTATCGCTTTGAGAAAAATCTGAAACTACATACAATTGATGCTCATTAATTGATGGAGTCGTATGAAGACTTACGTGTGTTTTATTTATGCTTCTAGTACATGAAATAAGTCTTTATATATAACGAAGTAAAATAAATAAAGTCTTTATGTATTTATATTTTTCAGTGGAGGCGGAAGGTATTCCTGTAGGGAGGAGACAAATCTCTAATCATTTCTCGGGGAGAGAGGAAGGGATTTCAGCTCCAAATACGAAAACCACTTTTCCAATTTCCATAACAACAATAAATAACACATATTTTAAATCGAAAACATCCCACATTTTAACTACAGCCACACATACACAGAGTTGATAAAGAAAGAAAGAATCAGATTTTTCGATTATGTGGCCAATGTGAAATTTTTGTATAAAATTATTATTAAATATATAATATGTACTCTTTATTCTGTTTATTAGTATTCAAGTATTGGATTTATATTTCACAACTTTGCAAAATTGGTAATGTCGTCACCTGGTAATAAATAGGTACCAGGTTCCATACACACTAGAGGCACATAGCTGTTCGATCCCACTTTAAACCGCAGGTACAGTACCGATTAGCCTTTTTGAGCATAAAGAGGATTTAAAACCAAACTCAAACAAACACACAAGCTGTACACAATGTACATGTAGTGCGTACAGATAACAGACTCGCATGTGAGAAGTGTGAAAAAAATACCAATGCCTCATTTTTTGAAACAATTATGCAAGCTAGTCGAAGAAGATGAATGTTCTCTATATGGTGAATTTATTGTTTCTACCACCTCTCGAGGTAAGAACAACAATGGTAGACTACACTTAGCAGCATGGAAACAGTTCACGTTATCCAGCAAGGAACAAGTCAGCAGTCTTCATAATATGATCAGAATGAAATACCAAATTCACAACAGAAGATGGTGAAAGTTTGTTAATTTTTCTGGAATCAAACATAGAGAAACGAACTTATCCATTATCGATGTGTGAACAGAGTCTGCCAGTGCACTGAGGCACTACTACATTGAGATTGTGCTGCAACCACCGTTCTGTTTCATATTTCTATTTTCTGCGACTCCAAGGGTCCCGGGTTCGAATCCCGCCCGGGCTTGGTTATTTGTGAATGTCATATCATCAATTTCATAATTTCATCACTCATCCCCATCTTAGCCAAGAGGCACAAAACTCGAAGTAAAATAAACTAATTCAATCAATCAATCAATGAATCATAATTGTATTTTATGAAATCTTTTTTCGTGTGTAGTTTGCATGCTTCTCTCGAATGTAAAGTGAGCCAGTCAAGGAGGACTCTGGTGAGAAGATGCTCGGAGAAAATTTTGTATATTTTTTATTTATGTAATTTTTTCTGTGTATTTGTCTATTCTAATCTATTATATGTCCTGGGGCATTTATATAGCTAAAGATTAACTCAGATCAAGTACAGCTAATGTACCCTCATATACGGTCCGTGGCAGGTTAGGTTACTGGTAGATAAGCATCAAATCTGGACCAACCAACGAGCTGTATACAGAAACACTACATAGATCCTTAATCGATTTTCAGCGCCTCCAAGCGGTGACTATTTGAAGGCGCTGCAGTCACATCCTGAGTGGTCAAAAAACTGAGGGTTTACGAAGGAAGCGCAAGAGGCCGAAGGTGTGTTCAGCGTATAACTGCACAAATAAAAGTGATAAAATAAAAGAACATCATATTTTGAGTAATTTATTATTGTATTACTGTTATTTATTATATTTTGAAGCATGGCAAGTTGGATTCGCACTGGAAATGAGGGACTTTTCTGATTTGTCATGTCCACCTTTGTATCATAAGTTGTGTCGCAAGTTTACGCGTGGACAATGTAGAATAGAGCCGGCCCTAGGAGGGGGGCTGCAACCCCGACGCCCCGTGTTTCAGAAAGACCCACAACAGATAAAAATAATCGTTTCTCTGCGGTTTATTACGACGCTATAAGGCCTGTGCTTCCAATTAAGCAACTAATCTGATTTTTCCTGACTTCATGGATTCTTTTGACACTCTTTAAAATATCCAAATTTACCGAAACCATATTCTAAGCAAGGTACTACATAAAAATCGAATCCGAACATTTCAATCAAAACAATATGTACTATTCGTAATATCATGGAGTAAAAATATTATTTGATAAGAAACCATGTAAATTCACTTTAGCCTTAAAATCCTATGAATACGAAAGAGAATTATGATAGAAAATGTTATTGGAAATATTCAAAATTGTTACTTTATTACGTAAATTATTAGTTTAGTTTTCAACACACACTTTGAAAAGAAAGACTAATTTAGAAACTCTCATAAGCTTCTCATACTTCATGATTTTATTCTGCAACGTGTTCATATTTTTGTTTTCTAGGTAATAATACGAAATATGTGTAAATTAATTGTTAATTCATTATAATAATGTTGCTATTGAGATTATATAGGACATCTGTACTCCATACAAATTAACAAAAAATTGATTTTTTCCAGATCTCTGAAAAATTTTGGTTGAGGCTCAGCATATATTGTATGCCCCAGGCCCCACACCCACCTAATGCCGCTCTGATGTGAATATACATATGGAATACACGAGACAATTCAATCTATGTAATAATGTAAACAACTCGGCGTCCAAGGCAGGAAAAAATGTTAGTTTTTTTAGAAGCAGAATTGAATTGGCTTTCTTTTTGACTTGTTGAATAGGTGTGAAATACCAGCATCTTGTTAAGTACCACATACATATTATTCTCAATAATGAAAGCAGACAAGTTTTTTCGCATCAATGCAACCTGCATTTACTGCACATTTTATTTTTTCACCAAGAGTTTATGCTTGCGAAACTGCTGACTTTGTTTCACCTCCATACAAGTTGGCCAGAAAAGTCCATGCATGTAAGCGAACAAGGCGTTGCCTAGGGCAGCACTCTTACAGGGTCCTCGCAAAATAGATAATGTATATGTATTTTTAGATAAATGAGTAGAATATAATTCTTCTCACTATGACTGGAAAATAAACTTCAAACAAGTACATTAGGTTTGTTGTTTTACATAATTATATATTTCATATTATTACCTAAGAGCAATAAACATAACATGTAAAGGTTGAAACTAAGAATATGGCGGGCTAATAAAATTTTCTAATTTTTTTTCCCGACGTTCATCATATTTTATTATAAAACTGAGTGTGTTCGATATCATCCACTAATGCGACAGAAGGCTACGCTATTATTTTACCTATCAAAGTATCATGTTTTTAATCATAACCAATAACAGTCTAACATAATTCTCTTTATTTTGCGTTGAATTTTGACGCTGTTGTGAAACGGTCTTTCATGTAAAAAAATATTCTCACTTCATGGTTTCATTCTATAATTAAACGAATAGTGCATATTAACATTTCTTTAAAAATATTTGAACACAAATTTTTTATTATGCTGTATTTCTTCTGGTGAAGAGTGACCTCTCTTGGCGCGACCTGTTACTTAATTTCGTTACTTCGCCATGCAAATAGTTAGCATTACACTTTAAAAAACTAACAATACGGTTCAATAGAATTAAATACATTGAATAACTACCATATTCTTTACCATGGATATTAGAGGAAAACTCAATTATTTTATCTTTGAATGATAGCCCAAACGTTCAGTTTAAAAATATATAAAAACTATTAATTTCGTTGATTAAATACTTATATACAAAGAATTACATAAGACATAACCCCCACATGAAAAAATCTTTGATCCTATTTAATTAAAACACTGAAATTTCATCTCAAATATATATATATATATATATGAGAGGTTCGTAAGTTGGCCTAGACCATCAGTACTATTTAAAAATGTATCAAGCTTGACACTTGTATACATGACATGGTTATCTAATTTCCTCCCTTTCATGTTTGTTCTATAAATTGCCACAACTAATTATGCGCTCTCTTGAAATTCTAAGCAAAACAGTGTCGACTCTTTGCCACCTTGTCAATGTTCCTTTAATCCCAGGTTAAATAAAAACCGGACACCTGGACAGTGTCGAATCTACAAATTTAAACAAATAATTTCGCGCAACAAGGTACTTGGCTTTTCACCAACGGATAGAAATATACTTCAAAATGAACGCGTCCCTTAATCACCTCGGATACGACGTTTCTCTAAGAACAATAACAATGTCCACCGAAAACTAAGCGTTGGCTTGACACCAAACGATTTTTCAATGAAAAAATGTTTGAACCATTGAGACTAGCCACAGTCACTCTGCGGGCACCGAGAAAACTTTCCAAGGTCTTACGCGCACGAAGATGGAACAACGTTACAGCATAAAGTTTTGCTACAAATTGAGTAAAACGTTATAGATCATACGGGCAGTGTATGGTGATGCAGCACTATCATGAACCCAATTGTATGAATGGTACAATCGTTTAAAAGGTGGACGTGAAAGTGTAGAGAATGAACCAAGATCAGGACTCCCTTCAACGTGAAGGAATGAAGACAAAGGTGGTGCTGATCGCATTTTTTAATTTCCAAGGAGTGATCCACCATGAATTTGTCCCTGAAAACCAAACAATTAATCAGTAGTATTACAAGGAAGTGCTTGGTCGACTCAGAAACCTAAGAAAAAAGTTCGGTTTCTTTATGGGCGAACCTTGTATTACCAGTGTATACAGCTCTGACGATTCGCTAGAAAAGGTGAACAACTCCTATGTACAATAGTAGAATTCCTTTATAATGCGTAGTATTCCTTGTTAAGTTTCAAGTTATCTGTAATGCATAGGATACGGCTACTGCGCTACTATCAGCTTCTCAGCCTGCCTGACCACTTACAGGGTGTGTGCTCCCGACTCAAATTGTTTCCAAAATGTCCGCGTCTCTAGTGTTTCTATATATATAGCTCGTTGGTACCAACACCTTATCTATGATTCAAGTGTGACAAAGGCGAGTGTGTCAAAATATGCAAAAGGGCACACCTCTTGCGATGGACACCAAGGAACGCTGGTAGAAACCCCACTTAAGGAACCACCCCAGGAGGGAGAAGGGAGAAGGTTGATGAAAAAAAGATGGCAGAGAGGATATGAGCAGGAACATTCCGTAAATATTGTGCAAGGAGTGGCAGGAACTGCCCTACAGGGGGGCTAGGGGTGAGTGAAGACTCCCCAAAACTTATCTCAGACATCATTGTAGCCCACCCCCAGATTTTTACTGTAAGGCAGATGCATTTCGACCGATAACGAGTTTCTTACAAAAAAATTTGATTTTTCATTATAATGATTGAGTACACACGATATGTAATGGTAATAATTAAAGTGTACAATGTAATAATGTTATATATTATGAAAGACGTTCATCCGAGACCCTAGATAAAAGATGGTGAACTCCCCGGAGGTAGACGACAAAGGAATTTGGGAATTGGCGGTAAAGGTCAATTGACGTTAGAACGCCAGAACAATGAAGGTACCCGATTGAGAAATCAGAAAACGCGTCGATAGATTTTTAGAACCGGTTTTAGCCCAAGTACACTGAGAAAAAGGATCGGTTGCAGATACAAAATATATTTTGTTGCAGAAATTTTCTTACGGTTAAACAAACTTTCGTTACTCCTACAGTGTAACTGTTTACATAAACCATTTGGTTGACTTCCCTAAAAAAAATATTTGTTTGGCGGTATTCTGTTTCACTCAAAGATAACATTTTGTTACTTAGCCGTTTTTTGTTATTAGAAACACCTTCTTTGGTTATTAGAAACATACATTTTGTTGCTTGATCTGGCAAGCGTGACCAGCGCCAAAATGCACCGAATCTATGCAACAGTTCTGCTAGTTCTATGCACTTCATGGGGATTTCAAAGCTTCACACCTAAATTTCCTGGTAAGTTCAACATTATTGATGGTTAATATTGTAAAATATGTTAAACTAGAATAAATACAGGCGTACAAGTTCAATGCATAAATTTGAGGCGGTTTTGCCTCGCATCTTAATTAGTAATTATTATGCAAGTAATATTTGATCATGCTGAATATACATTACAAGTGGTGCCAGTATGTTGCCGTGTATCGCTGTATTGCATGTTGTTAATTTATGGGGTCCGTTGCCAAACTGTACTCCGACGAGAATTGTTGATATTTTTTAAAAAACGACAGAATTCTATGTTTTTAAGTAATATAAATTTGTTCCAGCATGCGGAAAACACGAATAACGGAGACATTTAATCCCAAATTATGGCTCGTGTCAGTAATAACTTGCCATGACGAAGTAGTTTCGACACTTTTTATTAGTATAAATCGGTTGTATGTACACTCAAACAGCTAAAGAAGACATCTAAAATTGCTATAAGCCACAAAACTAACCCTCCTAATTTAACAACGTAAAATTATAACTGCCATTGTGGTATATCGTGTAGGGTGCTATATTTACTTGGATGAAACTTGCAGGCTGTTCTGCTTCACGTGAAAGTAACAGGTGTACTTTTCTTCACAATACCACATTTCTGGAGGCCAAGAGCAAGGAAATAAGATAATCTTAATAAACTATACAAAATATTTCCTTTTATCGAGGGAGTACAGAAAGTTACACACTTCATTAAGTTGAAAAGAGCAAACAGCGTGGAATGAAACTTCGAAAATTGTAGTGCATTTTTACTCTTTCCCTCAACAACATTCCATATAATAAGCATTTTAATTTAATGTCTGTGAGCATGAAAATGGTGCATTGTGACAATATGCCATAATGTTGCTTATGCATACCCCCCCCCACTAAAAAAATAATTTTACGTTTTGCTCAATGAGAAAAATATAATTTGTATTTGTTTATGAATTGTCAAATAAGAATATACTGTTTTTACATTTTCACATATTTTTCACTACTAATGTTTTTCTCATACCTGTGATTGAATTATACATAGTTCATGTTAATGACAGTATTATTTGTATTGATATTAAGTTTACAAATGTATCATAGTGGAAACTATATTTTAATATTTCCTTGTTTTTCTGTTTATCTTAAAGACGACCTGGTTGGCCAATAGCAGGGAACAATGACCACAGGTATTAAAGCATTGCTAAAATACCTTGAGCATGAGGCAGAAAGCAAAATGTCATAGGTGCCGGAAGTACAGGGAAGTATTTCATGAATGAATGGCCAGTGCTACAGCTCAAACTGGGATATAAATTGGTAAGCATTTCGCTAATTTCTTTATGGATAAATAATCTGCAAAAATTGAAAATAAGGAAAAGTGCTGAATTCTTTGAACAAATTAAACATTTTTTGACAATGTAGTTCAAAGGTAGGAATTGACAGATCACCAGGTAAAATTCATCTCTGGATATAATAATAATAATAACAATAATAAATTTTATATATTAAGTTGTTTTCTCTTAGTCTCTTGAGATCTACAGACCTCGTTTCAGTTCTTTTTAGCTCTACTTTATGCACAAACAGGCTAATTGTAACTGCAGCAGCAGTTTAAAGAGGAAATCAAACTATTGTTATGTGCCCTCATGGAGAGTGGAACATGGGAGTCTCCCACATTGCATGCTACACGCGTCTATCTTTCCCAAGTATTTCATTTGCCTATTTTCTACTGTTGTATACAGTATTTTCAATGCTATTTATACGTATTAACAATATTGGCCAAGGGATATATTATGACCATACTTTTATGATATATAAGTCTTGTAATACGTATTATCATATTGACAATCATGTCTACAGTACATATTCTCTCACAAATTACATGTATGTTGTATTTTTTTAGATATACCATGAGTCTATGAAAAGACAAGGAAGTAATTGTGTAGCACAGAATAGTAGAAAGTGTCTGTTTCTACCACCTAAATAATCCACATTGAAAACTTCACCTCATATTTTTTGCTGTGGCGTAAGTTAAATAAAAATGTAATAATCATATCCTCAGATTGATTGCTGCAGGAGGTCAATTAATGATATATTGTTGATATCACATATGGAAAACAAGCATAGGATAATAAAGCTTATGAAAATAATGTAACTGAATACTGTTCCCCAATTTGGGCAATGGCCTCAAAAACCAATCTCTTCAGAATTGATTCTGTTCTCAGTTTCTTTCTTGCAATTGTTCGCCATAGAATACCTTCCTTTCGAGATATATCCAAATCAGACATCAAGGCTGCTTTGAATATTCACACTCCATCCTTTCGTCCTGATCTAGCTGACATGAATTTTTTATACAAGATAATAAATGGCAAAATCAGAACAGATCTCCTAATCAGTGAATTCACACTTAGGGTACCCCAAAAGCAAACGCGCAACCTGCAACTCTTCCACATCCCAACCACTAGGCTATCCCTTCTACAAAGATCCTTGTTTTACAGGCTCCCAGAAATCTACAACAAACTTCCCCTGAATGTAGATATTTTCCTTCCAGAAAGTAATTTTTGTATATTACTGACCAAAAATATGTAAATCTATCCCATCTTGTTATTGTTTTTATCTTTTGTTATTTTTTGTTTCTACTTTATGTTGTTTCAGTGTAAAATGGCCAAATAAGACTGTATCTGAAACTCTGAGTAAATAAATAAATAAATGAAATGATTGTCCATTGTTTGCTACATAATTCTTGCAAACAATAACCAACTAAGTAATTCTACAAGGTGTAGCGGCGAAGAGACATATATTGGCCATTGCTTCTTTTTCTGATTTAAGTCCCGTAAAGTAACTGTAAACTTGAACGTTAACTTGAAACGTTACTCCTGCTGAAAAGGTTGCAGTTACTTGATTTTAAATGTAACTACTTATAGTTATATTTCTTCAAAAAGTAACTGTTACTTGTAACTCAGTTACTTCCAAACACAGGTCATAAGCAGGGCTGGGATTAATATGTGATAAAAAGTGGCTTTATGTGTACATACATATAGACTAAAAATTTGCAAAATATGGACTAGGACATGCGTAAAATGACCCAAAACGATGCAGAGAAGACTTCTCCATAGTCATAGTGATTTCCTCATTTGTGTGATTTCAAATAAAATAAACAATTTATTATATTCCATTGCATTAATGCTTAAAAACGACATGCAACAAAAATCAAACTTAACCTAATCGAATAGGTGACATTGTAAAACTAGGTTGTTGCACACTCTATTTAACAATAGAATAATATGAATAAGTAGTATTTTTTTACATGGTGTCATTAACTGATAGTTTTATGAATAAGTTAGAAAAACATTCTAAAATTTTTCTGACAAAGTCATTCCTTTCATTCATTTTCTTAACTTTTAACTAGTGCTGAGCCGATGTATCGGTATCGGCCTATACCAGTGGTATCAGTATCGGAAAGTATCGGTTGGAATTCATATACCGATACCAGGCGATACTTTTCCGGCATGTTGACATTTCATGAGGTCCACAAAAATGCTGTGTGACATTTTTATGAAATGTAATTACCTTGGAAATTATTCAAAATTCAAACTTTCTTTTTAATTTGTACGAAAAGCTGTATTTTTTTATTACGTAACATCCATTTTAATATCCTGATGTAATTCTTGAATATTCCAAAGCACATGTCTTGGTAAATTCATGCAAATTGGTAAATATTTTGAGCAAATTGTAATTATTGTAATTTTCAAGTATCTGTATCGGTGGGAAACTGTAAGAGTATCGGAATGTGTATCGATATTGGTTCAGAGTGGTATCAGCTCAGCCCTTTTAACACAACCATTTATAAAGCGATTAATTCAGTATGGATTGAAGCCACTGTAACTCCGTTGTTATGCCATCAGACTACCATGTCAGAGTCCTGGATTCAATCCCTGGGGATTTTTTCAACTTGTTCAAGTGGCTTCGGTGCCCACCAAGCATCGTATAAAGTGGGTACCTGGAGGAAACTCTGGGGAGTAAAGACAGTAGGGGTATGGTGCTGATCACATCACCCTACACTTTGGTCGTGATGAAGAAAGTGTAGAGCCTCCACATCCCCTATATGCCTTCATGGCGTGGTGCAAAACACAGGGGAGGACTGTAATTTTTCCTTTTTTGAAGCCGTGCATCTTTTTCTTTCGCTATGAACTTGTCACCCATCAAAGCATGACAATTTTAACAAAGAAAACAATATGCGTCACATGAACCATAAAATATAGAATAAAATAGAATGGACTTTATTTAAGACAGCTTCCTTTATAATACAAGGACATGTATCGGAGCCCTGAGTTGAAATGTTCATGAACAATTACAAATTTATGAAATATGTACAATATGTAAAATAAACATGTTTAAATAAATAAAATTAAATATGTTTTTCCTTAAATATGAAAAAATATATTTTAAAGGTAGATGGAAAAATGTTGATAAGAACATATGTCTTCAATCACTACAAACTCCTAAATTCTAGCCCTGGTCATAAGTGTTTTCAAGTACAGTAACTCCCAGAATTTGCAAGATTATTATATAGAATTTTGTAATTCTAATTAAACTGACCAATCAACCAGCTAACACATTGTATATGTATATTTTTTCTGTTTTAGATTCCTGGAGACATTCAAATATTGAAGGACAACAAAAATTTATGCCAGAGAGTATAAGATAAACATAAATAAAGTGGTACTCTATATGAATTATTTTGAAATGTCATTAACATTAATAGTACTGTTTCCGTGCGTGCCTACAATCTAATTTAATTTGTAATCTGTTTTTTACTAAGTGCTGTAAAATACAGCACCAAGCTGTATGCCATGTCGTAGCCTAAGTGTAAGTTATAAATTAAGTATACCTTATGATAAGGTATAGACGTAGGGATGTGACGACTTCATCGCCCAGTGACTTGTTCACTGCAGTTAGTCAACCAACAGAGTGAAATGGTCAACATTTTGCTCTGTTGGGATTTACAGAGCTGTCCTGTCATGGCTCTATGAGCGTTCCACAATCGGCAGAAGTGGGGTATGGTTGGTGGACTACAATGTGATCCTCCCAGCTAGATCGGAGAAATCGGAGGTACGGTCCTCCATTCATATTGGGGGTTAGGCGTAGAGCTGACAACTCTGCACTCTAAAAAAAATGTCAAGAAACAGCAATATAAGGCCATGGATGTTCCCAAGGTAAAATATTCCGGAGGTAAAATAGTCCCCCGTTCGGATCTACGGGTGGGGACTACTTTGGGAGATCCCTCACTAAGTATATGATCTACATTAGGAATAAGGATATTAAATTAGGCACCTGGAATGTTCTGAGCCTTTACCGGCCTGGGGCATTTCAGTGTACAGTTAATGAGATAGTTAAGTATAAATTAGATGTAGTAGCTGTCCAGGAAGTTAGATGGCAAGGAGAAGGGAATTGTAAAACTAAAAATTATACTTTTTTCTACGGTGGTACTGAAAATCATAATTTTGGAACAGGCTTTTTCATAAATAATAGAATTATCTCGGCTCTTTAATCAGTGGAATTTATTAATGATAGGATATAATATGCAGTTTTACAGGGTAGGTGGTGTAAAATTATTTTAATAAACATACATGCACCAACGGAAGATAAAGATGATAATACTAAAGATGATTTTTATACAGAGTTTTAATTTTTTGATTTAGTTTATTTTACTTCGCGTTTTGTGCCTCTTGGCTAATTTGCGAAGATGGGGATGAGTGATGAAATGATGAAATTGATGAAAAGACATTCGCAAACAACCAAGCCCGACCGGGATTCGAACCCGGGACCCTTGGCGTTGCAGCGTGATGTGCTAACGACTCGGCCGGGTCGGGCTTTTATACAGAGATAGAACAGGTCTTTCATAAATTTTCTCAGTATCATATGAAAATTCGGTTAGGTGACTGTAATGCACAGATTGGCAAAGAAGAGGCATTTAAACCCACGATTGGTAAATAAAGTCTTCATGAATTAAGTAATGATAATGGTATAAGATTGATTACTTTTGCATCCTCAACCAAAGAATTTAATTGTGAAAAGTACCACTTTTTAACATAAACATATCCATAAATATACCTCGTCTTCTCCAGATGGTAAAACTCATAATCAGATAGATCATATTCTCATTGATAACAGAAGGCATACTAGTATAATTGACGTTCGCACACATGTAGGTGCTGACTGAGCCAGTGACCATTATTTAGTAATTGCTAAATTAAGAGAAAGACTCTCAGTGATAAATCATAAGCAACAAAATCTAAAAGTTCTAAAATTTAGTACAGGAAAATTTGCTGATGAAAGAATTAAGAAAGATTACCAAATTAAAATGTCAAATAGATTCGATGTTTTGCAGGATTTAAATGATGATGAAAATATATATGAAACAGACGTAAATAAGAATTGGGAGCACATACGTAATGCAATAGAATCAGCAGCTAAAGAAAGTATAGGATACCATAAACCAAGAAAACGTAAGCCATGGTTTGATAATGAATGTCATAATCTAATAGAAATAAGAAATCAGGCTAGACTTAGGTGGTTAAATAACGCAGATGATAAAAATCTAAGCAATTATAATAGAATAAAGAGAGAAGTTAACCGCAAGTATAGAAGTAAAAAGAGAGATTACTTGAAAAGCAAAATTAACGAAATTGAAACAAACAGCAAATAAAGTAAACTTGATAAAAGATAAAGACGGTGATTTTTTAGCTGACCCAAGCAATGTTCTAAATAGATGGAAGAACTACTTTAATGACCTTTTAAATGTTCATGTAGGAGATAAATCAGAAGTAAATGAAGTGCACACAGCATAACCTTTACTTCCAGAAACTAACTTGACTGAATGCCGGCAGATGTGCTCTTACTTTCCGACGCGCTAGACGCCGCCCAACGGCCACCTCGGCCGTGAAAGGCAGTGTATACATATATCCTTATCGCTAAAAATTCCGAGAGAGAGAAATACGACGTTTAGAAGTTAAAGATGCTATTAAAAGGCTAAAGAATAACAAAGCACCTGGCATTGATTTAATAGCTGGGTTAATTAAATATGGTGGAAATTCGTTAATATGACAAATTCATATATTAATTTGTTCGATATGGAATAAAGTAGAAATCCCTCAACAGTGGAAAGAAGCCATAATTGTTCCTGTGTTTAAAAAAGGTGATAAAATGAACTGCAATAATTACCGTGGAATTTCTCTACTCTCAACAACATATAAAATATTATCTAACATTCTTTTAACAAGACTAACCTCATATGCTAATGAAATTATAGGTGATTATCAATGTGGATTTAAACGTAACAGATCAACTACAGATCAAATTTTTCACATCAGGCAGACACTTGAAAAAAAGTGGGAATATAATCAAAATGTCCATCAGCTATTCATTGATTTCAAAAAAGCATATGATTCGGTCAAAAGAGAGAAATTATATAATATATTAGTCGAGTTTGGAATACCTAAGAAGCTTGTTAGTATGATAAAAATATGCACCAGTGAAACAGAAAGTAAAATTCGTGTGGGTATTAATGTGTCTGACAAATTTACAATTCATGATGGGTTAAAACAAGGAGATGCATTATCTCCATTGCTCTTTAATTTTGCCTTAGAATATGCTGTTAGGAAGGTAAAATAAACTAACGAAGGACTAAAATTAAATGGTATGACTCAGTTGTTAGCATATGCAGATGATGTAGACTTATTAGGGGATGATATAAATACAATTAAGAATAATGCTAAAATATTTTTCAAAACTGCTAAAGAGATAGGTTTGGAAGTTAACAAAGAGAAAACTAAATATATGCTTACAGCCGAAACCAAATGTTAGGTAATAATCAAAATCTAATTACAGATAACAACTCGTTTGAAGGAGTTTCCAAATTCAAATACTTAGGAGTAATATTAACAAATGAAAATTATATTAAAGAGGAAATAAAAAGTAGGCTTAATTCAGGAAATGCATGTTACTTCTATCTTCATAAACTTTTGTCTTCTCGTTTAATATCTAAGAAACTAAAAGTTCAAATATACAAAACAGTAATTTTGCCTGTAGTATTATATGGGTGTGAAACTTGGTCCCTTACATTGAAAGAGGAACATAAATTGAGAGTATTTGAAAATAAGATCTTTAGGAAAATATTTGGACCTAAAAGGGATGAGGAGACAGGTGAGTGGAGAAGGTTACATAATTTAGAAGTACATAATTTGTATTGATGTCCAGATTTTATTAGAATAATTAAATCAAGAAGACTTAGGTGGGCAGGCCATGTTGCACGAATGGGAGAGGACAGAGGAGTTCACAGGATTCTTGTTGGGAAACCTGATTGTAAGAGACCTGTTGGAAGGCCAAGATGAAGATGGAGGGACAACGTTGAGATGGACCTAAAGGAAATTGGTAGGGATTGAAAAGAGTATATAGATCTTGCTCAAGATAGGGACAGATGGAAGGCCTGTGTTGCTGCAGCCATGAACCTTCGGGTTTAAGAAGGTTAGAGAGTTAGTTAGTTTAGGTAATATTTTTTCAGTGTTAGTATGATTATGTTTGGTCTTGAGGCAACAAAATGTGCATAACTTTTCATTGTTCTATGTTTGGCTTCAAAATGCATGCACCAAATATTTACCCCAGGTCCAATGTTATTCATTACTTGTTGATATGGGTAAGAAAATAGTGTCTTGATTTTAGGTTCACCCTGAACAAATGTTCTATTAGTGCCTCCAGCAACATGCAAGTGCTACTTTCGTAAGTACGAGATGTTACTATGGATACAATTTCTGCAAGAACAACATATAAATAGTAAATTGTAAAAACAAATTGAACACATGAAAGACATATATTGCTTTTGAGATGGTGTTTTAAGTCCACTTCATGCACATTAAGGCTAATCGGGACTGGAACGACAGTTTAAAGTGGGATCCGAACCACCATGTGCCTGCAGCGGGTATCGAAACCGGGACCCCTTGAATACAAGGCGACAACGCTACCACTGCGACATTGGGAATGCCTACATATATTGTATAACTATTGTAAAATTTATGTAAACCTCCCTGTCTTCATAATTTTGTATACTTGTGCATTGGAGAAGTATAATGTAGGGTGAAAATCCATATTGAACACTTCATACCATTATAGGAGTATTCATATTTTCCCCCTTTTAATTTTCTTTTGTCTGCATGTTAGAAATACAGAAGTTCCTCACACAATGAACATTCCACATAACAAATGTATGTACACGGGCTTGAGCTAATGTACATAGTGTATTTCCTATAACTTAAAAATGGAAAATTAGTAGCATTTCCAACATTGGTGGTGATTTGTATATTCAAGGCGTTCCACAATACTCGGAAACTGATTACAGTTACTCCTACAGTAACCTGTGGGGAACAGTTTCCCACTAAAGCGTGTTGTCCTGGAATGGATTATGTTCATTATGCGAGACACCATTGTTTGTATACAAGAGTGCGAAATGGGATAGGTATTTGAGGCGAAGACACTTTGTTTCATGTTTCGCAAGCATTTGACTATGATTTTCAATGCTGCTGCTCCGAACCCCATCCATTCTTGATTATGGTATATAAACTGTATATTACAATAATATATAAAATAAAACATTCAACAAAGCACAAGTGACCAAGCCAAATCATCCACCTTCTGGTCATTTAATAAATTCCGAACCGCATGATGGCTCTTACCATTGCAAACAACTCTCACCACTGTGCACGTGTGACAAAAGGGTGACCTGCATTTTATCTTTGGATAAGCGGACTGTTATAAGTAACTGCATTTATTTTCCAAAATAAGATTTAATACAATGTACTGTAGCTATCAACAATAGACCTAATTTTCCCCCTCTATTCAAGGATTTAATAATACTTTAAGGCACTGCTTCCGAAAGTGTGTGCTGCAACACCCTTGGGCATTATGGTTAGCTTACAGAGGCACTGTGAAATGTTCTCTGAAATTGCACTTACTTCCAAATATGTGCTTATTTAGTACTTTTTACGTGTAAAATGTTTCCAAATTTAGAAATATGCATTTATTATTTAACTTAATGCAAGAAACATAACCAGACTAACTGAGCATTGCAAGTATTAGATACATACATACTACATTCTGATAGATAGGCCTACATTCTAACTTTGGCACCGTGGAAAAATCTTGAAACACTGAGGGTGCCATTAAACGAAAAAGTTAGGGAACCTCTGCTTTAAGGTATTATTTATTGTTTATAATGACAATGTGGAGAAATGGAGTACATCACATAGATTTGGTATCTATGGTGAAATATGCTTTTATAAAACATAATGCAAAAATATATAGTAAGATTGCAATGGATCTTTGAAACATGCAATAGTGTCAAAATGAAGTTCCACTTTTTGAGCTAAGTGCATAGCATTAAATGTAGAGTTTCTGCTACATGGTAAGAGAAAAGAGCCGTGGTAGTCCAGTCAGTAGGATGTCTGACTGCCATGTAGGATACCTAGCTTTGTTTATAAGAATATGTAATCTATGGAGGGAATTTTTGATCTGTCCTAAGCCCCACGACAGGCTACGTTTGCAGGAGGTTTAATGTATTAATCCATTCAAGAACGGCGCTCAGCATCTCCCATTTCAGCCTTGCCTCAACCGCCAAGCTGTTTATATCGCAGACTGTGAGAAAATTGGCAGCATTGCATCTCTGTGTACACGTTTTGGTCTGTATAGACGAAAACTTGTTGCAAACTTAACCTGTTGCGGGGCTTAGTACAGTCACGAACATGCTGGGTTATTATGATCCCATTGGGTTTCAATGGAATCGTTACAACCCAGAAGTGTCCGTTACTGTACAAGCAGCTGTGGCACTCACCCAGCCTAAAATCAGTGGGTGAGGGTGGGGGTGGGAGATAGCGTCGCACCTGCGTATCACTGTAATTAACAGGAAATTTCATGACTGCATGGTGTAAAATCATTGAAGGCTAGTGAGCGAGAAGCAAAATCTCAATTTATGCGCACACGATATGCACGATACATACACATTTATGTGTGTGTAAATAATTATTAATATGATATACATATTATGAAATATGTATGGGTAACAACTCAATTCTATATACTGAAAGCACAGTGTGAAATCCTCAAGGACAGGGGGAATCCCCCCCCCCCAACAATTTTGTGCTACAAGAAACCAGTTGGTAAAGGAATTAGTTGCTACTTTATAAATACCTGACATACATGTAAAATATAGAATGAATGTATATGTGTATAAATGTGTATATACGAGGTGCGGCAATTAAATAACGAGACTGCGCACCTCCTGTCGCGTAGGATAGTGGGGGGGGGGGAGGTAGCTATTGATGTGTTGTTGATATTGAACCTTCATGCGAACCCACTGTTTGTTTCATGATTCTGAAAGCTTTTCTTTTCTTTGCAGGCTTGCTTGAAGAGGACAGTGTTCTGTAGTAGTGCCGGAATCATGGTGGACAAGAAAGTTGAGCAGCGCATTAACATCAAATTTCTGGTGAAATTAAAAAAAACACCGACGGAATGTTGTGCAATGTTAAAAGAGGTGTATGGTGATAATGCTATGTCACGTGCGCGAGTGTTCGAATGGCACAAACGATTTTCAGAAGGGAGGGAGGAGGTTGAAGATGATGAACGTCTCGGCCGCCCTGTGAGTTCAAGAAAGGACGACAATGTTCAAAAAATTCATGAACTTGTGCGGAAGGACAGACGTCTGAGCATTCGGATGCTCGCAGACATGACGAACATTAACAAAGAGACAGTAAGACAAATTTTGCATGAGAATGTAAACATGACAAAGTGTGTGCAAAAATTGTTCCGAAAAACCTCTCTCAGGACCAAAAAGACAATCGAAAGACCATTTGCTGTGACATCACCCAGAATTGCTAACACGTGTCATCACATGTGATGAAACATGGATTGTCTAATATGATCCCGAGACCAAGCGTCAATCCATGCACTGCAAGACTCCCACATCGCCAAGAATGAAAAAAGCACGAATGAGCAAGTCGAAACTGAAGGCAATACTCATCGTTTTTTTCGATATCAGGGGTATCATCATGACTGAATGGGTGCCTCAAGGTCAAACGGTGAATCAGACCTACTACAAAGAAGTCCTAATCAAACTGAGGGAAAGAATAAGGAAGAAGAGACCAGATTTGTGGAAGAACGATGCATGGATCCTCCACCAGGACAATGCGCCTGCCCATCATGCCCTTTCTGTGAAGCAGTTTTTAGCCGCCAAGCGCATTCCTGTGATCGACCATCCTCCTTATTCCCCAGACCTGGCTTCCTGTGACTTTTATCTCTTCCCAAAAGTGAAAAGTGCATTGAAGGGAACATATCTTCACTCCGTGGAAGAGGTGAAACGAAAAACGGCAGAGTTGTTGAACAGTGTGACATCTGATGACCTACAGCATTGCTTTGAACAATGGAAGACACGTATGCAGCGGTGTATTGATAGGGGAGGAGAGTATATTGAAGGGGATACCAGTCAATTGTAACTTTCTTGCAATACATCACAGTTATGACACCAGTCTCGTTATTTAATTGCCACACCTCGTATATATATATATATACATATACATACATCCACACGCACATATATACATCCATTCTATATTTTACATATATGTCAGGTATTTATAAAGTAGCAACTAATTCCTTTACCAACTGGATTCTTGTAGCACAAAATTGTTGCATATGTTGCCGTTGCATATGTTTCCCACGTTCTTACGTTCTAGGTTACCTTGGCCTACACTGAGAAAAAAAGTCTGGTTGGCTGCAACAAATCCTAGTTACTGCAACCAAATCCCTTGTTTGTTATACGCGAGCAAAACGTGAATGTTCTCAGTACAAAATTTTTTGGTTGACTTAATTTTGTACATCCAACCAAATAATTGTGGCCTACGTTGACGGAAACATGTTCTGACAAGCAAGCGTACCAAACCTAAACCCCATGGTACAACATCCCGTGTGTTGGCGGCAAGCCTGAGCGGAATATTAATTAGGCAACATACTTTGGCTAAAACCGGTTCTACAAGCGACACATAGCTTCAGGGATTTGACCTTGACCGCGCATTCCCCAACATCTATTGTTGTATGGTTCCATCCCTTCCTTGTCCTACGCCGTTGCATATGTTTCCCATTTTCTTGCGTTTTCTGATTTGTCAATCGGGTTAATTCATTGTTCTGGCGTTCTAATGTCATTTGACCTTTACTGCATATTCCCAAATTCCTTTGTCGTCTACCTCCGGGGAGTTCACCGTCTTTTATCTAGGGTCTCGGATGAACGTCTTTCATTATATATAACATTATTATATTGTACACTTTAATGTTATTACTATTACATATCGTCGGTTCGAGTACCAGGACCGTCCTAAATCGTAATTGTGACTTCATCAACACCCATTACCACCATTCATTGCTTTTAATAAACCGTAAACTCTTATTTTCAATAGTATAAACATTAATTAGTATTGTTTTAAACATTACACACTCTACAGTAATTAACATAAATCTATATGCATGGCTTTGAGTAACACTAATTACCTGCAATTTACATATTTTTCATAAAATTAATATTCATATTTTCATAACACTTATAAATAAGCATATACATAAATGTAAATTATTCTAATTATATAGAAATTAATTCAAATATATGGAAATTAGTTATCGCCCGAGGGCACAAAACGACGTTGCGGAGATCAGTACTACTGTCGTCATGTCCAAATTTTAAAAAAAAATCTCAGTATGTCCCGTTTTATTAAAGTCAACAAGTTGGCTTGAAAACTGAATCTAAATTTGACACATTTCGTGTTAAAAAGAAAAATCGACGGGATTGTTGAACTAGCGCCATGACAACACTGCTTCAAGTACTCCATAGAATTTCGTTTTTTTGTTTTTTTAACGTCGCTTTTCTGTTACGTTTACCTAATTTTCATTCTTTTATGTGGATTTTGTTATTTCTAGAGCAGTAAATAAGCATTTAAGTAGTAGTAAATACCATAGGATGAGGACAAAAAATCATACAAATGAAGAGCTCATATGATTAACAGACCGATTTGGCTATACTTAAAACTATGTCAAGCAGCCCATAGGAGTCAATTGCCCCAAGTGTGTTACACTTTCAATCCTAAAATCCTGAATTCTAGTGTACAAATGAAGAATTCTTAACAGACTAATTTGGCTATACTTAAAACTATATCAAGTTGTCCATATGAGACTATTGCCTACAGTGTGCTACTCTGTCAAAATCCCAAGAATCCCGAATTCTAGTGTACAAATGAAGAACCCTCAACAGACTGATTTGGCCACGTGTACAAAAGCTGCATCTGTCAGTCTGTTGTCTATAAGCCTGCTAAAAATATAGCCCTTTTGCTTACACAGTAGTACACTGTAATATATGCTTAAATAATAAAATACAAGATAAAATTACGTAATACCCTGTAGTTGCTAGCATGGGCAAAACTTTTGTGATATGCTGTAGCTCAGAACTGCCGCCAGAAAAAAATCAATACTCGGTCTGTTGACCGGACATGAGTTGGCACTTCAATTGGATTACATGGGGAAAAACCCCACGGTAATGTTTTGACTTCAAAATGGCTCTGTGTAGTAGCTGTAATATTAAGATCCAGAGACCGAAATTTGTTCCGATATTTTGTCACGGGGCACCCAATTATGATTTTCATCATCTGATCAGATACGAGGGGTTTGACAAGCAGAATTTAAATATTTTAGCAGAAAATGACGAAAAATATATTGCTATTAGCAAGATAATTAGTGTTGACGGTAGGCCTATACACTTAAGATTTATAGATTCATATAGATTTCTGTCGGCTAGCGTTGCCACTCTGGCGAGTCAATTATCTGATGCCCAATCCAAAATTAAGTCTGACAGGTTTCCAAATTTGGACCTGAAATTGCTTTGGCGTAAGGATCTATATCCATACGATTATGTTACTGATTTTTCTAAATTTCATGAGTGTGCTTTGCCACCGCAAGAAGCGTTCTACAGCAAGCTTAGAGCATCAGGAATTAGTGATGATGATTATCGCCATGCCCAGTTGATGTGGACCAACTTAAATTGTCAGAATCTTGGTGATTATCATAAATACTATTTGACACTCGATGTGACGCTCTTAGCCGATGTTATTGAGGCATTTAGAGCATCCTCAATACAAAATTATTATCTTGACCCGGTCTATTTTTACAGTGCTCCAGGCCTAGCATGGTCTGCGATGCTTCTGAATACTAAAATAAAATTGTATCTGATCCACGACCAGGACATGTATCTGTTCATTGAACAATGTGTACGAGGGGGCATGGTACAATGTTCACAAAGATATGCCAGAGCCAACAACAAGTGTGTTCCCAATTATGATTCAGCACGACAATCAAACTATATACTTTATGTGGATGCCAACAGCCTGTATGGTTATGCTATGATGGATAAATTACCATACGCAGGCCTTGAGTGGGTCGAAGATTTCAACATTGAGGATCTTCAAGACTTTGATGACAGTGACTACGGTCTATTCTTAGAGGTTGATCTGACAATTCCTGATAATTTGCACAGCCAGTTTTCTGATCTGCCGCCAATTCCTGAGTTCCAGTGTCCGTCTGGCTCTAAACAGAAGAAGCTGATGATGACTCTGGAGCCAAAACAGGGTTATGGCATATACTACAAGAACCTCCAGTTCCTGATGCGTCATGGTGTTAAAGTAACCAAGGTTAGCAAAGTCTTAAGGTTCAGGCACTAAAGATGGTTGAAGCCATACATTGATACAAACACCGAGCTTCGAACACGTGCGGTAACCCAATTTGATAAGACCTTGTTCAAATTGATGGTCAATTCGGTGTATGGTAAGACCATAGAAAATGTCAGAGAGCATACTGATGTCAAGTTGGTTACCGACCCCAGCCAGAGCAAAAAATTGGTAGCAAAGCATAATTAATTTCAACTACAATGACAATTTCAGTGACGATAATCTGGCACTCTTCAACATGAAAAAAACTAAGATCAAGTTTGATAAGCCTATTTATGTTGGGGCTGTAATATTAGAATTGGCCAAATTACACATGCTGGAGCTATATTACAATGTGCTGAAGCCTTTTTATGGTGATCGTATAAGACTGATGTATATGGACACGGATAGCTTTATCCTTGATATTCAGACAGAAGATGTCTATCAAGATATAGCACAGCCTGCATTGCTTGAATATTTCGATACTAGCGAATTGCCTGGCCATCTGAATATTCAACCACACAACAAAAAGGTGCCTGGTAAGTTAAAAGACGAGACACTTGGCGATGTTATTGTAGCATTTGCTGGGTTAAGGGACAAGATGAACAGCTTTGAAACATCCAGTGGTGCTGTCACCAAAAAAGCCAAGGGCATTGGTAGAGTAACTGTGGACAAAGAGCTCAGATTTAAAGATTATGAAGATTGTCTCAAATCATATAATACAATCAGAACATCAGAATGAAGAATACAGAGTGTGGATCACTTGTTGACTACAAATATTGTAAGAAAAGTGGCTCTGGACCCACATGACGATAAGAGATGCGTTTTATCATGTGGTATACATACTCTACCATGGGGTCATTGTGACTTGATAAGTGGCAATCAATGCCCAATCACAGAGCATGGTTTACAATAAATAAACATGCCGATGAACTTATTTGGGTTCAAAAAACAGGCTATTATGGACCTGCCAACACCAGCACCCTCTCCTGATATACAATCTTTGCTATCTAAACTAAGTGGTTTGTTAATTATTCATCTGAATAGCATACTTACAGATGTTGATGTTAATACGGGTAAAACATTGTACATATTTAACAATAGCTTAAACCACTACCAGTTACCTATAGGTTGTCAAATACAATTTATTACAACCCCCCGAGGGCAATGTCAAGGTTTCAGTAGGCAGAAATATTTACAGAATTAAGCACTCAAACATGGTTTCTGGCACTGTATATACTGTCTCTGCCGGTGACTGTTTATATATTGAGGTCCAGGGACACTACGACAAGCTTATACCTTTTTTATAGAATTAAGAATCAGATACTCTATAATAAATAACCGTTAAAAAGACACAATGCCTAATGATATATTTGGACATACAAGGCGCGAAGATCACAGCGACGAGAATCTGATGCTTGACGTCAGAGTCAAAAAATTAAGAAGCGATTTACAAGCTCTACAAACCACACTTAATGCCAGTCTTCAACTCGAGATTACCAATTTACAATCACAATGCATGGACCCTCTTATTAAAATTGACTCAGAACTAAAATTGCTGCTTCAAAAATATACTGACTTGGCTACATTAGATAATCTACAGAGTCTTGAAGAGGCGGTAGCAGCTCTTCAAGCCAAATTTAAGACTCAGGCTACCAACTCTGAGCAGTTGAAACAACAACTAGAAGAGCAGATTGGTAGTGTCCAGACACAGCTCCAAACAATTGTCAAAAGCATAAAGTCACAAGAAGATTTCGATCTAGTAAATTCTACTCTAAAAGAACAGATTCAATCACTACAGATTCCTAATCTGAACCCTCTGAACAATGCCATAGCCGAGGTTAAAGAAAAAATCGAGACACTCGAGAACTTTATGGACAACCTACCATCTTCTGATGCTCTGAGTGCTATCACTCGTAGTGTTGAAAACATCAAGCTGCAACTCGAGACATATGAAGATATTGGAAAATTCAGAGTACCATAAGCCATCTTGAAGGTACCACAGCAGCAGTACAAAATGATCTGACAAATGTACAAGAAACTCTAGAATCCCGTTTACCTGGTATCGTAGACACCCTTGCCAGTGTCCAGGAACAGATCACCAAACTTGAAAACCTCAACACCGAATCTGAGCTATCACATTTTCATCACTTGATCGATGATATTCAAACAAAGCTTGAAATTATACAACAATCAACACCTACTCAGGCAGACATAGCCCTGCTTCAAGATGCTATGCGTAGTGTACCTGATGCTACTGAATTAAATGCTGTAAAATTGGCCCTTGAGTGTCTGCATAATACGGTGGCCAATCTGCCTACATCACAGGAACTTAAAAATATTAAAGGAACCGTGAATCGCATACTGAAATCAGAAGACATCAAGAATATCCAGACAGAGATCAAACAGCTTACTCAGACAGTGGCCACTCTACCAACTAATCAACATATTAGCGAACTACATGCTCTGTTTGAGGATATCAGAACTCAAGTCCATGATCTTACAGTCCAAAGTTCAAAATTGGCTGTTGTTGAAAATCTACAGCAAATTGTAGCCAACATCAAACAACAGTAAGGGACCCTAGAATCCAACCAAGCAAATGCTCTGTCTGTTTTTACCACGCAGCTTCAAGAGATTGTGCAACAATACAAAAAACTTGCTGTGGACATAAAAATCAAACCGGGCCACGACGATGTTGTTAGGACTATCAATGAGTATCTTCAATCTGTAATAAGTAGATTGCTTACAGCAGAAAAAGAAATAACTGGCCTCATCGAGAATCCTAAGCACACAGTATTTCTTGAATTGTACAGTGTCCCCAACAGAGAATACGAATCACCGTTTACACCAGGTGGCAAACTGTATATGTTGTCCCCTGCTCAATTTTATTACCAGTTCTTCGTAAGAGGCACACTCAGACCGGTCAAGATCAAATACTGGTTACAACCACATGCACACCACTACCCTACCTTGTCAATAGCCAATGCTGACAACATACCAAAGGTCACCAGTGTGGAGTTACAGGATTTTACAGACCCCGATACACTAGAAACAGCCTATGCTGAAGATGATGGTGATCTCGAATTTATTATACAAATAGGGGATAAGCTGTATTTAGAAAATCCTGTAGTATCAGCTGCTGAACACCCCATAGTTGCAATATTCTTGTTTACGTACTACGTCTAGACAAATCATAGTTGACGAGCTACACAGACCAGCCAGACGTAACTATAAGCTACTGCCAGTGGTCACAAAAGGCATAGACGATTTGTGGCAGGCTGACTTGGTTGAGATGGCAAGTGGACAGCTGAAAAACATTGACAAGATCAACAAGGGCTACAAATATCTACTTACTGTCATAGATACATTTTCGAAATATGCCTGGGCTGTGCCACTCAAATCCAAGACTGGAGCATGTGTTACAGAAGCTTTTAGAACAATCATCAATCAGAGTGTCAGATTATCGCACTATCTACAAACAGATAACGGTAAAGAATTCTATAATTTGGTGTTTCAACAATTTGTTAAGAGCCAGTCAATACGACATTACTCAAGTTACAGCGATCTCAAAGCCTCTATTGTAGAAAGATTCAACAGGACCCTAAAAAGTCATATGTATAAACAATTTACGCTTCAAGGTAATTATAAATGGGTTGCTATGATACCAGAACTTCTAAATCAATATAACAACTCGGTCCACACCACAATTAATAAGAAGCCATCAGAGGTAACCAAATCTGACGAGCAGCGATTGATCAACACTGTTTACTATCCGAGATATCAGCCAACAACCAGAAGACCTAAATACAAGGTAGGTGATCAAGTAAGGATTTGTAAATATAAACACATATTCAAAAGAGTCTTTACTAGAAACTGGAGCACTGAATTATTTACAGTGGTTCAAGTTAAACCTGGGACCCGTAACACATATATAATAAAAGACCATCACAACGAAATCCTCAAAGGCCGATTCTATGAAGAAGACTAAAAAAACTAAAAAACAGCCTGACACATATCTCATAGAAAAAGTCATCCGCAAAAAAGGCAACAAGCTACTGGTCAAATGGCTAGGTCATCCGGAAAACAGCTGGCTCAAAGCAGACAAACTGATACTATGAACACCTGGGATGTTATAAAGCGACTACCAGAGCCCGAACAGCAGACTAAGAAAAATGGCAATCTGCTACCTGATAATATTCGTTGTCTTATTGTTGGGGCCATCGGGTTGCGGTAAGACTACGCTACTGGTTGATATTTTTTACTGGCACCTAACTGGTTAGACTGGAAAAACAGGCACTTGTACGTCTTCTCTAAGAGCTTGGAACAATTTAAATATCAGCAGCTGATGAAGCTATACGATGGACTGGATATAGCCACTTTTGAATCAGATGTTAAGCCACTCGATGACTGTCTCGATAACTCTGTTGTTGTGTTTGATGACATTATACTGGATAACCAAAACGAGGTTCGAATTTTTTTTTTCATGAGCGGCACAAAGAGATAGATTGCTTCTACTTGGCGCAGACCTTTTCTAAAATACCGAAACAGCTGCTACGAGACAACAGCAATTTTATATGTGTGTTTCGTCAAGACCATACTAACCTCAAACACATACATGATGAGTATGTACTTGAGCTACAACGATTTTTCTAAGTTTTGCTGTAGGTGCTGGAACCATGACAGCTATGGGTTTATCACAATCGATATGACAAAGAAGCCCAATAGTGGTACATACAGAAGTAAAATCAACGATTTTCTAGACGTAGAGACGTATTTAAACAACCATGAAACGACCAATCGTTGACGATCTTAAATTAAGAGACTATCTTGTAAAACCATTCAAGGGATGGAAATCAGAGAACCGAGGTTTTTATGAACAACACAAGCGCACATAACAGCCTATTATTGATGCTATTAGTGAACTGGGTAAAAATATCAAAACTGTTACAGAGCAGAACCAAAATTTGATCACAGAGCTTGTGCCGGTAGCTGCTCGGAACATATTAGATTATCCAATCAGCCCCCTTTCTAGTATTCATACACCTAGTCCTGTTCGTCCTCAAAGAATCGAAGCTAGTCAGGTTCCTATGGAATTGGGCCTTCTTGCTCAAAAATATTTAAGCACACCTAAAGACAACAAAGACGAGGTCTTCGGTTTATATGCTGACACAGAGATTGACGGTGGCATCATACATAAAATTGGCAATTTTGAGTTACGTTTATGGGCGATGATCTGATTGTATATTCAGAATCTCATCTTGGAGAAAGAGGTGGTTTTGTTAAGTATCCTGGAACACCTGGGTTGTGGGAACTGATGACTCGTAAAGGGCCTGACAACTATACAGATCAAGACTATGAGTACTGCAAAGAAATACTAATAAAATCGGATGCCCTGTACCAAAACAACGACCCTACACAAAAAAGAGTCAAAGTCTTGCAGTGGAGAAAATACAACAACTTAGTCAAGCCAAATTTGGTCACAGATCAAGACAGGTAGCGGAATCAAACAGTACAGCACCCTGCCTAAAGAATTTGTCTAGGTTGACGATGTAAGAAAACTAATAGATAGGCTGCTGGTAATAGCCGGCGAAGAAAATGCCGGTAAAAACAATTTTTACAAAGAAAAATCTGAATTATGGATATGATAGCCACCAAATTGTCTAATTTTATAGTCAACGACACTAAGGGGATTGGTTATCTTATAAAAATTATTAATACTCTACCGCCTAAATTTTGGAATATCTCTGAGGGTCGGGGGCTTGTTAATGACATCATAAACCAGCTGCCATTTGAGCTACACATACCAGGCTATCAGTATTGTGGTCCCGGTACCAAACTAGACCATAGACTAAACAGAGGGGACCCTGGTGTTAATCCCCTAGACGCTGCTTGTAGAGACCATGCCATAACATACAACACACATACCGATCTTGACAAGCGACATGTGGCAGACAGAAAATTAGAAGAGGCTGCTTTCGGTAGATTAGAAAGCAAAAATGCTTCTTTGAGTGAGAGAATTGCAGCGTTGGGGACCACCATAGCTACGAAAACCAAACACAAACTAGGGTGGGGGTTGTAAAATACTCTATACAGACTAAATAAACTGGCCCACTAAAATATAATATATAATAAACCTACAATGAAAGCCAAGGGTGGTATGTATCAGATACCATATGCGGGTCTCAAATCACTTGGGACTATCGATAGTTTTCTAACCAAAAAGCAGCGTAAGAAAAAAAGCTCTTGTCTTGCCAAGGGCCACGGTATGAAATTGTTACTTAGTACACCCCAATTATAAAAATTACATCATTCCAGAAAAAAATCGCATATAGGGGGCTTCATATTTAGTATCCCGGCTATCTTAGCAGCACTAGGAGCAGTTGGTAGCTTTGCAGGGTGATCAGCTGCCATAGCAAAAACAGTAATAGATGCCAAAAAGAAAAAAGCAAATTAGATGAACTGAAGCTCCATAATCTGGCCATAGAGAGACAAGGCAAAGGTCTTAAAAAAGTCATGAATAAGTTTAAGAAAAAACAAGTGCCGCTTACCAACCAAGATATCGAAGATTTAATCGAACCACTGGGCATCAAAAATTTTAGAGGTGTGTACATGTCTGATTCTTTACCAGAACAACCACTCAAAAAAGAGTGTGGCATGGTCAATTTGGATAGCTACAAAAATCAGGGCACACACTGGATCTGCTATCTTAAATATTCAAACAAGGAGGCGTTTGCGTTCGATTCGTTTTGGGGGGATTCCACCTAATAATGTAGTAAAATATCTAAAATCTCATAATCTGTATTACAATGACGATCGTATTCAAAATTTTGAAGATATTAATTGTGGACATCTGTGTTTATCTGTTCTTAGATATTTGTCCCAAATAAATAAACCATCAATTGAAGATTTTCGAAAGGCCCTGTGGTATCTAAAACATCATGGGCATATTCCATCTGACCTGCCAGAATTCAATATTGAAACTCAGACTACATGATGATATAGTATACCCCAAAAATAGCTCTCAGAGCATTCTACGGCATGTATTTGATCCCCAATATTACACACCACAACAACAAGATTGCAATTGGTGACCAAAACATTGTCATCACTCCAGGGCAGTATAATCTGTCTACTCTAAATGCTCAGTTACCCAGAGGTGTAGTGTTAAGTCAAAATTCTGTCACTCACAGAGTAGAGATTGTGTCTGCTACAGAGACAGTAGATCTGAGTACTATAAGAGAGCTATTGGGCTTCCAGAACAACACAAAACTTGAGCCAGCCATCAAACACACTGCTATTAATATACCTAAATTCTTAGCCATAGAGACTCTGAATATTCACTGTAATGTGGCCGAGGGTATGATCACCAAATCGGATGGCATAGGCACTCACAAAAAAGTGGCATCATCGCAACATTCAAACCTAACTCTGAATGTATGGAGCCAATCATCTACACTCCATCACCAACATTATATTTTCCGGTGTGCCATAATAGAATCGACTACATTGAGTTGGTGGTCACTAACGAAAAAGAAGAATTAGTTGATTTTGCCGGAGCCACAACAACCGCCATCATAGAGATTAATATATAAATAAAATATATACAAAAAAGATGAGGAAGTTAAATAGGTCAGTTTTGTGTATGTAAACTTCAAATCTATTCTCTCATCCAGAGATTGATTGAATAACATATATACAAATATCGGGTACACCTAATACTGCCCTCCGATACGACCAATGTTGCCAGAACACCTCATAATTTAAAAAAAAAACGCACAAACACATTTTATGAATATGACATATTCAGCGCTAAAAAAACGTCCGTAATTCATAAAATGCCTAAAAATTTATCTTTCTTTTACCAGTTTAATAAATACTCACAGAGACCATCTATTCATATCGAAAATTTTTGCGCGCGACTTCAAAGCTGTTTTTTTATCCATGTTTGTTTTTACTTCGTACACTTTTTTTACACTGAAGTAATTGTTTTCCTACACTGAACGTTCATGCACAGAATATTTTTTTGGTTTAATGTTTAAAAAATATCCACGTACATAAAGTTAATACCCAATACAAGATTAATGTCGTGTCGCTTTTTGTACAAATGTTACATACGTTAAAAGTATCGGTTGAATGACTCTTGGACACCCTGTAGAAGGACCCGTAGCTAGATATTTTGACGCCGTAAGCAGGAAAGTGGTCGCCCCCCCCCTTCACACACTCTCAAGCACTTCGTACATATTTTATGAACGTTCTTCGACATTTTAGTCTTATTTTACAATCTACAAATTTTGAAATGAGGAAACAAAGAAAAAGCCATTAAAAATAATAATATACAGTGTGTCAACTCACCATCACGGAATTTGCTGAAAATAAATATATGTTAAAGGACCACATGACAGATGTCCAAAAATAAAACATTTATCTTTTCTGTTTATATGTTACAGGTTTACAAGTTCACGAAGAAATACACTATTTGATTTAAAAAAATACGCAAGGAAAATAAGGAAATATTCAAACCACTTTAAATCAAAAACAAAAAGTGGTAGAGATTTAAGGTTTCCGCTATTTGAAAGCTTGTTCAAAGTACTTCCAAAACCTTATTAAGAAAAATATTTATGAAACCCTCTTCAACTCTAAAATTAAGAATCAAAATATGAAAATTTGATTTTCAAAGTTTTTTTTTTTAAAAAAAAAAGTGAAGAACAACAGGACATGAGTTTTGCTGTGATAATATAATATGAGAACAGGACTAACTATTTGCAGTACCATTTCTGCACTAACATCTAACGTTATGTACAACATTCTGTTTTAAGAAATCATTTTCTCAAAAACACCAATCTCAAAATTTCTGAAAATTATACAATATAGTCTTTGGTTACTATACTTGCATTAGGTACAATCAAACTTTGCAATATTTTTGTGTGTAACTGGGGAGATTTTTTTTTAAGAAGTGTCCTCCATGTTTCATATTTTTTTTGTAAAATATGTTACACTGGTAACGACGCTGTGTCTGACTGCTGCTTGTCACGAAACCTGTAGAGCATCAAATATGTTACGGGTAATATTTTGTGTGTGCATTCACGCTAGCTTGTGCGCAGGCGGGTGTGTAGTGATGAAGAACTACTTAAAATAGGGTCCTTATTTCCATAACCTTCAAGTGTTTAAAATCTGCATTTCAGGCTTGCTTGGAGATCTCTCGGCCATTTTTGATTTGTCGCATGCGGTGATTTTACCGTTTTCAGACATTTATGAAAATCGCTGTAACATCTGTTGTATAATTCCATATGTAAAGATCAAAATTCCATTTTCTTCAGAAATAAAGTCTCATTCATTTTGTTGATTGCCATTCGCCACGAATATCCGAGATACATCTGTCACCTTCAAAGATTGAACATTTTCACTCCAAACGTTTTAAGGTTATTCGGTTGGTTTAAGATGTATCTACATATAAGAGTAATACATAGCTTCATATGTAATGTGTATTTTAAAAAGTCTACGTTTCAAATGTATTTATATATACTTTATATCTTGCAATCTCTTCACTTCCCAATTACATACAGGGTGGGAAATAACCTTTTGCTAGGGGTCTGCAGGAAAAAGTAACAAGAATTAAGAAATTATGGTAATACCAAATGTTTACTACGACAATTGTGGTTACAAAAACAAAATTAAAAGTTAGTTCACGACAAAGCACCTTGCTTCAAGGCAAATGCTAAAACCAATACCTTCTTCGGCGAAGTGGCATTGACTTCTTCAGCAGTTCTGAATGGCCGGGTGCATCACCGAACCTGAATGCAGCGGAGCACTTTGGGGCTATTCTGAAGAACGCAGCTGAGTCCTTGATGATAGTGGAACGCGGACCGGACCCCTATTCCCGGGCAACACTCCTTGCACATCTGGAACAAGTCCTCCGTGACATGGAACGGAATACGGACTGTTTGCGAATCTTCTGAGCTCCTACCCTGATCGTCTTCGTGCTGTGAGAGAAGCAAACGGCGGACATACTAACTTTTAATTTTGTTTTTGTAACCACAATTGTCGTAGTAAACATTTGGTATTACCATAACTTCTTAATTGTTGTTACTTTTTACTGTGGACCCCTAGCAAAAGGTTATTTCCCACCCTGTATGTGTCTTATTCAGTATTGTAACGGGGTTGATTTTGGATAAATGTAATTTTCAGTATATTTCCTTTCGGAAAAACAAGTTCACGAAATTTTAATACCATATTAAATCTAAACAGGCCTCACTGTGGTGCAAATTTAAGATTTTTCCTCTGTCCTGTATTTGGGGTCACAGAGATTGAAGATTTGTTGTTCAAAATCTTCAATTTTGGAGAGTTTATCGAAAAAAGTAGGACCCAGGCACATCATATATCTAACAATTCTCCAACATATTTATTGTATTTATTGTAGTGTAGCATAGAAACTACTAGTCTGGAAAATGAACAACAAAATGAAAGAGCGTTTATTTATGAAGAAAATGAATTTTGGATCTTTACATATGGAATTATGCAACAGAAGTTACAGCGATTTTCATAAACGTCTGAACGGTAAAATTAACGTATGAGACAAATCAAATATTGCGACAGATCTACACGCATGCTTGAAATATCGATTTTTAGGGCCTCTCCGATGGCGCAGTGGTAGCGTCAAGGGGTCCCGGGTTCGATACCCTGTGGAGGCACCTGGCACAGTGATTTGGATCCTACTTTCAACTGGAGGTCCAGTCCCGATTAGCCTTACTGTGCATAAAGTGAACTTAAAATACCAAATTAATCAATCAATTAAACAGACTTTCTCTCTGGTGTAATTTTGCCAACTCAGTATCCGAATTAGTTGTTCAACTCAAGATATCCCCCCTGAACACTAGTGACCATTTAAAGCTGTGTTGCTTGGATCCACATACAAGTATTCAGGGCGCAGTTCTGATTTTGAAGGTTTCGTAGACAGAAATGAGACATTAGCAAGGTCTTCTATAGACTCTGTACCAAATACAAATGAAATACGGAACAAAACAGGAAGATATATATATATATTCACAAAAATCACTCTTCTCCAGACACAAGATTATTAGAAATGTGTTTATCTGAAACATTCCTTTCCAGGTGTTCCAGCAGGTGGCCTTGTCCTGTCAACTGTTGTTTCACCTGACAGGCGATTTAGATAAACATTTTCTTTCATCTGGAACGTGGTTGGACTTCTTATCTCACGCTCCTTTTCCTTATCATTTCCTCTTCCTTCTTCTCCTCTCCTTCGTTCTTGACCTTTTCCACTCTTTCTAACACCTTCTTCATTCTTTGTTTATCTTCAGTCCCCCATTCCAGTTCATTGTGTCTTCTTCCCCTATGTTCTCTATTTCCAAGGCAGAATATCCTTGGGATATTGCTGGAACTCGAAATAGAAAAAGAAGACAAGATAAGCTACCTAGATATATTTATGAAAAGGAAGAGAGAAGAAATTGAAACTACTTGGCATCAGAAGAAGTGTCCAGCAGGGGTATTCTGTCACAAAAGAAGTGATGTAAATGAGGTGACAAAAATACATTTTATAAAGAATATGGAGGATTTAATCAAGAAAATATGCACAAAAGAATGTAAAAAAGAAGGCAAATTAAATAGCCTATGGAAACAGCTGGAAAAGTATGGCTACGAGAAGGAGGATAGACTGGACATAAACAGAAGAAGGAAGAAAAGTGGCAGGGGAGAAGAGGAAGAGAAGGAAAAAGAGGAAGACATAGGAAAAGAGGAAGAGAAAGAAAAAGACGAAGAGAAAGGAGAAGATAGGTGGTTTGGCATAAGGAGTATGGGTGTTCGGATCCCACTTTAAACTGTAGATCCAGTTCCGATTAGCCTTACTGTGCACAAAGTGGACTTAAAACACCAACTCAAACCAATAAGGAGTATGGGGAAGACCACAGAAAGATATGCAAAGTGCTTAGGAAAGCGGGCATTAAAATTTATAGGAAGGGAGGACGAAGCATCTAAAGAATAGCAAAGAATGGAAACAAGAAAAAGGAAAACAGAGAAGAGGAAGAGGAAGGGGTGATCCACAAAGTGAAGTGTAAAGAATGTCAGAGTGTGTACATAGGAGAAACGAAAGAGAGGCTGAAAGACAAGTTGAAAGAACATAGGGATGATATACGACTTAAGAGAGAGAGAAATGCGATATTTAAGCACACGAGAGAAACAGGACATGACATAGAGTGGGATGAGGCTAAGTAGATAGGAAGGGAGAATAGAGTAGTAGTGAGAAAATGGAAGGAGCAAAGGAAATATAGAAGAAAGGGGAAGAAGACACAATGAACTGGAATGAGGGACTGTAGACAAACAAAGAATGGAAGAAGGTGTTAGAAAGAGTAAAAAGGACAAGAGCGAAGGAGGAGTAATGAAGGAAGAGGAATGATGAAAGATAGGATAAGGAAAAAGAGTGTGAGATAAGGCGTCCAACCACGTTCCAGATGAAAGGAAATGTTTATCTAAATCGCCTGTCAGGTGAAACAACAGTTTACAGGAGAAGCATACCTGCTGGAACACCTGGAAAGGAATGTTCCAGACAAACAACTTTCTAATAATCTTGTGTCTGGAGGGAGCGATTTTTGTGTATACATGTTATTTGTAATTCGACCTATTCCTGGAAAGGGGTAATACTAGAGCACATTTGCAACAAATTTCACCCTATACATCGGGGGTCGGAAATCAATGGGTTTTGATTTATTGCAGTTTGTAGATTTTCGTGACATGTTCCAACTTGCGACCAAAAATTACTAATTGTGATAAAACTACTCCACCGTGGGCACTTAATTGACACGTTGCCAACAGCTGACGAATGAGTGACTACTGGGAAAATAATTATGCCAAAATTTCCCATATCCACAGAAAGAAAGAGTCATTACATCACACGTCATGATCAAATTTTAAAACTATCGTTTAAATTGAAGAGGATGACTCAAAAAAATGGTAACACACTTAGCGTAAAAATTACTGAAAAAACTTTCTCGTTTCTTAAGATCTCAAAAAAAATGCAAATGTTTTCAACTGTCACACGGGTTGGGGGGGGGGGATCTGTATAAAAAGCACAGAGCAACTAGCGGAGTTTCGTTTCTTTTCATTTACGTGAGTATTCGGGAATCTGCGGGAATATTCAGGGACACAACCCAGGCTCACTCTCTCGCTCAATTCCATAATCAGTTACCTTCAACCATTGGGAGTTCAGACGTCTCGTTGTTAACTAAACGCTCACAACAACTTCCGTGTCAAATGGATGCATTAGACAATGCAGAATACGCGGGTATCATATTGTTACGGGTTATGTGATGGTGACGCCGATGCAGCGCGACGAGACTACGACAGGCGTTTCCCTAACCGTCATTTACCTGACGTGAGCGTGTTTGGTACGACGAATCGCCGCATTCGAGAAACGGGATCGGTTCAACGACTCCAAGGCGATGCTGGCAGACACCGAGTTCACCATCCTGTCGAAGAGGAGGAAATCTTGCAGTGTTTTCGAGCAGACGGCACTAATTCATCAAGAGCTGTGGCGAGGCGACTTGGCTTGACTCAATGGAAAGTCTGGTTCATTGTGCATACAGCACGACTGTATTCATACCATTACACGCCAGTGCATGCTATTGAGGAGGGAGATCCTGTCAGAAGGATGGATTTTTGTCAATTTTTACTAAATACCGACACTGAAGACCCCTATCATCTGACAATAATTCTGTGGGCGGACGAATCCAAATTCGACCGCGATGTATATACGAATTTTCATAATGCGCATTTTGGGTCCCTAAGGGTAATAACTAGAGCCCGGAAGTTTGGCAAAATGCCTCTTTTTATCTAATGGATATATTGATAAAATTTTTCCGGATATACGTTTTCTATGTTGTTTCGAATGTTTTAGAAGCCTTTTTATTTTGCCTATTTTGCCTATTTGGGACCCCACTGCCTATTTTTAATTATAATGCCTTTTTTGCCCTTTTCAATGAAATTGGACAATTTTTTTTTAAAAAAAATAGTGTGTATATAAATTATTTTTCTCCCAAAAAACGTTGTTGGCATTTATTTTTCTTCCGTTTATTATGTGAATAATTTTCGCCTTATTTAAGTAATATTGAACTCACACATGTTTCAACGTTGCTGAAGGAGAAAAGTGTGAGAAAAAAGTATTTCATGCTGAGTTAGGATATTGCCTTTCGGTTAACATTTCCTTGTGCATCATTGACTGCTGAAAACCTGTTGCAGAACATCTGCACAATTATGTCATCACGTCCAGCGTCCGTGTCAGGACGTTATTGACAAGAGACAGCACTAATGTCCAAGGGCCTTTGCATGGATTCCAAAATCAAGTTCTCTATCTTTAGTTTAGTTCTGCACTTTGGAGGGAAAGGATCGTGTAGTTGTCATCACGCTGAAATTTAATGTGCCATTAAGTGGTAAGTTACATGGTTACGTGCGTGAATTTGGTGAAAATTGAAATGCTCTTCCCAATGTAGATTTTAACATTTTGCCAGAAATTATAGATAAAAGTGCCTTTTTTTCATTTTTAGTGCCTATTTTCCACATTATGAATGCCTTTTTGCCTGCCTATTTTAACGATAATAAATGCCTGAACTTCCGGGCTCTAGTAATAACCCAAGAAAATCTAAACAAACAGCTCACCAGAGAAAATTTTCACTGAATGTGTGGATGGGAATCATCCGTCTGAAGTAGGCTGCGCGCTTGCATACGTAACCGGGGGAGGCAATTTGAACAGGATTTGTAGTTTTTGTAACAGTTAATTCTAACAACCTGGAATCATGAGAATGGTAAATAATATTATTACTTCACTCATTTTCGTTCATTTACTTCTCAAACCCGACAATTTATTTTTTTCACTTTACAAATAGGTCTACAACGCGCCTTCTCCGCTTTTTATTCAGATTTCCCCCCCCCAACCCGTGTGACAGTTGACAACATTTCTATCTTTTTGGAGACCTTATGAAACGAGGAAGTTTTTCCGTAATTTTTACGCTAAGTGTGTTGCCATTTTTCTGAGTCATCCTCTTCGATTTAAACGATAGTTTCCAAAATTGTTCATGACGTGTGATCTAATGACTGTTTTTTTTCTGTGGGTTTCGGAATTTTGGGCATGATTTTCTCTTCCAGTAGTCACTCATTCGTCAGCTGTTGGCAACGTGTCAATTAAGTGCCCAGGGTGGAGTAGTTTTTCACAATTAGTAGTTTTTGGTCGGATGTCGGAATATGTCACGCAAATCTACAAACTGCAATAACTCGAAACCCATTGATTTCCGACCCCCGGTGCATAGGGTGAAATTTGTTGCAAATGAGCTCTAGTATTACCCCTTTCCAGGAATAGGTATCACCCTGTATACCGGGTGGGGTACCTAAAAGTACAACCGGAAATATTTCGTGAACAACTATAAATATTGAAACACTGCTTTTAATTCATTTGAAAGTACGGACATATTCATTAAGAATGGTGTTTGTTACATTATAATAGGTCAAATACTTCTCAAGTAATTGTAACGTGAAGTTGACGCTTTAAACAAACATTCTCACAAGTTGATTCGTATGTTGTAACATAAATATCTCCCTTTGACGCCATTCGGGTATCGTAACAAATATGTTACTCTTCCGCAAACTATGCGTTGTGTTTAGGAAAGTTGTTCCGTTCCAACAACTGCGGGTTACAATAAAATGTGTAGTTTATACATGAGTGAGCTTTGACAAATTATCTAAAAGGTTCTGATACATCTTTCGGAGTTAACAAATATTTGTTACTTAAAAAGTATAAATTTTAAACATTTCGCCATCAGTTGCATGCATAAATGTTAGTACACTTCTGTTCAGAGGAACAAGTTTTTACCGGATGCGGGAATTTTCTGACTTACCGAGTGAAAAGAAACGACGGTTACAGGAAAGACTTGAATTTTAATTATTAATGCAATGAAGTGTCCAATTTTAGAAAATTTGAATTTGAATTACAATATTTGGGTGCGTAAGCACTTAGGCTATTTTGCACCCGTCACACTATACGGGGTAAAGCCCCATATCATAATAAAAATAAAAGCGTGTCTGGAAAATAAAATTTCCTTTCCTTGGTTAAAAGCTGAGGCTAAAAAGGCCGCTCAGCACAAATAAGGACAAAACACAGGACGACACAGAACTATACTAGCCATGGGGCCAGTTGCCAGAGCCTCGATAGTCTGGAGTCCAGGGTATACTGCGTGGAAGTGAGGTTGAAAATTTTACAAGAGAATGGCGGAAAAGAATCGGGAAAATATGTTAGAGATACGCAATATACCATAATTAATAATGAAGAAAAATTGTCTGAATCCCTGCGATTAGGGAAAAGCTCATATTCATTTGAAAGCAGAGGGAAGTGGTTGGTGGTTCCATTACCTCTCTCCCTAGCTAACTTAACACTAAAGTCGACGTTCACCAAGAGGACCCGGGTTCGAATTCCGACCTGAGCGTGGGTGTTCTTTGAGAGTGTCCCTTCATAAATTTTTCCATATCATCATTTATCTTCTTCGTCGCGATTAACTAAAAGTGGAAGAAAAGCGAAGCTAACAAAATATAAATTAAATTTACCTTCAAGATGCGGCCGGAGAAAATAAACAATCCAAGCCAATAAGAATATCTATCACGGCCCGAATGATGTGACTTCAGGAACACTTTCGATACTATCTCTTACGTATGCAAACTGCTTTTCTAGCTTGTAATTTGAACACGAAAGTAGGATAACAAAGATCCCAAAATAGGTACAGGCTGGATGAATGTCTTTATATTTAACTGAAAAATCACTCGTCTTCATCAAATAGATAGTTTAAAAATATAATTATGTATGTGCCATTGTCGTCGCCACACATCAGAATCTGGTATGTTGACAGAAGCTAGAGCACGAAGATTATTAGTGGTTGGGAACACTAACCTTGCACAGAAGCACGTCTTCGATCGTCTTCATTAATATGCACACACAACATTAACTTGTAGTCTGCGAGTAATGTGTGCACAACATAGAGAAACTATACCATGAAGCGTATTGCTTTCAAATTAATGTAATTAAAGAGAAGGGATATTGAAAGTTTGGAACCGGACAGGTAAAGGTGCAATCTTCAGGAGAAATCACCATAATAGAATATTGTTTCGCACCGCGCCTTGTGTCCATGTCGGTGAAATGCCAGCTTCGTAAGCTGAAATCCTAGGTTCGATTCCTCGTGTGGTCAAAGTATTTTTTATCCTTTTTCTGCTAAACGGGTGCCACGAAAAATATTTCACCGAGTCACAGATTTATACTAAAAACTCAATATGCTGACCGAGGCAGTAATTTATTTTATTATAAAACATAAACTAATCGTAACGTTTCAACCTTCTAGAAAGGTCTTCTTCAGACTCTGCACCAAGTACAAATGTAACAAGATACAAAAACAGGATGATATATATACACAAACATTACTCCCCTCCAGACTATTAGAAAGTTGTTCTGGAACATTCTAGCAGGTGGCTTTCCCTTGTCAACTGTACTTTCACCTAAAAGGCTAAACATATTAACTTCCATCTAGAATGTGGTTGGACTCTTTATATCACGCTTTTTTCCTTCATTCTTCTTCCTTCTTCTCTCCTCTTTCTCGCTTGTCCTTTCCACTCTTTCTAACACCTTCTTCCATTCTTTGTTTAACTTCACTCCCCCATTCCAGTTCATTGTGTCTTCTTCACATTTCTTCTCTATTTCCTTCGCCTCCTTCCATTTTCGCGCTAGTATTCTCTTCTCCCTTCCTATCTGCTTAGCCTCATCCCACTCTATGTCATGTCCTGTTTCTCTCGTGTGTTTAAATATCGCATTTCTTTCTCTCTTAAGTCGTACATCATCCCTATGTTGTTTCAACCTGTCTTTCAGCCTCTTTTTCGTTTCTCCTATGTACACACTCTGACATTCTTTACATTTCACTTCGTAGATAATCCCTTCCTCTCCCTCTTCTCTGTTTTCCTTTTTCTTGTTTGTATTCTTCGCTATTCTTAAAATGCTTCTCTCTCCCTTCCTGTAAGTTTTAATGCCCGCTTTCCTAAGCACTTTGCATATCTTTTCTGTGGTCTTCCCCATACTCCTTATTCCAAACCTCCTCTTTTTTTCTTTCTCTTCCAATTCTCCCCTGCCACTTTTCTTCCATCTTCTGTTTATGTCCAGTGTATCCTCCTTCTCATAGCCATTTTTTTCAGCCGTTTCCATAGGCTATTTATTTTGCCTTTTTCACATTCTTTTGTGCATATTTTATTGCTTCTGTCCTCTATATTCTTTATAAAATTTATTTTTGTCACCTCACTTACATCACTTCTTTTGTGGCAGAATACCCCTGCTGTACACTTCTTCTGATGCCAAGCGGTTTCAATTTCTTGTCCTCTCTTCCTTTTCATCAATATATCTAGGTAGCTTAACTTGTCATCTTCTTCTATTTCGAGTTCCAATAATATCCCTCTTTCTCCATATTGTATTTCTTTGGCAAAAATGTCGAGCTGCCTCTTCGTTCCCTTCCATATGCCAAAACAATCGTCCACATATCTTCAAAACAGAATCATTTTGTCACCTCCTTTTTCTATCACTTTCTTTTCCCATTCATTCATAACCAATTCATTCCAATTTGGAAAGATTTTCAAACTTGGTAGTCTTCCTGTCTCCTTTATGCAATTCTTGAATCCTCTCCTCCTACAGTCTTGTATGACCCTTTCTCTTATAGTTTGTTCTTCTTCTGTTCCACAAATCTCCTCATATACGTTCTCTTTTAGATCTTCATACTTCCTCTCGTACCATTCATTCTCCTTCCATAACCACAATTGCTCATCCTTTGTCTGCCTGCTCTATCACTAAATCACTTCTTGTCTTGATTTTCTTCATCCCTTCCCTTTCTTTTTTACTCATATTATCTACTTTTCTTTGTTTTAAAGCGGGCATTAAAACTTACAGGATGGGAGGGAGATGAATCTTAGGAATAGCGAAGAATGCAAACAAGGAAAAGGAAAACAGAGAAGAGGAAGAGGAAGGGATTATCTACGAAGTGAAATGTAAAGAATGTCAGAGTGTGTACATAGGAGAAACGAAAAAGAGGCTGAAAGACAGATTGAAACAACATAGGGATGATGTACGACTTAAGTGAGAGAGAAATGCGATATTTAAACACACGATAGAAACAGGACATGACATAGAGTGGGATGAGGCTAAGAAGATAGGAAGGGAGAAGAGAATACTAGCGCGAAAATGGAAGGAGGCGAAGGAAATAGAGAAGAAATGTGAAGAAGACACAATGAACTGGAATGGGGGACTGAAGTTAAACAAAGAATGGAAGAAGGTGTTAGAAAGAGTGGAAAGGACAAGCGAGAAAGAGGAGAGAAGTAGGAAGAAGAATGAAGGAAAAAGAGCGTGATATAAAGAGTCCAACCACATTCTAGATGGAAGTTAATATGTTTAGCCTTTTAGGTGAAAGTACAGTTGACAAGGGAAAGCCACCTGCTAGAAAATAATCATTGAAAGGACTGTGCATGTGGCACAATTTTGAGTTTGGAACGTATTTTTCTTTATTGTGTTGTTGCTGAAACTCCATGTATATAACAACCACTTCTGGTAACAAATCCCACCGGAAGATCAACGTTATTCCTCTGTTGAAAACAATCCACAGAATTTATGTTCAAAACTTTGGGTTACATCGGTAAGTGAATATTAATGTTTTCCGTCGTTCATTTGCCACTTCCCTCGTTTCACAACCCTCCTCTCTCTCTCTTTCTCTCTCTCCCTCACACACACACACAGAAACTGACTGACTGGTTTCACGCTGGATTCTATATCAGTAATTCCTGAATGAGAGGAGGAATTGACTGTTAAAATTGTAAAGTCAAGACATTCCTGTCTGCATGAGTGAAGGTGTGTTTATTAAAAACATATACAAATAAACTTCAACTACTATTATTGGATGAAAATCGTTGATGGTATGTTTACAAAACAAACGTAAATGCATTTTATTGATAATTAGATATTTAAATTATTTTCAGCATGTAAATAATTGTTTGGCATATTTTTCATGATGCATTTTCTCATTCCTCTTACCTTTGGTGTCCTCCTCCGTAGCCGAGCGGGTTAAGGCGTTCACTCGTCTTGAGATCGTTCGCTGCGGGACGGCGTAGGTTCGAATCCGGCTCTGCTCGGAATTTATTCGGCCTACGTATAGGGCCGGTGGCAACCCACCATCGTGAGGAAATTGGGGAGCTCAGAGTGAGTGAGCGTAATCCGGTCGCGAAGTCCTACAACGGCTGGGGGTTGGTCGGGCTGACCACCCGTCCCCCTAGTCTGGCTGCAGATCTCCACGCCCCCTTGGTGGCTCGCGTGGGAGGGAGGCCAGCAGTCGGTAGGTAAGCCTTGGCCCGATATTGGGCTGTTGCGCTTTTGGATTATTATATGATGTTATAATAATAATAATAATCCAATATATGATGTTATAATAATAATAATAATAGCCCAATATCGGGCCAAGGCTTTACCGACTGCTGGCCTCCCTCCCACGCGAGCCACCAAGGGGGCGTGGAGATCTGCAGCCAGACTAGGGGGACGGGTGGTCAGCCCGACCAACCCCCAGCCGTTGTAGGACTTCGCGACCGGATTATACTCACTCACTCGGAGATCCCCAATTTCCTCACGATGGTGGGTTGCCACCGGCCCTATACATAGGCCGAATAAATTCCGAGCAGAGCCGGATTCGAACCTACGTCGTCCCGCAGCAAACGATCTCAAGACGAGTGAACGCCTTAACCTGCTCGGCTACGGAGGAGGACACTTGATGTTAGAATCTTCAATACAGATCTAGGCTGATATATATATTTTTTTCTAGTTTTTCCATCATGAGCTTGACTTTTGATTTAAGCCCGCTCATGCAAAGACAGTGTAATCGAGGCTAGGCCTACAGTTTGAGATGAATCCGAACCACTGCATAAATTCACCGGGTATCGAAACCCGGACCAACCGATTGCAAGGTGACGAATATACCACTATGCCATTGGAGAGGCCTTTGCTTCTATAATGTTTGTAGGCACGATTAAGCTAGAGAAGTATAAAATTGATTCTCTAAATAAATTCATGAAACATAAAAAACATAGTTCAATAATGAAAAAGTGAAATAGCCCATGTTGCTGCATAGAAAGGTGGCAAGACGGTATGCAAATTTATATCATGGTTTTAATGGTCTGATATAAATGCTCACCAAATATGGCAAACTTGATGAGTTCAGATAGACACCAAACTCAAATTTGCAGTCCCATTTTAAATTTAGCGACAGCTAAATTGTGACTGCATCATGAAGAAAAAAATATTATTTAAGCGTTTCCATCATTGTGTAAAAATTTTAGTTTCCTGATTGGGTAGTCTCATGTCTCTTTCCCTTATACTATTTAAAAAGAAGTTAAGAAATAAAGTTAATCAAATGTGCTTTTCTCTGTACCAGAAAACAGCACACACCACCAGTTTTTTTAAAGCAATAAATGCATAATTTTCAACACGGATAGGTTGGTGTAATTCCCTCAATAGAGGTGAAACCTCCAATTACAGTCTTGTGCATGCGTACGAAATTTGATATTGTGAGCAGTTAGCTACTATATATGTGGTAAATTCTGCTACATCTCATGAATGAAACTTGCTTTCTTTTCTTGTCTCATAATACTAAAAGTAGTTAACAAAATCTCATCAGAGAATTCAAACCAAGTAACACTGTAAAACTCACAATTCTATCATATTTAAAATTTAAATATCGATTTCGCAAAAAACAAGACATTTTAACCTGTTCTTCAAGCAAATGCAAAATGACTTTCATTTCGGTCGATTTAAAATAAATTTCGAATATTTATAGTAATAACACCTTCTACCAGACATACCATGTCTTGATTTTACAATTTTTACCAAGATATTTCTTCTCCCACCCAGAATTAACTGATATAAAATCGAGCGTGCAACCAGTCTGTCAGTGATTGTGTGTGTGTGTGTGTGTGTGTGTGTAGGAGTGGGGGTGAAACGAGGAAAGTGGCAAATGAATGACGGAAAACATTAATATTCACTTATCCATGTAACGCAAAGTTTCGAACTTAAATTCTGTGATTTTTCTTTCACAGAAGATTAACGTTTGATCTTCTGGTGACGTAACAACGCAACTAATGAAAAATACGTTCCAAACTCAAAATTAAGCCACACGCATAGTCCTTTCCATAATTATTTTCTCCTTGCCACACGAACAACAACAATGTATGAAGCTGTAACTCGGTGAAATACTTTTCGTGGCACCCGTTTGGCAGAAAAAGGATAAAAAATCTTTGACCCACGAGGAATCGAACCTAGAATTTCAGCTTACCGACATGGGCACAAGCCGCGGTGCGAAATAGCATTCTATTAAGGTGATTTCTCCTGACGAATGCACCTTTACCTGTCCGGTTCCAAACTTTCAATGACCCTTCTTTCTAACTATATTTATTTGAAAATAATACGCTTCATGGTATAATGTCTCTAAGCTGTACACATATTGCTCATAGACTATAAGTTAATGTTGTGTGTGTATATTAATGAAGACGATCGAAGACGTGCTTTTGTGCAAGGTTAGTTTTCCCAACCACTAATAATCTTCGTGCTCTAGCTTCTGTCAACATAGCAGATTCTGATATGTGGCGACGACAATGGCACATACATAATTATATTTTTAAACTATTTGACGAAGACGAGTGATTTTTCAGGAAAATGTGAAGACATTCATCCAGCCTGTACTGATTTTGGGAGCTTTTTATCCTACTTTCGTGTTCAAATTACAAGCTAGAAAAGCAGTTTCCATACGTAAGAGAAAGTAATGAAAGTGTTCCTGAAGTCACATCATTCGGGCCGTGATAGATATTCTTATTGCCTTGGATTGTTTATTTCCTCCAGCCGCATCTTGAACGTAATTTTTTTTGTTAGCTTCGCTTTTCTTCCACTTTTAGTTAATCGCGACGAAGAAGATAAATGATGATATAGAAAATTTATGAAGGGACACTCGCAAAGAACACCCAGGCTCAGGTCGGAATTCGAACGTCGACGTTGCTGTTACGTTAAGCTGGGGAAAGAGGTAATGGGACTACCATCTACTCCCCTCTGCTTTTAATTGAATATGAGCTTTTCCCAAGCGCAGGGATTGAGGCAGAGGATTTGTTTTTTTCTTTTCTATTAAGTTATGGGATACTGAGTATCTCGAACATATTTTTATCATTTTGTTTTGCCATTCTCTTGTAAAATTGGACACTGCATTGCATTATTAATTAAAATGCAAGGCTTTCCTGTTACCGTCGTTTCTTTTCAAGTCAGAAAATTCCCTGCATCCGGTGAAAAACTTTAGTGGTAAGCAACACTGCAGAGTGCTGTTTTCCCGAACCTTTACTTCGGCTCTACTGCCACACTCGATCGGCTCCGAAGCTAGGCTTGAACGTAAACGAGTGTGCTAGTTTTTCTGAACAGATGTTTACAGTCACGGACACTGCCGGCTTGTAACGATTCCATTGAAAGTCAATGTATTCCTTCAAGCCGGCAGTGTCCGTGACTGTACATTAAAATCTTTCTAATTTTAAATTTATGTCATAATTGATAGTACATCGGAACAATCAACTTTTCTTGTTTGGTCATGACAAATCTATAAGTTCTCAACTATTAAACTTTGCACCTTATACATTTTTTCTTTCTTTCAAATATATTTACCAAATTTATCAAATAAAGCAAAGGAGTAACAAAGTACGCTGATTTACCAGACGTTTGTGATAGTGTATTTACGTCAGAACTGTTGCTGAAAAAATAGTATTTTCAAACTCTGAAAAGGCCGAGATGATACTTATCTATGGCGAGGGTAGGAAAAATGCAGCACAAGCGTGCGGGCTGTATGCACGACGGGATTTACTCTCGGCTCTGCCGACAGGCATATTGGGGATGTGCATTCACGCTCAACTTCATGTTATGAATTTTTATGTACTATCAAATGAGTTAAAAATGAAATGGGGTTTCCATTTTTTTAAAAAAAACTAAGTTTGTGTTGAAAACCATATTTCCTCTCGTAGTTCAACGTATTGTGTCCACTAATTTCATGAGCCCCTCTCATACCTATTCCTACTCGGTGGCCGTGCGGTCTGAGGCACCTTGCTTTGTACGTCGGCTGCGAGACGGCATGGATTCGATCCCGGGTTCAACCTCCGGGGATTTTCGGCCTGTGTATAGGGCCGGTGGCAACCCACCATCGTGAGGAAATTGGGGAGCTCCGAGTGAGTGAGCATAATCCGGTCGCGAAGTCCTACAACGGCTGGGTGTTGGTCGGGCCGACCACCCGTTCCCTAGTCTGGCTGCAGATCTCCACGCCCCACTGGTGGCCCGCGTGGGAAGGAGGCCAGCAGTCGGTAGGTAAGCCAGGGCCCAATATTGGGCTGTAGCGCTATAGGGTTACTCTCATACCTATATATCTTCGAAAGCAGTTTTTCAAAATTTATTGTTGTTCACGAAATATTTCCGGTGGTACTTTTAGTTGCCCCACCCGTTATATATCTTCCTGTTTTATACGTTATTTCATTTGTATTTGGTACAGAGTCTGAAGAAGACCTTGCTAGAAGGTTGAAACGTAACGTTTTGTTTATGTTTTAAAAAAAACTTCTGCCTTGACAGCATATTGAGTTTTTGTCACACGCATATATATGAAATTCACAAACATGCATTCTCTCTCTCCCTCTCTCACGATTTCCTTTGAATTTGTTTACCCATTTCTTTCTGCTGGTGTAGTTTTCTTATTTATCCTTTACATAAATTTTTCCTCTGCTTGTGTTTCACTTTTCTTTTATAATTAATAAATTTTCCTATCTCTTCTCACGTACTACTTTATTACGTGAATGTTGCAAATAAAAGTAGGGCTGTACTGTTTAATTCATGCAAAAATTATGAAACATATGAAAGAAATTATTTACCAATGCAAGAGGTAGCGAAAGTTATTAGGTTACAAGAAGTATTTATATTTGTGAAACCAGCGCTGCCCCTAGGAGAGGGGCAAGGCTCCGCGCTACATGGAGGGAAGCCGCCTAGCAGCAAAAATATTTGAAATGCAATTGTAACATACCCGGTGGAAGCACATAGTGGTTCGGATTACACTTTAAACTCTAGGTCCAGTCCCAACTAGCCTTACTTTGAATACAGTGGACTTTATGGAAAACCTCAAAAAACTCAAATGTAATTTGTGTTATAGATTCGGAAAGCAAGTTATGCCAAAATTCGATTTTCACAGTTGCGCATGTTTCAACTGCCACTTCATTTGCCACTATTTGCATTTTTTACGAAACAAAATACTTTATTTTTCTTTCGATACAAGACGCATGCTGGTGTACAGTCAGAGAAATAATTACCTGGGCCACGGGACCTAGAATTTGGTAACGTCTTAAAGCCTGTTGTTTATGCAACCCAAATAACAAAATATTCACTTAAGTTTGCCTAGTGAATCTGTGTTCTCGGGAAGGATTAAGCATTGATAGCATGAGTCACATGACTTATGCCCCAGCCACAACAAACAACAGCTAGGTGCTTCGTGGCCTCAAGAAGAACATTTCAGCAAGTGGTTTCTTAACAAGAGCTACTTCTAAGGAAATATTCTTTCGAGTGATACTAGAGTCATTGTCAAGAAGGTTCACTGAGATGATGGTCCTCATCACAGAGAACATGTCACACGTTAATTGTTTAAGTCTAGTTTATGAACTGGACCTACAAGTTAAAGTGGGATCCGAACCAAATGTTTCTCTATCTGATATTGAATTCGGAAGCCTTTGATTACATTACTACGCCATCGGAGAGGCAATGGAACGCCTTGAGAAAGAGACGAATGAAACTATATTTGGCGTAAATTTTAAAAATAAGACAATATTTTGTGGTGACAGTTTTGAACCTTGGGAGAGGCATTGATTTTTTTGTCCCATCGTCCATTTCACGAGTTTATAATTCTTCCTCACCGACACGATTAACACGAGTTGTAGAAGAAAAGCGAAGTAAAATAACTGAAACAGAATTAAAAAGAAAAAGCGAAACAAATTTTATCCATAATATTCTGCAGTCACTTCAGTCGTATTCACGGAATGTTACGTTTAAAGAGATAAAGAGAGCCGTGGTCTCTAACTTGTCTTTTCCCCTTCTTTGTGCTCTCGATTCCCTCTGTCACGATTAGTCTAAAACTAATTAATTCGACGTTAATTAAACAATCCAAACAACGAAACAATGCACAATCAACTGCACAAAACAACATTCCAATTGCTTTAGAATCGGAAAACAATTGAGATGCTGTAAAATGAAGCAAGTTGCAGTAATAAAGTGGGAATTTGGTACGGTATAGAATGTGAAGATGTTCGATTTCATTGGATGTTTGTTATTTAGTGTCGATATTCTTTCACTTTGGCAAATAGCGACGATGAAGATGAGTAATGAGTGATGATATGATGACATTGATGAAGGGACACTCACCAAGATCACCCATGCCCAAGCCGAGATTCCAACCAGGGGCCCATGCTGTCGTAGCGCGCTGTGCTAACCACTCCGCCACGGAGGTTGGTTAGGAGTGGACATTATACCATATTTTGTGTGTGCAATTGGGATCAATGAATGGGATGACTAGGCATATTATATTATTAATATATTCATATAATATCACGTCATATTATTCGACACGAAGTAACATGAGAGACATTCAATCTTGCATTTTTGCCTTTCAACTAATTCTTCGACTTCAGGTTAATCATATCAATAAGATAAATTATGAAACAAATGATAATGAATGTGGGATATTGACAGTTATTACGAATTACCTGACACAAGCAACATTAAGCACACTCGGTGGGCAAGCTCATTAAGTGGTCGACATTCGATCTCGTCACGAAAGTTCCCGGGTTTGAGTACCGTTCTTGTTACAGGTGTTTGAGTATTTCGTCATTAATTTCATGTAATGGTCACTCGTCCGCGACTGGGAGGAAAAGTGATGTTAGGTAACAAAAATAATAAAAATGATCGAAGAGTACTTATTTAATCTCTCACGAAATATCCTACAAAATCGGGATATATGAAATATATTTATCTTCACAAACGTTTTCGATTTCTATATTTAACTAGTCGAGACCGAGAACGGGAGAGCAATTTTCAATTCGAGAAACCGAGAGTCTTGTTTCTTTCTTGACATCTCCCTAATTGAGTTGTCGTTTTGTTTGTTATTGGCTTTGTATTGGCAATTATTGTCATTATTCTTCCCCTGTAGTAAACCATTATGACCATTTATGATGAAATAAAGCAGATAAAAGGGCAAGAACAAGAAAGTCATGCCTGCCCGTAACTTCAACCTAGAACCTTACGTAACGAGATTTGAAATTCTGGAGAAGGCATCCCTGTTTCGCTTGGCTTTCCCTTTCCTCTACTTCTGATATTTTATCATATATGTATAATTAAAATGGATCTGAGAAATTATGTTGCAATCCATACTTGTGTTGGTTAGATGCTACAGATGTGAACTCCAACATGCAATAAATTATTATTTTTTGTTTCGTATGTGGTTGAACACGAAATTTCCTTATACTGTGACAATTTATATTTTAGTTTTTGTTTTGTGCACAGATAAGCTAATCGGGACTGGAATTTCAGTTTAAAATCGGATACGAACAACCACGTGCCTCAACCGTGTATCGAACACGGGATCCCTTGATTACAAGGTGACGACGTTATAATTACGCCATCGAGGAGGTCCCGTGACAAAATGTTATTCACTCGCTCTATACAATAATTTATTACAACATTTACATTTTCGTTTTCGGTAACAGTATGGTATATGGAAAACACATTTCACTCGTTCATTTCCTCATTTTTTACATTCTTACTTACCTATTATGCATTGTGAAACATTGTTTAAGGTGGGATTTCGCTTCTTTCACAAAAGTAGCTTCACTTTTCCACATATCGAGTAATTATTGTTTTTTCCTCTCACACACAATATGGCGGAGAAATCTTGACTAGCGTTGTCGATGATCAGTGGGTTTCCAGTGTTGCAACCTTCTTCACCGAAAAATACGTACTTTCGTGTTACTCATTTTGTATTTTTTTCCCTGTTCGAAAACCCCACGAACCATGCACGGATAGCCCCACGAACCATGCACGTATAGCCCCACACACCATTCAGGGATAGCCCCACAAACCCTTCTAATAGCCTCACGAACCATGCACGGATAGCCCCACAAACCATTCATAAATAGCCCCACGACCCATGCACGCGTAGCGCCACACACCATTCACGGTTATAGGGCCTTCCCGATGGCGCAGTGGTAGCGTCGTCGCCTTGTAATCAAGGGGTCCCGGGTTCGATACCCGGTGGAGGCACAAGTGGTTCGGATCCCACTTTAAACTGTAGGTCCAGTCCCAATTAGCCTTACTGTGCATAAAATGGACTTAAAACAACAATTCAATCAAAACCATTCACGGTTAGCCCCACAAACCATTCACGGATAGCCCCAAAAACCATTCTAGTAGCCCCACAAACCATTCATAAATACACATACCATTCATAAATAGCCCCACGAACCATGCACTCAAGGTTAGGTTAGGTTCTGTTAGGTTAGGCAAACATAGTTAAAATTGTCATGTTCTGGCAAAACAATTGCGGGTTTGGAAACACTGGCCGGTGGTTATGTCATCAAATGGACTGAACATTTGGTTCACGTAGTCGAACGTAATGGAGGCAGACGCTTTTGTGCATCGGAGAGACATTAATGTCGAAAAATACATGATTTACCGGCCGAATAAGTTGAACGAAAGGAGAAAACACTTCCACGACCTTTCAAAAGTCTACAGAAACTCAGTTCCATAAGTTGTTTCTCCTGTAAATTTGAAGAAATGTGTTTCCCTATACCATACTGTTACCTCGTTTTCTTCTTTCTTTCTGTTAACTACTCTTATACGACTCTTTTTGCGTCTTCGAATTTCTTCTTGTTTCAGGGAAAAAAATGCATGCAGGCTGTATAACCCCCCACCCCCACCCCGTGCAAGCAGATAGCAAGCTCACTCTCGAGAACGTATTTATAAATAACGTAACCATTAGGAAACTATTCGAACGTTAACTGATATAACTGCAGATGAAACAATACTTACAGACGCTAACGAAATATCTATTCTTGTATAAGCTCACAGGCAACAGGTATCTGGTGAGTTATTCACTCTTGCTAACTACGAGCGAGGTCACCGAAACAGAGGGTGGCAAACAGGCGTCTGCTCTACGAAACTAGGGTTAGCAGACGAGGCCACGTCTTCCTGTTATCAATGACGTACGAAATAAGGAGGAACACAGCTTTCATATCAAACTAGATGTATGTTTTGGTCGTGTCATTTCTTGTAGAACACTTTCTCGTCGTGGCCTTCAAGGCCTACGTAAAGGCTTCTCTGCAAGAAGGATAGCTTACCATTGAGGGGAGGAAAAGGGGCGGTGAAATAAACGCGAAAGGGATTAAGCGCGAAACGGTTTATGCTCGAAACGGACTAAGCGCGAAAGAGCATAACCGCAAAACGTAACACAGGGTTAAACGCGAAAGGAATAAGAGCGAAACGGAACAATTGCGAACGGAATAAACGTGAAGGAACAAGCGCGAAAAGTTTAATCACGAAACGGAATAAGCGCGAACGGAATAAACGCGAAGGAATAAGCGCGAAAGGTTTAAGCGCGAAGTGGAATAAGAGGGATAGGAACAACCGCGAAACAGATTAATCGCGAAACCAAAATTCAACACCGGAATAAGTGCGAAACGGATTAAGCGCGAAACCAAAAGTGAACTTTGCAATAAGCGCGAAAGGCACAACTGTGAAACGGATTGAGCGCGAAACAAAATTCAAAACCGGAATAAGCGCGAAATGAACAACCGCGAAACGGATTAAGCGCGAAACCAAAATTGAACACCGGCATAAATGCGAAAGGAAAAACCGCGAAACTGATTAAGTGCGAAACAAAAATTGAACATCGGATTAACCGCGAAGGGAACAGCCGCGAAAGTGATTAATTGCGAAACGAAAATTTAACACCGGAATAAGCGCGAAAGGACCCCACACTTTCTTGTTACGGCCGAAGGTGGAGATAATGTGATCAGCACCACGCCCCTGGCCGCCTTTACACCTCTCCCACCTGAGGTTCCTACAGGTACCCACCTTATACGACGCTGGGTGGGCGCCGGAGACACTTGAACAGGTGGACGAAATTCCAATTCTTCCCAGTCGGTGATCGAACCCAGATCTCTCACTTGGTAATAAAACGCCCTAACGACTGAGCTGCAACGGCACATAGAGTATAGTAGCCTTTGTAATTAAGGCAATAATTATTTTAGCGTTTCGTTCAACGCTTTTAGGCGAATCATTTTCGGACATGTAGCTCTTGTCGGTTCTGCGACTTGGCTTGAGAACAAGCCATATTCTGACGAACAACATTCCACCTCACAAATCACCTGACTTTCCTACATTTCCTGTGTCGGTTGGCTATTGCATGAAAGACGAGTTGTTCTTGAGACAGAGCGAAATACCCGATCACCTAAAGGTGCAATGTGTGTTGCCTACCTTTTCGGCATTATTTATTGCCATTAAAGTCTTATGGGGAAGAACTTTTTTCGACCACTGTACATTTTGTATGTACCGCCGGCCCCTGTGACGGAGTAGTTAGCACTTCGCGCTAAGACGCCAGGGGTCCCTGGTTCGAATCCCGGCCTGGACATGGATATTTGTGAGTATCCATTCATCAATTTCATCATATCATCACTCATCCCTATCTCCGCAAATTAGCCAAAAGTGGCACAAAAAGCGAAGTAAAATAAATCAAATCAAATCAAATCAAAATTATGTAAGTACCGATAACAGTGAAGATTTTTTTTCTTATCTCCATAATTCAAATGAATGATCTTGAATATGCAGATTTTAATATTATAATTTATAACTAGAGAGAGTGATGCTTCCTTGATGAGGGTTATTGAATTATTATTATTATTTATTATTATTAAAGTAGGGTTACAATTAAGTTTAAATTTTCTTTATATTGATTATTTAACTACAAAACAGCTTCTTGCCCTACATGAATTAATATACAATTATGTTATTTGTTCATAAGTATACATAAAATAGAATATCATAAATTTATATAATTGAAAAATATAAGAAATAGAATAAAAATAAACATTTTTGAAGCTACGTTATATGAAGGAGACAATGAGGTAGATGAGGCACGGTGTCAGTATTAATAGAGTAATATCCTAATCTGTAGTTTAAATTTGGCCAATTTCATCCTTTTGTTTGGCTCACGGAGGCTTTACAAATTGATAAGGGCATATTAATATTTGCATTTCAATAATATCTGTTTGGAAAAGTTTTAAAACACACAAGGAACGCACAATTATTGTAAATTCTGCATTAAACTTTCCCATCATAAAAGCGAGAATTTTCACACACTAAAAAATGGTAAAAATTAAGGAATTTGCGCAAACTGAATGTTGAACAATCTTTGCCATTAGCGTGCTTGCACACATAACGTTCTTTTACCGGGGTAGTTTTCCGCTACCCCGACAGCATGTTTTACACACGCACCGACACAATCGGGGTTCTCGCCATGACTTTGGAGGGAAGGCACGAGAGCTTGATGGCTCCTGCCCTGCGTTGCCAACCTCCCGATAAGAAAAAGCTGTTTAATCTGTGAAATTATGTTAAATGCTAATGAATTGTGCTAGGATCTAAATAATAATAACAATGAATTATTATTATTGATAATTAGTAACAGTAATTTATTATTAGATTATTTTTAGGATGATTGTAATTTTAAGTTATGCATCTATTTTTCAAGATGAGATTACAAATGACAAAACCAATACGAGTTTACCACCCCTTAATCAAAGTAGCAAATAATGTCTTAGTACATTTACCAACATTGAAGCTACAGAAAGTTTGAGATGATTCGTATTTCAGACACGTGTACATGTCCGATTCTCTACCTCGCAACGGACCACATCAAAAGAGAGCGGCGTCGTCAACCTAGACAGTTTGAGTAACGCCGGCACGCATTGGATCTGCTATCAAAAACAAGGCGACAAACCCTTCGTCTTCGATTCGTTCGGAGGTAGGCCACCTATAGAGTTGGTGAAGTATTTAGGCTCGGATGTTTATTACAACGACAAAAGAATTCAAGATTTCGACGAAGTTAACTGCTGTCATCTCTGTAATTCCATGCTCAAGCTTTCTAACTAACTAACTCTCTAGTCTTCTTAAACCCGAAGGTGCATGGCTGCAGCAACACAGGCCTTCCATCCGTCCCTATCTTCAGCAAGATCTTCCATCCCTACCGATTTCCTTTAGGTCTATCTCAACGTTGTCCCTCCATCTTCGTCTTGGCCTTCCTAAAGGTCTCTTACCATCAGGTTTCCCAACAAGAATCCTGTAAACTCCTCTTTCCTCTTCCATTCGTGCCACATAGCCTGCCCACCTAAGTCTTCTTGATTAAATTATTCTAATAATATCTGGACATCAATACAAATTATGTACTTCTAAATTATGTAACCTTCTCTACTCACCTGTCTCCTAATCCCTTTTAGGTCCAAATATTTTCCTAAGGATTTTATTTTCAAATACTCTCAATTTATGTTCCTCTTTCAATGTAAGGGACCAAGTTTCACACCCATACAATACTACAGGCAAAATTACTGTTTTGTATATTTTAACTTTTAGTTTCTTCGATATTAAACGAGAAGACAAAAGTTTATGAAGAGAGAAGTAACATGCATTTCCTGAATTAAGCCTGCTTTTTATTTCCTTTTTAATATAATTTTCACTTGTTAATATTACTCCTAAGTATTTGAATTTAGAAACTGGTTCAAACGAGTAGTTATCAATAATTAGATTTTGATTATTACCTAACACTTGGTTTCGGCCTGTAAGCATATATTTAGTTTTCTCTTTGTTAATTTCCAAACCTATCTCTTTAGCAGTTTTGAAAAATATCTTAGCATTATTCTTAAGTGTATTTATATCATCTCCTAATAAGTGTACATCATCTGCATATACTAACAACTGAGTCACACCATTTAATTTTAGTCCTTCCTTAATTTCTTTTACCTTCCTAACAGCGTATTCTAAGGCAAAATTAAAGAGCAATGGAGACAATGGATCTCCTTGTTTTAAACATCATGAATTGTAAATTTGTCAGACACATTAATACCCACACGAATTTTACTTTCTGTTTCACGGGTGCATACTTCTATCATACTAACAAGCTTCTTAGGTATTCCAAACTCGACTAATATATTATATAATTTCTCTCTTTTGACCGAATCATATGCTTTTTTGAAATCAATGAATAGCTGATGGACATTTTGATTATATTCCCACTTTTTTTCAAGTGTCTGAAAAAGGTAATTTTTAAAGACAATGGATAAGATCATTGATATATATTTCCAAAATTAGAACTAGGACGTTTTGATAAATTATAAAGCATGTTTGTTGAATTTATGACATGACTGCTGGCCTTACTCCCACATGCCCAGCAGAGGTGGGCAATTACCTAACCATTTACAGGGTGCCTGTGGTAAGCATGACAAAACAACAGTTGTTGTTGTTGTAGCTTTCCATGACTGGGTTCTATTACTCATTCATAGCTCCCCAATTTCCTCATCATGGTGGCTGTTGTAGCATGTACCTGTTTAATTTTCATGCATCTGAAACAACTATGAATGATTAATAAAAAATGTGTAATTCCTTATTCAAGGAAATGAAAATGGACTGTCTTCAATTGAAAATCTGTTTGGTTCTATCCTACATATTTATTTACTTATGGGTCTTAACACGTTTCGTGCATCACCCAAACAACATCCATGTATTTCCTTGTACCTTGTATTTACTTTGTATATGGCTTTAATGTCATTGTATTTAGGGATGTGACGACCTCATCGCCCAGTGACTTGTTCACTACAGTTTAGCTCAAGCTTTCGTTTGGAATCAATAATGTGACTTTCCAAAATTTCCAGAAAGCGCTGTGGCTTTTGAGGCTTTCATCCGTGTAGTTAGACTTAGGTCTTGAAACTAAAACTTCACGATGACATAATTTATCCAAAATCCTTTACAAAATGTACCTGCTTCCAAACGTTAATGCACACAACACGATCACAGTCGGCAACAAAAAGCTAACCATCACACCCGGGCAGTATACTTTGCAAGCCGAACTGCCGAGTAGTTTGCTGCTCTCGCAAAATTCCATCACACAACGGAGACCATGGACCCAGGTGCCATAGGCGAACGTTTAGGTTTCGAGAATGACACCATGCTGAAGCCGGGCGTGAAGCATGTTAGCACCTTCATTCCAAAATTTTTGGTCATCGAAACATTGAATGTGCATTGCAACGTAGCCGAAGGTATGAAGCCTCCCGGTGGCGCAGTGGTAGCGTCGTCGCCTTGTAATCAAGGGGTGCTGCGTTCGATACCCGGTGGAGGCACATAGTGGTTCGGATCCCACTTTAAACTGTAGGTCCAGTTCCGATTAGCCTTACTGTGCATAAAGTGAACTAAAAACACCAACTCAAACCAAATCAAATAGAAGGTATGATTCATTACTTCTGATTATAATGGGATTGGCAGTCACAAAGAGACAGGCATAATCGCAATTTTCAAACCGAGCTTCGAAATCATGGAACTGATCATCTTTACGCCCTCTTCGCCGAATTACTTCGCCTTATGGCTCAATCGCATCGATTAGATATAATTGGTCGTCAGCAACGGAAAGGGGAAAGTGGTGGGTTTTGCCGGACCAACAACGACAACCGTGATAGAAATTAAATAACAATGGAGCAAATTGAAAGTTACGAGTTGCGGTCGATCCCTCTGAACAGGCGCACGTTCGCCAATCTCAACGAACCGAACAGGGAGATCAAATTCGACGTAGACAGCAGAGATGGCTTCGTTCATCCTCACAGGACCGATCTGTGCATTAAATTTGATGTGGTCAAAATAGACAGCCGCGGTGTATATCCAGCAAATATGAATCTGAAATTCATCAACAATTTTGTGCCTCATCTGTTCTCCCGAGTCGAAATCAGGAAGCATGCACCTCATAGACTATCCTTCTTATCCTTCGACAACAGTTTGCACGCTAAAGTTGTCCAAAGCGGATGACACTTCTTTCCAAGCAGGTGGATTCGAAGTGGGGACAGCGCTGAATGCCAAGAGCCACACGATGATGTTGCCAATGCGATTGATGTTTGGTTTCTTCTCAGATTTCAAGGAGATCATGTGGAAAGAAGGCTTGCTTTTTACATTCAGGAGAGCTCCCCGTGACAACAATGTTCTGATGTGCATTGAATGTACATTGAATGCAGATGAAACATCTGTGTCTGGAACTCTACCGGAAGCTTCAAAATACATCATCAAGTCTCTAGAATTGCGCATGCCGGTCGAGGAATACGTACGCTCTCGAACTCAAATCTGACATTCTCAAAAACTCCAACAATTTCCATCGAATTTCACTCTTACCAAAGTGTACAGAAGCCGGTTTCCGGCAACCACTTCGCATTCCATGTCACGACACAGTTCAAGAGCATCCAATATGATATGTGAAATTTTGTTGTGGTGCTTTTGAAACAGGGAGAGATAATAACGAGGAGAAGTGTTCCAGTATATTCGATGATTGACAGCTCAAAAATATTCTTAAAAATAGTGGCAATGAAACATGTCCAAGCCAACATACAGGATAGAGATTACCTAAAACTTCATGAAGCATACACTGTATAGAAGAGAGTTACAAACAGCAGCACCAACATGTATTAAATACCTGATGAATTTATGGGGCGAAGACCAATGTTTGTCATCAACACCTCGAAAAGGAAGCAGGTTGTGGTGAATGACCAAGCAAATATAAAGGTGGTGTGCGAGTCCCACAATGCGGTACCTTACACACAGTGTGAAGTGCCCTGTTGATAGGGGGAAAATCAATTGTGTGAATTATGAAAGAATCATAGAACAATTTTAAACAAAAACACCTTGGCAATAATAAATACTACACCAACACACACAACATATGTGCTGGTTCCCCAAGATATTATTTTTATCTATCATGAGCATTCGGCACAATCCTTCGAGACATTCAGAAGGCAGTGAACCCAAGGCAGTGTTTGAATTCTACATGAGAGAAAGCGCCTCTTGTCATCATGGGGGTTCAGAGCAAGCTTCGTCACCATGTTGGTGGTCAGCACACTTTGCATTCGCCGCTATGTGTTCAATATTGACGATTATGTAGGGATACACTCCACATAATCCTCGAATGTGAGTTTGTTCTCCTACCCACACCCTTGGTCTTCTTGGTGATGCAATCGTCAGCTCAAACAGCATACATCTTGGCCCGTAGTCCAGCAAACTCAAAATGATGTCGCTATTCGTTTCATCTTGCAGTTTGCTTGGCACTATCTTGTTGCGAGCTGGGATATTGACTCTGTTTGGCTGTTGGTAGGCACAGGTGTCGAAATAATCAAGCACAGGGGAAGCTTTTATATCCTCTACGCAGTTCTCGAGTTTGGATATTGTATATGAAGTTGTATGTGTCCATGTAGAGCAAGGAGATGCAATTGTTGTAGAGGGGCTTCATGACATTATAATGGAGCTCGAACATGAGCTGTTTGGATAGGTTCACGACTGCAACCCAAACTTCTTTGAAGATAATGATCTTGTCCAAATGCACCAAAGCCAACTGCTCAGTGTATATTTTGCGGGTCTTGACTGTCGGCCTTGCTACCAGCTTTCGGAATTTCTTGTCATCGGGCACGAGCTTCACATCGATGCGCTTCCTCACATTGTCCATGGTCTTCCAATACACAGCATTGTTCATTAGCTTGAAGATATCCTTGACCAAATCGGAAGAAGCAGCCTTTCGATGACGAGAGTTGATATAGAATTTCAACCACTCCGACTGTTGGAACCTCAGGACCCGTTGAACATCGCATATCCGAACCCCTCGCTCCATCAAAATAGGACATTTCTATAGTGTACAACATATCGTTTTTTGGGCTCAGTGGTCATCAGAAGCTTGGATTGATCCGGGCCAGGTGGCCATTTGTATTACCTTGCAGTCGGCAGATTGCTGGACACAGCATGTAACTGCTTCGGGAATTCCAAATCGACCTCGTCGAAGAAGTCATGTTTGCTATCATCGAAATTAGCGATATCTATTGTGGTAGGAACAATCCACTCGAACCCACCATGGGGAAGCTTCCTGCATCATGAAATGACCACACAGATTGTTGACATCCACATGGAATATGTCTTTGGAGGGTTGGGTAGGATCATATTGCCCGGTCATGTGCTTATCGTTGGCTTCGTATATCGCTGCTGGCACTGCGCCATACCGCCTCTGACAGCTCAAGAAACAGCAGCATTTCGACATCCAAGAAGAGTTCCAACTTGATATTTGTTAGCTGTAACATCGACGACCAAGATAAACCTGGAAAACTCAGAAATATGCAGGATCTAACTGATATATGCCCACGGTCATTTTCCGGAAAGTCTGAAACACATGAGCAAGGATGTGCTACATCGAGCTTCAGGTATGCATCATGGTAATCGCCCAGTGTATCGCATGCTGGTAATACTCCTCTGAGATGCCTCACCCTTTAAGATGGCAGTAGCATTTCACCCCCGTTGAAGTCGATATATCAATTGATTTGTGAGATATCAATGAAAGATCAATTGATGACTTAGGTGTGGGGGCAAGCTGTGTAGGGTGGTGAGAATGTTTTGAGTGTTTTGATTGGTGTGACGTCATAAAATAGGCGTCGTTTGGTTTTGTTCGGAGGATTTTGATTGGTTAACTGAGAGGAGGTTGGGAAGAAGGAAATGTGGCTGACAGTTTTTCGTTGACGGTTGGTTTTCTTGGAATTGTGATATGTGTTTCCGCTGTTTAAGGAGCTTGCGTTGATGAGTTTGAAATTCTGGGAATTGGGTGTGATAAGAGTATGGGTTTAATTGGTTGATGGGGAGGAGAAAGCGTTTCCAGGGTTTGAGGAAAGATGGCGTAGATGAATTCTGGGAATTGAGAGGAGGAAATGTGGATGTTTTTCGGTACGGTTTGTTTTCTAGGAATTGTGATATGCGTTTCGGGTTTGAGGTGAGAAATACCAGAAATGCTGTTCCTATGCTGGTTGCTGTTTGAGGAGATAATGTTAACGTTGTTCTTTTTCTTCTTTTGATGGTGGTAAGAGCATTGTTTTCTGGGAATGGGGGATGCGAAAAACGTTATTCTTTTTATTTTGTTTGTGATAAAGATGGAACGTCGACTGTTAATAGAAAGTAACATGAGACGGTTGAAGAAGAGAAGAAAAACGGTTGGGTGTAACCTTCTAGGAATTTTGCCTGTTTGAAATATTTTTAATGGAAAACGTGATGTAGGAAAAAGAGAGGAACATAATATATTCAAAAATATGAAATATTTGGAGGAATCTCTAATGGGTTATGTACCACTCAGGATAAAAGGGAATTGGAGGAATATTCACCATTACGGTTATATAAATTTTGGGATAAAAGGTAACATGTATAAATGGGGTGCGACAAAAAATAATTAGTAGAAGTAATTATTGAGGGACATACTACATTTTTGGAAAGGAGTTCAACTTTATTGGTATACCAAAAATATTGGAAAAGGGTAAGGGTGTTATTGGTTGGATTTAAAATATTGTGAGGCGGTGGAGATTTTTGAAAATGTCATGTGATATTGAGAGGTGGATGGATATTAAACACCACCAAGTTTGAGTTTGATGTTTTCAAAACCTTTCTAAATATAATTGAGATGATATTCCCTTATTTCCATATATGTTTCTTACAAATGGAGAGTACTTTCTTGTGCATAAACGATTTCGTAAGAATTATGCAATTCAGTTAAGGATACAGCTACTTGACATATAAAAGATGTCCTAATAGGGTTATAATTAATTTTTCACGAGTCCCTGTTATACCCATATAATTCTAGGAAAATTTCCATAATATGTTCCAAACAGGAAACATCTTTTGTACATTCCAATAACAACCAGAAAATGTAAAAAAAAAAAACTAAAAAAAATCTTTTTCATATCTAAATCGCGTCCAGAAAAGATCCAAATGTAGTCGAAAATGTACTTTTTGTATGCACATAATATCCAAAGTACGTACAAAAATGTCTAACTAAATCATATTGTCCAAATAAGTCCCACTTTGTGTCCAAAACATTCCAAATGTGATCTCGAATTGCCCATTACACATCCAAGTCTGGATATCCCCTTGGCCCTGTCCCAAATACCCTATATGTGCGTAAAACGGAAATTAAACAGCAATCGAACCAATCACCCTAAATATGTTGAAGTGAAGATATGAAGGGCTCGGTGCAATAAGGAGCTAACCCTCACTTCTGTCAAAATTGAGATACACCGTACAGTACGTGCGGCATGAACGTCTGCTGCATTCACCAAGAGGTGGTGCTGGTGCTGTGTCACATTCGCGCGCAATCACATGTTACCCTTCTTCGAAAGGAACGTACGAACGGAAAGTTCTGTGCAACAAGGTGTCAAGCCACAGGAAAATGTCGGATAACGAGGAAGGTCTGCAGCACCTCCTCATATATTTGTGATTCTGATGAGGAAAATTGCCCTCTGTGCGGTGACAACAGCTTTGGTGACCCAAACTATGTGTGTGGAGTGTCGAGCAGCGAAAGCACCGACTCTGAGGTAAGAAAAAAGTTTTTATTTTTGGTATTTTTTGAAAATGTTGGTTAACACCTTATTGTCTCAGACTTGGGCACGGTGAAAACGGTTGGTAAGTGTGCGTCGTGATGTGCATGTTAATGCGCAAATCAGCTCACTATGCATTCGTCAGGCCTCTTGCAAGTTGGTACAGTAAAATCATGAACTTATTCTGATGACAACTGCTGCTAACATAATGAATGTAGGTTACCTCCATATTGCTGAAATGATTAATCACGAAGAAATCGACATGACACACGTACATGGTTCCCTAATAATGACAAATTCTGACAACATACCATCAAGGACTTTGCGATAAATCGTATAGAATAGGAAAGGTGGCCTCCCGGATGGCGCAGTGGTAGCGTCGTCGTCTTGTAATCAAGGGGTCCCGGGTGCAATTCCCGGTGGAGGCACATAGTGGTTCGGATTCCACTTTAAACTGTAGGTCTAGTCCTGATTAGCCTTACTGTACATAAAGTAGACTTAAGACAACAAATCAATCAGTCAATCAACAGGAAAGGTATTGTAGAAATAATGTAAAGATAAATAATCAGAATTGTTTTGTCATTTGCAAAAATGATGTGTTTCGAAAATTTCTGTTCGTCGAGTGTATTGGACTGTTATTGCTTAGTCCTAGTTTACAGTTTCAAATAAATGTGTTACTCTGATCCATTTCAGAATAACCTTCACATCACAAGGACAACAGAGCGATCTCCTGTGAAACATCCTTCAGCCAGAAAGAGACAATGCGACCAAGATAACTGGGAGAGAGTGAAACGTAAGAGAAGAAGAAATAAAGGGGAGCAGCACACATCCGGGCACACAAAGGATGTTGTTCCAGCCAGTAAGATAGGTGAGAAATGTACTTGTCCAAAGAAATGCTGGAACAAAATTAAGGGGGATGCAGAGTTCATTTTTCACACATTCTAGGACTTGGCTGATTATGCAACACAGAACCCATACCCCATACAAAATATTAGAATTCAGAATACGAAACATTCCTACACAAAGGGACAATCTTTCAGGAGGTCATTCATATTTTTCTATAATATATAATATACAACAGATGAATGGGCAGACATGATCAGCAGTGCAAAGAGAAAGATGAAACTTCATGTAACACGCATGCAGCAAACTGACTTCAAGGATCTCACACTACTTGTGGCATCAATTACCAAGAAAACCACCACAGAGGGTAAGGAGCCCCTCAAGTTTAAAGAGGCTGCGGTGTTCATGATTGAATCCGCTACTCGCCATATTCTGCATGAGAGTTATTCATACCAGAAAGAAGCGCCAGTATGGGCTAGGTGCACCCTAAATAAAAGAGGCCGTCCACTGCCAGATGTACCCCTAAGTGATTTGCCATGCATGTACAGTGTCTCTCAAAAGTTTTAGGACAACGACATTTTAAACTAGGCAACCCAATTAACACAAGCCGTTGGTGGGTTGCGTGCAGAGTTAGGCTCAATTTCAGGGTTGCCACATGCATAATAGATATTTATAAAATACGCGAAAGAAATATAAACAAGTATTATTGTATAAAATTATTAAAAATATCACTATTATATCGCAAATGACAAAATTCTTTCTGAAAGAAAAAAATAGGTTTTCTAGTATTTAATCGCTGATGAGTCTACAGTAAGGCAAGAGGTGAGAGGAAACGAAAGGTTACAAAGGAGAGGAGAAAGAGAAAGCGAAAGGAGAAGAGGAAAAGTAGAGGAGAGAAGAAAGATAGGATAGACGAGGAGAGGAGATGTAGTGAGGAGAATGGAAAAAGATTCGAGGGGAGATGAGGAAAAAAGAACAAAGAAGAGGAAAACGAGAGGAGAGGAGAGGAGAGGAGGAGACGAGAAGAGGGAAGTTGAGAGTAGAGTAAAGGAGAGAAAAAGAGAAGAACGAACAAAGAGAGAATAGTGCAGTGGAGTCGGAAATCGAAAACAGGAAAGGAGATAAGAGGAGTGGAGAAGAGTGGGATGGAGATAAGATGCGAGAAAAGTAGGGAAGGCGATATGAGATAAAAGCAGAACGGAAAGAGGGGAAAGAAGACGGAGAAGGAACTGGAGAGAAGAGGTAGTTGCAGAAAATATCGTCTGAGCGTCAAGAATGGATGCATTGGTCAAATTATCGACATTGAACATTCAATAACATTTTGAAATATATTGGAGAATATATTAGATCGGTGCGAAATACCTTTTGGCTGAGTTCAGAGCGAATTAAAATCTTCCATGTAAGATCTTTGATTTTACCTGCGATTACACCACTAAAAAAATGAACGTAATTTTTAATATTTATAAGAATTATTCAATTTTTCTCCACTTCTTGGTTCGTTGAAATGGAGATTTTGTAATTCAATATTTCCCCGACCCCCATCGTTAATTCCAAACTGAATCATTCCGTTTCACACGGCGTGGACAATGAACACATTGGGATATGTCTAAAACTTACGAAAACTTTCTGCCACCGGAAGGGTTTGAACCTACGACCATCAGATTGACAATCCTGAACGGTAGCCACTACCCTACAAGCTTCAGCTGCTTAAACGAGGTAGAAGAACCACTACACCACGCCTTTACCTTCGAATGAAACAACATTTTTTTTAAAGTATTCTGTCCCTCCAATATTGTAAATGTCGTTTGGTATACGTGTAGTTGAACTTTTACTTTAATTTTGATTTGCTTTCTTGTAGTATAACCGATATCTTCGAGAAATAATTTTCGAAGTGATTAAAAACGAGAATATTGGTAGTTGTGAAATTGCGAGTTATTTCTTCTAACTTATTATTGTGATTAGACATTACGTACTAATGGAAAATATCTAGAGTCTTCTCACCTGCTCCAGAGATAAGTGGGACAGAGTGTAGTTCTCATACATGTAGCAAGTAAAGAAACTTATCCCAGAATGAAAATTCCACATAGTTTTAAAACGTTTGTTTAAGCAATGAATAACTGGAAACGGATCACACATAATTCCCTTGCTAAAATTAATTTCAAGACATTTCATATCTATTCACCATATTCCAAGTTATAAGGAACTATTTCGTACATGTTCATGAAACCGTTATAAAATTACAAATAAAATATATTCACAAGCTTAGATATACTAATACGAAGAAAGAAATTCAGAGTTAAATTTCAAATGCATGTGTATAAAGTAATTCTAGAAGTACAGAGCTATATCTCAGTATTTAACTTCTTTTTTGCAGATAACGTTTACAATATTGATGCGACAGAATAATTAGGAACAGCAGCTCCAAGAAAACAAAGGGCGTAGTGTATTGGTTAGAGTTTTGAAAGCATTACGATCCCACGTTCGATCCTCCATACTAGATGTTCCTTAAAAAAGAATCCCTTCCATTAAACAAGAGCATGGTAACATTATTTGTAATAGCAGTATATAGTGGCTACATTGGTCTGCATATGGAATTTATATAAAAAAATAAACAAATAAATGAATTGACACACGTTCAACGGGATATTTTTATATATAAGATCATGAATTATGATACTCTAACGATAATTGTGTACTGCTTCAAAGACATTGACAAATATTAATGAAATAACTATTTATATGTGTGGCAATTCAGGACATACTAATTTTACCCCTTTTCCCACTTGAGTTCAATGCAAGGATGTGTAAAAATTTCAATTTTGCTCTTGTATAAATGAATCTGTTTCTTGCGCAAAAGTCTTCAAGCTGCAATATTGGGTGGTTTTAGTTTTATAATCATTGATGTAAGGCTACCAGACGTCCGATTCACCGATTTAGTCAGGATAGGGCGTTATTTTCAATCCCTGTCCCGACTTTTTCGAACTGCAATCGTGATGCGAAAATGTCTCTTTATTATTGTTTTTTTGTTAACTCACAATTAGACATGTTCTTTATTGTATGAATAATTCTAAGTACGCAACATAGAATTATCATGACTTTTTAATGGCGCTCGCAGTATTTGAACTATTTTGTAATATCTGTCTGTCTGTCTGCCTGTCTCTCTGGTCTACGTCAATGACAGAAATGCAAGCAATATTCTTATTTATTTTTAACCCAATTAAAGGAAAGTGTAAGCATTTAAAAGAAATAAGAAAGATCATCAGTGTTGCTCTTCCTTAGAAATTGTTGTTCTTCGAGGAAGAAAAATTAGAAGGATTTAGTCCAGCACCTTAACACAGTGTCCCACGAGTCTCTCTTGACTAATACTGTCAAATGTGACATGATTTTATGAATAAAATTTTCCGCCTGTTTACTGTTTACGTATAACGTTGCACAGATTTGGTAGTTCGCACACGGTGTAATTATTTCGTGTTATCTTACGCAACAGCAAATACATTTCATAAGACTGTTCTGGACACAAGACTTGCATCAGTAAACAAGCATTTTGTCTGTTACAGTATCACAGGAAAATAACATCGTCCTGTAATGTTCAAGCCTCTAGATATTTTCCATTAGTACGTAATGTCTAATCACAATAATAAGTTAGAAGAAATAACTCGCAATTTCACAACTACCAATATTCTCGTTTTTAATCACTTCGAAAATTATTTCTCGAAGATATCGGTTATACTACAAGAAAGCAAATCAAAATTAAAGTAAAAGTTCAACTACACGTATACCAAACGACATTTACAATATTGGAGGGACAGAATACTTTAAAAAAAATGTTGTTTCATTCGAAGGTAAAGGCGTGGTGTAGTGGTTCTTCTACCTCGTTTAAGCAGCTGAAGCTTGTAGGGTAGTGGCTACCGTTCAGGATTGTCAATCTGATGGTCGTAGGTTCAAACCCTTCCGGTGGCAGAAAGTTTTCGTAAGTTTTAGACATATCCCATTGTGTTCATTGTCCACGCCGTGTGAAACGGAATGATTCAGTTTGGAATTAACGATGGGGGTCGGGGAAATATTGAATTACAAAATCTCCATTTCAACGAACCGAGAAGTGGAGAAAAATTGAATAATTCTTATAAATATTAAAAATTACGTTCATTTTTTTAGTGGTGTAATCGCAGGTAAAATCAAAGATCTTACATGGAAGATTTTAATTCGCTCTGAACTCAGCCAAAAGGTATTTCGCACCGATCTAATATATTCTCCAATATATTTCAAAATGTTATTGAATGTTCAATGTCGATAATTTGACCAATGCATCCATTCTTGACGCTCAGACGATATTTTCTGCAACTACCTCTTCTCTCCAGTTCCTTCTCCGTCTTCTTTCCCCTCTTTCCGTTCTGCTTTTATCTCATATCGCCTTCCCTACTTTTCTCGCATCTTATCTCCATCCCACTCTTCTCCACTCCTCTTATCTCCTTTCCTGTTTTCGATTTCCGACTCCACTGCACTATTCTCTCTTTGTTCGTTCTTCTCTTTTTCTCTCCTTTACTCTACTCTCAACTTCCCTCTTCTCGTCTCCTCCTCTCCTCTCCTCTCCTCTCTTTTTCCTCTTCTTTGTTCTTTTTTCCTCATCTCCCCTCGAATCTTTTTCCATTCTCCTCACTACATCTCCTCTCCTCGTCTATCCTATCTTTCTTCTCTCCTCTACTTTTCCTCTTCTCCTTTCGCTTTCTCTTTCTCCTCTCCTTTGTAACCTTTCGTTTCCTCTCACCTCTTGCCTTACTGTAGACTCATCAGCGATTAAATACTAGAAAACCTATTTTTTTCTTTCAGAAAGAATTTTGTCATTTGCGATATAATAGTGATATTTTTAATAATTTTATACAATAATACTTGTTTATATTTCTTTCGCGTATTTTATAAATATCTATTATGCATGTGGCAACCCTGAAATTGAGCCTAACTCTGCACGCAACCCACCAACGGCTTGTGTTAATTGGGTTGCCTAGTTTAAAATGTCGTTGTCCTAAAACTTTTGAGAGACACTGTACAAGGAACAGATTCCCATAGATGTCCGGAAATATTCAGACATAATGTCCCTGTTGGAATTCATACCTCCAAAATACCATAATTTTTATCTCAGACTTGTTCCGACGGAAGTAGCTGCCGATGATAGTGCAGAAATTCTGGATGGACTTGATGACTGATACGTGAGGAGGGTCTGGATCAGTTGAATTCAGAATAGTTTGTGCTACCTGCATTCATATGCCACTATTTGGTGTCAGTGTTGAGAATATTTCGGCTGGCACTGAATATGAATTAAACTTGTATGTCATTTTCTTCTACCTATAAAATTAACTTTGATTTTTCATTCTTAAGTATATTTTTTTGTTCACAATATAATGGTCATGCATTCCTGTTTGTTGTTATTCCACAGAACTGACACCGAAGATTGTGATGCAATAAGGATGTAACCAACAATGGGAACCAATGATCTGAAAAAACCTAATTTAATCATCTTTGCAATAATTGTACCACATTTGAATGTGTACATGTAAACTCGGAACCTCAGACATGCTCTTGGAATCAAATATACGACAATACAAACAAAACGCAGATTTATGGATTTTTTCAAACTTTCAAATGCTAATATCTCAAAAACAACTTTTTGAGAGTTAGCTCCTTCTTGCACCGAGCCCTTCATATATTTGCTTCATTATTGAATGGAAAAGAAATGCGTCAGTGTTCGGTGATTTTGTAGAAAACATATAGAGAGCGCAATATGTACCTTCGCATTTGTCGTTAACATTCTGTTTCGCCACCCACTTTTTGCCACTTTTGCCCCCACAGTATGCTAAACCTCACCTACGAGGAAAAAGTAAACTGTCTTTGCCCGCCAGTTTTGGCACTTTGCCCACCTAGTTTAGATGCCCCCCAGTTTTGGCACTTTTCCCTCCTACTTTTGGAACCTAATCGCCGCCACTGCGAGAAACCTATACGAAAGTACCAGTATTTTAACAAAGAATGTATAGAGAAATATCTAAAAAAAAATGTAGTATGAGTTGAAGTAATAAAACAATTTGTACATACAAGTAAATGTTATTATTGTATCGAAATAGATAGATGTAATATACGTACAAAATTCTCTCCCTCCATCAATGCAACACTGTACCAGTAACGACGTTACGGAAGAATAAAAACTCTGCAGTGATGATCACGACGCATACATATCAGTTCTCTGTAGGGTTTAGTCATTAACGGAACGGATGCAACTTCCTTGCTGATTATGCATGCCAAATATGACCAACCACAACTTCCTCTTTGAGTCTGCGTGCAAGAGATAACTTTAAATTCGGTGTAGGATTTAGTCATTTTCGGAACGGATGTTCGCTTTCTCTTATGCATCGAATGCGTTCGATGCAATCAGAGACGAATTTGTAAGGCGCGTAGGCTATTGTTTTCATCGGGTATCGAAGTAGTGTTTTGAGAGGCATAAGATACAAGCCATTAGCACGGTTGCGTGTCACCATCGGGTATCGAAGAAGGGACCACCTTGATCATAACGTGACGAAATTAACATTACCTATACTTATGTTCTTTACCGCTAGAGGCCTCCCAGACTGCGCAGTGGCAGCAGTTTCGTCGTCTTGTAATCAAAGGGCCCCGGGTTTGATACCCAGTGGAAGCACATAGTGGTTCGGATCCCACTTTAAACTGTAGGTCAAGTCCCGGTTAGCCTTACTGTGCATAAAGTGTACTTAAAACACCAACTCAATCAATCTTTACCACTATTCCTTTATCTTCGCGATTATCCAAATGTGGTAAAACATAGATCACATGACATCACAAAATATAACTTATATAAAAATTCATATGCGTCCTTTTGCCTTTGCAATTTGTTTCACAGTATGGCATGCCATTACTCCATTTTGCACCAAATATTACTTAAGTGACAACAAATCCGTCATGATACATTTTTCAATTACCAACCATCCCATTTGTAATAATAAATCACATTACGTGTAGAAACTGTTCAATTTCCAAACAAATAATTCGCCCTGGAACATTTTCAGATGATAATTCATGCTCAATCTTGTAAAAAAGTATGTTCTCTGATCAAATCCAACACACGCCCAATTTATACTTCCATTGACTCCCAACTGTTTTCCCTAATCTCCATTAAATCCTCCAGATTGTTCCTACGGTTTTTCATATTAAGGTACGAAAAGGGCATATAACGAATGTCATCAAGTATCGAACCAGGGACCCCTCTAATATTTTCAGACTTGTCGTCAAGAGTCAGTTTTCTGCTAATCAAAGGTTTTGTGTTGTGTTGTGTTTAATTGTTTTATCGCAGATCTGTGCGAATCTAATGGAAAAGAAGAAAGGATATAATCTGAGAGATTTCAAAAAATGTAATACGCCCTGGAACATTTTTGGATACTATTTCATTCTCAACCTTGAAAAACGTTTGTTCAATGTTCAATTCCAATCCCCACCAACTTCTTTACTCTCTTCCATTCTCAACATTTTCCCCCTATGAACATTAAAAGCCCAACCCCAAATTGTTCCAACGATTTTTTTTACCAAAATATGAAATAGGTAAATGATGCGAATTTGAGATGTTCGTAGGCGAATGCTCCATCGAGTTTCAAATTTGTCTTCGAGAGTCAGTTTACTGTTCAGTTATCTGCTCGACAAATGATTCGTATTGTGTTTATTGCTTTGTCGCAGCTCTGTGTGAATCTAAAGAGAAGAAAACAGCAGTGAAGGATATACTCTGAGTGAAAAAAGGGAGGGAGTGTCTTTCTCTCTTATGTTTCTTTCGGTTTGTTTTATCAAACTTTGTATTTTATTTATTTTTCTCTCCTTTCTAGTCACGATATAAAAGAGGAAATAAGACAAAAGGAGGGAATTTGTATATCTCTTTATTTTCTGCTCTGTTCCTCTATCTCTTTGACTCTTTCTCTGTATCGTTCTTTCCTTTTTCACTGTCGCACATGGAAAAGCAACAGCTTTCCTCGGTTTGGACTTACAATAACATTGCTTACAGGGAATATTGGGCACAACATGCGGACATTACTGTTACTTGTATGCTTATTACAAAGTGCGTCATGTTACAACCAAGGATTTCACTCAGACATTTCCATCCGACATCAGTAAAGATGGATATATCCTACACAGTTTCCGTCAAATCTTCAAATGTTTAGCACAATGCAGGTGCCCTAGAGGGGAACAAATGTGTCGTTCTATCCAAGGAATCCGCGATTGTGTCATGCAAAAATTTATATAAAATGTGTGCTGCTGTTTCTTTCTCTCAGTATCATCGAGGCAGCTCTAGTGAAAAAACAAGATGGCACCCGTGTGGTTTCTGCAACGGAAAAACACGACAAACTTGTGAAACGTATGGCCGATCAGGATGGTGCTTCCAAACGTAAAATTCACAAACATGTGCAACCCATCAAAATCGAAACTGTTACTATCATGAACGAAACAGACGACGAGGGAATGGATGTGGGAACGGACAGTGATTTCACAGAAAATCGTATTGAAAATAGCTTTTCCACAGACAGGATCGAGTGTCCTGAACTACATGACGTAGAGGCATGTTTAGATCTTTACCTTGCAAACACATATTTTCTGAACAAAGATAAAAACAAGTACGTAGCAATAGGATATGGAAAGCTATCCTCTTTCCATTTGGTATGGGTGTTTTCGCAACAGGGGCGATCACCAGTACGCATCGATTCTTCACAAATTAGAGAACTGTGTGCTTTGAAATCTGACTTTCTAAAGTACATTGAAACCGGTGGACGATTCTCTTCTATGGTTACAGGAAATATCACTATTAGTGGTGTAAATTTTTCGGGAAACGTTGTATTTCGATGTATCAACATTTTTCACCAGATGCTTTTATTTTCACAGCCTCTGAACTATACTTATTTTTGTGTAAACTTCTTAGACCTCTACAAAAATTAATGAACGAACGTTATCATAAATTGCAACCCCATATGGAGGCTTTGGTACATTGTATCAAAAATCAATATGTTTTGTTTCAGAAAGAAAGGAAGTTCCAGAGAACTAATAAAAACTATTTTCACGTTCCTTGGTACAACGAATTGATGATTGAAATATATCTTCAGAATAATCTGGGTCACAAATTGACATTTTAAATAAGTTCAGTTACTCCTTATGCATTTGATGTTGAAAACTATTGTAATTGTAAATCTATTTCACATTGTAAATGAAACATTGTTATTTTTATGTATTGTAAATAACCATTCTGATATTGTACACCTTATATATTCATATTATAAATTGTAAATAAAACATTTGAAAATTTTCAAAATCTTTTATTTCTTCTACTTATTACAATAGAAATTTTATATCTTCCAGACATTTTCAACTACACAGGTTGTTTTTACATTTTGACATTTGCTATTTTCTTTGAGTTTTTCCTGAAGTCTTTTTCACACTATTCAATTTTGGACATTCAAGTTCTTCGATGTGACGTACAGATATTTTACCCATACGTTTTTCTCCAATAAATTTTTCCAACCCTTTTTACTTTCTCCATACCTTTGACGTACACTTCTTGTTTCACTAGCACAAAATATAAAAGGTCTTCTAATTTCTCATACGGTAGCCACCCATCTCCCCAGTTGAGGCCGTGTTTGTTGGTACGGAGCCAATAATTCACTCGGCGATACTTTTCACTCAAAAGGTGTAAACCATATGGGGATTTCACTAAACAGTCGAATGCACTGTCAAATGGAAATTTTAAAATCCAAACTTCTTTCCACACAAATTCTCCTTCCGCTCCTCGAAGACCCTGAACGTCCAAAAAACAAACATCTATTTTGTTCAACAGGTAAAAACTGTCACAGAATCCACCCTAGGTTTATCGGACGTTTTCTCAGGAGTTTCTACACTGTCGCAATACTTGCAACTCTTGGAGTTACGATGTATCGCTGCAACACTCTTTATAAAAGGACAATGTGGTATCAACAGAATCGGACAATCTTTGGATGTCCAATCGCAAAGTCCATACGAACAATGAAAACACAATACCCTGTCTCTAAAGCCTGAATAGTAAAATCCTGCAGTCACTAATTCTTAAGAAGTCTGACATAATCCTATAGGCCACTTTCTGTACGTTCTGATCTCGAATTCACTGATACGTAACTAATACCATACGGCTCGGCGCGAGTTTTGCAATCGTGGTAAGTAAACACTCTCATATGTCACAAAACGAAAAGTAATCGGATACTGCAGGTGACGGCATATCCTGATATCGGCGATAAAGGTACAGCCAGAATATCCTCAGGATCGTAAGGGAACAGTGATCTGCGAACACTGAAACCTTCGGGAGGTACCACAGGGAAACATGGATGTTCTAATTTATGTAACAAAGGACGATCACAGCCAGAACACCACAAGGAATTTCTGTTCGCCAACAAAAAGAAACACACTCTTTCACTCTCTCCTTCAAAGCTTCGTTGATCTTGTCCTCTTCCTTCCTGCCACGTAGTTCGAACATACACCCGTGACTTGGAAATCCTGTTCTCTCGTCCGCTCTTCTATTTCCTTCAACGTATCGCAGTGATAATGAACTCCTTTTTCTAATTCGTTGAACAGGTAATATCTACACCAGGGAGATTCACGTATCGCTACATACAGAAACGGGAAATAACTCAGCAGCGATGCAGGGTGTTCGATCGTTGTCCAGGTCGCCGAAAGATCGAACAAGTTCCCAGAACTCCTCGTAGCTTGTCTCGTAGAAATTCACACCATTAGCAGACAGTCTTGTACCACACACATCCATTCTCAAACATGATCCTCTTATCTTGTGTCTCTTCTATTTTCTCCTACGTCATTTTTCCAATAAACATATTTGAAACAGTCAATACTCATAGAAGGCTACGTCCACAAAATGTTCAGACATGTTCTTGTATGTTCAAACATGGTCTGATATGTTCACACATGTTCCTTTTCAAACAACCCATTTGGGCCTCCCCGATGGCGCAGTGGTAGCGTCGTCGCCTTGTAATCAAGGGGTCCTGGGTTCGATACCCGCTGGAGGCACAAGTGGTTCGGATCCCACTTTAAACTGTAGGTCCAGTCCCGATTAGCCTTACTGTGCATAAAGTGGACTTAAAACAACAAATCAATCCAAATCAAACAACCCATTTCTAACATACAGCTCACTGATTCCATTTCGGTTGTTTCTATGTAATCTTCTCGGAAATAGTTAACCATCTTCACCAGATGTTTTCCTGACTGATATGAAAGCTCATCGTTAATTGAAGACTAAAATTGGTAAACGCTGTAAGTGCCACAATAGTTCAAACACCGTTTTCCACGTTAAACTGTGAAATGTGCCATGCTTGATAATGTGGTGAACGTGAAAAGTGGCTGGTAGCCCTCTAAGTAGTTCAAAGGGCGTGTAAAAAGGCACTAGTGTGAATGTTCGCACGGGCTGATGTGCTGAACGATGCGATTTCCCAACACTTTCGGTTTTGGCATTTATAACGTTTACCACTTTTAGTCCTCAATAGTCTTCAGCAGGTTCTTTCCTGGTTCCCGATCCGACCTTAATTGTCCTACAGTGATTGTAGATTCGGAATCTGCACGTCGAAACCTTTCAGTAGAGCATTGGAAGGGTATCTACGATTAAACATAAAGGAAGTATAAAACCGCAGAACACAGAACGATGAAACTCAGTTCAACGGAAAGAATACTTCATTCCGAGTCCGACAAGCTATCAATTATCCTTCTAGCTCAATTTGGGACGGAGATATATCGATTTGAAATTTTCGCAGAAATCGAAAAAATCTGAAAAAAAAGTCGAAAAAATCGAAAAAGTTGAAATCTTTCTTTGAAAAAAAGTTGAAAATTTTCTTGTAAAAAAGTTGAATTTTTTTGAAAAAAAGTTGTTTTTTTTAAAAAAAAAGTTGATTTTTTTTAAAAAAGTTGAATTTTTTTGTTAAAAATGTTGACATTTTTTTTGGAAAAAGTTGAACATTTTTTTAAAAAAAAAGTTGAAATAAAAGAGCTCTCAGTTACGGCCATGTTTACCCCAGACCTCAAGTTTCAAAGGGCCCTTAGTTACGTCCCTGTTTTCCCCAGACCTCAAGTTTCAAGGGTCCCTGTTTAACCCAGATATCAAGTTTCAAAGGCCTCTCAGTTACGGATCTGTTGCCCCAGAGTAAAACTAATTGTACATTCAGAATCTACACATACCCCACTTTTAAGAATGTAGGTTCTGTATTCATGTTTCAAAGAACCCAAGTTCCGGCCTTGTTTGGCCCGCAGTAAAACTAACTGCAGATAAGGGCCCCCCAGCTCCAATCCTCTTTGCAACAAAAGTAATTATACATTCTGGATCTGTGCGTTCGAAACCCCTTTCTAAAACTGTAGGCCCGGTACTCAAGTTTCAAAGAACCCCAGTTCCGACTCTGTCTTTCCCCGTGTAAAGCTAATTGTAGATAAGGGTCCCCGGTCCTGTCTATCCCAAAACTAATTACAGATTTGGTCGTGTTCGGTACCACGTTTTAAAAATGTAAGCCCTGTACTTAAAGCCCCCTGTTAGTTAAATTATTTTCACAGGCACGCTCTCCATTTTTCGGTTGTAAATGTTTAATTTTTAACTCCAGTGAATCTGTGGCAGGATGTAACAAGGAAGTCGTCCTTCTATAAATAGGCCCTCTATCGTATTCGCATTCCAGACGGAAATCGTTATATAATTACGATTACCGCTACTAATTAGTCTACATCGAACATATGTCTATGTATTCTAACCATTACAGAATTTTCCATCCCTGCCGACGCTTCATGGTCAGCAAGACAGTTACATCCATTCCGATAACACCGAAATTAAAGTTATTTCTTGCACGCAGACCCAAAGAGGAAGTTGTGGTTGGTTATATCTGGCATGCATAATCAGCAAGGAAGTTGCATCTGTTCCGTTAATGACTAAACCATACACAGAACTGATATGTATGTGTTGTGATCAATACTGCAGAGTTTTCATTCTTCCGTAACGTCCTTACTGGTACAGTGTTGTATTGATGGAGGGAGAGAATTTTGTACGTATATTACATCTATTTATTTCGATACAACAATAACATTTACTTGTATGTACAAATTGTTTTATTACTTCAACTCATAGTACAGGTTTTTTAGATATTTCTTTACACATTCTTTGTTAAAATACTGGTACCTTAGTATAGGTTTTTCGCAGTGGCGGCGATTAGCTTCCAAAAGTAGGAGGGAAAAGTGCCAAAACTGGGGGACATCCAAACTAAGGGGGCAAAGTGCCAAAACTGGGGGGCAAAGACAGTTTACTTTTCCCTCGTAGGTGAGGTTTAGAATACTGCGGGGGCAAAAGTGGCAAAAAGTGGGTGGCGAAACAGCTTGTTAACGGCAAATGCGAAGGTACATTTTGCGCTCTATATATGTTAACTTCAAAAATCACCGAAAATTGACGCATGTCCTTTCTTGTGTGCATACAAAAAGTTCATTTTAGACTACATTTGGATCTTATCAGGACACGATTTAGATATGAAAAAAAGTTGTTTTTTTTTTTACATTTTGTGGGTGTTATTGGAACGTACAAAAGATGTTTCCTCTTCGGAACATATTATGGACATTTTCCTAGCATTATATAGGTGTAACAGGGGGGAAAAAAAGTAAAGTGTTCCCCTGTGCTTAGCACCACGCCATGAAGGCGTATAGGGGGTGTGGGGGTAACGCCCCACACTTCCTTGATCCGGTCGTGAGTGGGGGTGATGTGATCAGCATCACGCCCCAGACCGCCTTTACCACCCAGGTACCCGGGGCCGCTTCCATCGTTAGAAAAGTTCCCGGATTTGAACCGGCCGGTGATCGAACCCGGGACCTTTAGCATGGTAGTCAGACGCGTTACCGACTGAGCCACCGCGGCCACCTGTAACAGGGCCTCTTGAAAAATTTATTATAACCCTATTAGGACATGTATGCTTAACTGAATTGCATAATTCTTACGAAATCGTGTGTGCACAAGAAAATACTCTCCATTTGTAAGAAACATTTATGGAAATACGGGAATATTATCTCGATTATATTTAGAAAGATTTTGAAAACATCAAACTCTAACTTGGTGGCGTTTAATATCCATCCACCTCTCAATATCACATGACTAACTAACTAACTAACTCTCTAGTCTTCTTAAACCCGAAAGTTCATGGCTGCAGCAACACAGGCCTTCCATCTTTCCCTATCTTGAGCAAGATCTACATACTCTTTTCCATCCCTACCGATTTCCCTTAGGTCCATCTCAACGTTGTCCCTCCATCTTCGTCTTGGCCTTCCTACAGGTTTCTTACCATCAGGTTTCCAAACAAGAATCCTGTAAATTCCTCTTTCCTCTCCCATTCGTGCCACATAGCCTGCCCACCTAAGTCTTCTTGATTTAATGATTCTAATAATATCTGGACATGAATACAAATTATGTAGTTCTAAATTATGTAATCTTCTCCACTCACCTGTCTCCTCATCCCTTTTAGGTCCAAAGACTTTCCTAAGGATCTTATTTTCAAATACTCTCAATTTATATAGCCCTTTCAATGTAAGGGACCAAGTTTCACATCCATATAATACTACAGGCAAAATTACTGTTTTGTATATTTTAGCTTTTAGTTTCTTAGATATTAAACGAGAAGACAAAAGTTTATGAATTGAGCCTACATTTTATTTAATCTTTAATATAATTTCATTTGTTAATATTACTCCTAAGCATTTGAATTTGGAAACTGGTTCAATGGAGTTGTTATCAATAATTAGATTTTGATTATTACCTAACACTTGGTTTCGGCCTGTAAGCATATATTTAGTTTCTCTTTGTTAACTTCCAAACCTATCTCTTTAGCAGTTTTGAAAAATATTTTAGCATTATTCTTAATTGTATTCACATCATCCCCCAGTAAGTGTACATCATCTGCATATACTAACAACTGAGTCACACCATTTAATATTAGTCCTTCGTTAGTTTCCTTTACCTTCCTAACAGCATATTTTAAGGCAAAATTAAAGAGCAATGGAGATAATGGATCTCCTTGTTTAAACCCATCATGAATTGTAAATTTGCCAGACATATTAATACCCACACGAATTTTACTTTCTGTTTCACTGGTGCATATTTTTATCATACTAACAAGCTTCTTAGGTATTCCAAACTCTACTAATATATTATATAATTTCTCTCTTTTGACCGAATCATATGCTTTTTTGAAATCAATGAATAGCTGATGGACATTTTGATTATATTCCCACTTTTTTTCAAGTGTCTGTCTGATGTGAAAAATTTGATCTGTAGTTGATCTGTTACGTTTAAATCCACATTGATAATCACCTATAATTTCATTAGCATATGGTGTTAGTCTTGTTAAAAGAATGTTAGACAATATTTTGTATGTTGTTGAGAGTAGAGAAATTCCACGGTAATTATTGCAGTTCATTTTATCATTTTTTTTAAACACAGGAACAATTATGGATTCTTTCCACTGTTGAGGGATTTCTTCTTTATTCCATATTAAACAAATTAATTTATGAATTTGACATATTAATGAATTCCACCACAAATATCACATGATATTTTCAAAAATCTCCGCTGCCTCACAATATTTTAAATCCAACCAATAACACCCTTACCCTTTTCCAATATTTTTGGTATACCAATGAACTTGAACTCCTTTCCGAAAATGTAGTATGTCCCTCAATAATTACTTCTACTACTACATAATAATATTGACAGAAAATCCCCCATTTGTGAACAACCCTCATATATTATTTTTTTGTCACATCCTTATTTATTCATCTTACAATTTATCCAAAAATTTATATAACCGTAATGGTGAATATTCGTCCAATTCCCTATTATCCTGAGTGGTACATAACCCATTAGAGATTCCTCCAAATAATTCATATTTTTGAATATATTATTTTCCTCTCTTATCGAACCCCATCTTCACCTATTCCCATTTTTAACCTCCTTATTTTCAACAGACACCACATTTCTTGGGCCTACCCGATGGCGCAGTGGTAGCGTCGTCGCCTTTGTAATCAAGGGGTCCCGGGTTCGATACCCGGTGGAGGCACAAGTGGTTCGGATCCCACTTTAAACTGTAGGTCCAGTAACGATTAGCCTTACTGTGCATAAAGTGGACTTAAGATCCCAACTCAACAACAACCACATTTCTTTTCTACAAAAAACGAACAAACATTTCCCCACACAAGAACCGTTACCCAATCCTATTATCTTTTATCTTTTCTAATTATACCTTCTTTTTAACTACATCACGTTTTCCGTTAAAAAATATTTCAAACAGGCACATTTCCTAGAATGTTACGCCTAACCGATTCTTTTCTCTTCTTCAACCGTCTCATGTTCCTTTCCATTAACAGTAGACATTTCATCCTTATCACAAACAAAATAAAAAGAACAACGTTTCTCGCATCTCCCATTCCCAGAAAACCATACTCTTATCACCACCAAAAGAAAAAAAAAAGAACAACGCTAACATTATCTCTTCAAACAGCAACCAGCATAGAAACAGCATTTCTGGTATTTCTCACCTCAAACCCAAAACGCATATCACAATTCCAAGAAAACAAACCGTCACCGAGAAACATCCACATTTCCTCTTCCCAATTCCCAAAAATTTGAACCCATCACCACCATCTTTCCTCAAACCCCGGAAACGCTTTCTCCTCCCCATCAACCAATCAAAACCATACTCTTATCACACCCAATTACCAGAATTTCAAACTCATCAACGCCAGTTCCTCAAACACCTGAAACACATATCACAATTCAAAGAAAACCAACCGTCACCGAAAAACAGTCAGCAACAATTCCTCCTTCCCAATCTCCTCCCCAACAACCTATCAAAATCCTCCACACGAAACCAAACCACGCCCATTTTATGGCATCACACCAATCAAAACACTCAAAACATTCTCACCACCCTACACAACTTGCCACACACCTACATCATCAATTGATATTTCATCGATCTCTCACAATCAATTGATTTATCGACTTCAACGGGGGTGAAATACTACTATGGTTGTCAAAATTGGATTAGTCATAAGGATCATAAGGATCCAGTCCCTTTCGCCTGATGAACCCCACATCCAAATTCGGAAACCAAGATCTTGTAATAGCCAGCTGGTCATCTCTTAATTTTCTAGCAAAGGTATCAAAGCCTGCAGGGAGAACCCTGTAGGAGTCCAGGGAACAGATCTTAATGATATGTCATGTCCCTGATATCGGCACTCATTTGTTCAAGCTACTGTTCTGCTACTCATTCGTTCAAGCTGCTGTTGTGCTACTCATTCTCGCCCAACACATCAATCCGCTTTGTGTCATAGAGAATGTGCTTGACAATATGGTGGCAATCATACCCGCTGCCGTTGTGCTTCGCTACATCTGGTCCTCGATATAGGCCTGTTCATATTATGAGAATCGCGCCATACAACAACATATGCGAAACTCGAGGTTTCGTGTAGCAGGTAGGGTGTGGTGGATGATTGGTCGGGATCTGGTTCAAAGTAGGGTAGGAGTCTGAAGTATGCTACAAAATCCACGATGATGATACCTGGATGTTCCACCATGTCACTGTGCATTCTTAATTGCTCAATTTTGTTCGCTTCAGGCAGAAGAATTCGAACAGGCTTGTTGCCATCACAATAGCTCTAATGATTAGCTTGCTTATCGTAAGCATTTTGACAACCTTGGTCATCAAACTTGGATATAAACCTACAGCAAACCTCGACGTGAGAATGGTGGCTGCTTGCTTGGCTTCTGATCAATCGCAAGAGCGAGCGGATAAAGCAACAATGGAATTTGTTTTCACCCGCAATAAGTTGCAGGTTGATTTCCACAGCCTTGTTTTTATCACCAGCACTTACCCTGATAGGATATATTTCATGTTTCTGTGCTGTGCAGCGATATATATTGATAGCTAAAGGCTATCTCGTGTGCGAGTCTCGAATTTTGCGATGTCGGATAACGTTACCGGTATTCAATGCTGAACATTCTATGCTCCAGCTCGGATTCATATTTTCTGTAACGTGAAACTCGCTGGGAATGATCTTGTGCCGGGAGCAGCACAGCCAAGATGAATCAGAGAAAGCATTTCTTGTCTTTGTTTTCAATATTAAATACCAATCATTTGCATTCAATATCTGGAGGCAGGGAAATATAACTCAATGAAAAAGGGGTTCAAATCTGCTCAGCTTGAGGCACAATTCATGCGGCGGTGTACCGCACAATGTACAGATTAAACCCTTAGCCTCAAACTCTTCATGCTTCCTCAGCAAAGCGTTTGTTAATCAAGGAGTCGCCGGGTTCGATACCCGGTGGAGGCACATAGTGGTTCGGATCCCAGTTTCACTGTAGGTCTAGTCCCGATTAGCCTTACTGTGCATAAAGTGGAGTAAAAACACCAAGTCAATCAATCAATAAGTCAATCAAATCAATCAAGCAAAGTGTTTGTTAGATGAGTTTAAATGTCATGAAGCTGATTGGTATCACCCAAATGAAGGGTCCGTGTAATTGAACAGTCGTGCTATGTGTGAGTTTGGCCGTTTGGTTCCTCATATTCGGAGGACAGAACTGTGAAATATCTAACTCAATGTTTTGAAAGCTCCCGCTTCAGTTTGGAAATTATCGAAGGTTTTATTTTCTCCAGAAAGCTCTTGATGTCGCAGCGAGAATCAATTTTGAAGCTATAATGCTTGAGTTGCTCTTAGAAAGCTGTTCGGCATGGATATTCCCCAATGTGTTACCTCCCTTTGGCCCACGAACATTGGAAATGGTCCTCTCTATTTCCTGGTTGCAGGCGATTTGGCTTGCCGAAGTTTGCGACATCGCCGGAACTTTGCTGATTTGCTGGTGCCTTTTCAGGGCACCGAGGGCAGGGTCTAGTTGCTGTTCTACGGTGCACATGTGCACTCATGTCTCGCCCAGTTCGAGCTGTCAATAGGTGTGTAACACTTGTTGCAAAATTTTGGTTGCTGGCATGATGAGATTGTTTCTAAAGATTTGGGATATTGTATTTATTTGTACAAACTGTCGCGATTAATTACGATTTCCCACTGGCTAATATTATGATATTATCTATATCTCGCTTAACCCTTCATGGGTCTCGCGAGCAAAATCACATCGATGGTCGCTCACGGTGCCAGAGACCAGGTTTTTCAAATATGCTAAATTAATGGTCTAAAACGCCAAATACTCAATTATTACGATTAGATCTCTTCTTTGAACAATTGAGATTCTACAAAACTATAAAAATTGAAATTCTATAAAACTATAAAAAATACTCTCTTCTTTACTCGAGCACGGAACAGCAGCCTCCGTAAAAACTAGATACGCTTATAGGCGCGCATGGACTGAGACAGCAAAAGGCTTCAACGAACCCTCCCTACCGGCTCGAAGTTTTTACTAACAATGAAAACAAAATAGTGGATTTAAAGACGAAGTTTAGAAATTCAGCTAGACTGAGGAAGGGTGTTGACAAAACAATCTTCTGTAAATAACGACGTTTAAACCACATACCCAGAACTAGAGACCGTGAGCGACCAGCGCAGAGTTAATGCAATTGGTGTATTACACTTGGAGGAATGTCGGCAATTATTGTATACATTTGGCATGATGCATTCATATTCCACTCGAAGAATGCTGGTTCGTAATACTCAATACATAATTTTTGATTGATTGTGTCAACTTGGGGTGATTTATTTACATACATGCACGGAGATTCGTGGTTCGTAATTTCCATCTGTGGTTACATCATTCATGATTATAGGTATCGATTGTGGTCGAGGATGACAGAGCGCATCAATGTGATGTTAACAGTTCAAGTCCGTCGTCTCTGCTGAAGATGGTTGCGAAAAAATGGATGATCAAAGATTTGCGCAAAATTTTATGAACACCCTGCTAGATTCCAAAAATGGATTTTCTGTTGAGGCTTGTTTAGTTTGGAAAACAGAATGTCGCACATGATCGATATCTATTACAGTTCGGTAGATATTTAAGAAACTTTTATTTTTTTCTTGGATTTACATAAAAATTCCAAGGAGTCAAATCTGGTGCTATGATGACGGGTGCCGATTGTCGTTGAGGATGAGAGAGATTATAACTACAAGTCCGACCGCTCTGCGGTCAATGGTTGCGAGCAAATGGGTGATCAAAGATTTGTCCAATTTCTTTAAAACCCACCTCCTCCTTCAGATTAGGGATTCGAAACATAATTAGATATATTCTAGAGTGTGTAATGCGACAAGGAGTATTTTAAGGTGAGGGAAGATTCTTTTTATTTATTTTTATGATATCTCTTACTTGCGATTTTTCTATTTTTAACAAGAACAAACAAATTCCGAGTGTCAAAGCTGGTACTACCATAATGACAGGTGCCGATTGTGGTTGGTGATGATATAAGATATCAAGCTGATGATAACAGTGCAAGTCCGCCCTCTCTGCGGTCGATGGTTACAAAGAAATCGATGATCAAATATTTGTCCATTTTCTTATTAAAGCCACCACCTTCCTTGAGATTAGGGGTTCGAAACAGGGTTAGATATATTCTAGAGTGTGTAAATCGACAAAAAGATTATTGCTAAGGTGAGAGGAGATATACGATATCTCTCGCCGTTTTCTAGATATTTGCGAATTTTCAATTTTGAACATTGGACTTGGAAGAAATTTCCGAGGGTCAAATCTGGTGCTATGATGACAGCTCCCGATTGTGATCGGGGTGACAGAGAATAACGAGGTTGTGTTAATAGTGCAAGTCCGCACTCTCTGCGGTCGACGTTTGCAAGGGTATGCTACCCTTGACCTCGTTTTCCAGACAGTCACAGGGTAGATGCTATTATGGGGTTATCCCACATGCTCACGACCGACCTCCATCATAAAACGTCAACACAAATAACAGCCTCTTGTTCTCTTCAATTGCACCATCGCCCCTCTTGCATTGACATAACAAGGGCTGGGTGTAAAATCGACACAATATAAGGTTTTTCTCGCTAAAAAAATGGGGATTGGAACTCCAGGCCGCTGCATTGCATCAACCACCTTCGCCTCCAGAAAACAGCTGCCGAGGGTGGATTCCTAATGAGAACGTCAAAAGATGAGAATCTCGTCAATAGATGGCCCAGAAATATCTAAACCAAACTACTCATACGGAAAGCGAGGGAAAATGGGCGAGAGCTGTCGTTGCACAATTTTGCCTTTTCCCGTATGCAATGAGGCCCGTTTCGTTCACGTATGCAATGAGGTCTGCTTCGTTCTTGGTATCGTCTCGTCTCGAATTATACATGTCTTCCTCTGTCTCGTCTCGAATTATACATGTCTTCCTCGGTCCCTTTTGATTTTGGTCAATCTTCATGGTAAATCCTAGTCTCGCGTCAAGACACAAAATTGAGTGTTTACGAAAATCTCGATCGTTGACAGCTGTCCTGCTCTCGTCCAATCTAGAAGGGGTTTTGTCTCGTTCACTTTTTAAATGTTTTAAAGGGTTGTCTCGGTAATCGTGAATCTGTGATACATGACAGATTATGCCCAGAATAACAAGAGCTTGTTATGAAGAAAAGTGTTCACCTTGATATCGTCTCTCAGCGAATCCATTTATAAGATCTCCCCAATCTATTTTTTTTCCTGAACACACCTATAGTAGAAACACATAAACACAAATTCCAAAGTCTTGTCTTGTTATCGAAGGGCAACTTTCAGTTTCGTTTCCATATCATGTTTTACTCTAATTTCCGAAGAATTATGTCTGTGTGCTTCTAAGATGATACAAAATAACTTTATAAGATAACAGAAAAGGGATCTCTTGTAAAAACCAAGGCAAAATGTACACACCTAAATACTGTCAATTTGCCCTTACATCATCACTTAAAAACTACAAAAATACTGGCAAAATCATGTCTAATTGTTAAAGAAATTTGCCCCGTCTTGATTGCACGAGGGGAAGTTCACGTGACTGAAGCAAAGTCATCTATAAAATCGATCACACACTCTCTCCTGTCACCAGAGCCGCCTGGTGGTCTCGCTCTATGGGTGTGCACTTCAGCCTTGGCTATTTATTTGTTTGAGTTTATTTTTTAGATCTACGCATAGAAAAGCATACCCGACCTACAGTTTAAAGTGTGATCCCAACCACTATGTGCCTCCATCGGGTGTGTGGTGGCTATTTGTTTTTAAAAAGAGTTGGATTTATTGTTATCAAGAATTAATTGAAGTTACTGCTGAATAACTTAATAAGCATATTGCAAAATCATGTAGGAATTTAAGCTAAGTGATTACTGTTACTTTGATGTCATTATATATGTATTAAACAACACATACAATAAACATGTTCTTTAACAATAACACTCAACGTATTTTTAAAATAAGGCTATTATTTCTCGTCATCAAAACCGTAAATGCCTATTGGGACGATTCAAAAATGTTATTCAAGGAATGGAAGAATAAATGTCAACAATGTAAACATAAACGCAATATTTGTAAATATATATTTCTTTCGTAGTTTATACTCAATTACATATATGTACGTACTTTCTAGTGTGTCAATTATTTACAGGTCATTTATTACGTAAATAACTTCTATTCTTGATTTATCCTTGTTTATTTTATTTCCATATTTTATGTAATTTATAATATATTATATCAGTATCTTATATATATTGTGCATGGTGGTAAAGATCTGAAATACTGAGTGTAAAGATAAATAAGAAATGTAGAACACTGTAATTGGGCATTCGCCTGTTGTGTTTAGTAATAAATAAATAAATAAATAAATGACCATGATTTACATTGGAGCAAGGTGGAAAGAAGAAGCACCGGGGTGGAAAAGAGGGGGTAACACCTCGCCCGGATTAAAATTTTATCTGAAGCTGCTACTGCAAACAAGGTAACCGATCCAAAGACAACATGCAGAAAATCAGTTGTAATCTATCTTGCAGTTGTTTATTTCTAATTACCAAGTAACCAAAATAACAAAATCACGCAAAATCAAGAAATTAATAAAGTATGTAAGTAAATAACAGTACTCACTCAGTCCACACTGCCCTGCTTCGTATTTCAGATGTTTTCCCCTTCCACTGTGTCCGTATTATTACTGCACTCGTTGCCCGCTTTGTAGCTAACTTCCCTCCAAATATTCAACAACGTTAAATATTACGTATATGCTTTCGCTGTGTAGAGTTTTCCCTTTCATTACGAAATCAAACAATTCGCACTGAAACAGGAACGAGCTTTTGACAGTGTAACAATTCTTGCAACGCATGAACTGGCACACAATGAAAACAGCTGACTGATCAATGATCCCCCCACAGCGACTACAGCGCCATAAGGACAGTTTATTATGACCAAGCTGCTGCACTAAGCAAAGGCAATGCAAGACATTGTTTAAAACACGCGTTTCGCTCTGTTGCCCCCTCCTTCCTCCCCTTCTCTCTTGCGCCTGGCATGCTCGGAACAACAGTGTGGGCGAAAATACCATAGAAATGTCCCTTTTCAAAAAACAAATCTCTCGATTTACGATGATGTGTGGGCAGCGCCCACTCCGCCAAACGATCTCGAATGGAATGGGATTGCAACACTGCGTGAACACAGCATTGGTGGTGCTCGTACACCTCATAATACTGCAAGCTAAGGCGCCAATCCTACTCTTTCCTTGCGTCCTGCAAACAGCGGCATCTGAGCTCACTGCCACTCGTGTGAAACGAACGAACCTTAGTCTGCAGTCGCTTGTAACACGAAGATATGGTCGCCGATTGGGCGTGGGAACGTTTGATGTTTCGAAGGAGATAATATTAAGTGAATAAGTATAATAAAAATTAATTGCATTAGAGATTTATTTGGGTGTGCACGTGTGAATGTGCTAATAGGCAGAAGCCACTACTGCCTGTCACCTGAGGTCATCGTGCAAGCAGTTAGTGGTGAGAGCTCACGACATTCTCAATCCGACTTCTGTAACAAAGAAATTAGAAGAACACACTACGACGCCAGGATTCCAGGGCTGTAAATCCTGATCCAAGAATAAATTCCGATAAGGGCATATTCTTCTCAGGTTAATTCCTTGCAAGTGTCCGTTCATTAATTTCATCACGTCATCACTCATCCTCATCGTTTCGAAGAACCAAAAGTGGCAAAAAGCGAATTAATATATACCAAATCAATTAATTAATTAGAGCCTCCCCGATGGTGTAGTGGTAACGTCGTCGCCTTGTATTCAAAGGGATGGGGGTTTGGAAAAAGTCTCGCACAAACAAGCCAGAACATGCACATCCCCGCTCATCAGATTAATAAATAATCACATGACCAACTATGAAACAAATCAGCAACACGCGACTTACTTTCCAGACAATCAGCAACGCTTTACCTACTTTTTTACCAATCAGCAACGTGCCACCTACTTTGCAGACAATGGGCGAGTGTTGACCTACATTCCATCCAATCAGAGCTCATCACGTTTCTCAATCGGGGAAAACCATCCCTCGTCGGGACCAAGAACACTCACGGGGAAATTCCTAAACGCTTAAAGTTGAAAAATGTTAGTTAGGATCGAACCATACCTAGAATAACGAATTATTTGGATCAAAATAATGGAAATTGGACAAAAAACCTAAAGAAGTTCTATAATCGATAGGCGATTTTCGAAACCACAGTTAGAAGAATACATTTTCTACGATCAAACAGTCCGAAAATGAGGTAAATTTGTAGTAAATCAAAGATTACCAAAGGGGGAAAAAGGTCTTGATCCAGAACAGAACGTATTCCCTACTGTCATTTACAAGTCTTTGCCAAGTGCAGTATTGTATCATATCGATAACATCCCTATTGGGCACACACAGGCAACTAGCAAGTTCTATAAAGGAATAAGAACATTACTCTTTTTATTGGTTGTTGCACGTGTTTGCTTGTCATGTAAATCGGAGACAATCTCTTACCATTCACCTCCCAAGTTCTGTCCCGTGGCGGGCGCCATACTTGTCATCATAACCATCCTTCTGCTTGACTTATTTTCGCTTATTTTCAGTTACCCGATTTGTGTGGCTTTAAAGAATTACATACTCCATTGTATTATGGGACTCCTATTTTCGCTTCCACCAAAAAACAACACGATTCTCTTATTCTCCTAGACAACATTACAATTGAAACTTCAAATTGAAATTTTAGATGTGTCGTTATTTTCAAAATCGATATTGTCGGTAACATCGATATCGATATTTATCGGTACGGTCGATATCGATATTTTCGGTATCGTCGATATCGATATTTTCGGTATCGTCGATATCGATATTTTCGGTATCGTGGATATGGATATTGTCGTTAACGTCGATATCAATATTATGGGCATCATCGAAATCACTATTTTCGGTATCGTCGAAATCTAATTATCGGTTTCGTCGATATCGATATTATCGATACCGTAGTCGATACTTCCTATACTCGATATCGATATTCAATTGATATCGAAGTTCAATATCGACAAATCGATATCATACAGCCCTATGTTAGTTAGGAAACACCTTATTAAATAAATGTTTCTAATTTGCATCGAATACATATATTTTTGTCTTATGTCAAATTGATATTAGTTCGTTCATTTCTCCAACAGGAAATCTGTCAATGTAAAAGGTTTCATTTCAAGTTTTATGAAAATCATTGCAAACTATATCACACTTACTACCTATAAACAATAAACAATGGGCCACGAAAAGTCATAATTTGCTGCATACTTACTTGCAACGATCATTTCTTATACTTTATTCGTTTCCATAAGCACAAATAATAAATAATAAATATTACTTGAAAATATTAACAAATATATACTTACCCTATAACTACTATCGTAAAATCTAGTAAATTCCAACCATTCCTTAAATATGCCCCCGTATGGGCAACAAAACCATAAGCTATTATCTTCATTACGCACTCTACGGTGAATATCACTAGGAAGATGTATTCAATTTTTTCCTGAAATAAAGAGAAACAAAACATAGATGCTAAGTACAACTTATATGTAATACAAAATTTAGAAACAATGATAGTGCCAAAATTCTAAATGACAATACATATAGGTGAGGTAGGTACTAAGGTAGGTGAGTGAAAGGTGGCCATAGTTAAGTTTCTAGGGCAATTTACAAATCTCGAATGAGATATAAATTTATGATATTTTAAGAAATAACTCTCATAACTAACTAGCAACATGTACCATATAAATATTTTGTAAAATTGCTTGTAACTTTAAACAAAAAATAATTACAAAACCGTTACATATGTTCCCAAGGTGGCCCACTGCTTATAGTTTCGTAGAAAATGTTGCTTGTGCTCAATAAAACATATTTATTAATGTTTATTCATTTTATAATTTATTAGATAAATTGTTAGTCTCAAACTTTTGATTGGTGACATGAATTATGTACATTAACGACGCATAACCGAACTCCGTGTGTAGAATGATTTCCCCAAGCTTCCATCTCTTGGCATTTTGGTTTTGAGTTTTCCAAACATTTGGTAACATTCCTGGATAAAAATATTTTCTGTAGAATAAAATACCGGGTTGGAGCAAAATGTTAGCTAATTCTACCCTACTAATTGTCTTCGAAATAAATAAAAGAAACACTTCCGCAAAAAAAAAATATCACTGAAGGATTTAAGGTATTCCTAGGTAAACCCAACATATTAATAACATTTAGTGATTCATGAAAGTCTGTGCAAATTTAACAGTATTAGGTAATCTTTAATAATAAAATGTATTTTAATGTGAAAAAAGGTGTAAATTCGAGAGGCGAGTGTAAGCTGTTCCCAAGGTGGTCCGCCATGGGCCACCATAGGAACTCGCTTCTGGACTACGTTTTTCAACAAAAATAGGTATCATTATTTTGACAAAAAAAAACATTTTTACAATGTAACTATCTGATCAAAAGATATTTAAGCAAGCTTTCAAAATATGTATAAATATTAACGAATGTTAATGTCAAGGACGTACACACACTCATTTATTACTTACCTTAAAATTACAACGCCAACTAATCTGCTCGATCCCTGACACAATAACTTACATAATATGGCTGCTGGCAGCCCGAGACATTTCGTTTTCTGCATATTAGCTTTGTTAAATACTAGTATGATTTTCGTGAAGTTGGCCACCTTTGGCTCACCAACCTTATATAAAATACGTGGTTTTTAATATCAATATCCATTTATTATTTCAAATAATATAAATGTAACATACGTATATAAATATACGAAGGCGAAAGCTATGTTAATATTCAATCATCACAGATAATTTTCACTCTTGTATTATGCTTTATTAATATATTGCTTTATTTTCTTGGCTTTTTCGCCAATTTTTGCTAATCGCGAAGATGATTAATCAGATGAAATTGATAAAAGGACAATCGGGGCCTCCCCCATGGCGCAGTGGTAGCGTCTTTGCCTTGTAATCAAGGGGTCCCGGGTTCGATACCCGGTGGAGGCACAAGTGGTTCGGATCCCACTTTAAACTGTAGGTCCAGTCCCGATTAGCCTTACTGTGCATAAAGTGGACTTAAAACAGCAACTCACAATAAAAGGACAATCACAAAATTTAATGGACATATTGGGACGCACTCCACAAAGAGGATTATAATAGGCGCGAATTCTGGCACCAGTCTCTCACAGGTCTACAAAAATGCAGTCCAGGGTGTATTACCTGGAAGGGGGTTGAATTTTAGTTCATTGAAAATGTCAGACATCAAACTCTACTATTTTATTGAAATAAAGTGCCAAATATAGTAATTCTTAACATCTCTTAAAGGAAAATATTTTAGCTTTTCTCACAAATTCCTAAACTCTGTTCTGGAACCATGGTGCCCATCTCCTCCCAAGGTCAATGGTGCATTCCCCTCCACATCATTTCATAATCCCCATAAAGTATTTAATTAGGACAGCGTGTCTACTGAAAGTTATTTTTTTAAGCTATGTTGAACACTATACCTAAACTGACCTCTCTCCCATTCCTCCCAAGACCGTGGAAGCATTATCCCCAAAATCGTTTATCATAATCCTCTCAAAATATCTTGTATTAACACTTAACAATTGATTTTTTTTTCAATACAATACAATATTTCATTTATTGTTAACATTTTTGAAATACGAAAAGCTAGCAAAATGATTGGTTAAATATTTAAGTCCATCTCAAATGTCATAAAGTAAATTACATAAATATGCGTTTAAACAGTTCTTATGGGCGAATATTTTAGAAACTCACAATTTGAGCATTTATCGCAAACTGTTATGCAACGTAAGATAGAAAATTCAACCTGGACAAGCAAAATAACGTGCTGCAGTTGTCTGTTAACCAAAACTGGCTTGTTCGTCCGACAGATTCAGTTATTGTTTCAAAGGACACATAAAGAACCCTCTAGCTAGAAATATCTAAGGCCGGGGCAAGAATATAATAAGTTTCCTCCTTCAGAGAACTCATCACCTCTGCTTGGTGGAAATATTATTATTTTTAGTAATCCATAGCAATAATTACATGCATTTTATGCATATTTCATTTGATAAAGTAACATTGTCTTGCCAAAAGAATTTAGACATGCAAATTTCATATTATTTATTTTTATGTTTTATCGGGTAATGCGCTAGTTGTTACTGTGAAGTGCAATTAGTACAATTATTGCAGCATACATGGAATCAATAATAAAATAATATTACTAAGAGAACAACATCATCAACATAATGCGCCTGCTATAAATTAATCAGTGTATACAAACACTAATATATTTTAAGGACTTATATTATAAATCAATGTCGAGAATATTGTTCATGTCTTGTAATGCAGCTATAGCGTAGTTATTCACAATCGGCTCATCAAAACGCCAGACACTCATTTTTTGTAAGTCGTTATTGAGAGCGAAGGGAGGAAGAAAAATTTTACATCCATTTCTTTGCAGGCTCGAAAGACTATTTTTTAAAGAAAGTGTCAATTCTTTCATATGATCTAATGATGATATAATTTTTACTCTCTTTCAGCTTCACTTTTCACACGTACGGCGCCGAAAACATCTTCACCACCTTGAAATGGCGTGAGTTTATAAAATATCAGGGCAATGGTAAAGTTGCTAAGAAAAATCTCATATAGCCCTGATTAAATTCCCCTTCATAGTACACTACTTCCCAATTAAATATAGGTACTTTATACCATGTCTGCAAATACGATTCATTGCCTGCCCGCCATAAATATAATACATCGCCGCCCACAAGGACCGTCGCTGCTTACTGCACGTTGGCAGTTTGGGAGAGAATAGGTATAAGAAACGGTGGACAGGGCGCACAAATCAAGTTATTATAAGCAGCGCAAACTAGTAACATGTGAATATTATTGAAAATGATAATTTATGGTGTTAGTCTATACGTGCTAATTTCGTCCTGCTAATTCAACGTATACAGGACGTATCTTGAAAATATTAAATTGGAAAGGATATCGATTGACAACTCGTTTGACAGGTTTCTAAATTCAAAGCAAATTTTTAGTAAACTTTTTTATTGGAGGGGTGTAATTATTTTCGAATTGACACAAGAATTGCTTTTGGTCTCATTAAATACGTATATTTCTAACAGAAATTGCAAACAAAGTGCGTAAACTCTCAACGTTACTGTTCGAATTTACACGAAAGGACCCTCAGGTGATATTTTAAACTCGGGTTCGAAAAGAGGGAGGGAATAGGTAGAGTCTTGAAATCTTGAAAAAAATACATGAGGAAGAGTACAGAGTTAGGCTATATCTTGTTCTTTACGCCTATTAATTTCAAACATCTTTTATGAGCAACATTTTTCCAATACTAACAGAAACTGATATCCAGATTCACTGTGCACGAATTTGGCTATTTTAAATTTATTATGTCAATTTTGTATAATCGCGACGCTGAAGGGAAATGATAATTACATCAAATTGAGGAAGAGACAGAGAAAGGAACGTGCTTATGTTCAGTTTTTTTTTTATCTTTTTGTAAAACGTAACGTTTTCTTGCACTTTTGGCTAGTCACGACGATAAGGTCATAACAAAAAATGGAAACAAAGAATGGGAAATGTAACACATCACGAAATTAAGTATAAAACTTTAAGAACGAAATTAAAATGGGAGATCAGTAAAGCTTACCAAAACTATATTGAAACTTCAGAAATCAATCTTTCTCACGATACTAACCAGTTTTGGTCCTTCATTAAAAATAAAAATAAAAATCCACCCGTGCAGCCAACTAAGTATAATGATAAAACCATTGACGATAATGAAAGTATCCAAGATCTCTTTGCAAAGTATTTTGAATCCGTATATTCCAAAGAACCATCTATCTACAAAGATCCGCATCCTAATGTAAACATGAACTCACTTCCGAGTATCTTAAATATCTCTGAAATATCACTAAATGAAATTGAGGAAGCCATTAAAAAACTGAAACCTAAAAAATCCGCCGGCCCTGATTCAATCCCCCCTTATGTAATTAAAGGATGTTCGGAAATTCTTAAGTACCCTCTTCACACCCTTTTCAACTTGGCTGTCAGAACTTCGAGATTTCCAGCAATATGGAAAACAACAGAAATCTGTCCGATTCCCAAAGCTGCTGATAAGGTTGACATATCTAACTACAGGCCTATTGCAAAATTGTCAGTACCAGCAAAACTCTTCGAACAGATAATATACGAACATATATATTTTCATATTAAACCCATTCTTTCCCCCAAACAGCACGGATTTGTCCAAAAACGCTCAACCGTAACCAATCTTGTCGAACTGACAAGCTACATTGCACCCAGTATAGCTAATAAAGGGCAAGTTGACGTTTTATATACAGACTTTTCAAAGGCATTTGATACAGTTCACCACGATATATTAATACAGAAATTTGCCAACAATAGCCTTTCTCCTCCACTTATTACCCTTCTTTCTTCCTATCTGCAGAACCGCCGACAATATGTCGTGTATCAAGGCTGCAGATCAACCGAATTCGTGGCCAGTTCGGGAGTTCCACAGGGGTCGAACCTTGGTCCCTTGCTATATTTAATTTTTATAAACGATTTGCCTGAACTACTCACAAAATGTGAGACATTAATCTTTGCTGATAATGTTAAAATATACAAAAATATCGAAAACGCTGATGACTGTACAATATTACATGAAGAGCTGAATAACTTGCTTCAGTGGTGTGAAATTAATAAAGTCAGCCTAAACCTAAAGAAATGTAAACTTGTATCATTCACCCACAACAGACACCCTATTCAACATTCATACACTATTTCTAATGTGTTAGTACAAAGTGAGAATATAGTTACCGACCTAGGGGTCACTTTTGACCAAAAGTTAACATTCCAATCACATATTGCCCGCATTTTAAGCGAAGCTCACAGAAATTTGGGATTTATAATGAGAATGGGCCATCAATTTAGAAAAAAGGAAACATTTCTCTTGCTATATTATTCGCTCGTCAGATCTAAGCTCGAATATGCTTCTCTTGTTTGGAACCCGCAATTCAAGAAAGATATCGAAAAATTAGAAAAGCTTCAAAATAAAATTCTCAGATATCTACTATTTAAACTTGATGGTACATATCCAAAACTCACTCCTAGCAACATATTACGCGAAATCTTTAATATTCCGTCACTCGACGAAAGGAGGCAAACAAGTCAAATAACTTTTCTCTCCAAGCTTATCAATGGTAAAATAGATTCTTTTAATCTGTTGTCGAATTTAAATTTTTATGTGCCAAACTGTATGTTAAGGCCCAGAACTGATCTCCTTCAAATCCCCCTTGGAAGAACCAAAATGACCGAAGCTGAACCCATGAGGAGAATGTGCAAGTTATTTAATTCAGTTTCTAAGAATAATCCAAGCGTAGACCTATTTAAATGTAATTGTAACATAAGATCTAATCGCTGAATTTCTGTATGTTTTGTTTTGTTTTGTTCATTGAATTTTTGTTTTCATTCAGCTTGTAAGGTTATATCCAACAGTTTAGCTTCATTTATTATTGTATTGTCTCTGTGTTCCCTTTGCTTCTATAATCTAATAATTAATTTCTTCTCACAATTGTTTTTAAATGTAAAATGTATATTGCGTCATTCATATTTCTTGTTAATTTTCTTAGTTATGTTCTTGTTTATGTAATGGTGTCATCCCATATTGAACACTGTAATTGGGCATGCGCCTGTTGTGTTTCAATTAAATAAATAAATAAATAAATAAGCGTAGCTACGGGGTGTGCCAGGCGCGCCTAGGCACGCCCTAATGGGCTGCTTTATCAAAGAGAATTAAAGACAGATATTTCAATAAGAGACAAAATTATTAAAAGTACAGATTATTCGAAATATTGGTTCGCTGAGTTTATCCCTGAATCCTAACCCCCTTCCTCAATATTGGTCTTAAACTTAACTATATTGGTGGAAATGTGGAAACAGGTTCTTTTCTTTACTGAACGCTCGAAATTAAAATCTGATATAATTCAGGTAAACAATATGTATAACAATAACAACAATGCCAACAATCGCTTTCCCCTCCATTCTCACAATCAACTAATTATTGTAGGCTTTCTATCAGTGGCCCAGTCCCTTGGGGCTTCCGGGGCTTAGCCCCTAAAGAAAAACGGACGTATTCACGTAATTATCAATCACCATAACGCATAACTATCACACAGTCTTTTAAAAGGCGATTTTTACCCACGTAAATTCATCGTCTGTTGCAATGGATACGACAGCGCTTCTAGCGGCATTGATGCCAATTATCGTTTTCCGGGGCACGTCGCAAAGGAAGGCGTGGCCTACACCCACCTACGCTACAGTGAAGGTCACATGCTAGCAGAGAGAGGAGGGAAGAGTGCAATGGATTTGAGTGCTGATTCCGTTGCGTCGCGTTCGATCTCGCGTGTTGTTCTGTAGTGTTTTGGTGGCTTTCATTCGCTATGTTTGAGTGAGTTTGGCAGGGTTGATGTTCGAACACAAATTGATGAAGGACATAGGCTGTCAATTACAAGACACAATGAATTTGTCCGGAAAAATTGGCATATATTAAATAGAATTATCGAGTGCTTACAATTCTGTGGTCGACATGAACTTGCTCTACGAGGACATAATGAAAGAGAACAATCTTTAAACAGAGGCATCTTCCCAGATTTATTATCCCTTCATAGAAGAGGGAAAACTAAAGAGGGAACTTCGTGTTCTTTATTGTAGTGAAGAGTTGAAAAACATAAACTCTATCAGTAGATTGCATTCATTTTTTATTTAAAATTATTTAGAGGGTACCTTTTCAGAAACAGTAAAAATGACAAACATAGTTTTAATAACTCTAGTGGCAACAGCTGAATCTGAACGATGTTTCAGCACATTGAAGCGTATTAAAACCTGCTTAAGAAATGCAATGGGACAAGACAGACCAAATTCCTTGGCACTTGCTTACAATAGAGATAGACTACATTTCAAACAAAGAGGGCTTCAACGAAAAAGTAATAACAAAATTTGCTGAGCAGAAGAACAGGAGTCAACGTTCGTAGAAAGGTATGTTTCACAACAATACCTGTTTCTTTTGTAATTCATGTGAATTGTCATTAAATTTTAAATTCTTTAAAAAATAAGCCCCGGCCAAATTTGAGGCCACGAGACGCCACTGCTTTCTGTGGGGCAGAAAGCTTATCAGTAAACATTTTGACAATGCAACTATATTGTTGGAAGTTTATTTATCAATGTTGCTGGTGGCTGGTATTTAAATATCTTTCCTGAACCGACTAGTTTACTTCATTGTAAATGTCGTTGTACTTGCTTTTTCGGATTCTGTTGAAAAATTTGGTTTTCGGAATAATCGAAGGAGCCATTATTTGATGAAAATTGTCACTTGTGGACATGATATTTCGTTCGTGTAAACGTACCGTACTTTTTTAAATAGTGAGTTTATGCTCTAAAAGAAGATGGATCGTTTTGTCGTAAGACTGAAAAGAAACGAAGGTGGTCCCGATCGAAAGCAGACAGTTGAAAGTTAAACGCCTGTGATAGTGCCAGTTGTAGTGGTATCGGTGAACTTGTAAATAACAAACCATCCTGTTTCGATGCCCCTGACGTTGAACAAACACCAGGTGGTAGTGCCTGTGATGGTGCAAGTTGTAGTGGTATCGGTGAACTTGTAAATAACAAACCACCCTGTTTCGATGCTCCTGACGCTGAACAAACACCAGGTAAGCCTATTAACATATCAGTAGATCCTTGTGACCCTGTGAATGCAATACCACATAACAGAACAGAATGTGATGTAAGGGTAAAATTAGGACCGTAACAACCAAACCTGGTGATTTTCCCTAGAAGTAGAATAGATAAGAAAGAAAGGGCTTTTCAATCTAGCTGGTTTCACAATTACAATGGTTGGAATATACAGTAGTATAGCTATTCACTGTGCATTTTGTTTTTACTGCAGAGTATTTGCTTCGAACAATGCATCAGTGAGAGGACACCTTGATCAAGCATTCATCACACGAGGTTTTAAAAACTGGCATAGAGCAAACAAATGTTTTGGAAGTCATGAAAAATCTAAAGGACACCAGCAAAGCTTAAGTTCCTGGTAAAACTACAATAAAAATAAACCAATTGACGTCTAATTAGATGAGTGTATGAAGGCTTTTCTTTCAAAGCAAGAACAAACAAGACTGCAAAATCTACAAATCATGGAGAGGCTAATAAACATAATTCTTTGTCTTACAAAAGGAGGCCGCCTATTGAGAGGTCATACTGAGAATAAAGAAGCATACGACAGGGGGTTATTTCTAGATGTAGTCGATTTAATTTCCAAATATGACCCCATTTTGAAAGAACACTTAGTGAACGGCCAAAAAATTGCACTTACTTAAGTCCAAAAATTCAGAATGATCTAATCCGCAGTTTGAATAATGTTCTTGTAAGGAAGTTGAAAATGTCATTACTTGGTACAAACGTGTCTATTATCGCTAATGAAACGAGTGATTGTAGTCATCATGAACAAATGTCTATAGTTTTTCGATTTTTTGATGTCATTGAACAGTTATCTGTTGAGCATTTAGTGGCTCTTCGTAAGTTATCTTCTGTAGATGCACAGATAATTTTTAATACGTTAGCACTAGTAGTGTCAGAGTTTGGTGTTGATTGGCAAAATGTTCTTTCAGTTTGCTTCGGTGGAGCCTCAACAATGTCTGGGACACTATCTGGGGTGCAAATGAAGTGCAAAGAAAAGAACAGTTCAATAATGTACGTTCACTGCTATGCTCATAGTTTGAATCTTGTACTAGTGGACTCATGTAACTTGCGTCCCGAAAATAGACTAGTTTCAGATTTTTTTAGAACAATTCAATTCCTTTACTCTTTCATTGAAGGTAGTTCGTCAAGGCATGCAGTTTTTGAAAGTGTATGCCAAGAAATTGGTCTAAGTTTAAGAACACTGAAGTCTATGTCAACAACGAGATGGGCGTGCCGTGCTGAAGCTGTTTCTGCAGTGAAAAGGAACTACTCTGCAATTATTTTGGCTTTGGAAGAAATCACTCAAAACAGTCATCAGGGTGATGTGAGAGCTAAAGGAAATGGACTAAAACAACAAGTCAGATCGTTTCAGTTCGTCTTTTGTGTCACAATGCTGCATCCAGTCCTACAAATAATCGTGAAGGTTAGCAAGTTACTCCAAAGTCCAGATGTAAATCTACTTTCGGCTGTATCTAGTGTCATATCGTTTCCCAATGCTGTGCAATCCATGATAAATTCATCTCAATTCATGGAACTCTTCAACCAAGCTATTAAGGTCTGTGACAGTCTGGAGATTTCAATTCATCCAGTAAACAGACGCAAAATTGCAAAGACTCTTAACGAATCAGTCAGCTCACAGTATTTGTATGAAACACAGGAAGAGGAGATTAGATTTTTTTGCTATTATCCTCTTTTAGACTCAGTTGTTTGTGGTATTGTTGAGAGATTTCATCAACAAACTGTTGCGGTCATCAGTGCCATGGGAAATCTGGTTGACTTGAATGTAAAGGATGAAGAAATAGCCGTCTTAGCTAGAACATTCAAATTGTCAGGCGACGAGTTGGCAGCAGAAGTAAGACTTCTGAGAGGAAAATCCTCTGTACCTAAGGGAAGTTCTTCTGTTACACTACAGGAGTGGTTTGAGTGGTTGGAGAAAGAAGAGAGAATGAAGATATTTACGGCATTCTACTCTGTACTATAGCGCATTTCTTCTATACCTGTCACAAGCTGCACGTGTGAGAGAGCTTTCTCCAAGCTTACCCAAGTTAAAACTAAATTAAGAGCAACTCAGAAGCAGGATAGATTGGAAGCCATGTTCTTGCTATTTGTGGAACAGGAAATACCTTTGTCTATTGATGTAAATGAAGTTATTGATGAGATTAAGAACATTGTACCCTTTGACAGATGTCTCTTGTTATAGACGACGTGTATTTTGATATATTTGTTTGTAATATTTATGAACATTTTGTGTGTGTGTAATTTCTATGCAATTTGATTTTTCTTCTACGTATATTCAGAAATTTTCAACACTGCCATTTAGTGTATTTATATTCTTTACAAACATCAGTGCAGTTAAAGAGCTAAGTGATTGTATTGCAAAATATGCTATTAAAAAGGTACAATACCTCATTTTTTCTTTGTGCACACCCAAATACAAAGTTCTAGCTACGCCTATGGATAAGGTGATTGATGAATTGAATTGTTCATTAAAGTCCAATTTATGTACAAATAGGCTAATCGGGATGGAACCTGCAGTTGAAAGTGGAATCCAGGATGAATAATGACAAGGTCAAATTGATGAAGGAAGGTATTCGAACCCAGGACTTTTGACGTCGTAGAATCATCTGCTAACCAGTCTGGAACTTGAACTCCTAAATGTTTGTGGAGAGATTGTGAGTCAACTGAATGCATACGTAATTTTATCAATTTCATTTATATCACTCTGTTTTTCTGTCTATGCTTTACGTTCCATGAAGAGTTTAGGTAAAATTCTTAACCTGTACAACATTACAATGCTTTCAGTTAGGAAGTATAGTTTCATCCACCCTAATATAAGAAAAAAGGAGAATGCCATATTAAAAATATATAAATTATACTGTATAATAAATTAAAAAATATAAATAATCTATCTATAATAATCGAGTTGTCACTCGACTTCCTTTCATATTTCAGTTCTTCACGATATCCTTCATCCCCAGCAGAACACCTTGGGATTTTTTTGGATATTTTATCATTTTATAAAATATTTGTTTGTCACAAAGTCTCGGACAGTACTTACAATCGTACTGGATTCACAATCATGTTATCAATGGTTTAACGGTTTGGCTCGGATCCTGGTGTGTGTGTGTGTGTGTGTGTGTGTGTGTGTGTGTGTATGTATGTGCGTGTGTGTTCCAATCAATCCAAATCATAGAAAAAACGTGGGTCCATAATATTTTAGCTCTTATTTGAAACACTGTAGGTTCGAATTTTCATCAAGTAACAAGTTCATTTTTTTTGTCAAGGAATACAAGTAGATATAAAATTGTTAAAAAAACACATCCTTTATCTTTGTGATTACCAATGGCAATGCTTTAAACACTATTTATTGAAAACTCAAATGTTCAGTTACTTTTCCGGTTTAATATTATGCTCATTCACGAAATTCATCTAATCAGCACTCATTGCCGTCGTAATAATTAGACTATAGATAAAGAAAAAACGATATAATAAAATAAATTGAAAAGTATTCGTATGTGAACATAGTTGGCTGACTAGACTTACTAGACTTGAAAGTGGAATTGGATGCATTGTTCAAAGTGCCATGAGGAACCAAACCTGAAATATATTTAGGTTTATTTCCTTTTATGTGTGAGGTTGTACGCACTACATAATTTTAAATTTTTTCACAATATTTTGTTACATTTAATTTTTATTTTATGCTGTCTCTTAGTTTGTCCCCTCTACACATTCTTTCCCTCCCTCAACAGATTACTCACTCCAGTCTTTCTTCCTTCTTACTCGCCTCACTTCTCTCTTCTTCACTCTCGCCAAAAACACTCCCACTTTCTCCAACTTCTCCACACTTGCTGCACCCTGTTCCACAACTAATTTGAGCGCTTCTTCCTTTCCCACACGCTCCAACCATTTAACCTTCAGGGCACGCGTACTCGGACATGCAAATAGGTGATCCACCCCGTCACTGCCATTACATATTGTAAATTCATGTGTTCCTCCCTCTCTTTTCACCGCACTTTCTCCATCTCCAAATCTCAGCCATACTACTCCCTCTCTCTTGCTTACTTTCTTCATATAATTTGCTTGTCCCCATTCCCAAACGTCCCTTGCCTGGAGGTTTGTTGCACTTTCCATCATTATTTCTTGCCGGTCTATATCTTCTAGATGCTGTTTACAGAGTTCAAGTGTGCCTTGGTGTACGAGCTCTTCTTCCAACCCGATCTCGAATAGTTTGCCTTTAACTTTCCTTGCCCACGAGCCAATTTCCTATTCCATTACTTGTTGCATGAGAAGCTTCCCTTTCAAAGTGTCTCCCCCTGCTATTATCACAGTTGTACAATACTTAACCCTTCTCCACCTTTGTCTGGTGCTCTCCCTCGCCGAGTTCCCGTAGTACCCCGCTGTTTGCTGTACCTGTGGCGACATGCAGTGCTTTTTTGAAGTACCTGCACTGTATTTGGTTAATTATGTTTTTCCCCTTTGCCCCCCCAGATTTGGCACCCGTACCCAACGGAAGCTATTAATAGAGCTCGATATAGGTTATCGACGAAGCTCATTTCATAGTTTTGTAGTTTCCTTGTTATTCCCATTATTATGTCCGTTACAGCTCGCGCCATCCCCCTCACTGTTTGTACGTGTCTCGCCCATGTTCCTGTCATAGTGATTGTTAGGCCCAAGTAATTTATTCGTTTAACCCTTTCGAGTTCTTGACCCATAAAGTTCCATTTCTCTCCCTTCCCGTAAACATACCCATTCTTAAACACAATAATTTTCGTTTTGGCCTCGTTCACATCTTGCTTAGAGTCACGGCTAAACATTTCCAACCCGCCGAGCGATGTATGCAGCCCTGCGTTTGTCTCCGAGATCAGAACAACGTCGTCCGCGAACAGGAGAGCCGCCGGAACCTTAGCCGTCCCGATTGTTGATGTTGGTTGTGCGTCGAGTGCTCTCCTACAGCGTGACAATGGGCATAGTGTTAGTGGCTTGGCGAGCCCGAATCGGCCGTTACAATCAGTGCCGTTGCTGAAAAGCGGGCGGAAGAGAGCAGTGTTGCAAACGTGGAGGAGCAGTGACAAGTATCAGCCTAATCTTAATCGTCGTACTCCATATCATCGGCGGAGTGGAGACGAATCCCGGGCCACCAAATGGAAATAAATGGCTTGCAAGGCAACAACGTAAACCAGTACACTGTCGGAGAAGTCCATGTTTTTCAGGTTTAACTGTGTTGAAAATGTGCTAACGAACCGATTACTATTTTTCAAACCAAGAAACTCATGTCGATAATACAATCAAAAGAAAACATAACTACACGAATACCCTCACAAATAAACGAGGCACGACAAAATCCACGCAGTATTCAGCCATCTGCTTGGTGGCCTAGACTTCCTTGGGTAGGCTAAAAGTTCCGCAATGAACCACGAAAAACCCGCAGCTAGGAGGCCACGGGAGACGCTGCAGAAGTCGGACATTTTGACGCGGGCATTTTGGTGCCAGGGCTTTCTGGTGCTAGGAAATATTGGTGCAAGACATTTCAGTGCCTGGCCATTTTGGTGCTAGATAATTTTGTTTGTAGACATTTTGCAGCACTTCTCTCTCCTGCACACAATTTTACCTCTGACCCCTGGTTCACTTTCAGTGACTGTATATGTTGGACAGGGTGCGAAATCACTGCAAATTGGTGGAGGGATAAGACACACACACTTTCTAAAATATATAAAGGATGTCTCAAAAGTAATAGCGCAAACTGACACAGGTGAAAGTACACGATAATAGAAGCAAATAAGTCTCAGTAAACATGGGACAGCAAACGAACCGTTGTCGAGATAATTGCGAATGTGTGGTTACAAGCCGCCACTGACTTCATTGTTTGTAAACGTCGTCCTAGTTGGTAAAATTCTAATAATGTGTGCGAATGTGTGGTTAGAAGCCGTCTCTGATTGCATTTTGTAATCACCGAGTGCTATATCCATCCTGTTTGATTCCCACGCTACCTCTCGTAATTGTACTGTTTTGTACAAATATATATATATATATATAATCAAGGGGGTCCGGGTTCGAATCCTGGCCTGGGCATGGATGTTTGTGAGTATCCATTCATCAATCTCATCATATCATCACTCATCCTCATCTTCGCAAATTAGCCAAAAGTGGCACAAGAAGCGAAGTAAAATAAAGCAATTCAATCAATCAATATATATATATATATATATATACATATATATATATATATAATGTCATTAAATACATGTCAAATATTAAATAAATTAAATCATAAAATATTCAATATACTATATCGATTGTCCTTCATTCAAAATTCGATTGCAAATCGAAGATTTTAATATACTATTACTAATGCTATGAATGAACATTGATTTGTTTGACTAGGGGGAGTGGCAAAAATGAGACATTAAAAAGATAATAGTTTCCTTCACATCTAAATGCTAAAACGTGTTTTTGTTATATATTTATATACTTTGCGGTAGCTGTCGAAACGCGATGAGAAATGGAGGAGAAATAACAAGTCGGACTAATTTCTGTGTTCTAGGAATTGCTGAATTCAGTGTCTTTAGAGATGAGGCTGTTTGATGTTTGTTCTTTGTGTGTGTTTTCGATGTGATTTCTGTAAAATACATTCGACTTCAAAACTAATTGTTTATCTTTTGTTGTTAGAACAAAAACTGGTCTTCCGAGAGTGACGCGAAAGAAAGCAGACGTACGTGTTCGACCTCCGCGTTTCTGCGTTTTTTCGTTCCGAGATAACAGCTACTTATGCGTTTCAGTGTACTGGGAATGAGTGTATGTGAGTGTTAGTGTGTTGGTGAAGGGTGGAGGGATACTCTCCCAGAGAATTCTGGTAAGTACTGTGTTTTTACACACTTTTACTTATGTGAACTGCCCTCCATAATATCTTCCCACGTTCGAGGAAGCTAACGCGAAGCACTTTGAACAGTCAGCAAGCCAAATAGCCGCGTGCTGTTATGCGATACGGTTTATTGAACCAGGACGATAAATTCTGAATTTCACTAAAGTGAAAAAACTGCAAATGCCCCAAGAAGGGGGCTCGAAGCATCAAACATCCCAAAGTCAAAAATCACAACAGAATGACACTCCCTCGTTTGTAATAGGAGGCCTGGTTTCGGACCGATCCGGTTTGAACTTACTCGTGTGTAATGCGATGAACGATAAAATGAAACGATCCCCAGAAACTCTAGAGGATCCCAGGAAGAGAAAAAACTTAGTGAGGAGTGACGGCTCCCAGATCCCCCTTCCCCAAGTGTTGGTGCTCCTTCTGATCAAGATACAATGAACGTTGCAATGGATAATATCCCAGATACAGCTGATATCCAACTGGGCTTGTTTATCAAGCTGTCCATCGAATTAAATACCATTATAGCTAAAGATAAAAACATCCCTTCTGAAAATAAATCAACAATCCTTGAAATAGTAGCCAAAATGGGTCAGGTTCATCAAGAGACGGTGACTGAAAACCAATCACTAAAAACCGCCTGTAACTTACTTCAAAGTGCAACAAAGACAGAAGGCAACGCTAAACCCTCCTACGCACAAACAGCGGCGTCACCAGGTATCGTGCAAACAGGAAGAGCAGCTCAAATTCAAAAAACTGTTCAAAATTTGAAATACACTGTCTTCATTTCAAATGAGAACAGAAATAAAGATGCAAAAAAGGTACAAGAAACATTCACAAAAGTGATAAATCCCATGAGAGACGGGATAAGGATTAAACAAATGAGAAAACAAACAAAATGCTGATTGTGGAGACAGATACAAAAGAGGAGGCGGACAAAATAATTAACCATGGGGAACTAGCCAAACATAAAATCAGGGCAGAGCTCCCCAAAAAAAGGAACCCATTATTAATACTGTATGAAGTCCCTGCACAAAGGGAAGAAACTGATCTGTACGAGGAGATATATTTATTAAACTTACAAGACAAGATGTCCTGGGAGGAGTTCATTAAAAAGTTTCACTTGAATTTCAAGACTGGTCCACGAAATAGGGCATCCTGCCACTGTGTTTTCGAGGTGGCTCCAGATTTAAGAAAAATCCTTTTGAAAAATGAAAAAATCTTCGTCGCATTCCTGTCCTTATCCCTTAAAGATTACATTGTCGTCCCAAAGTGTAATAAATGTTGCGACTATGGACATTTGAGCCGGTTTTGTAAAGGAAAGGAAATCTGCGCCCAGTGTGGCCTGGAAAGCCATTCTAAGGAGGAGCAATGTCCTAAAAAAGATGGTCCAAAGATATGCATTCCTTGCATGAAAAGAAAAAAAGAATGTAATGGCAAGGACTGCCCCACTTACAAGTTACAGTTACAAAGGTTAATAGAAAGGACAGATTATGGATTGTAAATCGACTGTGGATTTTAGAACGACAAAGAGAAACAAAAATATGAAAACTCCTAGTCGTCTTCGCCGCGACGCGGCTAGAGCGGCAGCTTACAGGGAAAGGAAAATAAAGGAAATTAAGCTACTGCTAGCCAAAATTGAGAAGAATAAAATGGACAATTATCAAAACATAAAACTACCAGAAACGTTTTTCGAACATATAGAATCTTCTGCCTTCACGACGCAGGGAAATGAAAGAACCATAAACTTCATATTAAAGAACAAAATATATCTAGATTCGAACCACTTTAAAACACCAGTACAACCATCACAGCCTCTACTTAGCTCAAAAATACCCAACCTTCCCCCAAGTGTTTTTACCTATTTACCTGATGGCATAACTCTGCACAACCCCTTTGTAACCCCTCCAGAATCGCCTCCTAATGAAAGACTCTTTAGATACCCAGTAGTTTCTGAACCACCTTCCCGCTCAACAACGAAATTGAAAGTGGGATACAAGAGGAAATAATAGTAAGAAGCACAGAGAGAGATCAACATGCAGGAGTGAGCGACGCAGGCCCGCCCCACTTACACTAACATGTCAGAGAAGAAAACGACGAAATTAAATCCGAACGCCCTTGCCTTTCATCCGGAGATCAAGTATAGTAATTTCAGTAAACCGCAGACTCTTCATCCGCCATTCTCTCCGGCGAGTGCTGAACCGCCTTCGGGTCTGATCGTAGAAGAGAAATGTAAAATAAATCCAGCAGAAATCTACAACAACTTTGAACAAGCGCTGAGACTAAGCAGGCTGGAGGAAAAAGAAAATTTGGTCACGGCTTTGGGGATTTTAATTAGAAATAAACACGAAAAGGGAAAATCTATCACCTTCCCGTACCCGGAGGCGGTCGACATGATAACTCTAAAGTCTCACAATATTCCTACTGAAACGGAGGAATTATCATCGTTGCTGGAAACAGTTTTTGCTCGCCGAGGCGTCTTCCTGGATATAAACGAAATTTACTCAGACTTCGCGAGGGCTCACGGGAGGGTGGTGTTTCTCCCAAGGAAAGAATGGCCGGAGTGCTTTCAGATAGCGAGACACCCTTAATGGAAAGGTACGTAAGCGTTGCACAGGCAAACCTAATGGGGGCAAAACTGTCAACCGCGGAAATTTTTGACTTCGCTAAAAACAAAAAACTGGATACTCTGGCCTTGCAGGAACCATATATTTTTAAAAACAAAATTCCATCTGCACCGATATGGGCGAGAATTATAATGCATCATCAAAATGCCAAATCTGCAATAGTTATTCTAAACAGAGAGATTGTACCAATTAAAATGGCTCAATTTTCTACCAGTCACATTAACTGTGTAGAATTATCCTTGGAAAACTTATCATTCATAATTATAAATTGTAGTACTAGACCATTATGGCAAGTAGACGACATTTTTTTGGCAATAATTATTTTGACACTATAGGAAGTGCCAGCCTCACTTAATGTTTCCTCTGTATGGTGTACACTGTCAGAGACATGAATGCTGCTTGTTTGTCACACGAAACACAATTCTTGATGTATGTGTACGATGTGTTCATCTCTGAGTGTCCGTTTCAAGCGTTTCTCGGCATGCTTTGATGAGCAAGGACGACTTTCAGGAATCAAATGAGAGGATGAAGCATCTGCTTCTAGTCTTCTTAATGAATAGATATTGGTAAAATTGGCTCGACACATGCGATGAAATGTTTCAGCCGATAAATCATGCATCGTTATTCTCAATCAAAATTTCTGCTCACGGCAGCACTGTACAAAACTGTCTATGTATTTTGGTGAATGCACTTTCCCCACATATAATGATATAACTTATCTGGTTCGTCTTCTGTTTTACAGATTTTTGCTTTCTTGAAAATTCTGAGTTGACCTGCAGTTTAAAGTGGGATCCGAACCACTTTGTGCCTCCACAGTGTATCGAACCTGGGCCACCTTGATCACAAGGCGACGATGTTACACTAAGCCATCGGGGAGGCTACATTTGTATGGTTGTATGTATGGATGTATGGTCTCCTGTGTATTGCTCATTGGAATATGTGACCTGAGTGCTCCAGAAACACCTGGGTTTTTACCCAGGGTAAGGAGATTTGAGAGACACGCATGCTGATTTTTTATACATTGTAAGGGGCTTGGCCTCATATAATGTGACTGGTGAAAATAGCCTAAGTGCTGACGCATACAAAATTTTAATTTCAATCAATCAATAACATTATTCCACGAACATCGGTAACAATTAAACAAAATTAAATGGCTAGTTAAAACTACAACAACAAAAACAAATATTATTATTATTATTATTAATAATAATAACAATACTAATATAAATTATTATCATTATTATTAAATGTGATTGTATGTATATAACAATAATATACTATTCAATAGTCAATACCAATTACAATACGTGTAATTAAATAGGACTGAGGACACATGCTGCTACAAGTATTCGATGCACACACTACATAATTGATTTGTTTTATATGAATTGTAAGGTGAAAACCAACAAGTGTAATATGTCAGTTTAAAGATAAGCGTTTACGCTACAATGTTTGTTTGGAACATTTTCTTCTCAGATGCCTACATTATTAATAAATTAATGATAATTATAAAATTAATAGTAAAAATACGATTTTTTTCCTAATCCGTGATTAACTTCTTAACGGTTCTTCCTATCTAAAAACTAAAGATAACATTAAATATAGAACATATATTAAACTTTCATTTAAAAAAACCTTTGTTGAGATCGGGCTTTTGGCTTCAGAGATATAGGCATTTTTCAAATGTCAACATCCGCCATCTTGGATTGGCCGCCATTTCTATTAGCTACTACTTTGAGATGGCAATCATGGTTTTTTGGCATCCATTGATAACCATGTAACTGTGGTATAAAGAAAAATTAGTACCCCCAAATTATACCGAATTCTTGATTTTGTCCACTAGGCCCACAGACTATGAGAGTTGTTCAAAGTTGTGGTCAACTGAATTCACACATTCCAGGCATCTTTGAATGAAATTTTGATTGTCACACAAAAGTTCCTCTTGCGTAAGTCTTGTAAGTTCTGTTTCTCTTAATCTCAGTTGCCTACCTGTTTCTCTGCCTGAGGCTGCAACGCCTGGGAATTTCTGTGCCCACAAACGTCTCGACATGATTCGGTTTTCACATAAACATTCTTTGTTCTGACGAACGTTTAGGCTGCATTTTCAATGGTCTCAATCTTAATAAACACACACTGGAATTATACAGGAAAAACCTCACACTGAAAGTAACGTATGTGATCTATGAGAGACTTATCACACTGGACAAAAACGTACTTAAATTAAGCAGAGAGAAATTACACTGCCACGCTAAAAGGAACATAACTATTCTAAGCGATCAACAATTTCGCCTGCAAAGTGAGTTTCAGACAGTGTGTCGGTTTGTGTGCTCTCAATCAACTTCTGAATGTCAATGCGATGGCGTTTCCTTTCACAGAATGATCAAGAATACCAACGCTGTAACTGCGTTGACAACTTTAGTCTAGTGTTTAACCCGTAAGGACGCCGCGCGTATGGGTAAAAAACACCCAGTTTATTTTTAAATATATTTTTTGATCACATCCAATCATTCTCTGATGTTTCCAATGAACACTTCCGAGTGTCGGGACGAATCGGCTGTCAGTTAGTTCGTTAGTTCCACTAGCAGGGCCGTAGAAACACTGCTTGGATAAATTTTACCATACGTTTCAGTTAGCTATTTCAACATGTTATTTTTTCCCTGTTTTTATCAATTGTGTGATTCAATTCAAATGTTCAAAATAAATAAAATTATATTAATGCAGTAAATATATTACAAATTAGATGCTTTAAAACAATTGAAATTCCTTCTTATGAAGTAGTTTTTCTTCTGGATATTTTTTATCCAGCGCGCGTTCTTACGTTATGACAGAAAACGCTCTTCTTGCCGTCTTTTCTTTCTAATTTTTTCAACTTTATCTTTGCTTTATAGAATAAAAATGTTCAAACTTATTAAATTATATTAATCATGTAAGATATTATTATTTACATGCTTTGAAAGAATTAAAATTCGGACTTAATAAGCAATTTTCTTCTGGGTATTTTTTTACCCAGCGTACGTATGCCGGTTTAACTTGGCAAGAAAACAACTTGCAAACAGAACAAATATGTCAATCAAAATTTCAACAAAAGATGCCGGGAATGTGTGAATGTAATTGGCCACCACTTTGAACAACTCTTATAATACAGGTCAGTACTCGTTCTGCAATATAAATATAATTGTCTGAATGCTAAAGATATGTGCGTAAATATAAGCGGGACGTTACAGATCGAAAATGTACTCATTGTACTTAATACGGAAGCTCTCAAAAGTTGGCAGATACACATAATCTGCCACCTCAGCTTCAGCAGACTCCAAAAAATATTGTTGACTGCTTTCTCACATTTTGCTGGCCGTAGTCTTTCATAAGTGAGTATGTTGGTTCACGAATTTCACAACTTTATCATTTACATTGTAGATCAGAGGTCAGAGGTGAAGGTCTGTGCAGAAGAGAAAGGAGAAAGGCATCAAATGTTAAACACCAAAATGCCCGGCCACCAAAATTACCTAGCTCTAAAAAGTCCTGGCACCAAAATGCCCGGCACCAAAATGAAATAGACTCAGACTCTGCGCTTGCGCATGGAGACTCTACGCTTGAGCATGGAGAGCTGGGCTCCGGGGAACGAACCACCGGTTGAACAGGTGTGAGGGTTTTGAGCGGATGAAACCCGCTCGTTATAGACCTCTACATATCTCTTAATATAGTCCATAAAATATAATGTTTGAACCCTCGTACACTATAGACGTTCCCTGATAATCTTAGTTATAACACTTTATAAAAATATTCATATCTTCCCATCCCCTCAAATTTAATACTCAGTCGCCCTCCCATCAATATGTCCATGCCTATTTTAGACTTACTGTTGACATTATTATCCCCTCCAAAAAAAATAATAATTCCAAGACGCCACCCAAGAATAACCACAACAGACTAAGACGTAATAGAAATTCACATGATTTGGATAACCCCCCAAATTAATACTCAGCTCCACCAAACTAAGCTTCCGCCGTAATCTAAGACTCAAGAGATGGGTATTGTTTCCTCCCAAGTGTAATACTCAATCCCACACCAGAATTTACTTGCCAATTTTAGGCCTAATATGTAAGAGCTGACATTTCCATTGGCAGTCCACAAATTGCTATTCATATTGCAGAAATGGTTGATAGGAATATTTTGAATATTCCTTGGTTATGTTTGTTGGAACTGCCCTCGGTTCAGAAGATTTGCCTTCTTATGAGTGACGTCAAACCAATATCATATCACTGCAACACATTAAGTCATCAAGAAAGAAAAGCAGCAGTGCTGTTATATCACGTAGATGAGCTGAAGTTTGAAGTGGTATCCATACTATGTTGCACAATCTGATTGCTATCAACCCAATTGAGCTAATACAGTTCATATCAATACCATGCGGGTTTCTTTGCTTGGAAGTTCTTACTCATCCCATCTTCAAGGCTGAAAAGTTCTGAGCTTAAGAACTCCGGAATGTGTAGCTATTCGAAAGCATCCCAATCGTTTTTACTCGATTTTACATGCTTAGAATGGCCTATCTTCATACACTTTTGTCAACATGAGGATGATAGAATAATAAAATGTCTGCATTTGGAAAGAACTTCAGCACTTATAGTTATGTGGTTGTTATCCTTGTCGTGATTGCCCTAGTTATCAGTCCAGCTCTGCTGATTTCTGCTGGAAGAGCACAGAGCGAGAGTGGTCAGTGTGTAGCTCAATGGATGACAGTACAATGTACTTGCTGGTGATACCTGCACAGAAATCAAAAAATATATCTCAAGGATACATTACACTGATCGTTCCAAGTGTTGAATGAAAAATCTTGTCTCCGTTACATTATGGGATTACGAAGGATACGAATTTGAGTCCGCAACAAATAAGGAAATCATTAAATGAGAAATTCATGACAAAATATTTTGTAAAACAATTTTCACTATTTTCGTATTATCAATTGGTCCTCTCCGGTGACGTTGTGGTAACGTCGTCGTATTGTAAACAATGAGTCCCGTGTTCCATACCCCATGTAGGTACAGAGTGGTTTGCCTACAGTTTAACTGTAGGTCCAGTCCCGACTAGCCTTACTGTGCATAAAAGTGTAATTAAACATACTCAATCAATCTTATCATCAATTACAATGAATATTTGTTTTATCTTTCAAATAATAATGAAATTTAATATTGTATAAAAATCAATTACTTCTATATTCGTAAATCAAATTGAATTGTAAATAAATTGTATTTCTCTTATAAATGTTATTTAAGGTAAATTTATAAATATAAAAATATTATTTTAAGTGTTCAGTTCGTCTAAAGTCTTCTAACAAACGTTTCGCAGCCTTACAATTATAAAATAGTTTTGATTGATATTTTCCATTTATATATTTGTTGATTTATTATGAACGTTTACACTGTTTGGAGCAGTGGCGTAGCAAGGGGTGGGCGAAGTGGGCGATAGCCCAGGGCCTGGCGTGTGGTTGTTGCGAAAAATGTAACAAATATTGATAAAATAAATGGAAAAGGCTAATTTTTGTGGACAATAAAATTAAAACATTCTGTTTTTATCTCCTTTAAATTCTAGTTTAACATTATAATTTGAAAGAATACGTCAAAACAGAGGCGTAACATACAGGTGGACCATTTCTAAGAAGGACCCTAAACAAAGTGAAGATTGTCGAATTACTCATGTAAACATTTACGCAAGAATTAACGATAACTTGCTTGGACAGTTTTATCAATTTACTCCCTTGTTGAATAAAAAGCGCTTTGTCTCGTCCATTCTTCTTTCTCTTGACCTTGCACTCCCAACTTTCATGTTAACAATAAAGCACCTCAAACTGCCACGGAGCAAGGTGTGAGGCATTGTTTTCAACTCAAAGTGAGCAGCCGGCCCCCGTGGTGGAGTTGTTTGCACATCGCGCTACGACGCTAGGGGTCCCGGGTTCGAATCCCGACCTGAGCATGGATGTTTGTGAATGTATTCAACAATTTCATCATATCATCACTCATCCCCATCTTGGCAAATTAGTAAAAGTGGCACTAAAGGGGAAGTAGAATAAAGCAAATCAATCAATCAAGGAGAACATGGATAATATTAGCAGTTCTTCCTTCCTTCCTACAGTTTCACATGCAGCGATTGCTTTCTAAACAACATCCTAAGTGCTTTGGCAAAGTTTCTGCTCCTTGATATCTCTACACTAGCTTCCAGTTTTCTCTGTACACTGTACCAGCTTCCCTTTGTTTCTTACTCTCCCAGTAACAGTTACAACAGAAGAACTATCATTCTCAAAATTGAAACTTACGAAGAACTCCTGGAAGGTACCGTTTAGTAGTATGACTCAGGCCAAATTTAGCGGACTCAGTAATTTCAATGTTGAAAGGACAAGGTATAGTGTTATTCGCAGCCCAGCTTTCTTTCTGTTAAAAGAGGCGCAGAAGGGATAAGTAAGTTTTTGTCTTTTCTTCTTTTGCATAGACGTATAACTATTAATGCAAGTGTAGCCCCAACCAGCCATCCAAAGTAATTACTTAAATTTCTTGGAAAAATCTAAATGTCCATAGGGGACTGAAATTTTTTTCTTGCGGGCACGTATACCTGCCTCCCTTTGCTGCAAGGTGGTCTGAACTTTACGAATCTAAATGCCAGACACTGCAAATTCAAACGGACATTGCAATGGTATAGAATCATCCATTTAGCTTAACGAGTACGATCATTAGTGACATCTTACATAACGTTGAACTTACACAACTTATAGTATTCCGTCTCATTGCAAATACACAAGACTCCATTAGTGAACTGCACTATCTCTTGATACATAAAGATTACCTTGAAGTACCTGCCGTCAAGTCTATCTAAACAAGTACTCCCTGCCTGCAAAATTGTAAAAGGTAATCCTGATAATAAGTGGAAAGTAATACACTGTGCATACGCGGCATTTATCACCGTTAATACAATCTAACAGGTACAGTGTTGTGCACGATATTGTTATGACGGAAACTAAACTCTGTAAAGTAAATTTACTGGAAGAACCTATGTGTGGAATATGGAAACAAGAAGGTATCCTAAGTCGTTGGTTAAGTGAGTGTATAAGGAGGCGAGAAACCTGGAAATATCTATACATGATGTTAGGCAAGATATGTAAAATTAAACCGCATGCATAATATTATTGCCTTATCTTCTCCTACTAGCCGGGAACAAAAATGAGCAGTGTACAGTATCTTATAGGACACTATGTATGACTTGTCTCCAAATATACAAAACTGGACATTCATGAACAATTGAAGATAAAAGTTCAACGAAATTGTAGCCTTACTGTGCACAAAGTGGGCTTAAAACACCAAATCAATCAATGAATCGATTCAACGGAATTGTACAATGTAACCCAAGACTTGCAAAATACTTTATGTGCAAACTCCCTTAACGGTATTTTTCAAAAATGTTATGCTTTTGATGTAGTACTCAGGTTGGTTGGTTGGTTGAATTAGGTTATTTTACATGTTTTTTTGCCACTTTTGACTAATTGCGTCGAAGAAGATGAGGGATGATATGATGAAACTGAGGAAGGGACACTCACAAAGAACACTCATACCAATGTCTAGATTCGAACCCGGCTCCCCTTGAGTTGTAGCGCGCTGTGCTAACCACTCCACCACCGAGGTCAGCAGTAGTCAGGTCATTAAAGCATGTAAACTGATATGTAGAAATAAGAAACAGGTGGCCAGTAGAGTCTAGTGCAAACTTAACACGTTTCATAATCATGTACACCATCACAATCGCAACGATAAACTTACATAAATTACAGAGTAAAACAAAATTATTTACTCTAAATGAGTATTTACTCCAGCCAAATATTGGTTTGGTTTGAGGTTTTAAGTCCACTTTGTGCACAGTAAGGCTAATCGGGACTGGACCTAGAGTTTAAAGTGGAATCCGAACCACTATGTGCTTCCACCGGGTATCGAGCCCGGGACCCCTTGATTAAAAGGCGACGACGCTACCACTGAGCCATGGGGAGGCCCTCCAGCCAAATATTGATTTAGCATTCATGCAAGAGGTGTCCATCGCTGATTGCTCTCCACTAACAATGTACCCTGTTCACAACAATTTTAATGCAAAATATCGTTGAACTGCCGAGCAATTCGATAAACCTTCAAATTATGCAACGTCATGCCACATCTGTCTGGCAGACTTATTAGTGCATAGCTATGCTTCGTTCTCTTATGTCATGTGTACGCGCTTTCAGGTAGCCATAACAAAACGAGAGAACATTTTTCCCCCACGGTACTAGGTCCAGAACTGATATCACACACGTTCGACGATATTGTGGTCGGTGATTTTTATTGTGTATTACGCAGAAACGATCAGACGCTAGGCTAAAATTTTATTAGAGCGCTTTTTGATCTAACTCAAGGCATTGCAGGCAAGACAAGACATTGCAGTTGGAGGACGCTTGAGAATTGTAGAAATGGAGATACGATCGGATATACTGATATAACCCCTATCAGTTCATATATAGATCGGCTTTATGTAGCAAAAAATTACAAAGATAATCTACATAGCATAAGTGCGTTTTGAGTATGGTTCAGTGATCATTGTGGTCCGACTATAAAAATCACAGATACAAAGAAAACACTGCAAGTGCGCAGATATTGGCAAAATTTTTGTGCGTTGTTAACGGACGACAATTTCACTGAGGAATAAAATTGAACTTTTCTTTTTTGCACACGAGGGAAAATTCCTGATCCTAATATAACTTTTCACACTTAAAAGGTGTGGGTACAATAGGCTCTTCCGTAGGAGTTTGACAAGACGATAAACAAATTAAAGAAAATAATAAAAAAAATTTTAGAAAGTTTTGTTTTATACTAGCCATAACATGAATGGAATGTTTCCATCACCCACAGATTTTTTTTGTGACACCCAGGTTAAATGTCCATTTGTGTATCTTTACATACATACATGACTCTATTCAACTTAACTAAAATGTGAGAGTTGTAGATTTATTGCATTTTGCACCTGGAACATCTCTCTTCAGCATCCAACAGAAATCAGCAATCATTCTTACACTTCACTGTCCCTGGTACATCTTTTCCATGACAGAGATGTCTTGGTGGAAACGCTCCCCGTGATCGTCACTGACAGCACCAAGATTGTTAGGGAAGAAATCAAGGTGAGAGTCTAAGAAATGTATTTTGAGGGACATATTAAAACCCATATTATCGTATGACTGTAAAAGTTTAACCACAATGTCATGGTAGTTTGGAGCTTTACGATTTCCTAAAAGGTTTTGGGCAAGCTTTCAAATAAATTACACGCTGATTTTTCAACTTTGCTTAGCATACCTTCGAATTTTTTATCCGTTATCAAAGCTCTAATTTGGGGGCTCACAAAAAGTCCTTCCTTGATGTTAGCGTCACTAACACGAGGAAATGTTTCCTTCACATAATGAAATCCAGCATCATTTTTGTCCATCAACTTAACAAATTTTTTGAAAAGCCATAACTTTATATGAAGTAGAGGAAGAACAATCATATATGAGGTGACTAGTGGAGGATGCACAACATTTTTTTCTGTCCAAGCTTATGTGATTCACGCTTTGGCTATTCTTTCTTGATGCGATGATTTATCTTGTCCCTGCTGTCCCATTCACACAAGAAACAGCAAAAAGTAGTATAGCTGAGCTACAAAGCTATTAACAACGCAATTACTTTTAAATCGCAACATATGATCCAACAATACTTTTGTGCAATGCAAACACACATGTTAACAAGATTAACTGCATTTATTAAGAAACTTACAAACAACGTAACACTTTACATTATGCTATATAGAAACTACGTTCTCCATTCCACGTTCTGTTTGCACACGTTATTGCCCGGCAACAGTAGCTTGCTTCTTCTTCTTTGAGGAGGTAGCACTACATTCCTCCCAGAGTTACATAAATAATAATAATAATAATTAACGATGGTAACCGTATCTGTCAGTGGATACCTTAACCCTGGTCGACCTTCTAGCACATGAGGATTCGATGTGTATCTTGGTCGTGGAGCAGCGTCAGCCTCTTGGGGTTGATGGTCATCAATGTCTGGTTGGGGTGGGGTAGTTTTGGAATCCGGATTTCGTTCCCCCGCCACACCTTCTGGACCGGGTAGTGTTGTCCACGGGACGAGACGGGACAGGCTTTTAAAACGAGACGAGACGAGATTGACCATGTGTCATGAGACAAACGAATATTTTCGAGACGATACAGCATTTCCACGAGACGAGACAGGCCAAAGTCTCGTCTCGTGGGCAACACTAGGACCGGGTGGGCTACCATCATCCCAGGTTTCTAGACCGTTTTGTTGTCTGTGTGTCCTGTGACGAATCCAACGTGAATGTACCACCCTTTGAGTTCCATCGGCAAATCGCGCTTTGTAAATGTGAGTTCCACCCAACCTTTCTACAATATCTGCCTCCTTGAAGTTAGGCGCCACGTGCTTGGGTGATTGAACCCATACGGTTTCGGTAGTTGAAAATTTCCTGTAAGGTTTGCTGTGGTTGCTCCTTGGTTTCAAGAAAGGAGGCGCTTCTTTCCTCTCGGCATCTCTAGTATGATCATCACGTATACAGTTCCGCCATGTTCTTGGACTAAAGGAGAGGACTGAGGCTGCAGTAAGACTACGTTCCTCTCCCAACCGGAAATTCCTCAAAAGCAGCAGGTACTCTGCTAACTTTGTATCGAACTGTAAAGAAGTCAGATGTGGATGTTCATGTAACACCTTCAACATACCAGTCTTCACCGTGCGTACGTACTAGGGATGGCCAAATCCGGATTTTTTAAAATCCGGAATCCGGATAGTAAAAACGAAGAATCAGGATTTCGGAGGGAATCCGTATTTCGGATAAAATCCGGATTTCGGAGGGCATTTCTGATCAGTGTTGTTGCAGTATTATTGTACACCCAACGGTGAAAGAAACGGTAGGCGAATTGTCCACCACCATTTTCATTCTGTCTAAATGCCACAATGTGATGACAATGAATTGAAATAATGACGTCAATAAGCAGAGAACAATGCCTGCTTCGAACCAACATAGTTTCATTCCTTAAAACAACACAGGATGTAGAATAAAAAAGTAATGAAAATAGAGGTGGACAATTTGCTTACCATTATCTTTGCCGTTGACTGTACAAAGTTCTTTGTTTTGGCCAAACATGCCCACATTGCTCGATGGCTCCTTATCTGACGTAGCAGTTGCACATGAGCGATATTTTGATAGATTAGACAAGTTCGCGCTTCAGTTTAATGCGCAAGCACTTCCTGATGCCGAGAGAATATAATCATTTGCATTTGCTTCCTGAAATTACATGCTTCGGAGCTCAAACAATGAAATCGTATACAACACAAAATGTCATATATATTTCTTTCTGCTTTCGACCAAACTTTTCTTGCTCTCATGCATGGGTGGCGAAGTTGCAAAGGGGATTTTCAGCACCCCCTTAATTTTCCTCCGCATCTGCCATGTTACGTTATGTATGACTTACTAAAACTATGTCGTCACATTGGAGTAACACCGCTGTCATTGTAGACAACAGACATTCATCGTTATCAGAAATAGAACCCGCATTTGCTTTTCTCCATTATGGAGGGGAGGGGAGTCTCGACAATTATTAGTGGCTGTTGTCTTTCTTCCACAATTACTATTTTTTTTATTTTTGTTGTTGTTGTTGTTGTTAAAAATTTATTTTCCTTTCTTAAGACACAGTATATGGTCATTGGCCTGCATAAACAAGCTTTGTTCGTTTCAAATTACAAAACATGCGCTTGTAGTGGCGAAAACAAACAAATCTGAAACAAGTCACTAGTAGTCTTCAGTTTCAATAGCATATTTTCATAAAAGCCTATTAAATATTCATTGGTATTTGATGTAATGGTTAAATAATGTATGTTTTCTTTCTTTTCAACATCACACCCCCAAAATTTCATTCCACGCCCCCTCAGCACACCTACATGATTAATACTGGCGCCGCCGCTGCTCTCATATCATACGTACAAAAACATATTCAGATTACATCTGATTGTTGCGGAACTGATCTCATGTACCAACTTCTTGTTAACCTGTACCAATTATTTTATGGTCAAAAATGAAAACATAATGTAGTGCAATCATTTCGTAAAAGAAGGAAAATCTACTATATTACTAAGCGCAGTCGGCTTCTTTCATGCGTGGCGCCAGGATATTTTGACCGGCTGGGTACGAGCCAAATACGAGTGATAAATTAGGGTTGACAGATATAAAGTTTGAGTTTCACACACAGATATTCCCTCGCCCTCTACCGAATTCCTTTGTATGTCTTTCACCTTTTCTCATTGCTCTTGCACGTCTTATTTTTCGCTTCCACCATTTTTCTCTGCTTGTATTACTCCCCACCCCTCTCTCTCTCTGTTTTAAAAGACACATCTGCGTGCACGTTAATCCGTTCACCAGATCTTCTGATTACAATTCTCTCTATCACCTCCAGTCTAGAAAAAAGTAGCGAAAGGAACCGATGTCGTCACCTGTTGTAAAGCCTCTTGACTATCATTCATATATTTCCTATCGGATCACACTTTAAATTGTAGGTCCAGTCCCGATTAGCCTTACTGTGCATAAAGTGGACTTAAAACACCAACTCAATCAATCTATCTTTCCTGTGTGGATCTTCATATGGCCTCCCTACTTCGCTCATTTATATGTCCCTTTCCTGATGCCCTTCGATTGCTCAGTATGTACTTTGCTTTGTACAGTCATGAACACTTATGGGTTGTAACGATTCCATTGAAAGTTACAAGCTTATGATGGAGTCAGCCATGAGGATATGTTTAAAGTGCTAACAGCATAGGGCTTCGGGGACACATTTATTAAATGGATACGTCTTCTGTACAACAACACCTTACTTAAATTAAAATTTAATGGGCTTTTAATCAGCTTTTCATATGAAAGGAGGTGTACTGCAAGGCAGTCCTCTCAGCAGCACACTGAATGTGCTCACACTTGCTACATTACTCAGAACACTACAAACAACACTAGAGGGCATTTCCATGCTGTCATTTCCATGTTTGTAGTTTAATGGATAACGTAACTCTTTATCTGAACAATGAACGTGACCTAGAGTGTGCGACATGATATCTGAAATTATTCCAAAATGCGTCGGGAGCAAAAATATATCTGGGAGAAACTGTTCTAATGACAACCCATTAAGTGCAATGACCAGCATTCAGGTTGCCAAGAAAACAAAAATTTTGGGCATCAACTATTACACGAATATTAAGGAAACAATTGAAAGTAACGGTCGCATCATCTGTGATAAAGTGATATACACATTCAGAGGGAATAAACTCAGATATCAGTGTTTAAAGTTATGTGTACGTCACGTAAATATAGGTACACATACGCCCTCTCACCCGGTGGAGGCACATTGCACAGTTGTTCGCATCCAACTTTAAACTGTAGGTGCAGTCCCGATTAGCCTATCTGTGCACTCTTTCAGTAAAAGTCAAATGAAACGAATACGCCAATACAAAAAAGAGCACACATACAATTGGAAGCAAATTAGGGACAGTGTAACGGCGAAACATTTAATGAGTCAGGCACAGTCAATATGGTTTAAAGTGGTGCATCGAGTCATAGTCATGGCGAACAGAAGTTACAAATACGGATTCAGTGATTTTTCGAATTGTTTATATCCTGCGAAGTGCCAGACACGCTCACCCACAAGCTCATAGAATGTATGAATGCCGCTACAGCGTGGCCGAAGTTACGAACGATGTTGAGCCGAATATGTAGAACATCCCGAACCACTTTACACCAAGAGATATCATGTTTCCAGAATTGCACTTACCCACTCTACTATAATTTGTTGTTTTTGTTCCCCAAGGGATACAGTCACAATTACCAGGACTTCCGTTTAACCTTACTACAAGACTACGAGCGTATGTCTACACCATACATGAGGTCACAGTAAGGCCTCCCCGATGGCGCAGTGGTAGCGTCTTTGCCTTGTAATCAAGGAATCAAACAAGCCGGCCCCCGTAGCGAAGTTGTTTTCACATCGCGCTACGACGCCAGGGGTCCCGGGTTCGAATCCCGGCCTGGGAAAGGATATTTGTGAGTGTCGATTCATCTATTTCATCAGATCACCACTCATCCCCATCTTTGCAAATTAGACAAAAGTGTGGCACAAAAAGCGAAGTAAAATAAAGCAAATCAATCAATCAATAATGTCACAATATGGAAAATTTCTTAGTGTACTGAATGTTGTACCGTTGTAATAATCTTTCTAATGTACCCAATGTACATTGTAAAATACATGCATAATTTTTCAGAGTACTACGTGACCAAATATAATACTATTGGGATAAATGTTTAATTGTGTACCTCATGTAGAAAAGTGCAATAATATAAAAAGATGGTTGCGCATAAATTTCACATGCCGAAAGTTCCGGGTTTTGAATTTGAATTGTTGGGTGCGTCAGTACTTAAAGGCTATTTTTCACCCGTCACGCTATAAGTGGTCCAGCCCCTTACCTTACCTAAATTAACTGTAATGTCCTTTACTAAAATATTAAAACATTCAGACTTCTGTTAAAATCTGAGGCTGGACGAAACACAGATGCCAGAGTCTCGATAGTTTGCAAAACGCAGTTCAGGGTGTACTATGTGGAAGTGAGGTTGATAATTGGGTGTCTTACGTGGAAGGATCACCCCTTACACACCATAAGTTCCGGGTTTCTATTTCCGTTCAGTTGCTCATACTTTTTCTCTTCTGTTTACTCAAGCAAATTCTTATTGCAAAACATTCGATTTATTTGCCGTGTGAATTGTCCAGACATATTTTTTCTTCTATTGTTTGACAATAATTACTACTCTGGAACGTGCACAAAAAATGTAATTAAAAGCGTTGATAGTGAATAGTTTTCTCGTGTTTTCATTCTTGCACATTTCTTTTTTTAAAAAAAATTATACCTTTCTGTACAAATAATATTTCGTCGAAAATACGTAACACGTGGATAATGTAATATGCAAATGTTTGTAAAATAATGAGAAAATTAAAATAAATATTAGAAAGTAGTATCATTTCCTTAAAAAAGTTGGAATAAAATTTTTCTTCGTGTTTATTTTAATAAGTTATTATATAAAATGAAATAAGCAGTTCCTTGATTTGGCAATGAAATTCCTTAGATAACATACAAAATTGAGAAATTATATCCTGCGTTTGAATACTATGCCACCTGGCCACTTGGAAGTAGGATAATTTATTCACCCGATGATCCGCTTGGAAATATTCGAAATTTTGAAGCAGGTTTTCTCGGAAATGGCTGGATAGTGCGCGCTAGTACCTTAGCACACCAGTACCTATAGAGTACCCTACCACTACATGAAGTCCCGTCCCAAACTCAATTTCCTAAGCAGTGCCCTCTCAGTAAGTCCACTAAGTTTCCTTCTTGGTGGATTGCGTGTAGAGTTAGGCTCAATTTCAAGGTTGCCACATGTGCACAATACAATAGATGTGTGAAATACCCGAAAGGAATAAAATCAAGTATTATGTATTTAAAAAATGTTTTAAAAAATTCAGTGTTATATCGCAATTGACAAGATACTTTATGAAAGAAATAGAGTTCCTCTACATTAAGGGAACATATTTTCTACTATTACATCGATGATGAGTCTGCACAAGGAAGGAAAAGAAGACAGGAGAGGAAAGGAAAAGGAAGAATAGGAGAGGCGAGGAGAACAGAGGAGGCGAAAGCAGAAGAGGAAAAGTGGAAGAAGGAAGAAAAGAGAGGATTGAAGAACAGAGGAGAAGTATTGAGAAGAAAGGAAAATCATGCGAGGGAAAGATGAGGAGAAGGAAGAAGAAGAAGAAGTGAGATGAGATACGAGGAGAGGAGGAGACAAGAAGAAGAAACTGGAGAGGAGAGGAGGAAACGAGAAGTAGGGAGTGAAGAGTTGAGTAAATGAAGAACGCAGATGAGAGAACGAGAGTGCAGTAGAGTTGGGAGGGAATCGAAGACAGGAGAGCAGGTTAGAGGAGTGGAAAAGAGTGGGATGGAGACATGAGGCGAGCACAGGAAGCGATATGAAATAGAAGCAAAGCAGGAGGAGAGGAGAAGAGGAGAGAAGAAGAAGAAAAGAGAGTGGAGAGGAGAGGAAAGGAGAGGTAGTTCCAGGAAATATTGTCTGAATGTCAAGAATTGATGCACCGATCTAATTTTCAATAACATTTTTAAATTGCAATCTAAACATTATCATCGCCGAATGCCTTTTGGCTGCGTTCAGAGCAAGATAGGATCTCTCGAGTGAGATTTTTGATTTTACCTGCGATTACACAACTGAAAATATGAATTTAACTTTCATCTTGTTGAGAATTATCAATTTTTTCTCCATTTACAAAAAGTGTGATGTTAACATAAGTATCGAGATTTATTTTAATGTAGAAGCAAGTCATGTTTACGAAACGTACAAGAGCTTCGTTACATTTATGAATACATTTTGATTCGATGCAGATCAAACATAATTAGAAGTGGAAAATTCAATGTATTTATGTATTAGACTCGATGTATTTTTCTACAACTGTGAATATGTTTTCAAACATAACATGTACTGCTTTCGACGAAGATTCGGAAGATATTGAGGATTTTTTAAAAATACCAGGGAACGGATTTATCTGTAATAAAAATGTGCGAAATATGAAAATACATAATTAGTTATTTTCACCAAAATATGGAGTTAAATATGGACTTCAAATTGTACAAATGTGCCTTTTTAATAATATAAGGTACTATGTACGTAAGTTTTAAAACAATTAATTTCGCTGCTCTCGGCATTATAACTATTGCCGTGACTCCCTTGAAGAGAAACAGGAAGCGAGTCCCATACGTGTGCCACAAAATCATTGCTTCTGGCGTTACTGTCGAGTGCGCAACTAAAAGAAGGGGTGGGGTGAGCAATGTGCTGCTTGAATTTGGACTCTCTTCCAACGTTGCCAAAATAACGTTTGTAACAACCAGAAGCCGAAGCTTGAGCCACCATTCCCTATTGTTGACAAGAATTGTAAATAAACAGGAATTTCAAGTATTTTACAATACCAAAAGCAAACATTTGCGAGGTGTAAAACTATATATATTACACACACACACATACACACACACACACACACACACCCTCCCACCCACCCACACACACACACACACACACACACACACACACACATATATATATATATATATATATATATATATATATATATATATATACAGGGTGTACCAAAAGTCCCATTACCCCCTCTTTGAATTGTAGACAAACCTGCAAAATGTTATTTTAACAGCATGAGTATGATGAGAGGATGGTATACCATTAAATCAAACCAATGGCCACCATTTACTCTGTGTGCACACCGCCATTTTCATGGCACAGTATTATTCGCTTCCAGGTGCGATGTGAAATCCTAAGTAACTGGGCTGGCGTGAAGGAAGCAAAACGCACTGCGAACAGCTTCTTGAAGTTCCTCAGTTGTCTGATAACGATTATGGGCGACTTTCTGTTTGATGTGCCCCCATAGCGCATTATCACAAGATGTCAGATTTGGACTTCGGGGTGACAATTTTAAAGGTGCTGGTAAATTTGGCGATCCTCGCCCAATCCGTTTGTCTCTGAACACATCATTGAGGAATTCTCTTAAAATGGCCACCCCGAAATCCAGTTCTGTCTTCTTACGTTACGCAGGATATCACATCGCACCTGGAGGCAAATAATACTGTGCCATGAAAATGGCGGCGTGCACACAGATCCTCTGGAGTAAATAGTGGTAATTAGCCTGATTTAATGGTATACCACCCTCTCATCATACGCATGCTGTTAAAATAACATTTTGCAGGTTTGTCTACAATTCAAAGAGGGGGTAATGGGGGGACTTTTGGTGCACCCTGTATATTTTATTTCAATCATTTGGACTGAAGTAAAACTTGAAGCTTTCCTGGCGACGAATGATGATTAGATTCTCTCGGGTTATCGACCAGGTGAGTTGCGGAAAATATTCCAAGTTTTCGAGAGACCAGCACATTAGGGAACCGGACACATCGGGGAATCCGGACACAGCGGGGAATCTAGATACACCGGGGAATCCAGACATGCCAGGGAATCCGGACAAAGCTGACCAGAAGATAGCCATCCTGCCTTACACCGGAAGTCTCTCCGGAGGTATAAGCCGGATTCTGAAGAGGCAGGAGATCAGAAGCCTACTACACAACCCCAAGGACGAGTAAAGACTCAAAACACCAGGAGTCTGCCGTATTACCTGCAAATGCGGGCAGACGGGTAGGACAATAGAACAGCGCTGTAAAGAACACCAAAGAAGCATCAAGTATTTCCATCCTGAATAGTCGGGTCTAGCAGAACATTCAATAAATGAGGGACATAGACAAGATTTCAGCAACACAGAAATCATAGCCAAAACTTCAAACTACTGGGACCGCATCATCAAGGAAGCAATAGCCGTTCTGAAGAAAATATAATGTTAATAGCGACACGGGGCTCGAACTAGACCCGGCTTGGTTAGCGTTAGTTAACCAGGAGCACGCACGCATCAGAGACGCCACCCGATTGGTACGCCATCTTCTCTGGGATCCCCACTCCACAAACGTATATACACCGGGTTGACGCTCGTAGCTGCACTTCAACCCTGAAGATGAGAGTGATGTTAGCTCTCGAAAGCTTGGAATATTTTCCGCAACTCACCTGGTTGATAACCCGAGAGAATCTATTCATAATCATTTGAACTTTCTTTTGTAGAGATTTCTGAGAGAATTGAAAGTAAAATACAGCAAGCAACATCACATGACCCACCTTTATCGACTAAATATTTGGAATAATATTTAAATTATTGGAAATTTCCAAAATGACAACAGATTTTTTTCAAAATTTAGGTTGTTCCCCAAGTCAGATTTCTGGTTACTTTTCTCAGAAAGTACAAGGAGATCAAAGGATTATAACAAAACTAAAATTAGTTTTCCTTTTTGTTCCTTTCCCGTCCAAATATGATGCTTTGTCCAGCCCGTAGAGTCAAATCTTGCAATCAAGTATGCATAGAGAAATTGAATTTTCTGCGATGGCCTTTCGTTTCCTGTATTCGTGCAACCAACCCTTTGGCAGGTATGGGATCAAATGGATCTTATCAGAAACTCGCAAAACTTTCAGAAGCACGAACACCAACAACTTACCACAGCATGGTACGTACAATAAAGGTCGCTAAATAAAAGGACATTTGAAGTCGGAAAATGGTGGGGTAATTTTGAACTAGAATTGCACTGAAAAAATTATGCCAAGGTAGAAAATATACACATGAGTTACATTTACTTGCTTCCTTTTTGTATTTAAGCTCGAAACAACATTGTCTTGTGTTTTCCTGTGAAAGAATTCTGGGTTTCAGAGTGAGATCTGATGCAAATATTCGAGTCTTTCACTAGGGAGGGCATGGGACGGAATACAGTGCAGCTTCCAAGATACGAGGTCAGACAAACCCTCCTTCTAAGTAAAAGTTGGCCTGTGGCTGCGAGAGTGCAAGAGCTCGTTTGTTCAATTTCTACAACAGGAAACAGCAAACTTACATTTCAACACCTGGAGGAGAGTCTGTAAACACGGTCCTCACTGATTTACTGCTATTACGAATTTCCATTTACTGTCACATCATATTGTGGATTTGGTTGCTCGTGCCAAAAGTACTCAGTAGTTCTCAAATCTCTTATCGAAATGAGACTATTCTATCGTATTCAACCGTATAAGCAATATAATTAAAAATATGTGTATCAATGCTTTTGTGATGCATTGCACTTAGTGTGAGCAGTGGCGTAGCACCATATTGCGAGGCCCTTGGCAAGATATTACTGCAAGGCCCCAATCCGTTCTTTAAATTTGAAATCTCTACAAAATCGTCAGGGCTACATCGGCAAATTATATTTAAATAATAATAATAATAAATTACTGACGAAAATTATATGTAATAATATGCGACATAGAAATTTACACTTGGCAGAGGTATCCTTACTCTTGTAACACACTGCTCGAATTTTCTTTAATCAAAGTAGTGCACTAAAACATAAATGAAATATCCTAAAATTTGTTAAAGTTTATTAAAAATCAGAAATGCAAACTACGAATTTCGTCAAGATATTATTTTTAGTAAGTTTTCTTTGTTTCCTCATTTCAAAATATGTAGGATGTAAATATTATAAACCACGGCATAAGAAGAAAATATCGAAGGACGCACATATGATAGAGCGGGGGGGGGGGGGGCTGGGGGCGCCTAAACAAAATCCTGCATAGAGGGCCAAAATATCTAGCTCTTCAACACAATAGGTATGAATATCAACAAGTCTTAAAAACGACAGTCATTTTCGAGAGCTAACGTCACTCTCATCTTCAGGGTAGAAGTGCAGTTGAAATAAGAAGAAGAAAGAAAGGAAGAAAGGAAAATCCCCGCCTCCAAAGGGCTCGCGGGGGTGAGTGGTGCCCCACCTGAGTCAACCGGCAACTACCCCTTTCAAGCTTTTAACCTCCCCTAGTGCCTCAAATTTGCCTCGTAAGGCTGATTGAGGCGGCCGCCTTTGGTTTTAGCCAGAGAGTAGGCCTCCACTCAGAGTCAAATCAAGATTTAGCTGGATGTGGCCCGTTTGAGGAGACCTCCACTCATGCAAGCATGCACTGAGCGTCAACCCGGTGTATATACGTTCGTCCGGTGAAGATGGCGGACCAATCGGGTGGCGTGTCTGCTGCATGCGCGCTTCTGGTTAACTATCGCTAAGAAAGCTGTGTCCAGTTCCCTTGAGCCCGACTTGACCAGGAAGGACGTGCAACCGCTGCTGTTCAAATAAGAACGAAATGTCATGCCACCTCGGAAAAAGAGGTCGCCTTCAAACGACGCAACCAATAGCAGCAAGAAGGCTAGAGATCATGGAATGCCTTTTCTAGATGCAAACGGAAAGTTCGACCGCGAAGCATACTTTACGATGCTCGACGCCAAATTGGAAGCCCAACGCCTTCTTGACTCAAGAAGGGAAACTAACAACCATGACGCCCCTGCTACAAAGGAGCAACCCCTACTCCCCTCGCCACCGCCTATCCAAGAGACGGTGAAGAAGGGTACCCCGACTCGCAAGCCACCTTGCATTTCCCTTATTGGACAGACTAGCTCTGCATTCGCACAACGAATCTCCGCCATACTACCTGGTCAGGTAACTTTGACGATTAATAGGAACTGCTGTAGGGTCCACACCAGCAACAACGATGGATTCATCGTCATACGAGACTACATGGACCATAAGAAGATTGAATACGCCTATGGCTCCTCAGCTGCAGAGAAGCTCAAGGTCGTAGTTCGACATCTTCCAGTGGACTAATCCATGGAGAAGATCCGACATCTGCTGACGGAACAGCTCAAAATTCCGATATACGCCATCGGACGCCTCTCCACCAAAGTTCGACGCCCGCAGCAGGAGGGAGAAATTGACCAGACTACAACTGACACACCACCGACAAGAAAACCACTGCCTTTGGTATTGGTCACTTTGCCCAAAGGCCCAGACTCCCAACGGATAATGCACATCACAACTTTGGGACAGTTCAACGTCGTAATAGAGAAGTACAACTCCCAAGAGATATGGCAATGCCACGCGTGCCAGAGGATTGGGCACGCCCAGCGGCATTGTTTTGTTCGACCTCGGTGCGTTAAATGTGCCAGCCAACATCGTTTCTCCGACTGGCCAAATAAGGACCCGTCAATACTTCCGACTTGCGCCAACTGCAATCAACACCATTACGCAAGTTATAGGGGTTGTCCTCTATTTAAGGCTGTCAAAAATGAACCACGTGTTCAACACACGACTCCACAACGCGAACTTTCCAGGCCCATTCGACGAGTCACCGACCCAGCTTTACCCAAAGAGGTACACAACAAGGAACACCGTGCACCAACCAGTGACCAACGGCCCAACTTAGCTGCCAGCTTGTAATTGTGTTCTTTGTATTTAGTAGTTAGTTTTTGTTGTCTTGTTTTGTCGAGCACATACTCATGATGTAATACCGACATGCGACAGTTGCTGTCGGCCCTCTTTGATTTCATGCCAATGAACTGCAGGGCAGTTATATTTTACGGTGTGCCCCTAGTTCTAATGATGTCATTCTGTGGTTTTTGGCATGTACTCCCCATTCATGTTAATAAATATATCCATGCATGCCATATGTATCCTGACTTTAAAAAAATGTCCAATTCGAGCCCCGTGTCGCGAGTAAGATTATATTTTTTTTCACCAGGGAATCCGGACACATCGGGAAATCTAGACACATCGGGGAATCCGGACACACCAGGGGACACGGACAATCCAGGGAATCCAGACAATCCAGGGAACCCAGGCAAAGCTGACTAGAAGACAGCCATCCTGCCTTACACCGGAAATCTCTCCGGAATTACGTATAAACCGAATTCTCAAGCAACATAACATAAAAAACATTCACAAACCACCTCCGAAGATCAGAAGTCTACTACGCAACTACAAGGACAAGTTAGGACTCAAAACACCGGGAGTCTACCGTATTATCTCCAAATGTAGGAAAGCATACATTGGGCAGACTGGTAGGACAATATAACAGCGCGCTAAAGAACACCAGAGCAGCATCAAGTATTTCCATCTTGAAAAGTCGGGTCTAGCAGAACATTCAATAAATGAGGGACATAGACCAGATTTCAGCAACACAGAAATCATAGCCAAAACTTCAAACTACTGGGACCGCATCATCAAGGAAGCAATAGCCGTTCATGAAGAAAAATATAATCTTAATAGCGACACGGTGCTCGAACAGAAACTAACTTGGTTAGCGATAGTTAACCAGAAGCGCGCACGCAACAGACACGCCACCCGATTGGTCCGCCATCTTCACCGAGATCCCCCCTCCACGTACGTATATACTTTGCCCAAGCTAATAGTCGGCGAGGAGCGAGAACCGCGGCGACCGTGACGTCAGCCCGAACAGCCGCGAACCAATAGGAGAGCAGCTCGTCATCTGAAGTCTTGCCCAAGCTGGCAGACGGCGAGACAAGCAACCCACGGCGACCGTGACGACACATCAACCACACGGGTCAATCGCGGAAAAACAGGACAGCATCTTACTAACAGGAGCCTTGCCCAAGATAATAGACGGCGAGTACCGAGAGCCAGGAAGACCACACAGCCTGTGACGACCGCCAAACCCCAGCAACACAGCAAAAATCAATAGAAGAGTACGGCAATGAACCAACCAAGGGCTATGGAGTTCTTCTACGAGAACCAACCACCTGATGGAAGAACAAACCAGAGCAGAAACAAGAGGGACCTCAGTTCGTTACCTTGGGGAAAGTCAGAAAAAGCAGATGCAGACAGGCAACACCAACAGACATAGGAGATCAAGAACCAGCCAACATGGAAAGATAGAAACAAGATAAGAAGGCAATCTGATACCACAACAAGGACAATCACGTTCGAGAACTGCACGAAGACCATACTAGAAACAGCGCAACATCAAGACACTCCGAGAGACAAGAAGAGAGTAGACGCGGAAGGTTTCCAAACACCAAAGAAGACAACCCGACCTCCCTACGCCGCTTCAAAAATGCACCCATCACTACTCAGAACCAGTATGCACCACTAGCAGACAGAACCACTTCTGACGAAAGCGGAGAAGAGGAGAAAGAACAAGAAGCACAAGCGCCACCAAGACCAGCTAGAACAAAACCTCCACTATTATATATCTACTACTCCTCACAAACATACTCAATCGGACAGCAGATTACAAAGAATGTCCAGAACCGCCACACCATCTTCCACACCTCAAGCGGTCTCAAGATCCATTTCCACAATGTGGCAGACCTCGAAGAGGCAAAGAAGTCTCAGAGGAAAAGAAGATCCAATATGCCCATGGGAAAGCCCGCAAAAACACCATCAAGGCTGTGCTGCGAGACATGCCTCGAGATGCTAAGGTAGAGGACATAAAGCTCTACCTTGAATATCTGGGATTCCAAGTAGAGACTGTCGTCCAACTACATAAAAGGGTCCAGAGAGAACCAGCTACAGAATATCAGGACCAGGCAAGAACTACAAAAGTGCTGATGCCACTCTACTTGGCTACATTAATCAAAGACTAACACGCCAGAAATATATACGACGTGGGAGAACTCCTGGCTTACCTTATCCGGGTGGAAGAGTACAGACCCAGCCAGCACCTACAGTGCTATAGGTGCCTAAGACTGGGGCACGCCCAAACCAACTGCAGGGCAAAGCCTGCCTGCGTGCGCTGCGGAGGACCCCACCTCTCCCAAATATGCCAAAAATTGAGAACAACACCGAAATGCTGTGCCAATTGTAAAGCTGACCACCCAGCCAATTACAGGGGCTGCCCAGCCTTCACAACTCGCAAAAGACAAAGAGAAACACCAAGAACAACGACGCTCAAAGGACAGGACAATCAGACAACAGCACCTCACCCAACCCCACAACCTGGCTAAACTACCAGAAAGAAACACAACGGAGACCACCGAAGCCACCACCACCGAAGATTCACCCGGGAGCTCCATCAGGGACCTACTTGACCTCATAAGATCCTGGAACCTAAAAGGAGTGTGAAGGCAGATCCCAGGAGGACTGAGCAAACTAAAGACGTGCAACGACACCATCAGTAAGATCATGACTATTACGAACATCACAGAAGTATTGGACAATGGGTCACATTAATCAAGGAGATATTCACAGGCAGCTAAGATGTATCCATTGGAATGCCAATGGAACTACTCACAGAGAACTTTTCGCAAGATTCCGAGATATAAACGGCATTGACCTGGCCCCTAGTTTCTGAAACCCACCTAAAACCCATCCACAAGGGTCAATCAGAAACTATACAATCCTCCGTACAGATAGACTCAACCCCCAGAAAGGAGGGACAGCAATCATACTAAGGCACTCACTACCAGCTCAGAAAATCTAGCTACCCACACTCCAATCAATAGAAGGCACGGCCATCCAACTAAATAATGCAGGAAGAACCACTACCCCGCTGTCGGGGAGCGAGAGCTGTTCCGATTTGTATCCAAAAACTTTCGGTGGATTGGTAGGTGAATTTGCAAAGGACACTCACCTTATGTAAACTATGTTTAATGACACACACATATGTTTACATACATTACACATTCCCTGTCACACAGATGACAAGAGAAAAAACTGTAGACACAAAACGACGTCATGCAGCCATACTTGCTGCGCACTCGAAGACAAGTGTTGCCAACACCTACTTGGCAAATATAAAAAAAATGTCTTGACCGCCATGTTGGATCCAAGTACATGGTGGGGGGCCAACATACCGCCCACCTTGAAATATGTAATTTCAAAAAATAAAAATAATAAAAAATTAAATGGTACACTGCAAACAAAAAATATGAAAAACAATTTTACACATATTGTACACTAGAAGTATTTGAAATTATTGAATGCAATGTTCAATTTTTCAATTTTCACAATCGTTATTAAATGGCAAAATACATAGCTTTACAATTGGTCTCTTGTAATTGCCGGTACTGGTTTTCAATCTGCCGCCCACCCTGAGAACACCTAGTTTATCAAAAAATGGATTTAAACTATGCAAGGTAAACCTGAAGATAAGGGTAAACCATTGTTAAGAGCATCAATTTCACTGGCAAATTCACCCTGTTGCACAATTTTCACTAACACCAGAAGTATGACCCACAACTCTTTAGTGATCAATGGACCATGCAGTTTGTTAGTTTTGTTGCGGGCATTGAAAATGAACCGTTTACAGCAGGCCACTACAGGTTGCAATTTATTTAGAGAACAATACCTCTCAAATAATGGGTTGTCTTGTATTGACACAAGGTTTACAACAGACTGCTTCTGTTCTACACTCGATTCACTATATTCTTATATGTCAAACTTGTTTTCAAGCAATTGTAGCTCATGTAAAAATGGAGGCCCTTGCCACCATAAAAATGTGTCACTAAGCTGGAAGGGGGAATCCCACGACTTGGACAGTGGGGGAGCATGTAGTTTTACCGTGGGATTTTTGTTGTACAATAATGGGAGTTAGTTTCTCTGAAAGGTATTGGCACAAGGAAAACGAATATGGATGTTGCCAGTCCCAAAAATTGTGCAGGGGGTGGGGGTGGGAATTCAAAATGGCCGACAACTCGTTTCACAGCAATATCTTCTTCATTTATACGCCTACAACAAATTTTCAAAGCTTTAAATACTTCTTGATGCAGTTTATACAATTATGATTATTAGGAATAATGTGAATTGTGTAAAAACTAGCGGTAACGCTACATATTTATTTAAGAAAAGCTTTAACATGCTCATGTTATGCATAATTAAATACAAAAAAAACTTTCTTTTTCAGATGGATCTCAGTGAACCAGAAACGAGGCTAAAAATGGAAATCAACTATGCACTGTGCATAATATGCCAACAGAAATTAACTGAAGGACTAATCACAAACCCATCGCACATGAAAGGGTTTTACAAAGTGTGCAAGAGAATGCTGAATACGAAAACGTGAAGTATGTATCATCTAATATTTGTCTACGTGGAATGACTGCTGCCATGCTGGCATACAACAGGACATCATGGCACCGAAGTTGTTATCAAGATGTCACTCACAAGGGAAATTTGGAGCGTATGAAAAAGCGCTATGAAAGCCAAAATCAGCAAACACCAACTGTGACGGAAAGCAGCACACCAAGACTAACACGTTCGCAATGCATTCCATTCAACAAAGATGATTGCTTCTTCCGTAATGGTGGTCAGACATGTGCAAATTCCCTCAGGAAGATGTCGGTTGATCATGCTCAAAAAGCCTAAGTGATGCTATTGCTTAAAGTGGAAATTAAGCCCTACAGATAAAGCTCAATACAGCAATCAACCCTGAAGATGGTCACGCTATCGACATTAGATACCATTTGCCGTGCTGGGCAAATCATGTGACACATGTACTATGATGTCCTGATACCAGTGCACCCAATATCTCTACAGCCCCTGAAGCTGCATCAGAGATTGAATTAATCTATATGATTCAAGAGTGTTTAAAGACTGGTTACTTGAGTATGTCTGATGTGCAGTGCAAACCACTTATGAAAACATTCGTCTTATGGATAATGTCGCTTATCCATCTATAACAAGGAAAGAAATTAGGAAATTGCTGCAGAAAAATGTTACAGATATTGAATTTCACCGTCCATCACAATTAAATCAACCTGAAATTGTTAGTATGAAGCATGCACGAGATATTGCTATGACATCACAGAATGATGAAGATTTGGGCTTGACTATGAGGAGTTTGTATAATGCTGCTAGTTATCTTCGTAAGTCTATAATGAACACTAAGAAGTGGGAATTCACAGGATCATTAGAAGCAACAGAAGAACATGTGCCACGAGAAGTGTATTCTTTTTTCATGTGGCTTATTTGTGGTACTGTTGAACATATGTCTTCAGAACGCAATGACAGCATTAAGAAAGATGTTTGTGACACAAATGTCATTGGTCAGGGAGCTTATGACAAGTTTGTTGAAATTCGCATACAAAATAATGTAACCAATTTATGGTCAAAAATGATGATCTTGAAGCTTAACATGTTTAATAGTAATGGCAAAACAGCAAGTGTGAAACTTCAGTCTAAGGTATTGCAGATAAAAGACGACCATGCATTGTTTGTGAGATTGCTATTAGTTGCAAAGTCTAGACCAACTGCAGATCTCAGAGATGCTATATCTAATTATGAGCTTTCGGTTGTTCCACGTTCACTCTTCACACCTGAAGGTAACCTGATTTTACCAAGTAGCAAGAGCGACCTTCTTGCCATTCTAGAATCTCTAATTGGTGACCAAGCACCTGACGATCCAGAGCCGCCCAACCACATGTGTGTTGCAATTGTAGATGGTATGACATTTTTGCAGAGCCTTGATAAGCCTCATTATACCTATACTTGTGAAGATTTGCCCAATCATTTCCTTAAAATATTACAGACATACTATAACTCCCATGACGAAGTGCAAGTTGTTTTTGATAGATATAATATTCCGGTTTCATTGAAGAATGCAACTCGCCGAAAACGTCTCTGAGGAAGTGCATCAATCGCATATCATATCGCTGACAATACAAGAATAAATAACATTACCATGAAAACACTGCTGTCTAGTGTGCAGCCTAAAGAAGAGTTAACTGCCTACTTGGCAAATGAAATTATCAGTCGGTTTAAAGAAGTGAAACTACATGTCATTTTGGCATGGCGAGAAGAAGTTGCAGCTACTCAGATAACAGTATAGCACCTACGAAGCTCACACAAGGATTACACGCTTCTGATGCAACCTTACGAGGAGCCTCTACTATTGATATTCCCTCACCAGATACAAATGTTGTTATATTGGCTCTTCGGCGATACCCTATGCTATGTTCTAGAACATCGTGTATTTTAGGGAGTGGTAAGAAGAAAATACAGATTGCTCTAAAACCAATCTACAATGCTTTAGGCGAAGAAAAAGTGAAGGCATTGCCTGGGTTTCATGCCTTCATTGGAAGTACCACAGGAGCTTTCGCTGGTAAAGGTAATGTTGGAAAGCATTTCAGCAATGTGATAAAATATTTTGCAAGCTTTTGCAAACTTGGGATTGGATGCAACGCCATCTAATGGTGTTTTTGATGCTTGAGAACGTTTTGTTTGTAAACTTTGCATGCCAAACTCTGCAAAATCGGATGTTGGAGCTGTCCGGTTTACCTTGTTTCAAAAGAAAATTGCCGAATCAGAGAAAATGCCACCAACACAGTCAGCTCTTCGCTATGCTATATTGAGAGCACATTATCAAGCCATGATATGGCGAAATGATGTTGTTGCGAATCCGAAGATTCCACAGCCAGATGCTGGTTATGGATGGGAAAGGCAAAACCGTACATTTGTACCCCAGATGAACACGATGCAACCTGCCCCACAGGCCATTCTGGAGCTAGTGAAATGTTCATGCAAAAATAATAGATGTTCAACACTTGTATGTAAATGCAGACGTCATTGCTTTCCATGCACTGACAAGTATGGGGATAATAGTTCAGATGAAGACAGTGAAACTGATTAATAAGCGTAATTATTATTTTACATTATTTTTATTTGGATGACCTCCTGTTTTCAAACACTTTGTAGTAATGATCTTCTGAAACAGATTATTATAATATTTAATTCATTTCATTGTGTTTTTGGTAAGAAACAAATACATCAATATGATGCCATGGAGTTTTTCTGTTCTTGTATCTAAAATTTATGATGGCATAATTAAATTAAATAAATAATGAAAACTACACAATGAATATTTTGTTTCATTCCAAAATATTTTATATACTCTGTAACAGAAAGTAACCCTTCAACGAAAACCAGAAAACCTATATTAAGCAATCCGCAAGAGGCTAACAAGTTCATTTATATTATTCGCAATATTTTAATAATTGTATAAAGTGCATCAAGAAGTATTTAAAGCTTTGAAAATTTGTTGTAGTCTTATAAATGATGACGATATTGCTGTTTCGGTGAAAGGAGTTGTCGGCCATTTTAAATCCCCACCCCCACCCCCTGCACAATTTTTGGGACTGGCAACATCCATATTCGTTTTCCTTGTGCCAATACCTTTCAGAAAAACTAACTCCCATTACTGTACCACAAAAATCCCACGGAAGGAAAATAGTTTACCATTTGCCCCCCCCCCACTACTGACATGACACCACTTTATATCACCTTCCCCTTGTATTTTACAGACCCGATTCGCCACAAACGTTTTCCAACGACTAGGACATGAAGCTATCCATGCTAAAACCATTTTGGAGTCCGAATAGCAGGTAACAGTTGTGAAGCTAACTGGCAATGCTTTTTGCACATAAGTAATGAGGTGAACCAAAAATACTGCAGCACAAAGTTCCAGTCGTGGAAGTGTTATCTTTTTCAGAGGAGCCACTCTTGTTTTTGAGGCAACAAGTTTAACCTGGACTTGTTCATCAGCACAGACACACCTAAGGTAAACAACCGCTTCATAGGCTGCTTCAGATGTATCACAAAACCCGACTAAATGAAGCTCGATACAGTCCTTTGGAATGATGCAACGTTCAATTCTAATAGTTTGCAAATTTGGTAAATCACTGCAGTAACTAACCGACTCATCAATTACATTACTTGAAAGTTCATCATGCCAGTCAAGTTCAAAATTCCACAGTTTTTTTATAAATAGTTTGGCTTTCACTGTGGTAGGTGATAACCAGCCCAAAGGATCAAACAACTTAGATATCTCCGAGAGGAGAAGTCGCTTGGTCAACACAGAATGCACAATTGGACTCACTACATTAAAGGAGAAATGATCCAAGGAAGGACACCACTGAATAACCAATGTTTTCTAACAGTCACTGTCATTAAACTGAAACGGCACGTTTCTTTCAAGCAATTCCCTTGGAATACTGTCTAACACCTTAGGATCATTTGAGGACCATTTGCGAAGTTCAAAACCACCTACAAGCAGGAGTTGGGTTAGTTGATGGTAAAGTTCTATAGCACCCTCCGTAGAATCACTCCCACTTAAGAAATCGTCTATGTACACATGATTAAGTAACACATTTGAAGTAAGAGGGAAATTTGCACCTTCATCTTCACGTAATTGTTGCAGATACCTCGTAGCTAAGTATGATGCAAAAGCAGTACAATAAGTGACAGTCAATAATCTGTAGTCTTGAAATGATTCACTAGGATCCTCTCTCCACACAATTCTCTGAAAGTCTGTATTCTTTCGATTAATTTTAATTTGTCTATACATTTTTGAGATGTCAGAAGTTAGGGCTACTTGATGTATTCTGAATTGTAATATCACACTAATTATATCACTTTGTAACTTAGGGCCAATCATTAAAGTGTCATTAAGAGAAACACCTGTAGACGTTTTACAACTCCCATGAAAAACTACACGAATACGTGAAGTCGTACTGTCTTTAAATACAGGATGATCAGGAAAATAAAAGCTTTCACTAGGCACCTTATGTATTTCTTCAGGGGGGATAAGTTCCATATGTCCAAGTTCTCTACACTCAGTCATGAAAGCATTATACTGTTTACGAAGTTCAGGGGAGTGAAAAAGTCTGCGTTCTTGACTTTTAAGTCTCTTAACTGATGTTTCTCTTGAAAACCCTAACACCACATCATCGTTCTTAAATGGTAAGCTAACTACATATCGACCATTCTATCGTTGGTGAGTAGCTATGAGATGTGCTTCACACTGTTTCTCTTCTGACTATAATGATTAAGCGTTGGCAATGCTTCAAGTTCCCAGAAATTACGTACGTTAGTATTCAAATCACATGACACATGGAAAGATTAAACTGAGTTGGTATTTGCATTACCAACACTACCATCAATTTGCCCTGATAACACCCAACCGAAGACTGTTTCTAATGCTGATGGAGTACCAGGAGGTCCCACGCAGCGTCCACTTTCCAACAATAAAAGAAAAATGTCACAGCCCAGTAAAATATCCACAGGAGCACTCACGTTAAATGTAGGATCAGCTAAGGGTAAGCCCTGTATGTGTGACCAAGTGCACACCCCTGGAAGCTCGCACCCTTGGCAAATTACCTGTAATTTTCTTCACTACCACAGCCCTTACACTGCACAGTTGTGTCTTGCACTTTGACAGAAACTGAACATTAGCTATAGCATTATCTGTGTAAACACCCCTTTCAGTTATGGCAGAAATATTTATGTTTGCGCGTTGCTTAGGTAACTGCAACCTTTGTAAACACGTCTCAGACACAAAGGACACTAACCAATTCCCTCTTGTTAGAATAGCGGTTGTTGAGCAACTCCCACGCGTGTTTATAGTTTTCGTCTGTCACTGCTAACGATTGTATAAGCAAGGCAGCCTCGTCCTTGAGTGAAGACTTCAAATACTGAAAATTTTGTGCACCACTTAAGTTCTCGTTTCTGTCGACACTTGCACTAAACAAATCATGAAAACTTAGCCAGTAATCTAGCGATCCACTGAAGGAAGGAATTTCTAATCTTGATAGTTTAACTTCACCTACTTGTTGTTTGTAGTCACTTGATAGTTGCGTCGCTTTATCAACACACAAAGACAACGTGGCATTGTCTAAAGTCCCGGAATTGACACGATTCTCGAGACGCGTAATCTCACGTTTTAGCACTGTCTTTGCGGCGAGAATTCGCTCCATTTTGAGGCGTTCACGAACCGCGAACCGACCGAAAATTGGCAAACCGGATTGCACTACACGCTGGTAACGAAAGATGCTTGTTTAGGCCAGCACCACGCCTTGATGACGTCATTTTCTTTGTTCGCGTCTCGCGGGCGAGGAACTAACGAACGGAAAATACGAAAAGTGTGATAAGTTCTGCGCAGAGACTGTCTTTGTCACACAAATGCACACTCACAGTCGCAGTTCACAAATACGCATGAAGCAAAACATAAAGTCACTAAAATCACTTTCACGGAATGTCACAAATCCGGCTATGGAGGACCATGTCGGGGAGCGAGCCCCGTTTTAATTTGTATCCAAAAACGTTCGGTGGTTTTGTAGGTGAATTTGCAAAGGACACTCACCTTATGTAAACTATGTTTAATGACACACACGTATATTTACACACATTACACATTCCCTGTCACACAGATGACAAGAGATAAAACTGTAGACACAAAACGACGTCATGCAGCCATACTTGCTGCGCACTCGAAGACAAGTGTTGCCAACACCTACTTGGCAAATATTAAAAAAATGTCTTGACCGCCATGTTGGATCCAAGTACATGGTGGGGGTCAACACCTGGTGGCAGGATACAAACCATCCGACAGAATACAGGACCCCACAGACGTCAACACCCTCGCAAACCTGGACCAAAGAACAATAGTAGCAGGAGATCTAAATTGCAAGCATCCCGACTGGAACTCCAGAACGACAAACCAAACGGACGAAAACTACGAAATACAACCAACACACAAGGACTACAACTATGCCCTCCAATAGAACCAACACACTACCCACTAGGCGGAGGAAGACCGGACGTCATCGACGTTATAGTAGGAAAAAATGTGCCCATCTCAAACAGACCAGAAACATTAAACGCTCTGGATTCGGATTACCTACCAGTTCTCTTCCTGATCACGTACATACACCAGAAACATAAGCCAAAACCGCCACAAACCACCACAGTGGACTAGCAAAAATTCATAGACCACCTTACCGAAGTCACGGATCTCCATAGAAACATCAGAACCCCAGAAGATATCGAAAAGACTGCACAAATCATCACAGAGAACATCACAACAGCAGAACTTATCAGCAGCTCCACCACATCCAAGGCCGAAACCATCCAAGATCTTTACCCACTGGAACTACAACTAACCAGTTTCAAACGTTGGACGAGAAAGAAGTGGCAACACACGCAGAACTGGGAACACAAGACAATTTGGAATGTCCCAGTAAAGAAACTCAAGAGAAGACTGGGAAAACACCAACAGCAGATATGGGACGACCTGTTACCAGAACACCAGAAGCTGCATCAACAGTTCTGGAAGATAACCAGATCCCTCACCAACAGAGCTACAGGTACAACACCACTACTACACGGAACTCGAGGACTGGCATACCAGACTGACGAAGAAGCTAAATTTTCGCCGAACACCTAGAAGAACAGTTCAACACACCTGCCAAACCCTACGATGAGGAAACAATAGAAACAGTAGAAGAAGCACTGGAAGCAGAGGAAGACAGACGAAGAGAACGGTAACCCAAACTAACTACACCAGCTGAAGTAACCCAGATCATCCGCAAACTGCCCTCCAGGAAAGCAGCAGGCCCGGATATGATCGACACTCAACAGCTGAAACTCCTCCCCAGGAAGACAATGGTGCAGACAACAAAGTTATTCAACACAATACTCCTCACAGGACACATATCATCAAGCTGGAAGACTGCCAAGGTAATAATGATCTCCAAGCCAGGCAAATACAGGATCTTCCCACAAAACTACCGTCCGATAAGCCTACACAGTCACCTCAGTAAGCTCTTCTACATAGACTGAGGAACATCACGACAGTCCTCAACATCATACCAGATCATCAGTACAGATTTCGACCATAACACTCAACCACCATACAACTAGTACGACTCATAGACCACATCACCACCGCATATAACAACAAAGAACATACCTTGGCAGTGTTCCTGGACATTGAGAAGGCTTTCGATATAATATGGACCCAAGGACTACTCTACAAGCTCATCCAGAATGAATACCGGACTGGGCCAATAAAGTATTAACATCATACCTCCAACAAAGAAAGTTCTAAGTCACCTTTGCCGGATGTAAGTCAGGAACCAAGACCATCAGAGCAGGAGTACCACAGGGATCGACACTCTCCTCACTCATGTTCTCAGCGTATACTTCAGATATGCCCCAAATAGGACAGTGCCATCAAACGACATACGCCGACGACGTCGTCTACTACACTAGCAGCAAGAACATCAGTTGGTTATACCCCACTATGCAAACACAGTTAAAAAAACTGCAAGCCTGGACAACCAAATGGCGTATCCAAGTCAACGCATCAAAAAATGAGGTCATCCTATTCACTAAAAGAAGACCAAGGACACCCACCACACCTACTGCAGCTACATGGAAATGACATCCCAAAGAAGCCAACCACCAAGTACCTGGGAGTGACACTCGACACTGGACTAACTTTCCGACAACATCTCCAAGAAACAAGAAAAAGAGGCCAATGCAGAGCACTTGCTCTTCACCCCATCTTCAAAAGCAGTGCCCTAACAACAGAGACACGGGTGAGAATCTACCATACTATGATTAGACTAGCCCTGACATACGCAGCTCCGGTGTGGGCCCACGCCGCAAGTTCTCACCTGTACAAACTACAAATCATACTGAACAAAGTGTGCAGAATGATCTCTGGACATGAAAGATCAACACAAGTAACACAACTCCACGAAGATCTGGAGATGACATGCCTGTACAACCACATGAGGTATACCATCTACAAGTTCTGGCAAGACATCCCAATTCACACAAATCCCACAGTGCAGTACATCGCCAGACGCCCAGCAAAAATACATACTCATGCAATGCCCAGACCATAACACACTTAGAAGCAACTGAAAAATAACTCCGCAAGCCACACAATCAGAAGGAGAAAGATCGATGACCAAACATACTCTCAACACATAACATACATACGAGTCATGGGCCACACCCGATACTCCAAAACTATTAATAAAAACGCCAAGAAAATACAGACAGGACAAGGTTTATTATCCAGAACTTCTACCCTGAAGATGAGAGTGACGTTATCTCTCGAAAGCTTGGAGTATTTTCCGCAACTAACCTAGTCGATTGCCCGAGAGAATCTTTTTATTTTGACTTTGTTGCACATTAACTGTACTGTTGCACATTGGTACTCGTGTGAGCGCAGCGTTCACCCTGGGATATAATTGTAAGTTTTTCAGGCCCAGATAATGATATCACTTTCTGGTCTTGTGTAGCTGTATTTTGGAATGTCTATGACAAGATGGCGCTACTTATAGGTTGTGGCGTTGTTGTTGTTGTCTGTCCAGACATGTAATTTTCATGACAGTCCGTGTTTTGTGAGCGCCACGCTCACACGTATACTAACCGCGTAAGAATATTTTTCACCTATATTTTATTTTTCTGTGCACTAAATTCGTGTTGTATTACTGTTTTCTGTTTTGATTCTTCGGTAATTATTTCACTTGACTTAATTCACTTATTACTGTCATTATTTCTGGCTAAGTGAACTTTGAAACCTGATTTTCGTTACGAATGAACAACGGCAGTTCCGATCATTGCTTGTTGAACCGAGTGATGACAAAAAAGAGAAGACCTGGGCAGGGTGTTTGATTCTAAGGGCAGAGATGATAGTGTTGTTGTGGAGATATTGAAAAGCGAAAATCAAACTCCTTGTGAAGATGATCCTATTTTTACGTGTTCTTTACCCTAAATATATTGGCCGGGATGAAACTACGAAGTAGAATGTATATCTCTCTCGTCAACACGTAATACATTTGAATTTATTACTAATGTTGTGCAAATTAGTTAACATTAAAAGTAAATTTCAAATGAAATTATAAAAATTGTGTTTTCCGTCATAAATTGTCTCTCACATTAGGTAATAAGTAATGTTGCAAAAAAATAATATAATTTGATACTATGTAATAAATAAGATAAATTTTAACATGTAAGTGATATACAGGGTGTCTCATCTAACATTGCGACCTGAAATATTTCGTGAACAACAACAAATATTGAAAAACTGCTTTCGCAGATATATAGGTATGAGAGGGGCTCATGAAATTAGTGGACACAATACGTTCAACTACGTAAGGAAGTACGATTTTCAACACAAACTTAGGTTTTCTTTAATGGAAACCCCATTTTATTTTCAGCTCATTTGAAAGTACGGAAAAAATCATTAAGGATGGCGTCTGTTACATTGTAATACGTCAAGTAGTTCTCAAGTAATTGCAACCTGAAGGCGCATCCTTCACTATGCCTGTCGGCAGAGCCGAGCGCAAATGCCGTCGCGCATACAGCCCGCACGTATGTGCTGCATTTTACCTACACTCGCCACAAATAAGTATCATCCCGGCCTTTTCAGAGTATGAAAACATTATTTTTTTGAGCAACAGTTCTGACGTACGTACACTATCACAAACGTCTTGTTAATTAGTGCACTTTGTTACGCCCTTGCTTTATTTGATGAATTTGATAAATCAATTTGAAGGAAAAAATGTATAAGCTGCAAAGTTTCAAAGTTGAAAACTTAAAGATTTGTCATGACCAAACGAGAAGAGTTGATTATTCCAACGTACTAAAAATGATGACGTAAATAAATAAACGCCAATCAGAAATTAGAAAGATGTTAATGTACTAACATTTATGTATGTAACTGATGGCGGAATGTGAGGCAACCACCAGCTTAGTATTTCTTTTCAATAATAATATACATATTATTTTTTGTATGTGTTTCGTGTGTAGTTTGCACTCTTCTCTGGAGTATAAGTGATCCAGTCAAGGAGGACTCTGGCGAGAAGGTAGAAATTTTGTATTTTAATTTTATATATATATATATATATATATATATATATATTCTTGGGTTTATATTAAATATTAATCTATTCCTATTCTCCTGGGCTATTTGGGTTATAGTTAAGGATTAATTGAGGTCCAATACTATCAGTGTACCCTCATATACGGTCCACGACAGATTACGGGCAGATTGATGTGGAATTTCAACATGTAGTGTAACAAAATACGCAAGAGGGCAGCACCTCGAGTGACTGACCAAAAAGGACTCTTGTGGACACCCCCTCTGCCGGTCAGTCCAAGAACCACCCCAGGAGGGAGAAGGGGGAGTTTTTTTTTATGTTTTTTTTCTATCTTCGAAGAGAGAGGTTACAAAAGGACACAAGAAAGAAATAGTATGTCGGAGTAGAAGGACATAGTAAAACAGCCTGTAGAGAGTGTGCGAGTGTGCATTGTGCAAATAGTGCGGATAAGAATTTTTCTTCATGTGCGAAATTGAACTAAAGACCAGAAAAGGAGTGGAATATATATACATTAGTGCGGAAGAAAGAAGCCGGCGAAGGAAAGTGTGTCAAAGAAGAGGACTGGACTAGGTTCGAAGGAATATGCAGGTGAGAGTGCAGTGAATAAGGGCCCCAACGGAAGGCGCCGGGACTTAGTTAGTGTTTGCGCATGGGATAAGTAAAACAAATAGTAGAGGCCTCTAATAACTAAGACGGAACTGTAAATACAACAAGAAGCAAAAGTATATACTTATAATGTTCACAATCATTTAATCATCTTTCTTGTAACAACGCAGAAATAATGAATTCAATATTTGTATAAATATTATTGTACTGGTTGTTTTTTATGAACAAATTATAGTGCTCACGGCGGCGAGGTGGGGAAAGGGTTAACACCTACGTAAATTTGCATGAGAGTCTCATGCCATCCCTTTCGCCTCTCCCCGTTGTGCGTCACACGGAATGTTTAAAATTTACACTTTCTAATTAACAGTTATTTATTAACTCAGAAAGATGTATCAGAACCTTCTAGATAATTTGTCAAAGCTTACTTATGTACAAACTACACCTTTTATTGTAACCCGCAGTTGTTGGAACGTAACAACTTTCCTACGCACAATACATAGTATGCAGAAGAGTAACATGTTTGTTACGATACACGAATGGCTTCAAAATGGGGGGTACGTATGTTACGAGACACTAATCAATTTGTGAGAATGTTTGTTTCAAGCGTCAACTTCAGGTTACAATTACTTGAGAACTAACTATTTAACGTATTTCAATGTAACAAACGCCATTCCTAATAATTTTTTCCGTACTTTCAAATGAGCTGAAAATAAAATGGTGTTTCCATTACAAAGAACTAAGTTTGTGTTGAAAATCGTAATTCCTTACGTAGTTGAATATATTGTGCCCACTAATTTTATTAGCCCCTCTCATACCTATATATCTGCGAAAGCAGTTTTTCAATATTTGTTGTTGTTCACGAAATATTTCAGGTCGCAATGTTACATGAGACACCCTGTATATGTTAGGCAATATACTTGTTGATATTCATACCTATTCTGTCGAAGAGCTGGGTGGGCGAGGGTGGGCAAGCGCCCACCAAAAAATTCCTCTGCCCACCCGATTGCCCGCCCAAACAAATTGAAGGCGAAATTGTTTAGGAAAATATGAATGCTTCGATAAGAAAAAAGTAAGTTATTGTCTTGACTCCGTGCACATTTTTCTTATGAATATTGTTCCCTCTAGAAAGAGTCACAAATTATCCTCTAAGAAGTTTCGCTCATTCACTGTTTTTGGATTTACATTACTGACTAAGAAAATGAAAATCGTTACAAAATATGTTCATTTATCTCTTATTTAAAACTTGAAACATGATCTAGTTAATACTTCTATGGCTAAAAGTAGTGCAATATTTGGTTACAGCCAAAGTGCGCGTATCTTTAAACAACCAAGCCCGTAAATATAAACACGTTACTTCCATCTGGAATGAAAAATAACTTCGAGGCTTCCTTATTCTAGCGTTTTGGGTATTGGGTGCTTTACTTCGATAGTATGATAATAATCAGAGGGTGGCAACTTCATATAAACATTTGGGGGAGGGGGCAAGATTGAGAACATTTTCATTATATATAAAATGTACATAGCCTACTTCTTGAGGAATTTGTAGGGCAGAAAGTGTTTTTCCCAATAAAATCGCGCCTATGGTGATGTGATAATTGTTAATAAATGTAACTTTTTCAAATAGTTTCAAAGCGCTATGAACAAGAGAAGAATTGCTACGTAACTACCATGATCAAATGTGACGGCATTTTGTGTCTAAATTAATGTCCACAATACAGTATTTAAAAGTATCTGTTCTCCCAAGCGCTAAGCATATTTCTATTGAACCCTATCGAGCATCTCTTTTGGCCACATGAAGATTTACTTCAGGAAGTGGTCGCTTCTGTAATGGTATAGATTTTTTAAATATTCATTTTGAGCAAGTTCCTTTATTTGTACCATTTTTCAGTGATATCTTGTGTGAACATTATCGTTTTTATGCTGGGAATGTTTAATATAGAATGATATAAAAATGTGCGTTCCATGTGTGTTTTAAAACTTTCACATTGAGGCATTAATTAAATGCAAAGATTCATACGCACTTAGTAATTTGGAAAACTCCTGTGAGCTAAGTAAAAAGGTCATTCAGGAACCAACACTCTTTCCAATTAAAAACTATCAATATTATAACTAGATATTCAAGCTCATTCATTTGAATTATGTAGAAAACAAATCTTCACTGTTGTTGGTGTTTACATACCTTCTGTCGCCATCCTAAAATGCATATATAATGTACACATAACATGTGTCTTGAATAAAAAGAAGAAACGATATATTTCGTTTTGTAAGGAACGTTAATAGTAGTGGCAAATATCAGAGGGTAGTTGAAACTTGCGCTGTAAAGTCGAATTTAGTATAACTTGCTTTCCCGAATATAAAACGCTAAATTTACATTTGAGTTTCTTGAGTTCTTGTTTTAAGTAATGGGCCTGCAGTTTAAAGTGGAATCCGAACCATTATGTGCCTCCACAGGTTATGCTAAAATTACGTTTCAAATATTTTTGCTACTAGGCGGCTTCCCTCCATGTAGCGCGAAGCCTACGGCGCTGATTTCACATTTATAAACTTCTTGTAACATAATAACTTTCGCTGCCTTTTACATTTGTAAATAAATTAATCTACAAGTTTCATAACTTTCGCATGAATTAAACAGTACAACCATAGATAAGTTAATAAATTAACTTATCTGTGGTACAACCCTGCTGTTATATGTACGTTCACCTAATGAAGTAGTAGGCTATGTGGAAAATTTATTCTTAACTTGAAGGGATAACACAATATAATATATCCACTACACAAAGGGAAGTACACAGTGAGTAGTTGAAAGCATGGTCAGTCAGACACAAAGAAAGAAAAGGGGACCTAAATGAGAGAGAAGTAGGGAGATTATGTCAAGCAAGACTGACACAGGATACAAAGAAGAAATAATAGAGAGATGAAAACGCTGAGCAGCAACAGTTCTTTGAGGAGTCGAGACAGGCTCATTACCACATGGACGGATAAGGGGGATGAAGCCCCCTCCTGAATCCTAGAAATAACTAATTTAAATCATGTATAGTGAAAATTGATTTTACTTCCTTAGCAGGATTAAACAATCTTCTGTAATATGTTGTAATATAGCGAGAAATTCATCTTCAGGGCTTCTAACCTCCCAAATTCTTCGTTTTTAAATTGCGGCTTCTGATTAAGGATGAGCTCCCGTCCCCTTGGAAATCAAATCCTGCCTTCGGGCCTGAATCAAGACCTGCCAAGCATCGAGTCCCTTCGCCACCTTTTTCTAGTGTGGAGTTATTGGAGAGAATTCAGTTGAGAAATTTGATTAAAATAATTTATGAAAATATTATACGCACGCTCATGTGTGTGTGAGAAAGAGATAGAAAGGGGGGAACACAAGCAGAGGATAAATAAGAAAATGTACAGCAGCAAAAAGAAATGGGAAAAGAAATACAAAGGAAGTTAGGGGAGAAGAGGGGTAGAGGGAGAGAGAGAATGCATGTTAGTGAAAATCATCTAGGCCTATGCTTTGTATCTGCCCACTATAATTTATCAATATATGGATCCTGCCCACGAGGTCAATTTTTTTTGGCGCCGCCCTCTAGGTCGGATTTCGCTTGCTCCAGAGATAACCGAGACAGGGTATAGTGACAAACAGCCCCTTAGCTGTGATATACATTTTATTTTTTTATGTGATAAATGTATAACGATATTCGAAAAATGCCAAAAGACATGAAACTAATATGTGAGCTCCACGCTCACACGTATAACAACCGCGTTACTCTGAAACACGTATACCAACGGAGGGTTAAGTTTGAATTTTAGGACGTTTATGATAATATTGTGAATCTCATTTTGTTGTATACATCTGAAATGTTATTGAAGTTCTAAATTTTTGACGCAGTGGTTTAACAAAATCGTCAAATACGAGCCCGCAAGAAACAAATGTGAGTTCCTCATGTTCAGTAAGGTTCTTAAAAGAAATTTAAGTAATTACTTTAAATCCCTAGTTGAGGCTACACTTACATCACTAGTTATACTAATCGAACCTGTATCTGTGAATTTGTATGGATTACAACTAATCATTCCTTGGCATTTGTGTATTCAAAAGAAGAAAAGACAAATACTTACTTATCCCTTCCCCCGCCCCTCTTAACACAAAGCTGACTTCTGCGCTGCGAATGACACTATTACTTCATCACATCAATAGATCTTGCCGTGCACGTTGCACAATGAGAATACTGTGTGCGCTAAATTTGACCTGAATCATACTACTACTATACACTGGATTTCAGGAGTTCTTGGAAAGTTTCCATTTTGGGAAAGGTAGCTCTTCTGTCGTGTCCATTACTGGAAGAGTAAGAAACAAACAGAAGACGGTACAAGATATACAGATAACTCTGGAACCTAGCGCAGAATTATCAAGGAGAAGAAATTTTGACGAAGCACTGATGGATGTTATTGAGTTGATTTCAGATTGAAGCACATTCCTGAAATTTGTAACTTGATCAGAAAATTTGGAGAAAAAAATTATCATTGTACTCGTTACAGAGGGTAATCGCTGCATGTGAAGCTGTACGAAGGAAGGAAGAACTGCTAATATTATCCATGCCCTCCTTGAGTTGAAAACAACGAAAACATTTAAATGCCTCACACTTGCTTCGTGGCAGTTGGAGGTGCTTTATTGTTAACTTATTAAAATCGGGAGTGCAAGGTCAAGAGAAAGAAGGAGAAACAAGACAAAGTTATTGTTATTCAATATAAGAATAAATGGATAAAAATATCCAAGCAAGTTACCATCAATTCTTGCGTAAATGTGTCACTTGAGAAATACCACAATAATTTTTACTTTTAGTCAGAGGCTTAGGCCCCTGCCTGTATGCTACGCTTCTGATTTGACGTATTAATTCAAATTATAACGTTAAACTAGAATTAAAGTTAGATAAAAACAGAATGTTTTAATTTTATTGCCCACAAAAATTAGCCTTTTCCATCTGTTTTTCTCACTTCTATATATTACATATTTCGTGTCGATCCATTGGGACGCGAGGACCCTTCAGGCGCGAGACACCGGGGGGTCGCCCACTTCGCCCACCCCTTGCTACGCCTCTTAGAGTGAGTGTTACTACTTTTTGGCTATTTCTTCGTTTCATAAAACTACAATATAAATGCTTTCAAGGAAAGTTATACACAAAAGCATGCAAATATATACTCTATTTAATTTAGTTATAAAGAAGTAAAAGTAATTTCATATTCGAATTAATGTAACAATTTATTTCAAGAAGTACGTCACCTGAATTTCACATGCTAAAGAAAAAGCATTTTGTTAAGAAAATTAAGTAAATTTATGTACAATAGACATTCTAAGAAATATAAAATATTCTTGAAACTTACCAAGTAAGCGTTTGTGCTATTGGAATCACTATTTGGGTAAGGGGTATAGACGGCCAAGGCAACACAGTTTGCAAAGATGGTCAACAGAATCAGGTACTCGAATGGTCTGTTCTTGAGTTAAGGACAAATATTCATACAAAGATTTGAGAATGTAATTAGCATATACAATTATACAATACGTAATTTATTAACAATACTTATTATCTAACAACAAATACATTAAGTTAAATATGTAAAAAATATTTATTTATATTTGAAAAAGTACATACATGAGATAGTGGTACACATACTGTTGTACGTACATAACGTACCCATCTCCACCACTCCAATAGCGTGAGGCAATCTTCCCACAATTGTTCAACAGAATTCCTCCTAAAAAAATAACTAAATTAGTAGTAATTAATATGCTTTACTTATGTATATGTGTAAAACTACACTGCCCTTTAGCGTGGCTAGCTTTCTTGGAGAAGTGGTCAGCGCAACGGACTACGAAGGCAAAAGTTAGAACTCTGGATTAGGCATGGATGTACGTACAATTATGTAGTCGAAAATCCCATTTCACCAAATCACCATTCATATCAGTGTAACGATTAACCTAAATAGGTAGAGAAGGAACATAAAATAAACAAAGAAGAAATAGAAATTACCCTATAGTTATGTCTACAATAGATATAAATAAAAATATCAAAATAATTATTTCTAATTTCTATTAAGAATTACATCACAATTTGTGTTACTTTAAACTCTAGTGCTAACAAATTTATAGTCTGCATAAAGCTTAAGTCACCTCATTTTTTTATTTTATTTTATTGTATAATTTTGCAGCCTCTGTAGCCGAACGAGCTGTAGACTCATTTCAACCATTGTTTTGGGGTTCTAGTTACAACCAGAGGTCGCGTAATATCATTGCATTTGTACTACAGTGTTCACCAATAGTTTCCGAACACAGGCATTTTATATTAGGAAATACAACTTACGCATGGCGTTGGTGTGTCACACATAGAGTTAGGGGTAATTTGAGAGTTGGCATATGCATAAAAATAGGTGTGAAATGCACTGTAATAACAGGTAATGTAATAAGTGTAAAATCACTGTCGTATCATATCGCAAATTGCAAAATGCTTTGTGAAGAATAACGGAGTTTAAATTCTAAAAAAGTAATAATAACTACATAGTTTCTCATTGGCGATAAACGTATAATTCCTCCTTCTAATTCATTTTTTATTTCATTCACTCTGTTTGAGAACTATACAAAAAAACTGTAACAGTTTCATGCATCGGAGACACATTTCTTCATTTCTACTAAGAAAAGTATTTACGAAATCTCGTTTCTGCAGAGTACGAAATGCTGCGGAAACTGAAAACTTCACCGCAGAATGCAGCAGAACAAGAAATAATCACTTTTGATGTAATGATCTTGCCTTTTGTGTAAAGCCACAACATTATGCCGTTGTTTCCATTATGTACCTGCAGATGGCTCGAGCGTCGAAAGTCACGCGGGCTCGCCAGTGGAAGAAGGGTTTCCAAACGCACCCTATTTTTACGAGAAAACGGCATGTCCTGGATGTGACGTGAAGTTATTATCGGGTGTAGAAAATCCCTTGGATTTTACAATTCAACACGGCATAGTGAAGGAAGGAGTTGATTGTGCAAAATGTGGCAGCTACCTAGCAGAGCACCTATTTAAGGACAATTTCCCACCGAAGACAAGAATGCACGCATTTTTCAAACAAGCCGGTACCATGCAGTACATGTAACTTCAAAACATGTAACGATGTGTCATGGAATAAAGATCCAAAATATGCTATGATGGTAAGTTAATCTCTCAAATTTTACTATGTTAACCTAACCTAACCTACCCTAACCTGCCTAACTGTACATGTTTCGTGAAAGTATAATTTCAAAAACCCAATAATTCGTGGAACATAACCATTATCTTGCATAATAGATTTGGAAATACTGATATTTGAAAACGCAAGAAGCGTTATCATTCACAAAGCAAGCGATATCGCACCGTGACGTGCGTTCGGTAGCACTTAGAAAAATGGCTAATTTTAGTAGAAAAAGTGTTCGTTTTCGTGTAAAAAGCATAATGGCACCTTGAACTATGTTCCGCTATACACAATTGGTAAGTATGAACCATGCGAAACACAAAATATCCGATTTTAATGTGTCTCCGATCCATGAAACTGGTAATAAAAAAACAAGAAAGAGAGAATGAAGGATACAGCATATTCCATGATCCGTGGAGTAGTCACATATGAATTTTTATAACGCTGTTGTCAAGTTCTTTCTTTAAATTTGGGGGGAGGTGTGGTAAGGTAAGTTGACAAAATTTCGGATAATTTCCTAATTTTGGTTACCACAATAATTCACACCAGAACAGCAGAACCGAAGTGCAGATTATCCGTGCTGACGCGTTTCTTGGTCCACCAATTACATCCTTTAACCTGACCTGATCGTTGTGCTTTTACGTTTTGGCTGTCGTTTTTGTGTTTTCACGATTTTTTTTACACTTCAATATAGGAATCACATTATTTCATGGAGCGAAAGGACAGAAGCACCATATTGAATACTCGACTGGGTTGCTTAATTTCGACCCTTTCTAATTATTTATGATGTGGAGTGTATTTCGGAAGTCGGTTGCTCAGAGGTCAACTCACCCACGCGGATGAGAGCATGTGAGTGAAGAGACTTAGTATCCAATGTTGGATATATTCTCCCTTGGTTACTCGACAAACGTTGATGTTGATTCATGTTGATTGTGTAATCATGCTCGTGTGCGATAAACAGTCTCAGGCGATAGCCTCAGCCTGCCTGTTCGTTTTGCAATCCACGAACAGCCAGTTTCCTCTAATTTTCTACTCCAGTCTGCACGATACTTGGTTCAAAAGCCACGTTGCCTCGGTTTTAACAAATTGTAGGACAGAAAAATCTCTCTGTTCACTGTAAAAGGTATGTTTGCATACTACTGCCTCCTAGTGGAGAAACGGGCAACTAAGTCACGCCATCTGCCACGAAACAAATTTTACATCTCCCCTACCTGTTCGTGTTCTTTCATCTGGCGACACGCATTAGCACGCGAACACACATGTATTATATATATTTAAATTACGTATACATTGAAGGCACAAACAAGTTTGATAACTTTTCTAGGAAATTGTAGGGAATTGGTAGCAGTGGCTCTCCCGTTGTTCATCGACCGTGTTGAACATAATTGCTGTGCGTTTTGCATAAAAATCACAACTAAGAGGCTGTTTGTCACTATACCCTGTCTCCGGTATCTCTGGAGCTAGAGAACGCAAACTAGTCTCTGTGCAAGTAGTGACACGAAACGGCTCCACCAATGAACACGTGAGAGCGAGCGGTATTGAGTGAAGCGGGGGGGGGGGGCGACTGAAGGTACCAGCCTTCAAGCAGGGAGTACTGCTTCGCCCTGTCCACTCGATTCCCCGTTCTCTGCCGCTATGAGTGGCCTTGCTCCAGAGATAACCGAGACAGAGTTATATACCCCGGAGTTGTTCACTTCCAGGTGCAAACCGCAATACAATTTTACATTTGACACCAGAATGCAGCACATACAAAGGTCCTCTGCCCTTCCTACCTCCATGGGTCACCCAATAAGCTACGTATTTGCCAACTTTAGTGACAAGTCGCTGAACCAGGAAGATTTCAAATTCCAGCTGACGCTGAAATATCGACGAGTGAGTTTTGTTGCAAATTTTGGTGTTCCTTAGAAACCAGTCTGCTTGAGTTACATAATATCTTACCAGGTTTATACAATTTGCACATGTACGTCTGAAGGGCCATTCCGACCTGTGACATTTATTGAATGCATTTAGGCAATCGCACCGTAATCGACTTTTTTAATGCCATGAAAATAACTCTCACCAACTTAAATTGCAAAGGAAAAGGCTGACCACGCTTGCATCAATTCAACAAGCATTTTCCTATACTCTGTCCCAACTAACTCTAGAGCAAGGCCGCGCATAGCGTCAGAGAAGTAAGAGGGATTCTAGTGGGCAAAGCGAAACAGCACACTATGCTCGAAGGCTGGTAACTGCAGTCGCTTTCCTCCCCTTCTCTCTCGCGTGTTTTTTGTTGGAGCATTCTCGCGTCACTACTTGTTTCGTTCGCCTGCTCCAGAGATAAGTAGGACACAGAGTGTATAGCTCTTGTCCAGTCGTACGGCGGACACCCTACATGTTGCCAAAGAAAGTGGGGAGCAGGGAAGCGACGAATCCAGCGCGATAAGTAGCAGCGTATAGTACGAGGTGCTCGAAGCACCTCCTCACCTCGACGTTGTAACTCTCATGCTGTTGTCTGGTTGGTCTGCGGCGTATTCGCCGCTCCCCACTTCTCTTGCAGCATGTAGAGAGTAAGAGTAGACAAGAGCTATAGTAACGTCGAAATAAACTCTATCCAGAATAGTAAATATCACTATCACCTAATTAACCGTTAGCGAACATTAATCAATTGATATTAATTGATTATTTTTACGTTACTCTACGTTAGTAGAATATTCTTATTACAAAGAAGAAAATATAAATTTCAGAAAACTAGAGATGTATTTTCGCTAAGTATAAATGTTATTTTTGAGCATGGATGTTTGTGAGAGTTCATTCATCAATTTCATCATCATCACTCATCCCCATCTTTGCAAATTAGCCAAAAGTGGCACAAGAAGCGAGTAAAATAAAGCAAATGAATCAATCATATATTTTCTCTTGAAGTTAGAAAGTTGAAAAAAAACTATGCATTAAATTTATCTCAATTAAAATATAACTAACTACTTTTTAGTATGCATATAAACGCACATAGGGTAACTTCGGTGAATAACGCCACCAATTGGTCATTTTGTTCTATAACTCATACATTTTTATTGTTAGGAACATGAAACTTACATGTTTAGGAGAATGAACTTTCCTATATTGTGTAATAATAAAATATTGATTGCACTGTTATAATGAAAGCAATAAAAAAAGAAATTCTGTGTTAATGCAAAATTGCGTTATTTCCAGACCTGTCTGGTAATAACGCCATGTTCTTAATTACAAGTAAAATATTCACATTATCTTAATTACAAATAAAACATTCACATTTTCTTTACTAAACTGTACTAGGAAAAATAATTACTGTAGTAAGTTCTTTTTTTGTCTTTTCGCGATACCCAGTCCCTCAAAGTTCTGCGAGGAATTTGGAACAAACGTGCAAAACATGCTATCTTCATTCCTTGTTTGAGGCCTGCCATAGCTTGCCTAAAGTCATCTACTGACCATTTGGCCTGTATATTTCTACATTTTCTCGCCATCTGAAAGATGAAATTAACCGAGAATAAATATCGAAAGTAACTGAGCAAGGATAAACCTATTTTCGAAATCAACATTTCCTTAAATTTGAGTTTAAATTGACTGGCGTTATTCCCCGACACGATGATGGCGTTATTTCCCGAAACAACAGATTGCAGTTTAACCAGCTGTTCTAAACTTATGACACCGACCATGAAAACCGTACACACATAATTTTCTTACGTAATAAACGTATTGTGTACGTACAACAGTGTTAACATTTAAAATCTAATCCTACAATAGAAAAACACTCATCTTTGTCGGCGCGATGAAAATGTGGACCCTTTTTCCTCGAAACGCAACTCAAACGTCTACACTGTTCAAAGTGTTTCTCTTAAATGAAGGCTCGACAATGGCAACCGTTCTTATCAGCAATGCTACCAGGCACCATTGTTTATCGCAAAACGGTGAGTCACCCCTTAACTTTACATGCGTCCGTGCTTTCAGAGTTGAAACTTTGAAATGGCGTTGTTTCCCGCCTGGCGTTATTCACCGAAGTTACCCTACATTGAAATTAAAATTTTGGGTTGGAATATTCACATCCCCATAGGATTTTTAATTACAGATTTCAGAAGAAATCCATAAGAAAGTCTGGAATTCTATTTGCATTGATTTTTGAAGTCAGAATAGCATTTTTAAAAATTATATTTTTGCATTTTTTACCTGTAAATTTGATTCGACAATTTTTTGCGGATATTGAAAATATTGAAGAACGTCCGCGTTCCAATTGTTGGCAACACTACCACTGGATGAACAGTACTGCGAGGGGACAAATTATTTTTGGAAGGGTCAAACATGGTTGCTTCCAAAAAGAATAGACGGAATTGACATCCTATTTTCTTGGATCCCTTCTTCGCGGCAAACTAAGGCAGCTTATGATATCTGTTCTGATCATTGTTCACAAGTGGGTTGGCGCTTAGTTTTGAAGTAGGAGAATTGTGCATTTGCTTTCGGGAGTGCGAGCATGTGTGCATTACGTTTTACTGTATAGCCAAACAATCCTGTGTGTAGTGTTTGTTTTATCATAGCGTTTTTCTACACTACGAACGAACACAGCTTGTAAGAAACCCTATTTTTTGCGACTGAGCGAAAACGAGGGTAGTCAAATTAAAAGGGCGGATCTTCACTAACCTTGTATGCGCAAAAGGTAAGTTCCCAAAAGCGTGTTCAAAGAATTATTGGTACATCAAATTCAAATGATTATGTAGATGCAACGTTGTGAACGCGCTCTTACCTTGTTTGAATTGTTGTTGTAAGTTCACAGAGAGGCTAATCGGGACTGGACCTAAAGTTTAAAGTTGGATCCAAACTACTATGTGCCTCCACAGGGTATCGAACCCGGAACGGGACCCCTTGCCACTACGCCATCGGGGAGGCCGTGTTCTGTATTTACCAATAGTAGGGAACGACGGACGTGCTTTCACCATTCAGTGCTGAGTGCAGTTCGTGTTAACATGGGGTCCCTGAAATAAAAAGTATATATTGGGAGGTATGGTAGCCTTGCGTTAGTACATAATTCTGATTGCATGCTACATTAATTATTATCCTTATTTATTTCGGATTTGCCATTCCTAATTATAAATAATTGAATTAAAAATCTTGTATTATTTCAATACAGAGTGATGTTTTGGGAAAATGAATCAGAATTAATTGAACTATTATTCTCACTTTTTCAACTGAAGATGTATTTACCTGGATTCAATATCAAAATCTTATTGCGAACACACGAATGTGAACGGCACGTGCAAATGTGCAAATCCCTTGCACGGCCAAATGTCAAAATCCCGGAGGAACTTATGAAACACGGTGTAGGCCTATTATTTATTTCACAGATGCCCGGCCGAAAAAGGAAAAGCTGGTCCTCAGAAGCAATGAAACAATACGTGAGGCAATGAAGAAAGCGTAATAGTTTGCTTATTTCCTCGACCTCTATCTTTTTACGTTACTTCCTGTAGTGAAGGAAGGAAGTAAAACTGATCTCATATTTTCCAGTACGCATATATGCATGTAATTACTTCAAGTGTAATCATTTGATATCAGTTTATAAATCTAATTACGCGTATGTTGGTAAAGAAAGTTATAATTATAAACCTTATTCCAAATAAGGAAACATTCTAACCGAATTTACGCAATCCTTTTAATGCCCAATGAACTTTTTCCAGATATCTCTGGGAGGGGGGCAAGTGAACCTTACCTCCCCTTCCCCTCCTGCGAGGGCTCTTGAAGTGTAAAACGCACTCGCGCGTTTGTGTACGTGTGTGATTCTCGAAATGTATTAATGCTATCTTCATATTTCAGTTATTTACACTTTTTGTGGCTCCTCGTTCCCCTCAGTTAACACCTTCACGTGTATCCAGATCCATCATATTTCATATTTTAGCATTTTTCAAAACGGACGATAATTTAAATGCGTTCATTATTTTGACTTTTAATTGTAAAGAGGACCTCCCCACCGAATCAGTGCTTATCACTATGAGATAAAAAACAGAAAAAATATTTTCTACCATAAATTAAAGTAAATTAAAGAAAGCCAAAGTGAACCTGTTTGCCAAAGTTCTTAACTTTTTCCTAATGCACTGCCACGTTACTGAAATTTTCAGTGGACGGGGACTTTATATATTTCGGAGGGGATTCTCCCCCCGGGCCACCTCTTGAATTCACTGAACGGGAACAATATTGTTTAACAAAAATAGGGATCCAGTGCTGGAATAGATTGTTATTATTGTATGTTGGATTATAATTTCCCCCATTGCCACGGAAAACTGGACGATCAGATGTGAGGAGTAAAGTCATTAAACATAGCAAACCAAAACATGTACTCTTAGTGGATCTCGGATTCGAACCACCTATTTTCGACCTCAGCACAGCTAAAACGCCAGGGGTCCCGGGTTCAAATCCCGTGTTCTTTATGAGTGTCTCATCATCAATTTCAACATATCATCACTCATCCTCATCTTCGCGATTAGCGAAACGTGCTAGAAGAACGAAGTAAAAAATCATTCAATCAACTAAACCTCCTTGTGAGGCGCATTGCACCCGAGCCAGATTTAAACTGTATGCCCAGTCTGCTTTGACTCTCATGAGCATAAAGTGTATTTAATCAAATTTTAAAAATATTTTCGAATCAGAAAAGACAGAACATTTGAGTAGTCTGCACAATATTAGGCATCATAGCAAAATCCAAAAACCTGGAAGCCCGAAGGGGTGATCGCTCTTATCGTCCTCTCCATGGATCTGCGCCTGTTAACACAACTAGTAAAATGTTCGTAAATTTCGGAGATATTGTAAATGGCTAATATAAGACCCTGCACAAAGAGAAAAATGGAGAGAAACAGAACTTGAAAAGGAAAATAATGTACAAAGAAAGAAGTGAAATAACGAGAAAAAAGAATAATGAGGAAATGCTTGAAAAAGATAGACCAAGTGAGAGAAACAGAAAGAGCTAGATAGAGAGGAAAAGAAGAAAAACATAGGAGAGGAGACAAGAAGATATGGTGGCGATAAAGAGAGTAAGAAAATCGACTAAAAGAGGGAAGGGGAAAGAAAACAAACAGAAAGAAATAGAAGAGAGAGAGAGCGTGATAAGGTAAACTCAAAAAAAGAAGAAGAAAGAAGTAAGTAGCCACCAATTGTGATGGGAAAAGGCATTCCTTTGGTATTTCTACCGAATTGGTGTCGTTTATCATCGCGTTTAGCGTTCTTCTTATGCCATTTGCTGTCAAACCACACCAAGTTTGCAGGCCTTTATCACTCGATTATGTGTTTTGTTACACCACCCTTGGTGGCAACTCACTTGCATTTTATTTAGAGTGTATAAACAAAAAAGAACGGATGGGATAGAAAATTAAATGAAGGTAAAGATCAGAAGTAAAGCGAGAAAGCTTGAGATGAAATGAGAGAGAGAGAATGAGGAAAATAAATTAGACACACAAGAGAAACGTATCAATGAGAAAATAGAAAGAAAGGAAGGGACAAAGAGATTGAAATGAAAGACACACGCAGTGGATGGAGAGAGGTAAGGCAAGGTTAAGTTCCCCGTGCATACAGCAACCGTGCCATGAAGGCTTATTTAGGAGATTCGAAGTGCTGACCACGTGTTTACCCCTCTCTTTCTTTCCCTTTCTCTCTGTCTATCTCTCTCTCTCTCTCTCTCTCTGTCTCTCTCTGTCTCTCTCTCTCGCCTTCTCTGTCACATTTCCTTTTCTCTCCCTTGTTACATTTCTCTCGATTCTCCCACTTGCATTCTTATTTTAGCACCCTTCTCTTCCCTATCTTTTCATTTCAGTCGGAGTGTCTCATAGCTGGAGTTCTTATTTCACTATTTTCCTCCTTCAGGATCTCTCTTCCCCTCTTCTCTGTCTCGAGCTCTGTTTCTCTCCCATTCTCATAGTTTTATGATTGTTTGCCAGGGTAGTGAGCCACCGCGTTAGCAATTACTAGTCAACTCATGACTAACTCTCAAGGTCTTTAACGCAGATTCAACTAAACTATGATTACATTCGATTGGCGAAAGAACGAAAGCAGAGGAAAGCTCGTGTAAACAATACCTGACTCGAAACAAGAACTTCTGGTAAGTAGAACGTGAATAGAACAACCGAAGATACACTAGTTAGAAACCTAACCAGTTCAACTTTTGTTGCTGTGTACACATACACATTCACCCAAGGTGCAATTTAACAGGGGATATCGGGGATTTCCTCCTCACAAAAATTGTATCCCCAGCAAAAGAAAATTATTTTTATCTCTGCCAGAGATGTTTCTATCCTCCTCAAAGAAAATGGAATTGAAAGCATATAGTGTACTAATCCTTAGGGGGGTTCTAAAGCCATGCTAAAGCAGAGACCCAAATTTATAAGGATAACCGTACAACTAATATAGATTCGGTAAGGAAGAAATTTTCCGATATAAAAGATTGTTTTATTCGCTAGAACATGTGAACCTTATAATTTTGTTACGATTGAAGTAATTTAAGTAAATAACAGAAAATATAAGGTCTCCGTCATGTTCAAACTGCTGCGTACAGATGGCGCTGAAGTGGTAGTTTTGTTAATACCGGTGCATTTTCTTTCTTTTATAACTAGTATGGAAGATTTCGTGGTGAAACAAAGATCACATGCTGTTCCCGCAAGTATCTGAAATTCTATGTGAAAAAATGAAAACATTTCGTTCCTTCAGAAAGTAGTGTTTATCATTAAAATTTTTCAAGTGGTGTTTCGTCGCAATACACTCCGACGTGGAGATTTTAGACAACATTGTTGCCGAGATTTCACTCCATGTTTTCTACCGATATGATCAATGCGAGCGCTTCGAAATCGTGAAAGTTAAACCAAGTTACCAGAGAATAAGGAATCCAGTACATGCTGGAAGAAGGGAACATCGGAAATAACTCAAACTGAAAGGTAAGTCATGTTTAAATGCTTGTTGCCTAATCCATCAAAAGTAAAACGTTTGCAATATGCAAGAGTGATGGATGCAGAATGTATAATTTATTTATATGTTAAGGAAATACCTTCCGATAAATTTCTGTGAGAATCTCGCTTCAACTTGTCTACCTTTTCAACGCAGCACGCATTTTCCCTTACAAACGAAGATGATAATTCTTTTCAATTTTAACACCAGAAGAGAATGTTATTTTAAATTGCGCATAATGCAGATAATTACAGTTTTGTGATTATTACTAGAGCATGAAATACCTTAATATAAATTATATTCTGGCATTAAATCTATATTGCACAAAATGCAACACTATCGTTCCTGTGAGATTATTTTCGTATTTCACTGGTGCTATTCAAATGTACGTACATCGGAATTTGTACTACAAATCAGTAGTTCATTATAGTTTAGCTTTGCCCTTGTACATGGTTGGAATAAATCGCTTCTGACCTGTTTTGAATAAGATTCTTCTCCTTTAGGTTTTTTTAAAACTTGAACACAGTTCATAAAGCTCGCAAATGTTAAATGCATTTAGTAGGTTAAGCTAAGTTAGGTTGGATTGGAAAATATTTTATGTGAGATCCCCGAATTTTGTACAAGTTCTGGACAACGTTCTGTTATCTTCTTTCACAGAATCAGGTCAACAAACCGGTTTCGTAACCTGTATAAAAGTCTTCGCTTTTCTACTTCTTTCATAATTTTGAACGCCTTGTAATGGTAGTGTATAATTTTAAATAAGTTCATGCTTTATATATTTAAAGTGTACAAGTACACCCTAACAGCTAAAAGAGTAAAATCTTAACCGTCTACCAAACAATAGTTTACATGTTTACAGAGAATTTACAAATTAGTATAGATTAGTAAAGCTTACTAGTTCACATATTTTACAAGTGCAAGGCCAATCATATATTTGTGTGTAAGATTGATTGATTTTCAGAGAGATCATAATTTGTCCTGATTACACTAGTCAACAAATTTAAACTTTTTTTCTGCAACACGGGGAAAAAAGGGTCAGTTTAACTAAATCGAACCTCCTGAACACGAAAATGATAGTAAAAATGTCGTAACACGTAACGTTTTTGTGTTACACTGGTAAAGATGATTGTAGTGAAGGCGACGAAAATATATTACGTGACTTGTATTTTTAACTAGGTTACGAATGCAGTCATTACACTTGTATGAGTAAATATCATCAATAAGATGTAAAAAAGATCAAGGTACAAATACGCACATATATGTGTATGTGTATATATGTAATATACACAATATACAGCTATCACAATGGATGCATTACCCTTATTTCCTCCTCTTGTAATGTTTATCACTATCTCTAACTAGGAACCAGCAGTAATCGCCCATCATGTGAGGATCCCATCTACCTTGATATCTTTGCTCCATTGTGCGAATGTCTTGATGGAATCGTTCCCCTTGTTCATCACTGACGGCTCCTAAGTTCTTTGGGAAAAAATCCAGGTGGGAGTGGAGAAAGTGAATTTTAAGCGACATTCGACATCCAAGCTTTGCATAAGAATCAAGGAGTTCCAGAACTAATTGAGTATAGTTTGGTGCTTTAGTATTGCCCAGAAATCCATTCACCACTGCACTAAAAGCCTTCCAGGCAGCTAGTTCTTTGACACTTAACTTCCTATCAAAGTTGCGATCTCTCAACAGTTTCCGAATTTGGGGGCCAACGAATATTCCCTCTTTCACTTTAGCATCACTTAGTTTTGGGAAGAAGCTCCTGAGGTATGCAAAACCATCTCCATCTTTGTCCATGGCCTTTACAAAATTCTTCATGAGGCCTAATTTGATATGCAAAGGAGGAAGCAATATGTTGTTAGAATTAACTAATGGAGCATACTTCACATTTTGTTGCCCTGGTATATAGGTTTCTCTCGGAGGCCAGTTTTTCACAATGTAGTGTGATTCTGTAGCCCTACTGTCCCACAAGCAAAGGAAACAACAATACTTTGTAAACCCACCTTGGAGTCTCATTAATATGGCAATGACCTTTCAATCGCCACAAATCTGCCAGCAGTACTTATTATATTGAATCATATTTAACATACTGTCATATGTTTCCTTCATCTCAACAGAATGTGCGACAGTTATGGATGGTTTTTGGTTGCCATTGTGAAACAACACTGCTTTCAGGCTACTTTTGGACGAGTCTATGAACAGTCTCCATTCCTCAGGAATGTGCACCAACCCAAGCTTATCCATTAAACCGTCTATATTTGTACATACACAGAGGGAATTTTTCATTTCAAAGTAACCTGAAAACTGTTCATGTCTCTTTCTGAAATGGGTAATTCTAGTTCTGGAAGCCAGCAGATTCCACTGTTGAAGTCAAGATCCAAGCACCTCAGCCTGCTGCTTAGTTAGATACATATCTCTAACCAAGTCATTCAGTCTGGACTGGTCGACAAGGAGTGGTTCCATCTCTGGTTGTGGAAAATAGCTTGGATCATTGGAAGTGGACGGGATGGGTGGATCTTCTTCTTCTGCAAAAGATTCCTCTAAATGTGAGGGTGGGCTAGGGATTGGGAGTTCAGGTCCATGTGGTATGGGTCTCATAGCGGAAGGAATATTGGGGTACACAATACTAAATTTTGTTCGTTTAGAATGTCCCGCTATGCTTGTTAGGCAGAAGTAACAGTCCTCAGCATGGCTATTCGGTTCACGCCAAACCATTGGCACCGCAAATGCCATAGCACAGGTTTTGTCTCCACGAAACCACCTCACAAGAGTTGAATAACAAGTCACACAGCACACATGGGGAGCCCACACTTTGTCTTGGTCACCAACATTGCACCCGAAGTAGCTATAATACGCTTGTTTCAACGTTTCTGTCAACATTCGGCATTGACTTTTTAAAGTGTACTGCACGCACACATAGCAGAAATTGTTTGGTAAATTTACACAACCACATCGGTTTTTCTTCATTGCAATATCACTCAAGTAACTTCAACACAACTTCTCTACCTCAAAGCACGTAATACTGAAGTCATTAAATCACACTCCCTTCAGTCTGTAGAGCATTCTCCCTTATCTTATCAGTAACTCATTCTGGGGGAGGGAGAAGCAGCCTTTTTGAATGTCAACAATGGAAACATAGCCAGAAAAAGAAACAAATCTTTTTATAAGTGTGTTTGTTTATACATTGTTGCAAAATTTATTTTCATTTTTGCCCAAAATCATATAAATTTGAATCCAAATGTAAATAACGTATCCACATTATGCCGGATATGACGTCACGTGTATCTCTGAAATATTACGTGATACAAAAATTTCAGTTGCAGATCTGAAATCAGCACATCCGAATTAGTTAAGAACACATGTTACCTTTGATGTTGCAAAATGGTTGTTGACTAGTGTTATGTTACGAATATTTGATTCAATAAGCTACTGAAGTCCGAGTCATATTTAGCATGCACTAAAAGTAGACCTGAGTCACTGAAGTGAACTGATACCGTGAATCAAACCTTTAATAACTCTGTTATAACAGGACCACTTCATTAACCATTACGGTGCCGTTTATATCAATTATATTCACATCCACTTACACAACATCTCTAAGTTGTATTCATTTTTTTATTAACTCAACTTGTCTGATGTTGTAACAATGTAATGTACGTAAATGTGTTTTTCTTATCTTTGTTCAGTTCATAGTCTCATACACCATATTAATAATATTTTTATATGTTCCTTTTGCAGATGAACATTTGAGAATCTATGTATTTGATGTATTCTAAGAATACCTTGAAATTTGTAAAAAGAACAACAGATTTGACTAACAATCCAATACCGTGGAACTTTGTGGATATTGTTCTATGGAATCAACATCGTCTGTGTGGATTGTTTGAACTTTACACATTTTGCAGATACATGGTTGAATGGTGATGGTTTACAAGAAATCGAGAGTCCAAAATATACTCAAGAAATTATATTACAAGACTTCTTAATATCTGGTTGCAAGTAGTCAGGAATTGAGAACGGTATATTCGAGAAACTGAAAATAATGGGAATGGTATAATTTGTTTGTCTTGTCTGTCAAGTTGTAGCACAAATTCCTTGAATTTTTTTCTAGTTCCAATTTTTAAGAGTATTTGCCCAAAATCTTAGGATATTCATTGCTTTCTGAATTGGATGATGATTCTAAGGCAGCAAGAAGCATACGTGTCTCTGAGAGAACGACATACTGTTTTTTTCAGGACGAGAAAGAAGGAGAGTGAAGCTACATTGAAACTAATTTGAATTTATTAGTATATCCCGAATGTGTAGTTCTAGTAGTCACTTCATGAATGATTTGAATCTTATTCTAATGGTAATTATTACCATATTGTATCTTAGAAAACTTCTCTCACAATTCTTATCTGAGTCATGCTGAACTATTAAGGCTCTGTCCGAAAGGTACAAAGTACATACTTGAAGTTTGATCTTGACGGAAGTGACGTCACTTAGTACAGTTCGAAAGCGTCATGTTCACGAGGTATCGAGACCACAGGGTAGAGCACACGAAGTTGGAGCCTCTGTCACGTGACAAATGGACTTGTTGTTCATTTGTTTGAAATCGCGGAGGTAGAAAGCCAGCAAGTTGTTTGTTGCAGTTCTTTTAATGTGTGGAAATGTATGTATTAGAACATTTACAAATGCTATGTGATTTCTGTGGTGAAAAACAACTGTTTAAAACGAGGAAAACCAACGTGTCCTCGATTTCATCTACTGATCGTATTTGGCGCTGCAGTCGAAGTGCATTCCGAATGACCTTCACTTCCAGTCCACGACTCGAAGTATGCTCGCTTCAAGTACGGTCTTGCACCTTTCGGACACGGCCTAAGATATCAACAGTGTTCGGAAATTTACTTTTCAAAAATAATTCAAAGTTAATCACTTGAAAAATTAATTCAGTTATAATTAGCCTACTATTGCTTTTAAAAGTATCTAATTTAGTTACAATTACAATTATTTTATTTTAGATTAGTTATATCTCGTAAGACATGGTTCAAAACATGAAATGCAAGAGCACTATTCATTTCATCACAGATGACCGACCACCAACAACTTAGTATTAAGATTCATATATAATTATAACTACTGGTCTCCGTGTTGGAGTGGTTAGCACAGCGCGTTACGGCGCTAGGAGTCTCTGGTTCAAATCCCGGCATGGGTGTCTTTGTATGTGATCGTTCATAGGTTTCATCATATTATCATTCATTCTCATCTTCGCGATTAGATTAAAATGGCAGAAAAGCGTAGTAAAATAAACTAAATGCATCAACCATATAATTATAACTAATTTAATATATTTTATGAAAATACAGAGGCAATAAAATCCACATCTTCTACTTAAAAATGAAAAAATAATGTTAGTGTATTTTTGTTGAGCAAACAATATATTATTCAGAATTACTGTTGAACTGTGGTATACCAATGAGGATTGTTGGAGATTATATAGTCCTATGTCGAAATTATTCTAATTAAAATACTTTTGGAATAGATATATTCTTGTTCTTGGCAATAAATAAGATAGTTCTCATGGTCTCACGATTTCAATAATCACTAATTCATCCATTCTTTCAGGCGAGTATATGAATCAACAAATTGTAAAAATGAAACAGAAGAAAATTCATTTCTATGCGAAAAAATAATAATTGTACTCTTCTGTTCAGATCAAGTGGAACATACTTCAACTGTTCGACCCTATAAAGAGTGACACTTTATGTGAACAGGAGGGTTCAACTAACTTTCAATTTAGTTACTAGTTAGGTGGAAAAATAACTGAGTTTCAGGTACAAATTTCATAAAGTAAGTAGTTTACAGTTAATGTTACTCGAAAATGTTACTGTTACTTCCAAAGACAGCTGCAGAACAAACCAGTATAATTCGTGAAGAACTGTGAAACAGGACTTTGGACATTGTGCGGAGGCAACGTGTGTAAAATTGTACTTACGTAGTATGAAACGAATAAATATTACTCTGCTGCTTGTTTACCTTTATTCCCGGTTTTCAAAAAAAGGCCTCCCCGATGGCGTAGTGGTAACGTCGTCGCCTTGTACTCAAGAGGTTCGATACATGGTGGAGGCGCATTGCACAGTGGTTCGGATCCCACTTTAAACTTTAGGGCCAGTCCTGATTAGCCTATCTGTGCATAAAAAGGACTTAAAACATGAATTCAAAGTTCTCAAATAAATAATTTTCTTATGGTATAGTAATTTGAACATTAATTTCCATCTTCAGTTTTTTTCCAATATTGCGAATAAGAACTTTTGCATATTTTAATACACCCGAAAATATTACCCCCTCTGTCCCATAATTATTGTCCGGTACACTTTTGTTTGTTGTCCCATAATAATTGTACGATATTCAAACTGTGACATTGGTGTATACAGAAGAAGTAAATGAAACAATGATCCAAAAGAACCTAAATAAAAAGTTACCATTATGGCATACCGGACAATAATTATGGGACAGAGGGAGTATAAACTAAGATTATTTGGTTCTATCGTCATCATGAGAAAATGGAACACTTTTTTGTATAAATTGGAATTCTGCGAAAAAAATACATTAAGAAACTGAAACTTACGGCCTTGTGGAAAAATTAACATTAGTAATCTTTTTCATTTTTCAACAATGTTTATAATTGAAAAAAATAAAAATCTATTTTATCTTTGACTTCATTTTACTAATACAGGGTACGGAAAATAATACCTTGCAATGACGTTTCAGCAATGAAAACACTGTGCGTTGCGTTGCGTTGCGTTCTACCCAAGAATATTTTGAACGGTCACTCCATACACAAGAAAAGAATTTCGCTGGAGCAAGCGAACGAAAATAAGTCTCTGCGCAACGGGATTGCGTGGAACGGGGGAAAGCGGATGTAGTTACCAGCTTTCGCAGCATCGTGTACTGCTTCGCTCTACACACTCGATCCCCCCCCGCCACCTTCTCTGGCGCTATGTGCAGCCTTTCTGCAGCAGAGATAATCGGAACAGAGTATAAAATCTTCGACCAAAGGTAGAAAGTAGGCTACTGTTATACAAAATGAAGTGTACAGTCAACGCAGAATTTGCTTCAAACGAATTCACAATTTTTTTTTCATTTATTTCAATTACTGTCCTCACTTGGCCCGTTTCGTGTTTGAATTAACTACACTTATTATTGTACTTTCTTCTCTGCATTCTAAATGTTACAAGAACTACTTAATATAAAACAACGGATTTTATGTTAATATTTCGACTATTACTACCTTCCACTGATGATATATAAAAAAATGTAAAGTGCTCCCCTGTGCTTAGCACCAGGCCATGAAGGCGTATAGGGGGTGTGGGGGTAAAAACTTTCGGTCAGGATTTATTATATGAAAAAAGCTGGTGGTCTTAAACTTTTGGTAGGGACTGTAGTATTGTCTATTCTCCGTCAAACAAATGGCGTGCATGTTGCATGTTCAAGTTTATGAATAAAACAACGGTCTCTTGAATTTTGTAACTAACATAACAAAACGTTTTGAGTTTTGGCACCATTTCCAAAAAGCTTTTTTTGTCTCTACCTATCGTGCTGTTTGTGTAATAAATGTTTGAAATTGGGGATAGATTTGATGCTCACCTAGGAAAGAATCAAAATTAGCAAATTGTGCTAATTCGAAATGAAAATGGCGCACCCTAATGAACACACAGAAAAATCGAAGATGAAACTACAGTTAACCAAACATTTTTTAAAAAATACATCTTTGGTTTTTAAAGCTGGAAATAATAACATGAGCCATTTTTCATAACCCAAAACAAAATTACCCATTGAAATGTGCATTTGAATTCATCTGAATGTTTTTAGTAAAATATTTTTTGAGAAGGTTTACAAAATAGTTATGACGCAGACGTAAGGAAAGGTTTTCTACACTGAGTAATTTACTAGTAAATTATGTGTAATTTACTAGTAAATTATGTGTAATTTACGTAAAATACATACATTCTTCATAAAATCAAATGTTAATTTATTGTAATATTATTTTCTTGTGTCGAAAACATTGGAAAAGTACAAATACAATATTATAGTGACTCAATATAATCCAAATAGACAAAAATCATACAGGGTTTCCAAATGAACAAAAGGTTCCGTCAGAAGACTATCGCCAATGTAAATTTTCTATTTATGACTTTTTGTAGAATTTACAACGTATTTATATGAATTTAGGCTAATCGAGATCTGCAGTTTAAGAGGGAGATGAAATATTGGATGTGCACCCACAGAGAATCAAACCCCAGAAAATGATTTTAATTCTTATAGTTTATAAAGTAACCAAAATATGTCTCAACCTGCAGAAGAAACGTTTCGACCTTTAATTTTTCCACACAAGATTATGCGAAGCTAAAATGTTCAATTACCATTTTTCCAACGTTATTACTTTTACTTGCCGATCTTCTCGGTTTAAATCCCTGCCTGAACATGGGTATTCTTCACGTGTGTCTCTTCACCAATTTCATCATATCTTCACTCATCCTCATCGCCACAATTAGCCAAAAGTGGCAGAAAAGCGACTTAAAATAATCTAATTCTATCACTGAATCAATTTATATTTTCTTCTACTTCAGTCACGACGATAAGGATGGATGATAATATATGATGGACCGAAACTTCTTCAACTCCTCGCCCAGAATTCGAACATGGAACTCCTATTATCGTTGCGCGATGTAAATCCACATTAGTTCAGACGATTTTTATCTCATAAATACTATTCCGACCAAATTAAAACGATAGCAAACCAATTAGTAATTGTTACAACATTTGTAATTGCATCTCCGCTAAACTTTCGATCATGTAGGGTGTAAGAAGTGACATTTCAAAATTCCAACTTTTCTTCTACGTAGTAGACCCTGGAAATTTCATTCCTGCATGCAAACAAGGCTGTAACGTCTGAGCACTCATCTTCATCCTTGCAATTAGTCGAAAGTGAGTCTCCTTTCCGGAACGTTAAATAAACCTAATCAATGATTTGTTTGTTTGCTTGAATTGTTATTTTAAGTCCACTTTATGCATATGTAGGCTAATCAGGACTGGATCTATAGTTTAATGTGAGATCCGAACCACTGTGCATTGAGCCTTCACCGGTTATCTAACCTAATCAATGAGTCCAATCCAACTTTCGAATATGTATTTTCATACATTTAGACAGTTTTAAATAATGCAGCTCCACTAATTAGAAATTATTTAAAATCCCATTTAAGCTAATCACGGCAATGATGATGGATTTTATGAAGAGACACTCAAAAAGGAACGCCCTTACCCAGGCTGAGAAACGAACCAGACAATTTGGGTAGCCTGATCGCGAGTCGTTCAATGCACCTGCTCGGTTAGCAAGTCGGTTATCAAATCTCCCAGGCCAAGTGAGCATTTAAAAATATTTTAGAGATTGCGATTTAAAAAGATAAAATGTAGATGCTTGGAAATATGTTCCTAAGGGGTTTCCTGTTGCGTAGAGACATTGACAATTTTTGCGGGTAATTGTCCTTTGCAGAAAAGATTAACCTGAATTGTAGCTTTACTGACGACGTGATTCAAACAGGTGTTCTCGGGTTATAAGTCAGGTTATATCGACGTTAACTTCATTCCCTGAAGATGAGAGCAATGTATGCGCTCGAAACGTTGGAAGCTAACGCCGATTTAACCTGGCTTGTAACCCGAGAACACCTGTTCGAAGATTAACCTCTTATAAAATTACAAATTGACACCATCCCCACAGATCCCTTACGCATGTAAACCCATTTAACAACATTACAACATTGTCACGGAAAAATTGAGCACCCCTGGAATTTATAGGTGGAATATACAGGGTCATCCGTTTGAGATGTCAGAAAAGTAAACCTTTATACACAAGAGGTTAATGTACGTATCTCTGAGCAGCTTGTTGTAATATAAGCAGATAGGATGTAAGTTTCGAATGAGTGGAGGTTTACTGACTTCAGCTGAGTGGCGGCAGTAGCATGCATGTAATACTGGAAAATTTCGCATACCATACGACACACTGTGTGTGCTGTTGTGACGTGATCACCACCTTTGTTACCATACACATTAGCGCCGCCATGTGGCCGAAGTCTGTAAACCTCCACTCATTCGAAACTTACATCCTTTGTGCTTATATTACAACAAGCTGCTCACAGATACGTACTTTAACCTCTTGTGTATAAAGGTTTACTTTTCTGACATCTCAAACGGATGACCCTGTATAAGTAAGTCATTACATGGAAGTAAAAACATTTGGAACGTGCCAAGAAATTATTATCAATACTTTTCCTAAGCATAAAATTAAATAAATGTGTGGGAGAACTGCGTCTAATATTAATTACGAAAGTGTAAAGATAAGTTTCTACTTAAATTCAACCTAGTGAGGAGAGACCAACGTTTATTTGGACCAAGCAAGTAACAGGGAACACGAAGTGCAAAATTAGCATCGCTCGGCAAACAACTACGACGAAAGTCCAGTCACGTGACCGTGCTTGGATTCCACCGGATCGAGTCAGGAAGGTAGATCTATTTTTGAATCGACCCCCTGCTGAGGCAAAATGCATTATCAAGACCATCATTCTTTGAGATATTATTGTTGCCAAAGATGTGATGGGAGCCCCGCTTGCATTCTCCACAATGCAAATTAATAGAACCAAAAAGAAAATCAAAAGATGGGAAAACTGCATTCAATTATCAATTTGCTATGTGTAAGACCTCTTGTGTAGATAACATAGATGTTGAAATAAACAAAGTTAATGAAATCACCACGGATTTGTTCAGTTTGATCCTTTGAAATTAGAATTAGAAATTCTTAAATCTTGGGTGAAGTTCAGTCAGTATCTGTTCTTCCGCACACCTATCAAAACCACGAAAATAAAAATGAATACCTGAACTACTGCTATGATAAAAGAAGCATTCAATTGCATATAACGTTTCCAAACATAAAAAAAATGTTCAATTGCACAAACCAACCGTTATTGCCCCTCATCTCAAGACGCTCTTAAATTTAGTTTTTATCTTTCCTATATTCCCAGGTAAGTATCCCGACCCTGTGTCACGCGTTGACACTGTGTTCCTCTTCATTCAGAATTGCATTTGCCTCCTCAAAGCTGCACGCCCAGCACAAGAGGTGGCATCTGGTGGTAACGCTTTGTAACGATATGCAGCCGCAGCTGCGAAAGACGATGTGTATATTGATTTTCAGAAATGGTACAGATGGAACTCCGTAGAATTTAAGGAAATATTAAAGACCGAAATTTTCCATAATCTCTATGAATGTAATTTTCCTTTGAAGTGAGGAAATTATTCTAGAAAATACTCCCGCAGAAGAAGCGACAGTGAGGTGATCGTCCCTTCATCAATTTCATCACATTATCACTCATGCTCTTCTTCGTGATTAGCCAAAAGTGGCAGAAAAGCGAAGTAAAATAAACTAAATCAATTAATCAATCCAACAAACGGCCTGGAACATGGAACGGCGTGGCGTGCCTTCAGGAGGGAGGAGGAAGACATTTTCAGCAAATAATATAAAGTTTATTAAACTCCCATATATGTGTTACACTTCAGATGTGGCCAGCTTTATTCTTGTCCACATATATTGTTAATGAAATGTGTCAGTTTTATATGAATCACTCTGTATAAGGCGAGATTAGTGCGGGAGCCATGTAATGGGTCATGTAATGAATTTCATGGTAAGTGGATCTCCAGTATGTTCTTATGGATGCCAGTAATCACACCAGTTGAGGCAGCACTGACTGTGACGTGTTTTACGATAGGAACATGCTTCTCAGCGTAAGAATGGCATCCAGCAGCGATCTGTGGTACTAACTGCAAAATGTTCGAGATTTGGCGACTCTAGCAATCATCCCTTCGCGTGTTGATAGACAGATATAGATTTCCAACTCTCGGCCATTTTTGTTCCAAAGCTTTGTTTATACCACATTTTTGTTTAAACTTTATAAGCTCACTTGAGTTGTCACGTCATCAATTGTCTTACGACCGACAATATAAAATTTGAAATATATTGTGTTGATTACGAAGAGAACAATGGGACAGATATAAACTGATAACTGTCGTACATTTAATAATAACTAGCTGTAATTGATACTGGCATTAGATGTCGTCACCAATAACGACAGATTTTTCAATTTGAGAAAGATTTTTTGGAAAATTTCAGTTAAACCAATTTTCCCTATGTAGTGGTGTATGATTTTTTTCAAACCGCGAATTATGCCCTAACTACCATGAGTGTGTTCCCTACATTTAGATAATGTTTTTTATACACTGGATTGATTGAATTTGATTTTAAGTCCACTTCATCCTTTCTGTGCATGAAGTGAACTTAATATCAAATTCCAATCAATGAAACACTGTTGACAAAACATTATCTAAATGTAGGGAACTACACTCACAGTAATTAGGGCATAATTCGAAAAAAAAGCTTAAAATTAAAATAATAAAAATATATTGCGTAATTTAGGACGGTTAGGACGTTTTTAAAATGATGTAGCTTGGAAACGGATGTGTTATTTTCGTAAGTAAAACACTTGCATGCTCTTGGAACCTATGGAACAATGGAATAACCCTCAGAGGTTAAAGTACTTAAGGTTGCCCTCCATTAACAAGTAAACGCTCAATATGAGCAATGGCACAAGAATTATCATATGATGTAAGATATATCATAAGATATACGTGCATATTTTACACTTGAATAAAAATGCTACACATATCTGGAAAGTGCTCATTCCAATTAGCAACTATGCATATTTCCATTGTTTATTAATAATACGATAAAGGGATCCCGGGTTCGATACCCGGTGGAGGCACATAGTCGTTCAGATCCCACTTTGAACTGTAGGTCCAATCTCGATTAGCCTTACTGTGCATAAATTGGACTTAAAAGACCAACTCATTCAATAAGTCATTATTAATACGTTATTATCCGTACGAAACACGAAATCACTTTCAATGACATGCTTATAGGAAGTGACGTTAGAGAAGAAGTCATTATTTCTTCTCTCATTCGTGGTTACCGGCCAAGAATTTCTAAATAGGAACGGTTGTAATTAAAGCCGTTCGTGACCAACTGTCAACTAATCTGAGCACATGTGTTGGAAATCGATTATCGAAAAGTTCGATACCCGGTGGAGGCACACAGTGGTTGGGATCCCACTTTAAACTGTAGGTGCAGTCACGATTAGCTTTACTGTGCATAAAATGTACTTAAAACACCGAATCAACCAACCAACCAAATCGATTATCGAAAAGAAGCTACGAGGTACAAAATGCTGTTTCTTTCCATTCTGTAGCAAAGAGAAAGCGATGTAGAAATTGAAAACATGTGTTTGTGACTTGTGAGAAAGGAGTGGAACATTCTCACCTGTATTTATTTAATCGCAATTACACAACAAAGAAGAATGTACCGATATAGTTCTACAGCAGTGAGTATTGTAATACTAACGCTTTCAAAGCCAGAGAGGGTTTCGGTGAATGTACTCCAGGCCAAAGTTGAATACATAATGCAACGTCTAGTTTCCAATGTCTTTACACATGTTGTGATATAAATTGTGTTTTTACTTCGTAAATAATGTGAATATTTCACATATTGCCCATACGGTGAGTACCGTGGTCTGTACAAGTACCCCTTACAAAATGGAGGATGATTCAAAAGTCCCTTAACACCCCCTATAAAATGTATAGGAGTTAGACTGAGTACAATTGGTCATGGTAAAGACAGATTAGACCTACGGGAATCATATTGGTGTGTTCCAAGAGGACCACCGTAATATTTAATTCAACTCAAAATTTATAAATGGGAAGGGGGTGATGTAAATTATATTATGAGGCTAGAATTTCACGAGAAATGCAATGCTAAAGGTCCTTACAACACATCTTTAATCAGGAAAAGGTATGACTGCATGATTGTGGCAAATGTCTCATTTTCCAGGTGTGAGAAAACAGTGCCAGAATGCTCCTAACGCGTGAAAAAAGCATTGAGATCATACTGCTGTCTGGGGAAAATGCGCTTGAAAGATCCGAATGATTTATGATGGACTCACATCACATTCTTGTAAAAATCGGCGTGTGCTACGGTTTGGGGACTTTGCAAATGAAGCCAGAACTGCAGTGGCTGTTTCTTTGTCTGTGCAAGTTCTGGGACGTCCTGATCGTCGCCTATCGTTGACTGATCCGGTCTCCCGGAACTTTTGGAGTAATTGTCCAATTGTCACATGCGACACTGGATCTCGTTGGGGGTAGATTAAAAACATTTGCAATGACACTCGTTTGGAAAACTCAATTTTGTCTTAAGATATATTTTTTAAAAAACTATAGATTCATTACGGTTTCATGGAGTTGTTTGCGCGCTAGGTATTATAAAAGGTGTAAAATTAGCGGGGAAGAACAACATTTGCTCCAAGAAAGATTGGAAGGAGTTCCGAATTTGGTGCAAAGGATGTGAAATTGTATTTTTACTTCGGGAGCAGAAATTCATGCCCAGACCCTACTAAGACAGGGCACTTCTGCTTATATCTGCTGATGATGTGATTGTTTTACTCAGTATGAAAACAGAGATATTCAGACTTGCATATCACTTTCAACATTAATTGCACGACTCGGAAAATTTTGAATAAGGAAAAGGGCGAAAAGTATGTTCGCTGTCTGTCTGTTAAAAACAATAAAATTGAGCAACCTAAAACTAATTGAAGTTAATACCTTGAACATTTAAATAGAGTGTCCCTGAATATTTTTTTTATCCAGAGAAAAATACAAAAACACACAATAAAAATGAAATTTCCCGCTGAAAGTTGTAATTTCAATACATTCAGTATGAGGAAAAAGTTCCTATGGTGCAAAAAACAATATATTCCCAGTAAAAAGAAACGTGGATAAAATACAGCTATGGAATAATTTTTGATGTGCATCGATGGTCTCTGTGGGTATTTAACGAACTGATAAAGGAACGATACATTTATAAGAATACGATTCTTTCAGCCATAATTACGTTTTGTTTTTGTACAAAAATATAGAATCTTTTACATATTCTTATCCCATGAATTGCATGAAATATATATATATAGTTTATATAAAAATATAAATATATATATATTTGTTTTAAGTCCACTTTATGCACTGAAAATCTAATCGGGACGGAACTGAATCTGAACCACTTGTGCCTGCACTGGGTATTCTTTGGTTACAAGGCGACCACGTTGCCACTGCGTCATCCATCAAGAAAAGAAACACAAAGACAGCCGCACTAGTTGCGAAGACATGGACTGTTCCGCTCTCTGATAGGGAAGAAGTGTGATAATTTACATGGACATTTCTCAACATCTGATTTTTTTTTATCGAAAATCAGGAGACCCCATTTTTTATATTTCCTTACGTTAGTACATATACATAAGCCACTTAGCTTATTTCTGCCTTGCTGTTTATTTGAGATAAGCCTATTTTTAAAGTTGCGGATTTTGAAAATTTTGAGTATTTAATTTTTTGTATGTTGAAGTAGGTCATGAAAAATAAATAATGCGGACTTTTGAGACCCTGAGACAAGACAGACAGAAAAATACAACTATCTCACTTTGTTCGAATTTCAAAATAATGGCTCCTAATGTAAATTTTCTGCTCTATCCCCCAGATGAGTGAATATCCAGAACAACTATTTTTTTAAAATATTTTTTTACATTTCGTGGAGAAAGTGGATTGAATTTCATAGTTATTCTCTTTAGTTATTAACATACTTCGTTCAAGATTAAACTTTGAAAGCGAGGAATAAATTTTAGTGTTTATATTTCTTAACGTAGCACAAAAAACTCTAATCTTTAGAATTTTGAAAATTGTGAAACCATTTATTTTTTTGGTTTGAGTGGTAGAATATGAAAACGTAAACTGGTTCCTGTATTTTACACTCAATGTTTATCGACTGACTCATCTACTACGTTTTCTGTTCGAAAACTAATTGAACTTTATTTGGGTTATTAACAATAAAAGTAACAAACATTCTGACGTTGTGTAATGAAGGCTGCCAATTTCCGAGTTGCGAGTCGACAGACTGGTTCGACCCAAGACTACTAGAAGGAAAGGCTGGGGTCAGACACGTCTCTTTTCGCGACTGGCGTGGGTGTGACGTCATCGGCGGATAAAACCCAGCTGAGTCTTTACCCCATACGGAAAGAAACGTGGAAAGACTGATCTGTTTTGTTGTTTTTTTGCTCCTTTGTTCTTGTATTTCTGGATTGTTGGGTTGTGAAGTGTTGCAGTTTACAATGCCTTCAGTGAGGTGTTCCGGTGTGTCGTGATCTCCAATGAAAAAGGAAAAACAGTGGGTGATAATATATAACTGAACACAACGCATCTAACGAGACTTGTTAGTGGATTGCGATACCAGTAGTTTCATTACACAACATCAGACTACCATACACTTCAATTGGGTTACAATTATTAGAATAAAAAAATAATATTGTAATCTATGATAAAAACTCTCATGAGTATAGTATATTATTGTTGGTATTGAAAAGTTGAATCTCGACCTCCTCAAAATAATTTAATTCTCAATCGCCACACCAAAATTCCCACAACAGTCTAAGCGCAACAGTAATACTCAAGATTTGACTATCTCCCAGCCTACTGCTCAATTCCCTTACTATAGAGTTGGAGACTTCCCATACCAAGGGTAATTCCACACCAGAATTCACGTGGCAATTTAAGGTTTAATATGTAATAGCTGGATATTGTGTAACTCAAATAGTACATACAGTTTTGAAGAGAGACGACACTGCCCCCCCTCAAAGTTAAGTGGACGCAACCAGCATACACAAACCCGAAACCCGCCTATGGGCACCCCTGTTTGACATGCCACTGATTACATATTTGTGAGCCTCGACTTTCTTCAGTTCTATGTCCTAAGTGTTCGTTCAGTCGAAACTTGTTTAAAGTGTTTGTGACATAATACACACGGAACTTCCTCACATTCCTCCTAGTTCAAAGATTCATAAGACTCAGAACTGTAATCTGAATAAGGAAAATTAATGAAGCAAAGCTACCAAATTGAAGAAGTTAAGTGAAAACAGCTCCTCTCTCACTCCTAAACGAGAACAATAAATGAGGTTGTTTTCTTTTACATATTCAACTTATCCATAATTTTGACTTTCTGCCTTTCTTTATTTAACAAAACGCATGAGCAGGCATATTAAGTTCAATTTTACATGAAACTTTAGGTTTCACAGAAATGTGACGACCTATAAACTACCGATGCAATACATGTGTTAATAGCTGTATAATCCAATTCTGAGTTGAGTTGAGTTGGTGTTTTAAGTTCACTTTATACACAGTAAGGCTAATCGGGACTGGACCTACAGTTTAAAGTGGGATCCGAACCACTTGTGCCTCCACCGGGTAATCCAATTCTGAAGACATACATTATCTCGGATCCTAAATGAATGTGTATATTCAGTCCCAGGTAGCTTCTGGGCATAATGACGGCTCCTTTTTGTTCATACTTTCTGCATTGATTCCGCTATGTTATTATATGTAATATTTCATTTCATTAATATTAATACATTTTCCTACGCATTTCTTTGGTTGTTTCAAATGCTCTTCTGTTGGCGTAGGAGTTTTTCGAATCTCCTCTAAATGTTTTCCATTTTCTACACACTGTATGATTCCATCTTGAATATTCAATTTTGTCATACTTCTATCCTCTTAGATTTTGTTAGCCTTGCTTCTTTGTTAGTTTTCGCCCCTCTTGCCCCCACCTCCGCCATAATTGGTTTTGTCCATGGTTCGCCTTGTAACTAAAGAATACCCGGTGCAGGCACAACATAAAATGTTGACTTACAAGAATCTTTCTAAAACAAACTTTTTTTTTGCTTTCTGTGTAACAAATAACGTTAATTATCTTCCGCACTATTTAAATATAGTATAGGCAGTCGCCCCCCTTATTTTATGCCACTTTTGTCGCAGCAGTATGGCCTTTTAATGCTTGTCTCTCAAGAGAAAGTAAACTGTCCTTGACCCCCCCCCCCGGCCCATTCCTCCCAGTTATGACACCTAATCACCTCTACCGAAAATATGGAAAGATAAAGAACGTCGAAAAAAAAAATGGCTCGTAATGTGAGGAAGGATCTTGTTTCAAATGTATGATTCTCCAAGTTTTGAATCCATGCGACTTACGGAAAATATCTATGTAACATTAATAACCCGTGGCTAGACAGCCCTTGAAGAGCCTAGGCCGACCTCCCGCCCACAATTCTACCTAGAGGTATGGAGATCTTCAACTGGTAATGGGGTGACACCGAACCCCCAGCCGTTATAGGAGACATCCGTGACCGGGTTACGCTACTCACTCGTAGCTCCCCACTTTCCTCACGACGGTGGATTGTCACCTATACACAGGCCGGAAACACCAGAGACTAAACTCAGGCGGACTCTAACCCATGCCGTCCAGCAGTCGGAGTGCAAAGCACAGCGCCTTAGACTTCACGGCTACGGAGGACGATTATCTATGTAACATTGCTTTCCAGAATTGCCAGACATTCCGGTGACAACACACCGTAGAGTAGCAGGGTACCTTCGGTATTTCAAGTTGTGTTTCAGATGAAATTTGAATAAGTTTCACAAGATTTTATAAATTACCCTGCTTTGTGTTCAGCTCATTTAATTTAATTTTTGAAGCCTCTTCTCAGAGCATGCTTAATATAGCCTTATTTCTATCCGTTTGCGTAATTTACACACATTTTACTAGTAACACAAAAGGAAGCCATTCTAATCTAAATTTGCATATTTTCTAACGAAACTTTACTTAATAATAATCAATGCATCAAAATAGTATAACCTTCACTTAACAAAAGTAGCTTTAGGATATAGAGCAATGCTAAAATTTGCACTTGAAAAAATCATGGACAGTGCTATTGATCCGTAAATCAATAATTATGAACTTTGATTGAAAAGAAGAAACCTATACATTTTTCATAATATTCTCGAGTGGTTGCGTTGCCCTTCGAAACTTTGGTATTTCTTTGGTTACCTTGCTCAGGCGTTGTTGCGCACGCAGAAGTTTCCATTCTTCAGTCTTATTGGTTTTTAGGATGAGCTCTATTTCGTACCTTGCAATCCGCATAGCAACATATTTGAATCCGTAGAACAGTATTGATCGCTATTACTTAAAAAGTTTTCTTGAAATGTTCATAACTTTCCCTCTGTACAGATGACTGAAATGAAGACTAATGAAAACTCTGTGGAACATCCAGGGGCAGCGTTATTCGGAAAACAAACTGCACAATGAACAAGTGAATTTCCATGAGTCGTTTCCGGTATTCCAAATCAACAAGGGAGTTTATTCGACACAGAAAAATTATGGCAGGGGTCAAAGGGAAGACTAGTGCATTATTTTTTCTGTGTGATTAGAAATCCTCGTGGAGGCTTGATAATTGTAATTCAATTCAATAATTTAAAAGTAGGTACAATAAAAGTAATCACTACAATTAAAATTAACAAAATTTGGTCCTGCACAGCTTTTCCGAAAAATATTTTTTTTGTTATTAGAGAATAATTTCGAGAATAGTAACTTTCGAACATATTACTGTTTATCAATAACTAGTTCCTTTGTTTCGAACACAGGTACATACTATATTTTATTCTATCTGACCTTTAAAGCACAAAGAATGTTTGAAAACCATTTTGCAGAATGAAAGTAATGACGCGAGACGACACCACCAGTGAACACGTAAGGGGGGCACCGGATTGCGTGGAGGGGGAAGCGACTGCAGTTATCAGCATTCGCCGAAGTGTGTACTGCTTTGTTCTGAACACTTGATCCCCCTTCTCTGCTGCTATGCGTGGCCTTGGTCCAGAGATAACTGACACGGAGTGTGGCGGTACACCCGAAGTAAATGGTCAAAAACTAGCACCCATCAGTGTTGCTTACCAGTAATGTTTTTCACCGCATGCAGGGATATTTCTGACTTGCCGAGTGAAAGGAAACGGTTACAGAAAAGCCTTGCATTGTAATTATTAATGCAATACAGTGCTCAATTTCACATTCGAACGGCAGGAAAAATCTCTCGAAAAAAATGTTTGAAATCTCACTTTCCCATAACTAATAGAAAAAAATATTTAATTCCTTCACTTGGCGAAGAGTGTTCATATTTATTCGAAAACAGAAGGCAGTAGATGGTGGTTCTTTCCCCTCCCCTAGTATAAAGTAACAACAACGTCGATATTTATCCAGGGGTCTATGGTTCGAATTCCGTTTATAGTGCCCCTTCATAAATTTTGTCACATCAACATTTGCCCTCATCGTCGCGATTAGCCAAAAGTGGAAGAAAAGCGACATTATATAACAACAATCGAATCAAGTCGACATTCAATATGACCAACGGAAGAAAATAATCAATCCAAAACGATCTTTCTGTAACGCCAGAATTAGGTGACTTCAGGATCACATTCGTTTTTATCTCTTACGTATGCACACTGTTATAACATGTCATTGGACACAAAAATAGAATAACGAAGCTCACAAAGTCAGTCCAGGCTGAATGAATGTATTCGCAGATTCCTGAATAATGACTTGATCGCGACATAAATAGTTTAAAATATAATAATATATAAACCGTAGGCTAATAAGATTCCTCTTCACATAGTGGAATCCTCTGTGTTGACGGTACGTTGAAATCAATGATTATTGAGGGTTGGAAACACTAACCTGCCACTAGCATTTATGTCGAAACATCTTTATTAGCATCTGCACACAACCTTTACTTATATTCTTTGAGCAAACTGTGCACAGCATACAGACACTATCCGATGAAGCGTATTGCTTAAAAATGAATGTAATTAGAGAGAAGGGACCTTGAAAATGTGGAGGTACACAGGTAAAGGTGCAGTCTTAAGAAGAAATTACTTAAATAGCATAATTTCTGCATCGAGACTTGTGTCCACGTTGCTTAAATGTCAGCTTCATAAACTGAAGTACTTAACTGAGTAACAGCTTTATAAATTGTTATTGTTCGGTGACACAAATTTGAGTTTGGAACCTATTTTTCTTCATTGTGTTGTTGCTAAAACTCGGTGCCTGTAACAACCACTCTTATATAACAAACGTGTTGTAATATAACCCACCAGAAAGTGAAACGTTAAACTTCTTTGGAAGAGGGTCACGGAAATTATGTGAGAAAATTGTGGGTTACATCGGTAAATGTATTTTAATGTGTTCCGTCATTCATGCGCCACTTCTCTCGTTTCATATACACAAATTTGAGTTTGGAACCTATTTTTCTTCATTGTGTTGTTGCTAAAACTCGGTGCCTGTAACAACCACTCTTATATAACAAACGTGTTGTAATATAACCCACCAGAAAGTGAAACGTTAAACTTCTTTGGAAGAGGGTCACGGAAATTATGTGAGAAAATTGTGGGTTACATCGGTAAATGTATTTTAATGTGTTCCGTCATTCATGCGCCACTTCTCTCGTTTCATATACACGCACACCCTCCCTTTTAAGTCAGTAATTTCTGCATGGGAGGAGGAATTTCTCGGTCAAAATTGTAGTGTGTATGTCAATTGAATATATGTCTGATATATGTATGTCTGATTGAATTGTTTTTACTAAAACAATTGCCAAACTAAAATTATCAACCAACGTTGTATTCATTTAAGATTTGCATAAATAACAAGTAAAACATTCTTTTAGATTGGTAATTCGATAATTAAATAGAAACAATTATGAAATTATGAAGTGTTTGTGTTAGGTGGTTTCTATTCTCTAATAATATTTTACTTATTACTTTCAATATGAAGAGACAAGAAAACAGGTTTGTTTCAAAAGGTATAGATTAAATGCAAACCCTATACAATTGCTAAATACTCTCAATAAAGAAAATTGTGAGCATGCAAAATTCTGTAATTGGAGGCTTTATCTCTTTCGAGAGAAGTAATTAAACAAATAAAATAAATATATTACAATAACAAGATCCTTTCCCTGTTTATATTTATGCATTTAATGCTACGATGTGGGATTCCATCTTGAATGTGTAGAGTTTTATTTGAAACGGTGATAAGTGCCATTGTCTTTCCCGGTTATAAGCACAATTGTTTAACTTTATTTTTTAACTCTATTGTAGATAGTGTAAAGGAAAAAGTCTTTAAATTCAAGGATTTCGTTGTCAAAGAACATTTCAAATATTTAAAACAGTGTAAAATTATTCTGAAGAAAATTGGAGCGTATGGACCTCTTTGGAGATTTAATTTCAATGATAGTTTTTCCCAATGACGAAGTCGAAGCTTTTATCTTGTGTAACTTTTCCTTCAGTCTTAATTTAAATGTTTGTTTTGTTTAAAGAGGTATATTTTAAAATGCAAGCAATATATATACAGAAAATAGCAACCAGAGGTGGATATACCCTTTCAAATGAGCTATTCAAAAATATTCCCTATCTACGTTAAGTGTTAAGAAGTTAACCAGGACTGATCCCATATCAATATAAGCGATCCTAAACAGGAAATATTTTTTAAACCTTATAACTACCCTTATCAACAATCAATTAATCTGCGTTCCAACATCTTAGAATACCGGGTACTGATTTCGACGAGTCAGACCTCTGGAGAGCCATCAATCATCCTCATCGTCGTGATTAGTCGAGAGCAATTAAAAAAAAACACATTGACCCACAAATACGACACCTCATATGTGTGTGCACACACACGAATCACTATTTTTCCGCAATGCTACCTACAACTCGTTCACACAAAGGTAGTGCGATGTGTCACACTATGGGAATGAGGACGCAGCTTCGTTTCCTCCTGTGCAGCTATCACATTAAGCATATGGTGATTCAAGATTAACCTATCTGGAAAAAGTTTAATTGATAAAAAATCCTAAATCTCATCCACTGTTAGACGCACGTAGGAATAATGTGTGTATCATGTTAAAGTAATTCTGTGCAGATCTGGGCATTGGTGTCCGTATTGTTTTCAAGTAAAGCAAATTTTCGTTTATGTCAAGGGCATCAACATGATTAGAAACTTTTCTAAGGACAGACACAATCGGTAAATTGTTTACCGGAGTGAGGTCTATGTTTACGGGTTGCAAAAATAAGGAAAGATTTTTAACAAGGAAAGAAAATATATTATACCTACGAAAGATACATAGAGAAACGGGAATAAATAGTAGAAGTGAAACGCAGAGACTGAGAAACAGAGGGTGAGGTAGTATAAATAAGAAACAGGGAACAGAAGATAATAGCAAAATAACAAATAAACAACAAATAACAAAAGTACTGAGGAAATTTGGCAATGAACTGCAGATACAATATAAGATGAAGAGAAACGGAATATTGGATGGAAATAAAATGAAGATTAGAAAACTTATTTCTAATTGGTGGAAAGGTCACAGCGGCCGCTTGAGGTAAGTGTGAACAATTACCAGCATGAGAAATTACAAATAATATTTTTTATACTGATGAAAATGTAAACATTTAATTATAAATCAAATTATTTTATGCTTGTATTCTAAATACATCATTAATGTTTTTCGGCCAATAATGGTAGTTACAGATTATTTTTATTTGCTTTTAATAATAACAACTTCAATCAGACACATAGAAATGTCTTTGTAATGTTGACCGAAAAATTCCTTCTCCCATGCAGAAATTACTGATATAAAAGGGAGGGTGTGCGTGTATATGAAACAAGAGAAGTGGCGCATGAATGACGGAACACATTAAAATACATTTACCGATGTAACCCACAATTTTCTCACATAATTTCCGTGACCATCTACCAAAGAAGTTTAACGTTTCACTTTCTGGTGGGTTATATTACAACACGTTTGTTATGTAAGAGTGGTTGTTACAGGCACCGAGTTTTAGCAACAACACAATTATAACTCCATTAAGCGTTGTTTCCATGATATGAAAAACTCAATATGCTGACCAAGGCAGAAATTTATATTATTTTAAAACATAAACTAATCGTAAAAGGAATTTTATTAGCCAACGGTGCATACATTATTATATTTTAAACTATTTATGTCGCGAAGAAGAATCATTATTCAGGAATCTACGAAGACATTCATTCAGTCTGCACTGATTTTGTGCTTCGTTATTCTACTTTTGTGTTTGTTGGTTGATTTTGTGTCTATAGTGCAATTTATGCACAGGAAGGCTAATCGGGAGTCAAGGGTGCCCATCCCCCCTAAGGCAAATGGCGCATCTTCCTCAAAATCATGTCATGCGTCCCCCTCCAAATCATATCATGCGTACATCCAAATCATATCATTCGCGCCCTCAAACCATATCGTATCTCCACAAAGTATTTAATTACGACAGCGTGTCTACTGAAAGTAACTATTTTCTTAGCTTTACTTAATACCATACTTTACCTCCCCCTCCTCCCTAAGCAGGGGTGTTACACAACTTAAGATAGACAATTCAAACTTGGCAAACCAAATAACATGCTCCAGCCGTATGACCGATTCAATTATTGTTTCACGAGACATTCCAGAAACCTAGCTAGAAATTCTTAAGCTCAGGGCGATAATATAACGGTTTCTCTTTCAAAGAACTCACCTCACCCAACCCTTTTCTTGGGGTAAAATATAATTATTTTAGTAACCCATAACACTAATTACGTGGATTTCGACAAGATGTCAGAAATGCGGATTCGATATATGTTTGTTCCAAACGATGCACCTGCTTTAAATGAAGCAGTATACCAACACTAAACATTACATTTTAAGAAGTGATGTTATTAATGAATATCGAGAATATGGCTTATGTCTTGTAATGCAGCTATAGTATAAAACTCCACATTCACCTCAGTAAAGCGCCAGACACTCATATTTGTAAGACATCATTGCGAGCGAAGCGAGCAAGAAAATTTTTACATCCATTTCTTTGCAGGCTTTCAAGAATATTAATTTAATGAGGTGAAAATACTTTCTTAGGATCCCGTGATATTTAGTCTTTTCCAGCTTCTCTTCTGGCACGTTCGGGGTCGAAAACGTGTGGATACCATATCGCTAAATACAGTCTCCAAAATGTAATGATCGAACTCTCTCTCTACTACAGAAATGACTTGACAATCTAAGATTTAACACTTTATGAAGAGCTTCCTATCTCCCCCTTTCAATTTAACACTCAACCCAACCATCAAAATGTACATGCCAATTTTAGACTAAATATTAATATTGAAGATAGAATATTTCCTCCTCAGTCTCCAAACCATAATTTCCGCAACAGTCTAAGACAATAGTAATACACAAGAATTGGATACCCCCTCAATTTAATGTTCCATCCCCCTCTAACTAAAACACCCGCCATAATCTAAGAACTGAGTTGGATTCTGTACCCCCAACGTTTAATTCAGAATCACCCCCAGAACCCACGTGCCAATTAAGACCTAATATGTAAGAGTTGGATATTTTCCCCCCACCCCCTCCCTTCGATGATACCCTGAAATACATTATTTTCTTCATCTAATGGATATGGTGCATTTAAGGAGTAAAATGTTTACATATATTTTGGAAAAATTTATAAATGTTGAATTTTATATTGTTTGAAGGAAAAAAATCCCCACAAAAAAATCTCGATGGCGCAGCTTGCGCCATAATCCCCCCTGTGGGCACGGGACTGGACCTACAGTTTAAAGTTCGATCCGAACCACTATGTGCCTCCACCGGGTATCGAACCCGAGACCCCTTGATTCCTAATTTTGTGTTCAATGACATGTTAGAAAAGCAGTGTGCATACGTAAGAGAAATAAACGAATGTGATACTGAGTCACCTCATTCGGGCGTTACAAAAAGAGACATGCTCCTTTTGCTGTAACGCCCGAAAGGCAGAGAAAATTGATGAAGGGGCACTCACAAAGAACACCCATGCCCATGCCGCAATTCGAAACAGAGACCGCTCGATGAAGGAGTGCTAAGGCCTCTCCAAAATTGATCTCAGCCCCCGGTAGCCCCCCTAGATTTTTGTAGAACGGCAAACGCATTTTGACCAAAAACGAGTAAAACTAGAAGTTTCTTGCAGCATTTTTTGCATTATAATGATCGAGTACATTTCCCACTTTAGGAAGATAGTAAGATTATATTATTACGATGTGTTCAAATTCGTAGAGGGCAGCTGAAGATCTGCCTGGATCAACAATGGCATCTACAGCTAAATGGTCAGTCATTAGTCGCCAAACTTGCTACGAAATTCACATGATTCTCTGCTGCCTGCTTGGTAGGTGGATGCATTCAGTGACTGTGAGTGTGAGGTTATTGTTTGGTTGGAGGTTCAAACTGTGACGAAGAATATATGTGTACAATTATCAGCCTCCATTAATCGTATCACTGTTTTCCGGAATGGATCTAATAAGTGTGAGAATTGAATATTTATAGAAGGACGTCCAAAATCCAAAGAACCGGCAACGGCATGAGCCTCATCGATGTTCCCTCATTCGTTTCATCGTATTACACCTTGACATTGCAAATATCCGAGGGAGAAATACGACGTTAAGGAATTAGAGAGTACACAGACTTAACTAATTCGTAAAGCTTAGAATTAGATAAATTACAATTGTGCTTCCTCGCTTCGGTAGTCTAGCCGTAAGACTGCTGCTTTGTAATAAAGGAGTCCCGGGTTTGATACCCGGTGGAGGCACATAGCGGTTTGGATCCCACTTTAAACTGTAGGTCCAGTCTCAATTGTTCTTACTGTGCATAAAATGGACTTAAAACACCAACTCAATCAATCAAAAACCAACCAACTAAGCGTTGCATTACGCTGTAAAAATCAGCATACTTGGGTAATGTATTATTCGGAGGCCTAGGCCTACTTGTTAATTAGTTATCATTTGATAGGTGCAGAAAACAATTTCTGCGGTACTGTCATAGTAGCCAATTTCGATTCCGCGCAGGGGAATATATCTTTGAAGCACATGTAAAACTATTGATCCAATTCTAATCAACCTTTACGCATAACATATTATGAAATAAAACTTTAATCTTCGGCTGTTATTTTCTCTAATCACACATCAAAATTCCCAGTGCGAGGGTTGCCACTCTATTCGTTGCTCGCCTTGTAATCAAGGGGTCCCGAGTCCCATACACGGTGGAGGCACATAGTGGTTCGGATCCCACTTTAAGCTGTAGGCCCAATCCCGATTATACTTACAGTGCATAAAGTGAAGTGGACTTAAAACACCAAACCAATCAATCAATCAGAAATATATTCATTGCTGTGTATCTTCTGAGAGACCTGAAAGTATAGTTTCTAATCATCTGCAGAAAACTTGAATGTGATCTTGTTGTAGATTCTCTCTCTTGAAAAAAAAACACATGAACTTCGAATGTATAATACTATTTTTCAGGGCCTTATTAAAGAAGTAAAGACGTTTGCAGATGAAATTAATATTTTAAGCACCGTAGTAAATGAATGAAACCGAAATCTTCCAATACGATTTGAACACAATGCAGTTGAAATTATAACATGTGAAACAAAAGAGCTACTTGTGAAGAGGATATTAAAGTGAAGACCTAATTTCAATTTCATAATCACCTAATTCCTGAACTGAAAGAAAGTTTTCCTGGAAAAGTGATGTTTAAATTGGAGTTACGTGTTTAAATTCAGAAAGTGCCTATTTTCTGAAATACGAGAAGCTACAAACTTTGCTGCTCACTAATGTTGTGTTTGGGAAGTTTAAGAGTGTGGGTTAAAGCTGTTGGTACAAGTTACAAAGCAGAAAGAAAACTCAAAATAAGGACCTTTCAGCGGCTGCTTGCAATAATTTAAACATTCAACTTGCCTTTCACGATCTTTATAAGTTTCTTTGTTATTGCGTTGTGAAAGAACATTTTCTAGCTTGCGGCAAATCAAGTGATAACTTCGTAATCGAATTGGTAACGAGAGGTTGAGTGCTCTATCTTTTCTGATAATTCAGAAAAGGCTTGCAAAATGTTTGAATTTATTTATTTTATTTTTAATTTACCTAAAGTTTCAGATAAAATACTGAATGACCATTTTACACTGAAACAATAACAAACACTATTGTAGATAATTTTGCAGCTGCTAACAACAATAGACATAACTTATTGTAGTTTCTTGCTGTGTTTTTTTTTGTCATTTCAGCCAAAAATTAATAACGGTCTTTACGTAGCAATATTGGATTGGATTGGATTGATTTGTTGTTTTAAGTCCACTTTATGCACAGTAAGGCTAATCGGGACTGGACCTACAGTTTAAAGTGGGATCCGAACCACTATGTGCCTCCACCGGGAATCGTACCTGGGACCCCTTGATTACAAGGCGACGACGCTACCACTGCGCCATCGGGGAGGCGACGTAGTATTTATACTATATCTCGAGAGAACTGAGAGCGAGTGCAGTATGTATGATGTGTTTTGCACTTTTAATATGAATAGAAAGTTTATGATATTATTAGAGTAAATAATGACTTAGGTATAGAAAAGAATATAATTTTTATATTTGTTTTGACATAAAAAGATTAGTGCATAACGTCGGATTAAAAATTATAGATTCTCGAGTTTGGACTCCAATTAAAAATTAACCAGTAGACCTACATAAAAAAGAGTTAAATCAAAATTTAGCTTATTCAATTCTGAGTTAATCTATGCTGACCAAAATTTCATTTTGCAGAGGATCACTTTCTTTGAAATTCTATAAATAAAATGCAAGTGTTCCGATTGTGATGAAAGTTTACTACTGTCGAGGCAGAATGGTGACTCGAAGTGACAGGCCGCAGTTTCTATGGTCCACAGTACATCATTACTCCGTTGAATAAAAAATTGTATAAAATCGGTTTCGCAATGTGAATTGACCAGTTTAATGGATTTTAAAAACAGATGCAAAGAGCTTTAAAACAAGACCACTATTGTATTTGTAGGACTACCCAAGGCCAATTCTAAGATAAAATTTGTAAGAACGGTTTTTTGACAAATTTAAAAATCTGAAAATGAAAAATTGTGTTTAAAACCTTTCTGCCTGCACTGTAGCAAAATTTCATCAGCATCGGACGACCCTGTTTTTATTTATCGAATTTCAAAGATAGCGATCGTTTGCAAAACTTTAAAAAAAGAAGCAAAAAATTTTTGTTTTCACGACGATAAAAAATGTAAGTCCTACTCGATAACAAAATTGTTTATCATAGATTAATGCAAATTGAATAAGCTAAATGTTGATGTAACTTGTTATTATGTAGGTGTACTGGTTACTTTTTAATTGGAGTCCAAACTCGAGTATCTATAATTTTTTATCAGATAGTAATGTTTTTTTTGTGTTTGGTGGAAAAGAATGAACCATCTTACATAGTCATTTAACTTTGGGTCTGACTGTATAATATGTCATTGGTACAATTCCTAAAATTACGCCGTAGTAAAGTATTAAGTGAACACCTTTTAGCCGCAGTTAGTTACCATAGGGGGAGTGACTTGCTCCACAAAGTTATAATGTGTTAAGATTCACAAGGGTATTTTTATTAACCTACTCGTACCTGAAAAAGATTTCTATTATTTCTAAAATTTAATAGTTATGTTACGAAATAGTACTGTAAACTATTTTTATAGGATGTAAAACCTTTCGTTCTGACCCTTCCCAAAAGTTATACCGATGTTAGTTAGCCCCCAAGAATTTGAATTGATGTTTAAATCCAATTTATGCACCGATAAGCTAATCTGCACTGGACCTACAGTTTAAAGTGAGATCCAAACCATTACCATTTTGCAATGTGCTTCCACCAGGTATCGAAACCGCGTCCGCTTGATTACAAAACGACGACGTTACCACTACGCTATCGGAGAGGCTTCCTCGAGAATTTGAAACATATATATGTAGTCCCTCCAGTTATTTCAAGCTAGCGCCGTCACTACCTATAACCTTTCCTTTCACTCGGCAAGTCAGAAAATTCCATGCAAGCGGTGAAAAACTTTACTGGTAAGCGACACTGCAGCGTTCCGTTTTCCGATCATTTGCTTTAGGTGTACCGCTACACTAGATCGCCTTCGAAGCTGGACTTGAACTGAAACTAGTGTGCCACTTTATGTGAACAGAAGTGGACACCTGCATCTATATTTATTGCGTATTCTCCATTTTACATTGAAATCTGAGAGAAAAATATTCGGGACATAATGGGTTAATAAATAGACAAATGTGAATAGAAAAAGGAGTCTGGTCCGGTTAATTCAAACAATCAGCCGACTTTTAAATCAGTTACTTAATCTCATTACGCAAAAATATGAATGGCCATAGCATTATTGCCAACTATTATTATTGCATCGCACGCCGTCTGGATGAATAAGTGTAACTATGGTAACGTTCACATCAATCAGATTTTTAAGTTTTTCAAGATTTCTGGTGGCTTCGGAACGACGTGTTTCATTTAGTAAATGACGTTGGAGTTGTGCGTCGGCGCGGCGATGACGTCAGAGCTGTATCGATTAGCGGAGGCGGACGACGACTCACGTTCCCGCCAGCATGATGGCCCTCGAAGCATCTCCCGTGCAGGAGACAGCTTGCACACGACTCCTTCCGACAACTAACATCAAACTTTCATGGCACGCGATATTCAGTCATAGTTATTAACATTTCATCGCATGTATTAACAGTTGCATGAGAACTTTAAGATTTGATTAATAATTGGTTCACTGGCGTAGCCGAGTGACTTGATGCGGTAATATTTGCCAAGCCTATTGTCTGAGAGATGTGTTATTAAAACAACGTTGGGTACTCGAGAAGATAAGAAATTATCTTTGCAACAGCCTAAAAACGGGGCCAAGTATCTCACAATTCCTCGCCACGATGCATTCCTTGATGAAATCAGTTACGTCAAATATTTTCCCATCGTACTTTTGAAACTAAAGTGACATGGCATATAAACGACTTTGTGAACGAGAATAAATCAATGACATATGGCTTGCATAGATTTATTATGGAATTATTTCTCTTAATCTGTTTGTGGATGTATTTGCGTGCATGTGATTTATTTCTATGCACAGCGTGTATTAATTACGATTCGAATTTTTAAACTTGAAACACTGCAGAAATATTCGTGTAAAATGGACGATAATAAGTAGTAAAAATAAAAAGAGCGTTACAAGATACTTTATATATTGAGAATAATAAAAGGCTTCAAATTAATATCACTCCTTCAACAGTTATCAATTATCAATGACAGTTATTCCACTTTATGGTTGAACTTACATCTCATTATTGATTATCAAAATAAAATATCCCCATTACAGGTTCGCCATGCTGTGCCGAGGGACGCGAACGAAATTCATGATCATGCCACTTTCTAGCTCACACCCTCATATCTCTCTCTCTCTCTCTCTCTCTCTCTCTCTGTCTCTCCCCATCTCTCGCTCTCTTTCCTTTATAGCTGGTAACTCCACGGGAGTTAAAATGTAGCACAATAGTCATAGATGGGATTTTAAAATTGGACTGGTATGAAACGTTGGGAAGTTAAGGGGATAAGGCCAGGGGACGGTGGCCCCAGGCGCTAAGGCAAGGAGCCCAGTTTCTAAGGATACTGAACTCAGAAATCCCTGGAACACAGAAATTTATCCGACCTGTTATTTCAAAATTACATAATTTCATTACAATAATGTATATAAATACACGAATAAAGCATGTAACAACATTTAAATGTTAATTTTATTTCGGAAACTTCTTCTTAATGTATCTTATTTTTTGGCTCTCCACCTAGTTACGCAAAGCATTGTTCATAGCATTAGTATAATAGAATCTTCATTTTACAATAGACATTGCAGATGTGAACAAAACCACACAACGCTTTAATCAATGGGCTGCACTATAAACTACCCTTTTATTAACCATATTTCTTGAATGCAAAGTTAATTTTCGTCGGATTTGATGTAAAAGAGTATATAGGTACATAATATATCTTTAATATCTAAATTTGACACCTATATGTAGGTAGAGGAGGTGCAAATTCAGTACAGGGGGCGCAAAAATCTATTCTCGTCCTAAGAGCTGCAATATCTATCTGCAGGTCTGATAAGGAAATATTTCCTTTCGAGACACCAATGCACCAATAGCCAATACACAATAAATGTAAAACACGAATGCATCAACCTTCTTAGGGCCAACAATTACCATGGATCAATTCCAATAAGTTGTACGTACCATTCCATTTGAAATCAACCAAAGAAGAGGCACTTTGCAACCTCACATATTTTGATTCATTTGAAATATCACATACTGGAAGAGCCACCTCAGGCAAGAAAATAGGCAAATTTGTAGATCCATATCTTTTGAATTTCCCAAATTACAGGGGTGCAAAATGTACGATTTTTTCTAACATCTTGCTAACATAACCCTTAACTACAATATTTAGGCAAACAGGACACCTATAGAAGTGATTCAGATGGCGTTGTAATGGTCTTGAAGGGCTCCTTCACACGAGATAAAGCATGCCTATGTCAGGGTAAAAAAAAAAACAATTATAAGGTGGTGCAAAGAGAATTTGAGTAGCCATTTTCTAAAAAACGGGTCCTTTAAATTTTTCAAAAAATTATATGTCATACATACACTATTACTCAATTACTGTACAAAATTTTAAAATGGGACGACAATGGAATCCGGAGTTGTGTAACGTGCATACCCTACTTTTTCCAGACCACTTGAAAGGTGCTTTTTATTTCAGCTTGTCTCTTATATTTCTCACTCTCTCTCTTTATCTCTTTGTTAATCTAAGTAAGCATGTGTGAACCTAAATTTTGAAAAATTTATTTCAAAATGTTTAATACTAGATTAACATAGATTTATTACATTCCCATAATGTGCTCACATCATGTGATAGTGGATGCTGATTATTTTTATTATTATATTCATTGTGCATATATGTTTCTTAACCTCGGTGTCAGATTTCTTAAACTGTCTGTGATTTGGAAGAAACAAGATAGAGAACGGAAATGAGAGTTTTTCTGCAATGAATTTATTTGTATCAAAGTGAAAAGATGTGAAAGACGAAACATTGTTTGTGAAGGCAGTTTTTTTTATTTCAAGACAATTTTTCAAAGTCCAAGTTACGTTTTCGGAGCTGCAACTTGTTCTCTGATGCTTGTTAATCCCAAGAAAAGTTACTGAAAAGTTATTTCTAAAACGTTGAAATATTTTCTGAAAGACATTGGAAAGAAAGTGGAAGAAAGTTGTTCTAGCTCAAGTCTTATCTTAGTAAAAAAAAAATCGAACGAAGAAACGACTCCTATAGTTTTTAGCGATTATGAAGAAAATTTCCTTTTATTGTGTGCATGTCGACAAAATTTTATGTTGCTGGCGTTGGCTGTGATTTCGAAAAATAAGATACAGAACCGAATTGAGAGTTTTTGTTAAAATTAATTTATTTATGTTGTTTCAAAATGAAAAGTTGTGAATGTCGAAACATTGTTTGTTAATGTACATTTCTATCTCAAGACAATTTTTCAAAGTCGAAGTTATGTAAAAATGTCCGCAAGTATGTTCTACATTGGAATGTCACACTGCGGTTGTAGAAATCGTAGCGCAGGGAATAAATCTCTCGTGGGCCAGGTTCAAAAATTCCCTGGTCGGAGAGTTACTGTACATATTGCAATGGACTCACGTCACTAGTGTGGTGTGACATTGAGTTCAAACAAACCCGTCAAGTGTGGTTCCGGCATCCGATCCAGGAATCGCAGCCAATAGGAGTCGATGAGGTAACGTGAGGCTGCTGTTCCCAGCAGATATCACAACAGAGAAGGGCAGTGTTTTACCAAGTGAAGGAACGCGTGCGAGAGAATGGGGCTACATGGAGAGAGGGTAACGTGACTGCAGCGTTTGCGTCTCCACCATTTCTACCTTGCATCTTAGATTCTCGAGACAGCCAGCACCTGGATTAGTCTTTCATGCTCACAAGTGGATAATTGTTTATCGTTAGGTCCGTAATCGATCCAAGTTGCGTATTGTTTCATTTCAATACAGAAATTGGACCATATTTAAAATGATCCGAAAAAAAGGTTCCTGGACCGTATTTAAATTGATCCTGGAATAAAGGTTCCTGGACCGAATTTAATTTTGTTCGGAAAAAATGTTCCTGGGCGGTATTTAAATTCATCCGGGAAAAAGGTTCCTAGACTGTATTTAAATTCATTGAAAAAAAGTTCCTGGAACGTATTTAAATTCATTTAGAAAAAGAGGTTCCTGGACCGTATTTAAATTGATCGGGAAAAAATGTTCCTTGACCGAATTGAAATACCTTACAGATAAAAAGGTTCTATACTGTCCAGAACTCATTTACACTTGATAATTTTCCCTCCGGGACTGGAATTGGATTTATTTTAAATTCCTGAACAACCCTGCTGAAAAGTTATTTTTTAAAAGCAAAAGAAAAAATTTGACTCGCATATTTCTTTCTAAGTGAGAAGTTTTGGCGGTATTATTTTTGTCAATGTAGAGATTTTTCAGAAGTCGAAAATTTTTCGCAAAATCGAAGTTATGATTTCCAAAGTTTGAGTTTTATTTGTTCTCTTCCAACAGAAGTGAGATATTGAAAAGCAAAAGATTTTTATCATGTAAGTATAAAGCCAATATTTACCAAAATGAAAATATTTGTAGAGTTGAAATTTTTCACGTTACTTTTATGAAACAAGTCGAAAATGAATGTTAATGTCAAATACTTATGAAAGTGAAAACGAGTTTCTATCAAAGCATGCAAATCAATTCGAAAATTAAAATGTTTCTCAAATTGAAGAAATATCTATTTTATGTTCCCGCACAACGAAAGTTGTTTCTTGATGTTTTTAATCCCCAACAAGCAGGTACGGAAAAGTTGTTCTTAAAAGTTGAAAGAAATTTCCAAGATGTTATTCAAAGCAGAAGAAAGTTTTAGATCATATTTTATCAAAGTAACAAAATATCCAAGCAAACATTCGACTCCCATGTTTTGTTTTCTAAGTGAAAAGTTTAAAAGGTATAATTTTTGTCAGAGTAACTGTGTTCAGAAGATGAAATTAATTTTTAGTTATCATAGTTGTGATTTCAAAATTTGGATTCTTATTTGTTCTCTTCCAACAGAATTCCAATATTGAAGAGCACAAGTTATGTGTCATGCATTTTTAAAATCAATATTTAATAAAAGAAAAATGATTGTAGAGTCGAAATTTTTCATGGTACTTTTGTGAGACCAACGTTAATGCGATTTCTTTTTACAAATCCAAAGAAATATCTGTTCCTGGACAACGAAATATGATTTGTCAACGCAACTCAAAACGAAAATATACATCAAAGTCGATGTTGTTAAATTAAAAGCCAAATCTTATACAATAATTTTTCCAATACAAAAATGATTATTATTTTCAATGTTACTGAAAGTGAAAAATGTGTTCTTGTCAAATCCAATTCTCGAAATTCAAAATGTTTCTCAAAGTATGAGTTTCAAATTTGAGAAGATTTGAAAGTTAATTATTTGCTTTAACTAGAATCGTTTGAAATCTAAATTCTTTCTCAAAATAAAAAGTATTTTTGTGGAGCTTCACCACGAAACAAAAACGTTTTGAAAACCAAAGATGTGATATACAAAGTTGGATTTTGTTATACGTTCTCTAACGACGAATGTCAGAATTGAAGAGCACGAGTGAATAATGTCATAGAATGTTCAATATCAAAATTTATTAAAAGATTAAGTGTTTGTAGAATCGAAAAAGTTATATTTATAAATTCGCAATCAAATATTAGGAGAAATATTTATAGTTGCGAAACATACGTTCAGTCAAATGTTTCTGAATGTGAAATCATGTTCTCTTGTCAACCCAAACACTTTCGAAAGTTGAAATGTTTCACAAAGTTTATGTTTAAAAGTTGGAATGTTTTGAAAGTTAAATATTTTTCAAGACAATCGTTTTAAATTGTTCCTCACATTGAAACTTTAATGTGTTTAGGGTATAATATTTTGCAAAAAAACAATTTTTTTTTCCGAATTTGGAGTAATATATATTGTGTTGTCTCGCACAACGAAAGACAGACATCGAAGTACGATTTGTCGATGTTATTTACTTTTTGATATCAAAGTTTTCAACTGAAAATATTTGGAAGATCAAAATTGTATACTTTTCCGAAGTATGTTTCCAAAATTCAATTTGAAATACTTTCTACATAACGTTTCAAATACAAAAATAATCCAATCTCTTTCTGTGAGTACATAGCTTACTATTCAAAAGTTTATTCTGCATTATTATTATTTATTTACCGTGAATGTTTGTCTGAAGCGTAAAGCTTTGTAACCTAAAAAGTTGTTTCTTGTCAAGATGAGCTTTGCAACAAAACGAATCTTTATTCAAAATAGAAAAATATTTTTTTCTTCGCACAACGAAAGACAGAAGATGATGAGAATAATTTCTGAGTATCATACAGCATCAAAGAGAAAGAAAAATATGAAATGATGAAATGGATGTTTCTTCGAAACAAAGATAACTCAAGCATGTTTTCGAAATCGAAATATTCTGAAAGTTATTTCACAGTGAAATTCCTGAAAAACGAAATAACTTTTTGGTTCTTTGTGCGATCTCGAGCGAGTTGAGTTATGTCACTGACTTTGGTGAGGTTCGCAACTGCACAATGTGATCTACATTGAGGTTACGCCAGAGATGTCAGAAACGATATCGAGAGAGAGAGAGAGGGGGGGAGGGAGAGACAGACAGAGAGAGAGAGAGAGAGAGAGAGAGAGATATGAAGATAATTTTGCGCGGTAAACCGAGGTTAGTGTAATTAATTTCGGAGTTATTGGCGGAATTTTGCAATGCAGGCCTAGTAATTTCGAGAGAGTTCAATTTGACGATGTATGTGACTATATGAAGCAAGATTATTTGACGAACTAAGAGCATCCAAAATATATCTGCCACGTAAGCTCCAGAGACTAGGTTATTATACTGACCTTTGTGAGGTTCGAAAAGGTCAACGCATAACCTAAAATGACGACATAAATAGGCTCGTCGGGACTCAAACTATATCTTAAATGGAACAATAACAATTACCAAATTTGATTGCGAAGAGAATAAAACCCCTAGACCTCTTCATTACGAGGCAGCAACATAACCACTAACCCGACCAACTAGTTTTTCTATCTCCGCCATCTTGTTTGGTTTACGCGGAGGTATTGCTCACACAGGCTAATCAGGGCAATGTTTATACTATACACTGACTCTACCAGGAATCGAAAACTCAACACCCTTGTCTACAGAGCAACAACATACAGAGTACAACACCTTCGCCGCCATATTAAAATCAGGTTTCTCCATGTCCTTGCATGTTTCACGTTGGATGCGCGCGCATATGCTCCGCAGACACACACACACACACACACACGTGTTACGTTAGTAAAGTCCAAGAAACAACAGAAACAACTTCAAGGGTCAATTACCCCCTGTCCCCTTCAACATCGTCACGGGGCTCTTCGCTCTTCAAAGTCAATAGGCACGTCAAATTTCTGCTGACTCATCGACCTATCCGCTCAGCCACGGATGTCGTCAAGGTCAATGGATGTAACATAACACCGGATGTGTCAGATTTCTGCTGACTCGGGGATTTATACGCCTGCCATTTTGCTTGCTTACTGTTTCCTTTTCTTTGATGCTCCGTGTGCATTCAAATTGAACTTATTGACTTACAATGAGACTCAGTATTAAAATAGAAACATCACGAGGTGAATGTTACCATTTTTTTTATATATATCTCCCACAGCAGTATCCTCGAATAAATCATTTTGCTGCTGGAATTTTAGCGATTTTGGCAGCCTTTACCTATTTGAAAAATTGTTCAAAATTATGAAAATGAATTAAAGAGCCCGACAATCAAGAATGATTGGCGAACATTTGAGGACTGAAAATGGTAAACGGTGTAAGTGCCAAAAGCGAAAGTGTTGGGAAATCGCATCGTTCCACACATAAGCCCGTAAGAACGTTCACGCTAGTGACCTCTTTACACGTCCTTCGAACTACTTAGAGGACTACAAGTCACTTTTCACGTTTACCACATTATAAAGCATGGCACATTGCACAGTTTAACGTGGAAAACGGTGATTGAATTATTGTGGCAATTACAGCGTTTACCAATTTTAGTCTTCATTTGTTGTCTGCATTAAGAGTTTCCTGCTCACAAAAGTATAATACGGACAATGAGGACAATGTTTTTAAAAAATAATGTCAAATTTCTGGTAAACGAAACTAGAATTGCCCATAAACGGTTTCTTGCAAAAATGTTTGCACAATTGTCACCAATTTATATATGAAACAACCATATAAAATGATATCAGTGATTACGAAAAGATATTTCAGTTTTACAATATTTCAATAAAATATGTAAGAATTAGAATCAAAATATTTTTTTATATAATTACACACATTCTGTGGCCAGCTGCTACCACGCCAGGGGTCACGGGTTCGAATCCAGGGCTGGGCATGAGTGTTCTTTCTGAGTGTCCCTTCATCAATTTAATCGTATCATCACTCATTCTCATCCACACGATTAGTTAAATGAGTCAGAAATGCGAATCAAAATAAACCAATTCAATCAATCAATCAATCAACCAATCACACACGCATGTTCAATCATGTAGTCATTCAGTTCTGAGCAGTGTGATATTTGAAGGAGTATGACGGGGAATCCACCCCTCTACGTGCTAATTTTTGACACTTGGGGGGGGGGGGGCGAAACTCTCTGTAAAATTATATAATATACCAGTGCTGCAAAGCAATCACTGAAGTGGGCGAACCATTTATTTTTTTTTACTTCGATGGGTTCGAGATATGCGGCTCGGAGAGTTTTTGGCATTATCGTTATGTGGTCCTACTTGCGAATTGAGTTTAACGTGTCTGGGTTAGACCACTGCTGTCCTAAAATCTCTTGTAATCTGGCTTGGAAGATTTCACTTGGCTCCCAAATGTACGAGGGCAGGTTGATAAATTCTCGGCCTACATGGGTTCGAGCAAACCACAAACTAGCACCTTCAATTAAATGCTCATAATATATGAATCAACTACGCAAAATCATGTCCGGATAAAATAACTAGAACTTTTCTTTCTCAGCCTCCAAATTGAGTATGTCAGCACAGATTTCAGATATTAGTAAATTTGAACAACGTGCTTTCATCATCTTTCTGAAGGGGCTCTCGCCAAAGGAGATCCGAAACGACCTGACCATGTCATTGGGGTCAAGGCACCAGCATATTCCACTTTGAAGAAATGGCCAGGAATTTCAAACTTGGGCAATTTGGGCTGGAGGATAGCCAAAGGTGAGGGCACGGACCTCTGGGTTTGTGAGGGCGTCCTGCTGGCCCATTTCCTCCAATGTTGCGCAACTGTCAATGTACATATTATATATATTTGCTGGACAAATTGAAGGTGGCACTCAAGGAAAAGCGAAGGGGAAAGCTGGCAAAATGGGCCATCTTTTTTTGTAGGACAATGCGCCCGTTCATAAGGCACGTCAAACAATGGATAAATTGGAGCAGCTGCGGTTCCAGATACAGTAGTATCCCCCATATTTCTCAGACTTTACACAATCGGAATATTATATCTTACCCAAATTAAAAATGATTCTGATGGGTAAGTATTTTGATGGCACAGATCATTAATTGCACAGAGGCTTGGTTTGCAGAGCAATCTCCGGACTAATATATTTGCAAGGTCTGCAAGCATTGCAGCAGCCATGTGAAATATGCATTGCGTTAGGAGGAAGATATGTTGAATAAAACCACCAAGCACTGTTGGGCATATCCATGTCTTGTATGGGAGTCTACGAATTTTGCAAACTACCCTCGAACACACAGAACATTTGTCATCAGTCTTTTCATGCCTTTAGACAGAACAACTTATGTGCTCATGAATGATACCTCAAACTCAAAATTCACGGAAAGGTAGGTAGACCAGTGTTGCCTTTAATTCTGGAAACTTACTTCCTCTGATTCAAATTTTCGAAATTTTATTTGATATAAAACCGAGTGAACTTAAGATTTCGTGTCACTGAGCACGAATTTGTAAAGAACCATCAGAATTATGAAATATATTTACGATAATAAAGAAAATGTAAAACACACGATGAACTAGCTATGTTTTGCAGTGAAATGACATGTGAAACTACATGTTTTAAATAGGAAGCAGAATGTTGAAGAGATATGACGGAAGTCATATTTTCACTTCATCATGAATTGTTTTTTTCCCTGACATAGGCACGGTATTCCCAATGTGTATAATATGAAGAAATACAAATATACTACTTAATATTATTTTCTTAAAATACACTGCTATTTGTGAAAATTGCAACACCAAGAAGAAAACGTATGATTGAAATGAACTTTATACCACAGATTTGGTACATGCCAATACACAAATGATTAGAGTTACAGACCTGTATATGATCTCTGACCTTGAGAATTCAGTATGGTGTGAAGCCCCCATGTGCTGCAAACAGAGCCTCTACATGTCGTGGCATGGAATCAAGGAGGACTTGGATATGTTCCTGGGGAATCTCCCTCCACGCGGTTTGTATGCGAGTCCACAAAGCATCAACAGTGGTTGCTGGAGGACCATGACGAATAAGTTGCCGATCAACCATATCCCGGACATGATCGATGGGTGACATGTCAGGCGAACGTGCAGGCCAGTGAAGCAGTGGTAACTGTCGTGCTTCGAAGACGGCTTGCACATTCCTCACCACATGTGGCCGGGCATTGAGCTGCTGAAATATGGCATGTGGAGTTCCCTGAAGGAGGGCCAGTGCCTCGGGCTCCAAAACCTCCCTAACGTAGCGGTTGCTGTTCAGATTGCCTTCAATGCGTAGGAGGGGAGATGGCATGTTGTGTCCAATGGCACCCCAAATCATCACACTTGGCGTTTGTCCGCTATGCCGCTCAACAATGCAGGTTGCCAGATTTCGTTCACCACGGTAGCGTCTAACACCTATGCGGCCATCACTGTAGGACAAGTTTAAGCTGGACTCGTCCGAAAACACTACATTTTGCTACTTAGCATGCCAGCGACGGCATTCACGTGCCCATTGCAGTCTGATGCGTTTGTGGTTTCTGAACAATGGAAGCCGACCCAATGGCATGCGTGTCACCAGCCCAACCCGCAGCAGACATCGTTGTACCGTGCACGCAGACAGGTCCACAACCGTTGCACTGCTCCAGCGTCGAGCCAATACTGTGGATGAAGCTGTACCGTGAGTTACAGCCATGCGGGCAAGATGGCGGTCATCCCGTGCTGTGGTCACATTGCGTGGTCCAGTACCTGCTCGTCGCTGTGTACGACCCTCTTCTATCCACTGGCTCCACACACGCATCACTGTCGTATCAGCATGTCCTGTACGAGCCGAAATGTCACGGTATGACAAACCCGCTTCCCAGAGACCGCTCATTCTGCCCCATTAGAACACACTCACATGCTGATATTGCACCCTTTGACGTCGACGAGGTATACCAGCACTTGCTTTCACGTTTCCACTTCGTTTGACGGCTCTTCACTGACTGAGCTTGGCGTAACACTGACCCTTCCAGTTACACAAGAGAGGGCGCTGCTGGGCCTACATGCATGCCATCTCTCTGCAATCCTAATCACTTATTGCTGGTACACTGTTCTACACATCCTCCGAGTTTGGATTAATTTGGGCCATTATTTCTGGGTGTTGCAATTTTCACAAACAGCGGTGTATAAATTTTAACGCTATTGTAATATATAGGTCAGTATTCACAATATACTTTAAGAGATTATATAACTTGATTTTCTCTATTTATTTCTTATCTTTAGATGTTACAGTTAACAAAATAATGGGAGTAGCTAATCTGATGCCTATCCGTAGATTGATTTCATATTGTTTACCATTTCTTTTAGCAATACAGTTTCTCTTCACCTTTCAAGACACGGTCGTAACTAGTATCAAATTGTGTTTTCAGAATCATGAAATTCAATATAATGAGGTTTTTAGCAAAATAGTAGTTATTGTTCGGTTTCTCAACATGGCGCCTTTGAATATTGTGCACTTTCTATTTGCCTGAGATCAATCGTATCACATACGCAATATCTGCCTTAGAAATATACATCATATTCTTTCTTCTTTTTCCTTATTTCCAAACATAGGATGCAATCGAATATAATTTCATTCCTGCAACATCTATACAATTAGAAACCATATACATTTCTGCCTTCAACAATGTAATAACAATGATTATTTATCATTCTCAATGTTCTCCTGCAGTATATTATACAGATTTGGCTTAAAGGAAACAGACAGTTTAAACGCTCTATAAATTCAAATTTGTATGTTACATCAGAAAGCATTTAGTAATATTGTATAAAGAAAGTCTTCAAGTTTACGATCTCCGCTTTTCGTTTGTCTTTGTGACGTCAGCATCACGTGAGCACTCTTGAGCAGTATGGCCGCTAGCCAGGTAGAGAAGGCTTTCTGCTTGATTGAATTTGCAATCACGCATTGATATCAGTCGTGTTACAAAAGGGTCACACTTATAACTTACCAATGTAAACTTCAGGACGTACGTACTCTTCAAACCATGTGAGTATTTCAGCCCTACTACTAAAACTGTTCTTTCTGTAAAACTTTGAAAGTGTCAATTTCTTTTAGGCTAACTATGTATAGTTCAACAATTTCTACTTGATTTTACTTCTTCCATAATTTGACCAATATACTGAGACCATGGAAACAAATAACGATTTTAGATGACCAGTGGAAGGTATTTTACACTTAGGTGTAAGTGAATGTTAATCATGTAAATAGCAAAGTATCTTTTAAGAGAGAGGATATGGCTTAAATGGTGAAAGAAAGGGCTGTGGCTCGATCCATAAAAAGAGGTTCGGGGCTCAGATAACATTCATTTTCTACATTACATTCATTTTCATTAGATTCAATGTATTTTGTATCAATTTTCAAATTCAGTTTTAATCTACAACTCGAATACCACGTCTGTACATAACAATTTATTTATCGTTGGTAAGACAAGCCCTTGAATATCACTTATAATTTTGTGAGAATAAATATCCGTTCGCATACTTACTATCCAAAATCAGAAATGTTTTTATTACTATCCCTAGAATAAACTTTTGCAGCAAGTAACAAAAATCCAACCATGTAAACTTAATGTAAAAAAAAAAGAAGAACACTTACTGGTCTCAGAACAATCCATATCCAGAAGCATCCTTACTGGACCAAACTATTATTTCCAGTAAAACACAAGAACGTAATCCCATTCAATGATACCTACTGGGCTTAAACTATATCCAGTATAATTCCAACGATAAATAAATATTCTCTCTCTATCTATCTCTCTCTCTCTCTCTCTCCCTCCCCCCCTCTCTCTCTCTGTGTTTGTTTGTGAATGATGCCAGATTTCACCAAATAATAATTATTTTGTATGTATAATGTTCTTCGATATCAATATCTATGGTTTAGTACGCATGAAAGATACATATAGAACATCACTAGTTAATTTAATTTTGGGAAATTACAAGTTCATTGTTCTCTAAAACTATATAAAATTCTGGAGTAATTTTTTCATCAATATTATTTTTCAACCGTCACAGGAATTAAAAATTAACATATGTGGGGTAATACAATTAAATTTATAATATAGATATAAACCAAACAAATGACACTAACATAAATAAATCACATTTTTAAGGTCAGACGTTGAAATCTCACGGCCGGTCACATAAGAAATTTTGCTCCATTCTTGGGGACCTCAGCCGAAGGTCACTAACACTACCTAGTCCTATTTCTTCCACTCCATTTTCCCGGCGCAAATAACTTAACGATACAAAAAAGGAAATTCAGTCAGTCGACCACCATTAAAATAATATTGAACATACAACGTACACACCATTAAAATAATATTGAACATACAACGTACACACCATTACAACAAAAGAAATAAAATTAAGTAATAGCTATAAAGTTAAAAATACAACTTACCTTCACAATCTGAAAAGGAACCTTGAAAATTAGTACCCATATCATTCTTTCCTCCCCATTGATTTACATATAGATTCAATAAGTATATAGACAACCTCCGTGGCGGAGTTGTTCGCACAGCGCTCTACGACGCCACGGGTCGCGGATTCGAATTCTGGCCTAAGCATGGGTGTTCGTTGCCAATATCCCTTCATAAATTTCCTCAAATCATCACTCTTCTCCAAATATCTAGAAAAAACTCGCTCATTAACAATAATCAGATCAAAATAAAAAAAACTCGATCATTATATGTAACACTTTAGCCTCTAATAACCCAAAAACCTCAAGAACTCATCATATTGTTCACAGCGCAAAGAAGCTGTGAAGTAATACCATTGAAAATAGACTATATACAGCTCCCCCTCCCTCCCTCTCTCTCGCTCTCTCTCTCTCTCTCTCTCTCTCTCTCTCTCTCAGCCACCATATTGGATAGAAAATGGTGGAATTCATATTTTTAAATCTCATGATTCTCTGCTATTTCTCAACCGATTTCAATTTTTTTGGTTTCAAAGGTCTAAATAAGACCTTCAATTGTTATTCGCCTTATATTTTCGTCAAAATCAACTCTACTGCTAGAAATTTGAAATATTAAACTCATGTTGGAAATTTACAGTAATGTAGCTAATTTTTGCTTTATGTGAAAGATTTACCTGTTATGCGAAGTTATCTGACTTCTTAGATCAGATAAATCATTTTTCACCGTTACCCTTATGTGGCCCACCTTATAGTTATTTTACTTACACAGAGGTTAAACCTCTGTGTAAATATGATGTAATATAGCACGCGACAAATTGCTTAAATATCTACCCTTGAGGGTCACGGCCTACCCACCTACCATTTGCGGGCCTCACCTGCACATGCCTCAGCAGAGGTGGGCGATCATCCAATCAGTTATATGGTGACCTGTGGTTAGCACGACGAACCTCCAGTCATTGTAAGTTCTCCATGACCGAGATACGCTACTCATTCGTAGCTCCCCAATTCCCTCGCGATGGTGGGTGGCCAGTGGTCCCATACACTGTCGGAAATGTGAGGCGAAAAGTTATAAAGTTATTACGATTTCCTCCAGCGCGCGTCCCGTAGCCCGAGCCCAAAGCCTGACGGCTTAGACCGTACGGCCACGATGGGGGAACAAGTAGCTACTTACCCTTCATTAATTCATTGAATATGCAACTGCATAAAGTTACAAAGAATATTACTTGAAAAAGTTTGTTGCCTCTGCTGTAAACTGCAAGGGAAGATCAGTTCTTTCAAGTGCTCAGAGACATCACATGTTTTATTCGAAATGGAACTGGTAGCTTTATGTATGTTCTGTTGAAAGGCTATTGGAAATGCTCTTTGGGCTTGACAAGTCGAACTACTCACGTTTAGATTGTTTGTTTGTTCAAGATTGTTTGAATCTTGTAAACTTCCCTTGGTCGTATCAGGAGTTACTCTCTGGATGGTTCGTTGTTACCACTTTAGGTAAATACTTTAGTAGTGTCTTCATCGATAAGGGTCTGGAGGAAAACTACAATAGCCTCCTAAAAGCAATTAGGGATTATCGGCATCACAAGAAGGAAGGATGCAGAGGAAAAACACAATCTTCTGAGGGATCCTTTGAAACAAATATGCAAGCTATAGTCGAAGACGATGAGTGTTTTCTACATCATGAATTTTCGCGTATACCACTTCTCGAGATGAAAACAACATGGAAATAATGGTACACTACATTGATCAGCCTGGGAATCCACTCCAAATATGCAACAAGGAACAAGCCAGTATCCTTCATAATAGAACCGTAAAGAAAGAATTCACACCAGAATATAGTACTGCAGTTTACTTTATCAAATGTAGATTTTCTTTAAAATCAAAACAATTCATAGACCTCTATCAGATAGCTGAGAAGAAAATCACACAAGGATGTCAGGTGTTTATCAGAGCGCAAGTAGGAAGTGCCAGTGCACAAAGGCACATTAAGATTGCTTGAGAAAAGGGACAATTAATTCAAAAACTACTTTCATAGGAGCAGAACTAACGTAAACATATTTCTTTCTGAGTATTTTTTTAAAGCTAGAAAGCTAACAAAAAGAAATCTCGGCAACTTTGGGAATTTTGCATTGATTTGATACATAATAAACATGTAGAATTTGATTTTGACCTTGAAGTCAAAAGAAGAATGAAAAATGAACTGAACGATGACGCAGAGGATAAAATGATCTATTGGATCAAGGAATTCCTAATGCTAAAACACCATTTCCAGTAAGCGTGAAAGCTTATGGGCGTCCACAATGAACAAACAGCGCCTGCAAGAGTTCGTCATTTCGTGGGTTCAGGGCAGCAAGTGACCTGAGAACTATGCTGCTCCTGTCTTCGTTGGAGGTGTGTGGTTATGACATCCTGATTTGAAGTGCTAGCACGAAGAAGCTGATGACAGAATTGTTTCACAAGTTCGTCATTTGGTTTTGGTGCCTAAAGTTAAACGAATTGTCATGATATCCACTGATACCGATGTGCTAGTGACTCGTGTCTATCACTTACAGAAGCCCTTAGGTCTTGAGGAGATGTGGGTGGATCAGGGAAAACCAAGTTGGCTGTCAATTGCACACGTTTATGCAGAACTTATCTGCACTTGCCGCCTCTATACTCCCTGCTATCATGTACTGTCAGGATGCGATACAACTCCACGAAACATGCAGCTCCAAGGGCTGATATAACTTCATCAATGTTTATTGACGATTTTGGTGGTAGCCCCTTGAGTGAAAACATTGAACCAAACGCTCAGCAATATTACCAGTACCATCAGGAAAAAGATGTTGACTTTGAAACGTTCATACCAACTTCTGCTTCTCTCAACCTGCATAAAAAAGAACCTATTTCCATACTACTTCATACTATGGACTACAGATGTATGAAAAGTAATGGTGAACTGATTCCTCAATCACATGAATTGCAACATTTCCCTTACAGTTTACAGAAGGGGCAAGCAAACTTTTTGCATTCCTCGCTAGTTAAGCCAGTGAACAAAGGATGCTTTTGGTGTGCAATAAAGAAAAAATCTGAGAAAGCTAGAACGAATTTTATTATCTTCGTAAAAGTATTCTCAACAACATAATAATTTTGCACCCCTCTACCACTCCTGCTTTGGCCGCCATCTTTGAAAAATGACACCCTAAAATCGGTTTTTAAGCATTTTACAGCAAAATAGTTTATGCCAAAATGAATCTGTGTATAGGACCGGTGGCAACCCATCACCGTGAGGAAATTGGGGAGCTACGAGCGAGTAACGCAATCCGGTCTTGGAAATCTCCTACAACGGCTGAGGGTTCGACGTGCTGAACCCACGTCACCCCATCATCGGTTGAAGATCTGCACACCTCTAAAATAAGAATCACGGACCTTCCGACCCTCTGTAAACAACCGTCTCACTTCGAGTAACGTATCACTCCGCGCCAGCTGTTCGTGAATGGTGCGGTAATCATATGCTCGTCACTCTCAACCTTTAATTTTACGTAACATGGAAAAACTTATTCTTATTTTAACTGATAATCTACACATTGAAGTATAATAAATTTTCTACAAGTAATTAAATACGTGTTCTTGTTCAAGAATGAACATATTTTTCTACGCCGAAAGTTCAATTTATCTGACACTGGGTTAACAGATCCCCCTTCCCCCTCCTCTCTCAGTATGACAGCGACAAAGTTATACAAGAGAGTGAGAGATTCGCTTCAGTAAATTCAAGCCTTTTGGTTTTATTGCTTCCTCTTCCACCAAATTATTGCCCAACATTGTTGACATGTAGAGTATTGTTTACTCCTTTGTGCAACAAATATACCGCCAGTTTTATCAGAAGCTAAATAAATATAAGCCGGGGAATAAAAATAGATTGTTTATCTTTCTCTCTGTTTCTCGTGCACTAGAAAACAAGAAGATTATAATAAGCACATTATTTACGCACGTCTCATGCAAGTAATGTATTTTCTTACCTTGATTCAGCAGTTCCTTTTTGAACTTGAGGCATTTTCGGCGCTAGACATCATCCTGTCAGAGTACGGTCTGTCAAATTTGGCACAAGAGGCGATTTAACGTCGACTGCTAAAACTGGGGATCAATCATCACTATCAACATCTTCCCCACAGTGGACAGGACGGCTTTTTTATTGAAAGAATGCGAAAGTACCTCGCGTTGTATTGCGGTTATCTCAAAATCAGTGTACTTGTTTATACGAGCAGCAACGTGTTTTTTCACGGCACTCACAACTTGACCGGTCGTTTTCCTTTCTTTCACCACACCGAAAACACAAAGACACAGACACACAATTACACTTGGACACCAACTTCACTGCTTGCTCAGGATAGCCCCGACACAACGTCACATAAACGTTAAGAACAACCTGCTTCTTGCCACTTTTCAAACGGCTGTATTTCCGAAAGACTACTCTGAAAACACGGGAGACCTTCCTGCACACATGGAAGTTGCCATGTTGGAAACTGGCGCTATTTTCTTGCTGTTCAGGTGATCGATTGTAATTTATACAATAATCACGTATTATTATTATAAACAAACCTTTAATGAAAATATATTTTAAAATTTATAATCCAATGTGATTTACACGTTTTTCTTCCATTAGCGTACTTTCATAGAACGGACTACATGATGCAGAAGAAATCCGTTATTAGGTTGTTGGCAACCTCAATACTTCTCACTAAGTCAAGTACAGAAACGGAAGTGGTATGTCGAATGTCGGCATATGATAGTGTGTTGTGATTTCACATTGTCAGTGACGATCCTCCGGGGTTGGGGGATGGGGTGGGACGCAGGAGTCGGTCTATAATCCAGAGGTGTTCACCATCCGGATGGTGACATCCATACTCCGGAATACTTTTGCGGGATAAAGGAGGGCAGGCCGTAGGGTGAGGGATTTAAAATGAAAACCTCTCAACAAGAGAGAAGAAAAATGTGGAAATATTTAAAAATTCACCCCCCAAATATGCATTTCATTTTATATGTAGCGTAGAATAAAATGTGACTGCCTCAAAATATTTCTGTATTCTACAGTCTTCTTTCCCCACTTTTATGCCGTTTTAGTTTCCCTTGGAGTCTTTGCTGCATAATCCAGCATTTTTGAACGGGATGAAAAGGACATACGAGTGTGTTTTTGGATGAAGTAACTTTAGAGATGTTGAAGTACACTCTGGAGGATACTGTATTGTGTGACATTGAGGTGTAGATCGACCACGTTGTGACACGCACATTTGTCATTAGTTACGAGACGATGAGGGATAGGTAATATTTGAATTCTAAATTAGTTAGCCGCCCCGTGACGGAGTGGTTAGAACATCGCGCTACGACGCCAGGGGATACGGGTTTGAATCGTGTCCTGGGCATTGATGTTTGTGAATGTCCATTCATCGATTTCAACATATCATCATCATTCATCCCCATCTTCGCAAATTAGCCATAAGTGGCACAAGAGGGGAAGTAAAAAAAAGTAAATCAATCAAACCAAATGAGTTATTTCCATTATTTTTTTATCTAATTAATAAGTATTAATTTAGTCAATCAAATCATATGTATTAGCTTACTTCCATTATCTATAATAATAAATCATAACACTTTCAGACTTCAAATAAATTTAATGAAGAGACCCCGGTTTCAAAACGTAACTTATCTCAATGTGTCACATTCTTCTAGCAAGGTTTTTGTAGTAAAATATGAGAGAACATTAATCCTTTGGTACGGCACCGTCTTACTCCTGGGGGATAAGATGTAAATGTTATATTTGATTTTTTTAATTTAGCGTTGCTTTTCTTCAACTTTTGGCTAATCTCGACGATGAGGATGAGTGATCCTCAGATTAAATTAATGAAGGGACACTCACAAATAACACCCATGCCGGGATACGAGCTAGGAAACTTCGGTAATGAGTCTAAAAGTTGGCCACTAGGCAAGATGTACATTTCTTTATTTTTTTACATACATTCAATACCTTTCAACAAGTCATCAGTGATACACTGCTTATTCCGCATCTGTTGACAAATGGAATGTTTTTACACCTTGTAGGCTATGTGGATTATTTTTTTTCATAAGTTTGCAACACTGTTAGGGTACACGTGCTCTTGTTTACAGAAGGTCTTAAGTTCTATGATTCTCACTTTAGGTAAGATTGTGGGAGGGAGACTGGCAGTGGGGAGATAGGTCAAGGCCCTTCAAGGGTTATCGAGCCACGGGTTATTATGTTATTACTTATTCTAAATATTCGAATGACGTCTCTTGAAAAATATATTTTCAAGTTGTAATTAAGCAATAATTTTGTAATATTTCACGTAAAACAAATGTACATAATGACTACATTTCTACTACTGTTATTAACCAAAACTTTTTTTTTGTAATTTTATCTCCTGATTTCTAGAAGCAAGAATTATTGTAAGTGCATATCAACAAAATCATCAGAGTTGTCGGGAGCTTTCATACTGAAGCAATAGGCGACAGACCACAATCGACATGGTGATTTCACACCGAAACGACAAGCGACACGGGCAACTCTAGTCTAAAGCAAACATTCGATGTGCATGCGCGAATATGACGTTGTGAAAACGTCGTCGCCTCGTAATCAAGGGGCAGGCCCCCTTTGCGGAGTCGTTAACGCATCGCGCTACGACGCCAGGGGTCGCGGTTTCGAATCCCCGCCTGTGCATGGATGTTTGTTATTGTCCATTCATCAATTTTATCATGTCATCACTAATCTCCATCTTCGCAAATTAGCCAAAAGTGACACAAAAATCGAAGTGAAATATAGCCTATCAATCAAATCAGATCAAATCAAATCGTAATCAAGGAATCCCGGGTTCGATACCAGGTAAACGCAGATAGTGGTTCACATGCCACTTTAAACTGTAGGTCTAGTCCAGATTAGCCTTACTGTGAATAAAATGGGCTTAACTCAGCAGACGAGGCGACACGATGCACGGTATTGAGAAAACTGCCCATTCAGAGCGACACACAAGCGACAAGCGACACGTTCAGCTTGTCGATTTGTTCTGAAAGCTCCCTTCATCTCCTAGAACACTGTCAGATTTTGAGCACGGAATTGCAGTGTGCACCGATCAGTGAACACTCTGGAGAAGCTCTGGAGGTGCATCTTCTTTGTCTGTTGTGATAGAAAGTCACTACAAATGGGTAAGCATTGCATTTGAGGCAAGTTATTTCCATCCATTCTGTACTTGGTGATTTGTTAAAAATGAATGGTCTCATAGAGTAAATTCTGTGGGAGCCCAGGAAGCCAGTTTAAATTTACTTTTGCACAGTGATTTGGTAACAAAAAAAAAAAAACACCTGCATCTCAACTCGAAGAGATTCATCCTCACCCCCACCGTAGAGTTGAAGGACACATCACCTTCAGACCACTGCAATCTTCCAAGGATCAGCAGCAGAATCTTTACACACGAAAGTAGCTTCTTATACTTCCTGACTTCTTTCCTAATAACTTAACAAACTTTACTTTTCCGTCCGTGAAAAACGCTGAAGCAGTATCAGCCTCGCTGAACGCAAAACGAACAGTATGTTCCCCGTGTATTTCATGGAACTAGTTTGTTTCTATGTCCCCTTTTCCTTGCTTTAAGAAGTACACAGGTTTGATTTTAACCCAACAAAGGCAATGAGGGTAAAGAAAAGTCAACATCTTCACCTTCAATTTTCAGAGATTGACTCACAGTGTTGATGATGTGCTTGCAACTTCGTCAGCCTATTTGATCCTTCAGCATTGTGATGAGCGCGCCCTTGATCCTCTCATTTGAATTAAACGTGCTTTGACTTCTTGTCGCAGGCATGGTTTCATCAAATTTGAACTCTCTAGAAGAGAATATTAGTCGACGAGCACTTACAGCTGCTTTGGAATTATTTTCTGTCACATTCGCACGGTATCCATCAAAGACAATGGTATTTTTCTTGCAGTGTTTCTTTCCGGACTTAATGCACCTATCTAGAATGTTTTCAAATATTTCTTGTTGTTGACAAACAACTCTGTAAATCAAGAATTCTCCACCAATTATGTACAAGGTTGGATAAAAAGTATTGGCAACACTGGTATAATTGGTACTTGACTGTATTGGCAGAGGAGCACGTGTTACATTCCTTCAAAGTAATCCATGGAAGGGTGCGAAATGGCCTTAAGTGCCGACGCACCCAGAAATTTTAACTCAATCACTCAATCAATCAATCAAAGTAATCGCCCCTCATCTCTACGACCTTCTGTCACACGTATGGAAGGCGTCGTACACCGTCAGCGCGTCCATCTCTGTCGATGTCCCGCAGTGACCGCCCTATATATGATGCCTTCGCGCGTGTCGTAGTGCTTCCCGCCCAGTGGTTCCTTCATTTTGACAAAACGGTCGTAATCACAAGGTCTCATACCGGTGAATACGGCGGATGTTCCAGTACCTCCCACTACCAGTTATGCAGGAGCGCCGTCACATTGTTCGCAGTGTGACACCTTGCATTGTCAAGCAGGATGATGGGACACCGTACCGTCGCTTTCTTCTTAATGCGAGACGAAGGTGGTGTTGCAAGAAGGTGCAGAAGTAGGCTGCGTTGACCGTCTGCCTGAGAGACGTTGTTCTTCTTGCCTAAACATATTGTTAGGGCGCTTGCACTCTCGTCCTCTGCTTCAGAGCACTGCTGTTTTTGACTGAATAACATACAATCGCTCCCACTCACTATACTTCCTCGTCTGACATTCCTTTATCAGCCACGAAACGCTTGTGGCGCTGTGACTCACCCCTTTCACGGGACAGCAGTGTTGCCATTACTTTTTATCCAACCCTTGTAAATAGCATCTCCAACTTCTTTACTTTCTGAGAGTGGTACCAAAGGATCATAAATACAGGACTTCTTGGTTCTCCGCATCTCCACCTCATCTCTGAAAACGGGCAGGAGAATTTACTTCCTTATTCCTTGATACTCTTGTAATTATTGACTCAATACCATCAAAATCAAGGAATCGTGGTTGAGATGAGGCTCACTGACAAAAGAACTGGAAGTCGTGTTTATCCAGGACGCTATCCATAGGTGACGCTAAATATTTCCAATAAACTACTGTGTGCAATGATAAAACCAGTTGAACCCATAAATGACATACTGTAAGAAAGAACATAATGCAATATTTCCAGTTTTATAGAAGGGAAATGCTACACAAATTATCATGCAAAAGAGGTTTCCCTGAGTTTCGCTCTTGCAAAATGGGGTGGGGAAAAAAAGTAAAATTTCTCGCTTCTCTATAACCTAAACGGCATATCCTAGAAGAAAAATGTACAGAACATTTTGTGTAGATTTTGTTTTGTAGATTAATTTTTGTCATAACCTATTTTGCTGTAAAATGCTTTTCAAGCGAGATATGTGCAAAAACCTGGGTATGGGCACCATTTTTCAAAGATGGCGGCCAAAGAAGGAGTGGTAGAGGGGTGTAAAATTAATTTGTTGTTAAGAACACTGTTACAAAGATAAAAAATTTGTTCCAGATTTCCCGGATTTTTTTCCTTATTTGACCCCTTGTTGACTGGCTACTTGAGCAATTGGTCGCGTAGTATATTATTGGGTCGTTGCATAAGTTTGTAGCGTTTTGTTATGGGTTGTCAACACTGCGTTGCTAAGAGTTTGTTGTCCGTTATTCCATTGATATTGCTTAGTTTGTAGTTTTGTGTTCGTGAAAACACAGTGTATTCTAATTCTGAGCACATTTTGCCTATTTTGTAGACGAAAGATGATGGAGTGTCAAGTGGAGAAAGTTGAACATTTCCGGACATTCTGCTCTTCGAGTTTAACCGAGGATCAAGTGCAGCAGTAGGACGTCTTTCCTAATGACGCTGCTCTTCAAACTTGGCTAACTGATTTCTTCAACTCAAAAAAATGTGTGCTGTGTAGGCATCAAACTCCTCCGCCAACGTTGGCAGATGGTCATTGACAATGGAGGCGACTACATTACTGAGTGAGTGAGTGTTGTTACGGTGTATTGTTAGACTACAATAACAATGTTTCATCTTGCCACATATGTGCTTGTGTTAATTAATTATTGTATTCCTGTTAACGTATGTTATAAAACACTATGAACTTATGCACCGACCAAATACATTATGTTTACATTGAAGTTTATGCCTCATAATAAAATAAATATGAAGACGGGCTACCTAAAAGGTAACGGTGGGCCAGATGCAGCCCGTGGGCAATGGATTGGGCGCCTTGGCATACAATTTGTCCTAATACGACATTCTCAATTGTGCCGACATGTGCATTGTGTATGAACTGGAAGCAGCCGATTTCGTCATCAGTACTAACGAAAAAAGCCGAGATCTGGAATCAGAACGTGCTACTTTCGGGACGCCATGCACCATAAACGGCCTTCCCCGAGTGTAAATAGAATAAAAAATAATTATCTGATCTAAGAAGCCAGATAACTTTGCATAACAGGTAAATTTCTCCCATGAAGATTAAATTATCTACATCATTGTAATCATTCCACATATATATTTTTTTAAAATTTCTAGTAGTAGCTATCGTTGATTTTAACGAAAAAATGATGTGAACAAGAATTAAATTTCTTATTTCGAGCATTCAAACACTAACAATAAGAATCTGTTTAGAAATAGAAGAGAAACAAGCGATCTAAAAATATGAATTCCACCATTTCGAATCCAATATGGCGGCTGAGTGATCAAAAAGCGAGTCATATGACAATTTTTTTCTGCATACTAGGGCCACTATGTGGAGTCAAACTGAGGGTACATTCAGTGCACACGAAACTCCATGATTATATAAATTATTTACATATTTTATCATTAGTTTTACAATTTCTTATATTTAAATTTAATTAATATTGAATTAAATTGAAATTAAATATTGAGATCCTTGTGGATAGAAGAAATGTCTTTTATAACAACTCTATTTGCAAATTATCCAAAATTACCCTAAGAGCAAATCATTATGCACTTAGGCCTAACTACTCTGTAATTTCTGCGATTTCGTATTTTATAAATAATAGATATTTTAATTTTCTTTTATCACAATACTACCACAATCTGTAGCATGTGTAATTTTCCACTCAACCTGGGTCTTAGTAGAATTGATTGTATTGCAATTTTTAATGGGTACAATTAATAGAACTGCTTTTATTATTCCAACGTAATTTGTGTTATTACTATATTTTAGTATGTAGTAATCTAATTTTATTTTTTCTTGTGCATTTTTGAATGTACATGTTAATTTTGTATCATGTAGAGTGTTTCAAAAGCCGCCAACACAATGTGTGATCGCCTGTAAGGTGAAATCCATAAGTGATATTGACACCGGGTTTTCTGCATTATAAAACTTCATACACTGAAATATTTTTTCAATACTTAACATTATAAGTTTACTCCATACAGAAGATCCTAAAAATTAATAAGTAGCGGAAGTATGATGATTTCGTTCAAACGTTTATGAACTAATATGTGTCACCAGAAGTTATTCAGTCACAATTATCAGTACTGAGAAATATAAATCATGATTCATTGCAACACGGAAATCATGAAACTTTTGCTCTCAAGAAGAAATCAAGTTATTGTAATCTCGTAGAATATTCTCAAGACACTAATGCAATCCTACTTATTATTAGTCAATTGCCTGATTACGTTTCTTATAACTGTGGTCGACATTTTGAAAGAAGTTGAGCGGTACTTTGAAATGAATAGACGATCCTTAATGGATTTTTCCTGCTGAGTTTGACAATTATATCCGTTTTACTCTATCAGGTCAAGTTTTTTTCACAAATGGCATGATTTGGGTTTGGTTATGGAGTGTACTACTGGTGCAGGTGCACCATTCAATGATTATCGAAAACAAACAACACACACACACACACACTGATTCACACACATAAAGAATTAATACCAATACATTTTACACACCATATAGTTACATTACGCACATGGAAGTTGATGGTCTACTGGATGAATTTATAACTGTCATATCAGTAATGTGGCCTTTCATAGATGCTCAAAGAGCATTTCTTGCCCAAATACTAAGCTCTTGAAATAGGTGCTACTGATATAATTTAAGCATGGTAATAACGTCCGTACCTCTTACTGTGCCTTACACATTCTCCTATACTTCCTGCGTGTGCTACCTTTTGAAGCAGGAACGTCCCTTTTTAGCATCCAGTAGTAATTTGCCATCATACGCGAACTCCACCTGCCCTGGTGTTTCATTTTCCATTTCTACAATGTCTGTGGAATCTCTCTACTTTCCCCTCACTGAAGTCACCAAGATTACTTGAAAAGTAATACAGACATTGGCACAGAATTGTCAAACATGTTCTACACACACTGTGTGTGATTTTCGTGTTTCTTGCTTCTCAGAAAATTTGTAACTGCGTCTTTGAAACTTATCAATGCGGCTTTTTTCACATTGTGTCGTCGTATTCTCATATTGGCTGTCGGTCATCAATTTTATGTTTTGTGGGCTAACGTAAATATATTCCTTAAGTTTATCCAAAGTGATTGATGGGAATTTCCTGGCAATATACTAAAAATATTTTCCTTCTTCAGTGTCTTCAAGAACTGTTTCATTATGTCTAACTTGAAATGATAAAGCTGGAAGTAAAACTTTAAACTGATGAAACAGCTGTTGTCGTGACACTTTTTTTTACACCCGGCGACAGACAATCTCAACGTGTCTAAGTTTTGATTTTCCATTGATGAGCTCTGTGTCGGCTGCCCATTCACAAACGAAACAACGATATCTCGTGCTTCCAACCTGCAGCGCTAGCAACAAACCTATCACTTTGAAATCATACAGTTTTCTAATGTTGTTACAGTACACTACAGACTCATCAACAGTGAAATACTCGTATGTCTGTTCCATGAATAATTCGTACCAGGCGCTGAGAGGGTTTTCGCACTCAGTCGGGAACCAAGAACTTGAACATTTTCCTTTGACATATTTGCCGGACCCTGTGGCCGAGTGGTGTCAACCTTCGTGGCGAAGTGGTTAGTAGAGCGCGCTACAACACCAGGGGTTCCGGGTTCGAGTCCCGGGTAAGACATGGGTATTTGTGATTGTCTGTCCTGAAAAGTCCTGAAATTGAAAAATGAATGAAATGATATGAGTGAATGAAGTGTGATGAGGGAAGCTTCCGCATAGGGGTTTTCCTTTAAAAAAAAAAAAAAATAGTGGTTAGCACATCGAGCTGCGACACCAAGGGTCCCGGATTCAAATCCCGCTCGGGCTTGGTTGTTTGTGAATGTCCATTCATCAATTTCATCATTTCATCACTCATCCCCATCTTCGCAAATTAGCCAAGAGGCACAAAACGCGAAGTAAAATAAACTAAATCCATCAATCACTCAATCCTTTGGTATATTTAATTCCCGTAGAAGATCATCCAGGTGCTCTTGTATGAACACCACTTGTACCAAAATACGCATGGTAAGCGTCTTTCACAAATTTAGTAATACGAGGGGCGTATCATAAAGAATTACACTTTATTGTTTTAATGCAAAATGAAATGGCGTAATTCCACGCACTGCGCAGGATGGGCGCATAGGTACCTTGTCTACCGCCAGGTGGCAGCAGCGTGTGACAGTGCGTAGTCTGTGGCCTGTGCAGCCATCGAAGCACAACGTCACGAGTGCTGTTGCGGACAACATGGAACAAGATGAACATGGTCAACGATGGACGAGTTGGTTTTTGTGGAAGGAAGGGGAAACAACGGCACGTATCCATAGACGGTTAGTGGTTGTGTGTGGCGAGTATGCAGTGTCACGGAAAACGGTGTATAATTGGGTAACTGGCTGGAAAAACGGTCAAACGTCGACGGAGAAGGGAAAGAGTCCAGGGCGACATGTGAGTGTGAAAACAGACGCAAACATCGCGCGTGTGGAAAATGTCATACTGGAGAACAGGCGTGTGACGTTTACGGAACTGGAGAGGATTACGGGATTAAGCAGACGAACCCTGCAACGCATTGTGCACAGTGACTTGAAAATGGGTAAAGTGTCAGCTCGGTGGGTACCGAAATGTCTTAAAGCATGCCACAAACAACAACGCGTAGACATTTCCAGGGAGCTTTTGGAACTTTACGACCAGAATCCAGCTGATTTCATGGGGAAGCTTGTCACAGGTGATGAAGTGTGGCTGCATTACCACGAACCGGAAACCAAATCCCAATCCATGCAGTGGAAACATAAGGGTAGCCCCCCACCCAAGAAATTCCAAACAGCGCCCACGGCTGGGAAACAAATGGCCACTGTGTTTTGGGATAGTGATGGCATTATCCTCATTGATTGGCTACCGAGGAGAACCACCGTTAACAGTGCAGTCTACGTGGCAACACTGACGCGGTTGCGTCGTGCAATTCAAAAAAAGAGGCAAGGCAAATTGGGCAAAGGTGAGCTTCTCCAACATGACAATGCCCGGCCGCACACCAGTCGTGAAACAACAGCTGCTATTGACCGACTGGGTTTCAAGGTGTTACCACATCCAGCATACTCTCCCGATTTGGCACCGTCCGATTTTCACTTGTTTGGCGCCATGAAGAAGCCCATGCGTGGTCACCATTTCAACAATTGTGAGGAAACTCCATGAGGTTGTCCAGCGATGGGTGCACACAACTACAAAGAACTGGTTTCAAAATGGTCTCGAACGACTTCCACACCGCTGGCATAAGTGTCTACAGCTCCAGGGGGACTATGTTGAGAAAGTGCATATAGCCGATTAAATGTATCTATGTCTGTATGTATCGAATACAATAAAGTGTAATTCTTTATGATACGCCCCTCGTATTTTGTCTTTGTCTCTTCACCAAATATTTGCCACAAATATAACATAGGAAGGCCGGAAAATTCATATGGAGATTTCAGACCGACAGACACATGTCGCTTGGGAACGAGCCAATCAACATCAATGGGCCCGTTACAAAAGTCGCACGAGTTAACGCGTTAAACGAGTTATGGTAACTGGCTGTCCCATAAGTGCTTCCGAGAGCGATATGAAACAACATGCGCAAGATGAGTGTACCTTAACTCTTCTTACAATGTAAATAAAATTAATAACAGTGTTCGCAGTACAGTTTATTTCTGCTAGAAGGAAATGCCTTCCACTGGACGCCATGCGGAAAATTTCTATAAAGAAATAAAGCGTCCCATAAGTCTGTAAAATAACTGGTTTCACCAGGTTCACGAGGCCAGCTACTTTCTTTAGATTTGTTCGTCTCGTTAAGATTTTCGGAACGCACCCAATGTTTTACATCTTAGCGGCATGACAAGCCGCACAAGTCTACTTTCGATCAAGCGACACGTATCGCGTGTCGTTTTGGTGTGAAATCTCTCTTACACTTACGACCTGACATTGTTATCACTTTCGCTCTGATAACAAAATATGGAACAAGTACACACTTACACTACGCAGACAAATTAGTCGAAAGTTGCACGCTGCCACTTAATGGGTAAATGGAAAACATGGAAAAAGGAAAACTTGAATTTCTCGAAAATGGAGGGTAATGGAAAGAAACTAAAAGCTATCTCAGAACCAGCTACCAAGGGACTATAAAAAACAACCTCAGATCAAAACCATCGGAACTGATGTCGACCAGTTTAATGTAACATGCCATGAATTAACATCTGTAGATCAACTTGCAAGTATGTTGAGGAAACTAGACGTTCTGAAAACTACCCGAGGGAGACATCTGCGTTTTCCTAAAGAGAAATTTGCGAGTGACAAAGTTTTAAAGTTTTATAAAAGGAACGAACAAACAAACATCCCCCTCAAAGAAAATGGAATTGAAAGCATTCAATTGAAACCATTTATTAACTATATTATATTATTATTTTATTATTAACTATATAACAAACATAACTGAATAATCATTCGTGTCCAGTACATCGCGCTACGATGCAAGTAATCCAGGGTTAGAATCCCAAGGGAGCAAGGCGAATCCAGTTTCTATCTAAATAGTAGACTCGAGTGTGAACGTGTATACAACGCAAAAGTATTTTCAATTCCATTTGCATTTTATGATTTGTAAAGTTATAATAGTAATATTATAAGATTATAATAATAGTAATAATAGTAATAAAAACAACCAACAAGTTTTTTATGACTGACGGGCAAGATATGAAATGTTACTACGCCCTCCCCCTCCCACTCGAGAAAAAATTCTGCATCTGTCCTTGGTGTCGGCATCCCCCCCCCAAACCAAAAAGTTTAATTCGCACAGCGGAAACAAGTACAGTAATGGGTATCAGGTGTGACTTACGGTGCTTATTCTTATGTGCTACGAGGAGTAAGTAATCATGGACCTTAGTCCTGTAAGAATTTTAATACCATATCCTGAGTATCACTCTACAGAATGATGGAGATCAAACCAGTCACCCCCACAATAAATCAATGGGGGATGTAACTTATTCATCATTCATCCTCAATGATGAGAGCACTCGTCATTGACATGACAAGTCAAATGCTTGACAGTGCGAAAGGCACGACTAAAACTAAATAGCTTATCAACTAGAAAATACAATGGTCACTCATCGGGTTTTATGAACCTTCGAACCTGAATCATGGCTGGGTTAGGATAATTACCTGTCTATCTGAAGAGTGATGATAAATTCAACGTAACGTCGAATGAAATAAACTAAGACCTCTCTAGTATTCGTTGCTCGTTCACCAGGACTCGTCTCACTCTCCCTCAAGTCCTTTCTCCTAGCTCCTCTCTCTCATCTATCCAAATCAAATCTATCCCTTCTCAGTCTGTCTCACCTCTATATCACCCAGCCCATGGAGACTTTCCTCCATGCCGAATCGTGATTATTACTACCTCTATTCCAAACATCTGACTCCATAAACCTGATGGAACTTCCTATATCCTGAATACATCAGGAAGCTTGCATAGCACAACACTGTGCATTATTCACATACCACAGAGGTTGAGACAACTGAAGTAAACAAGTGAATGCCCTGGTCAACATGAAGCATCCAGAGAGAGTTTAAATAAAATATAATATTATGGATTAATACGCCTGTTAAAATGTAGCAGTTTCAATGAATTGGAAAAATTTTCAAACATTACATTAAATGATGACTACACCTCAAGCGATTATGTCAAGTAATACTGGATTGACAGCAGATATTCACGGACCTATACCTGAGGGCACTGAGAAAAAATAAGTTTCGTGAATTCGAGACACAAATTTTATTGAGACGTTTGCAGAAATAGTTCAACCTCTATGTGAACTTTGAAAAACTAGAAGGTTTGAAGCAGAATTGAAATTCATAATGATGCATTCACAAAGATACTGAAGCAAATTATCTCACCTAAACCATTATAGAAACTGATACATTACCCAGATCTCAAGGTTATACTTTCACAGTTACAATAGTCGACACCACATCGAAATATGCTGTGCTTATTCACTAACAAAAGCAAGTGCTAATAAGTAAAAATTACAATAACTTTATCACTATTCGATTTGTAAGTGATATTATCAGACAATTGTTCTCAAATCTCTTGTGTGTCCACATTTAACATCTTTACAATTCGATGGAAACACAGAGTATCTGCTGGTTTTGATCAATTTTCGTTTGGTAGAAGAACGTAGTCTTCCTACAGCCTTAGTCCTGACCTACAGTCCAAGAACATGGTGGTGATGATCCTACCAGAGATGCCAAGAGGACAGACATTCCTTTCGTGAAACCTAAGAGCAATCACAACAAGGCTTATAGGACATTTTCACCTACCGAAACTCTCCTCTAGGAGGCATCACTACAGAGTGGAAATTATATGTGTAGAAAAATAATGTTAGACATACAACAACATATATTTATTCCCCACTTGCAAATCCAATAGAAAGGTACAATAAACAAATAATTAGGTTATTTAAAATTTATGTGAACAATAAAGATCAACGTTGGTGTAAATATTTATCTCAAGTTGTAGGACATTTTAATATCTCGATTTCAATATCTGGTTCGATACCCGGTGGAGGCACATAGTGGTTTGGATTAGGGATGGCCAGATCAGGATCCTGGCGGATCCGAAATCCTAAGGATCCGGATCCAAAAATTTTTCGGATCCGGATCCAGAACTTTCGGATCCGGATCCGGTCAAATGCGCACTTAAATTTGTCCTCATATTGACATTTGAGGGCAGTTGCCCCCTAAAACAGTTTTTTAGCCGAAACAAAAAAAACACGTATTTCTTCCATTGGGCCCCACTATACACACACCTGCCAAGTATCATGGAAATCGGAGGGGGACACAGGGGTCAGATCCTCACTTCAATTTGTCCTCATCTTGATATTTGAGGGGGTTTTGCCGCCTAAAACCGTTTTTTAGTTGAAACAAAAAAACACGTATTTCTTCCATTGGGCCCCACTATACACCTGCCAAGTTTCATGGAAATCGGAGGGGGACACTTAGATAACCTCCCTTGTTAGTCTTACACTTTGTAATTATATAACACTGCATATATTATAATGTTTTATTTTAATTTGTAAAACTGTAACTGTAGAACAATTGTATATTTTTTGTAAAACATTTCTATCTTGTTATATGTGTTAAAGGTTTCATCCTGGAATGGAATGTCTCACATTTATGTGTGTTTTCATTTCCAATACATTCGAATGAATACACATTCGTTTCAATGGCATTTACAAAATCACCTCTCACATTTTATGTAAAACAAGTAAGATTATTTTTTGCACGAGTGTGTTAGCCGATGCGTAGCAAAGTATTTTAGGAACAACATTTGAAAAAAAATTCTTATAGGACTAACTAATGAAAAATTTCTTTGTAATCGAAGATCATAATATCTTTTAAGGTGTGGTAATATTATAATGGGATTGAGATACGAAACTCTCGGATCCGGATCCGGAACTTTCGGACCCGGAATTTTCGGATCCGGATCCACATCCGTAACTTTTGGATCCGGATCCGGATCCGTTTGGCCATCCCTAGTTCGGATCCCACTTTAAACTGTAGGTCCAGTCTCGATTAGCCTTACTGTGCATAAAGTGGACTTAAAACACCAAATCAACAATAATCAACTATAACATCTCAATTTCAGAAGTGACGGAAGTACACACCAAGTGAATTAATTATATATTGTGTGTCATTATAATGGTACCCGCCGACCACAGAGGACATATAAACAAACCATTTTTCTCAGTGATATTTTTGTCATTGGTGCGTAGTTTCGGCGCTAGGGTTGTTAAAAAAGGCCCGTCTTTCCGCCTGTATGCTGGCAATCCAACATAACATCGCATGACGTCTCTACCTGTTGTGAAACGGCGTGTGCCAGTGCTGCAGGCTACATACATGTTCTCCATACTACCAACATAATTATATGTTTTAAAACTCAGAAAGGAATGAGTCGGGAAACCCAAGGGGTACCAAAGAAACGATACGAAAATCGATGGATAAACAAATAACGTATGAAAAAAGAAATAATGGAAACTGAGGTAGAAGAGAAAGAAACGAAACCATACTTCAAGGGTGTCCAAGGGCGGAGCCAGAAATTGTTCTCGGAGGGGGAAGGGGGGAGAGGTCCTTAGAGGACCAAGGGTTTTCTTTTTTTTAGCTATTTTTCTTTCCCACTTAAAAACTGGTTATATCGGATTTCATCTCAGCCTACACGCTATTTATTTGAAAATTAACGTTTCTCTTTTATACAAGTTATTACTTTTGTCCAATGTAAACTTATGGGGTAATGGGATTTTGTATTCGCATCTGGGCATGTCGAAAAGCAGGTACAAATGAGAAAGTGAGGGCTCGAATGTTGTGAAAAATGTGCATCTTCGAGATTTCTGCCTATTAACCAACGGCAGTGATCCCTCAATTACGGAGAAGACCTCGATACACTACACGCATTTGCTATTATTATTTGCGCACAAGGAAAGGAGAAGTCCCCAGTGTTACCCTTGACGGTATTTTTTGCTAGCAAACAAAGTGCAAGATAAAGTCGAACTTGAAGTCTGGGTTTCTGTGCCCGCTTTCTGCCACTGAGCTACACCTTCAACTGAACACATGCATTTCCACCACCTTGTTACCATCACGAACGAAAAAAGTAAATCAATCTGCATCTCCCTTGCGTCACACATGCTTACATGCATAATAGCAAAAGTGCTATCTGTCTTAAGCCTTGACAGGAAAGGGGTATTATTGAAACTACAAAGGCACTACTAGAACAGCAGAAATTTGCAATTGGGAGGGACGTGAAGTGGTACTTTCGACTCGGGTAACTACACTCTCTTCTATAGTGGAAGTAAAAAAAGTCAGAATTTGGCACATGATTTCAGCACAACTTGCAATCGGATTCAAGGCTGAAAATGAGAGACTATGCTCCCTGAGAATTTGTGAAAAGTTATTCAACATAACGATCACATGCGCCCATTCACCAACCAAATAGACAGACCAGAAAAATGATTTATATGATAACCTAGCTGTCACGTATGAGGAAACACCTAAATATGATGTGAAGATCATGTGACATGCAAAGTCAGACTGGGAAGGACAAGATGCTAAAACATCACGCAGGAACCTACAGCCTACATCAAGAAACAAATGGCCATGGCTGGGAGCTTAATAGCAATGTCAATAGGTTAGGCCATGGAAGGTTGTTTGAACACAAGGGCACCCGCAAGGGGTTGCAGAGCGGACACTTGTCCCTGAGATATCTGCAAAAAGTTCCTGTAATTCGAATGATGAAATTGCAGATTTACATTATTAAAAATAATATTGCTCTCTGTGATTTAGTTATTTGCGTGCTGTAAGTTATAATAAGCAACTGCTATGTCCAACAAAATAACAAAAGAACGTTTTTACCATAGGCATTAGAATCTTGTTGACTGTCCGGACAAGATTAGAAGGTAAAATTTACAATCCTGACGTTTGGCAGTTGAAAAAAGGCAATTCGCAAAGTTTACATTTGATCATGACAATTCACGTGTCGTCATTTTATTTTTTTACAGTACCCGTCGGTGCGCAAAAGGAGAGCAGATTAAGTGCGTCTGTTTTGATATCTGTTCATCGTCAGAAAGTGCAAAGAGACAAAGAATTATTCATAAACAATTTGTAGATGTTAATGGAAGGAAGCAAGGCAAATCCAGTGAACTAAAGTCTAAACTTGTCAACAACGCCAAAGTATTTTGAATTCAATTTCAATTTTACGATTTGTAAAATAATAATATGTATTATTATTATAAACTGTAAAATATACGTTTCTACGACAGAGGGGCAAGATGTGAAATCTTACTCTACCGCACTGAGAAAAAATTCTGCGGAAGTCTTGCTTGAGCATAAGCGAATGCAGAAATAAACTTCGGTATCTCCAGATGGGGAAGCAGTGAATCTAATCGATCATGGAATGATAGACTCAAGACATGCGACGAATATCGTAAATGTCAGATCCTGTGGTTACCTGATTTAGATAGTGATATTTACGTGGTAAGGATAAGTACATGCAAAGTATTGCACTCCTAAGACGAACTAAGGGACAGACCAGTACCAAATATGATGTGGATAAGTTAACAATAGCACTGGAGTATAAAGAGGAATGATTTGAATTTTTAGACGAAAATCAAGGGAAAGAACAGGAACATGGTGTAGATGGAAAATAGTCGAATGTAAAGCAACCAATAAATAATTCAGCAGAAACGATATTGGCTGTTTAGAGGAAAGAAAAAAAAAGAAAATACGTGGTTTGATTACGAATGCAAAGCTATATTAGAAGTCTGTCTTCTTTCTACCATCCCTCTGAGGAGGAATATTCGTTGATACACTAGTGGCGATCGCGTATCAGTCGTGGCCTCCAGCACACTTTCTCTGAGCGCGTCTCAGCCGTTGCTCCAAGTTACACAAAGCTTGATAGAATAGATGGGTAGCGCGATCTAGCTGTTGTCCCCATTAATAAATTTGGAATTATGATCCAAAAATTGCAAATCGCCAAATGTTATAGGTAGACGTAAAATGGAAAGTAAAATAATTTAGAGCTGTAGAACACCAGACGTCAGCGATACGCCACTGAGACGCAGAAGAGACGCAGCCGAGACGAAACACAGACGAAGAACTAAGGCTGGAGATATTAACCATTTGGCAGAGAAAGAAGATATTTTTTTTATGAAAGTAGATTGGATGGATGTCAGAAAAGACTCCTTTATCAATTTTAGAGCTATATTCAGGAAGACAAATCATAAAATGAAGTGCATGGACACCATAATCGATATTTAAAGGATGATGTAAATTAATAGAGGGGTATAATAGTTCATGTATATGTAGAGATATTAACGGACGGAATGATTGAATATGAATGAATATACACTCCTCACAAAAAGTTTGGAATATTGTTATATTAGACACAACAAATTTGGAATATCATTATATTTGGCAATAGGTTATAGGCACTGTGGCATATGTTGGTGAATAGACGAGAACGTCCCCAGACAGATACCATGTGTTGAAGAATTCCAAGGCTGTGCCTATAACCTATTTTCTAATGCAACAATATTCCAAACTTCTTGTGAGGAGTTTATATACACGTGACCTGTAATTAGATGTATTCCCTGAAAGGGGTTAAAGTAGAGGCAATTTGCAATACATTTGACTATATGATACCCCGTTCAAAAATTAGTAGTTTTCGAGATAATCGAATTTCTATTGTTTTTTTTAAAAATTACAATTTTCCACATAAAAATACGAATTGAGAAAAAACAGCTCATTGTATGGCGCATTTTTCAGCGTTTTCTGATAACTAGCAAATAAGTGGTTCGTTGAAAAAAAGTTTGTCCCAAATAACAATCACATGTAAGTAACGGGTGGATCTAAACTTGCAAGTGGTGATAAAAAAAATCCAATCTTAGTTTGCTTAGCAACATATTAATAACAAAATTTGTATGACACGAAGCGTACAAATTATTTAAATTACTTCCTTGTGTCATTAGCTATCAAACAAGGTACAAATGTTGCTTACATTCACATGTGTGTACAAGAAATAATACTTCATTCATCTTCATGTGAATGGAATCAATGAACAAAACAATTAAATAACATTATACGTCTTGCTCAAAGTGGGCACCTCTGTTACAAATACAGGCACGCATGTTTTTACGGACATTTGTTCTCTTAACTCGTGATGTGATGGTGTCCTTGATGTGTTGACCAGCGTCAAATCGGGGATCGAGCCGGCCAGGGAATCGGGCTGCCTCGGCCAATCCTTTTCCTGCCCCAAATCTTAAATGGCATCACTTATGAACATTTTTTTAGGAACGGAATGGCAATGTTGTTGGAGGATGTGCCTCTAGCTACAAGACGTGACATGATTTACCAGCATGATGGCTGCCCAGCTCGATCCCCCGATCGATTTGACGCCTTGCGACTTTTACATTTGGAGCCACATGAAATACGTAGTTTACAAGACACTGGTAAACTCGCAAGAAGAGCTCAGGGAGAGGATCTTAACAGCTGGTCAACACATCAAGGACACCATCACATCACGAGTTAACAGACCAAATGTCCGTAAAAACCTGTGTGCCTGCATTCGTAACGGAGGTGCCCACTTTGAGCAAGACGTGTAATGTTATTTAATTGTATTGTTCATTGATTCCATTCACATGAAGATAAATGAAGTATTATTTCTTGTACACAAATGTGAATGTTAGCAACATTTGTACCATGTTGATAGCTGATGACACAAGGAAGTAATTTAAGTAATTTGAACGCTTCGTGTCATACCATTTTTGTTATTAATACGTTGCCAAGTAAATTAAGAGTGCATTTTTTTATCATCACTTGTAAGTTTAGACCCACCCGTTACTTACATGTGATTGTTATTTGGGACAAACTTTCTTTCAACCAACCACTTATTTGTTAGTTATCAGAAAATGCTGAAATATGTGCCATACAATGAACTGTTTTTTCTCAATTCGCATTTTTATGTGGAAAATTGTAATTTAAAAAAGAACAATAGAAATTCGATTATATCGAAAACTACTAATTTTCGGGCGGGGTATCACAAGTATACAAAAGAAAGATTTAATGAAAAGGTTCTTGAAATGTGAAAGCGAAGCCGCTGTATTGTTACTGTTTGGTTTCATTTTTAAAAGTATCGTTTACTAGTTTAAATTTCCCTCATACGAGAAGTTTTGGGTTCTTGATTCACAAAGTGTGATAGCAAATAATGTTCCAGTTAACAGCAGGTGCATGGTTCCAAAGTGTATAGCACAAATTATTGAACACAAAAAGGTTTGGCGTAGCCCTTGGCTCTTAATAAACTAAGCAGTGTTCCATTGAATATAAAAATAACAGTGATAGATTACAGGTTCGAATCCTTGTCTGAGAATATCTGTATGTTATAACATTATTCATCCTCGTCGTCGTGATTAGCCAAAAGTGTTGAAAAATAATAAAACAAAGAATCAACTTAGATTCTTTCGGGGAAATATAAGAGTTATACTTCTGAACACTATAGTGTAGCTTTTCATATATTTGGTCAGTCACCATTTTACAGAATTTCACGCATTAAAACATTTGCAGATACTTACAGGGTTCAGCATAGCCTCCACTTTGAGTCAATTGGGAGGGGCACTCAAAACTTGTTCGGACTTATTTCTCATAACCAGATTAAACTGGTTTTACCCATTTCTTGCTAGGGATCCTTTATAAGTTATAAAAAATCAAATGCTTTGTTCTTCCTCTTTTTTCCGTACTCCCTATTCTTCCTGTGCGCTGAATATCCGCTCTTTCCTATTCTATACGCACAAAACAGTTTCAAGGTCTTTTTTCCTACCCTTGTGCACCGCCGTCCCTCAGCCTTTTATTCCTTACTCTTGAATCTTACTGCGCTCTGTATCCTGCTCCGTCCTATTGTGTCCACACAAAACAATTTCAAGATCGTTTTACCTTCCCTCGCAACCAACAAGTCTTTCATCGCCTTTTCCGGTTATGCATTTCAAGAACGCAAGCTACTCAAACAGTAACAATACAGCGGCTTCCCTTTCACATTGTAAAAACCTTTTCACTAAAATTTATTTTGTACCTGCTAGAAACACATGCGCTCTCAGGGTTGCACTATTGTGAAAAACGCGGCCGCCATTGATCATTCGGTTTCCTATTATATAAATATACAAAAATATTATTTTCATTTACTTTCTCATCTCGTTCTTTTGTTAATAACAAAAGAACATAATTTATTCATATTCCACTTCTATTCACTACATGTCAAACTTGTTTACAAGTTTTGTGAAGACGTGTAATTGTTTACAACAATAAGGGAGGGAGAGAGGAGAACACTTAGTGTAAATTTGTTGTTAACTGTGCTTAACTGAAATGATTCCTACTGAAGTAAACCAACACTGGATAAAAAGTTCTGCAACTGCAGTATTGAAGTCATTTTCTCTGTTTGAGCAAAGCTTCCGGTGAGCAAAAGAAGGGGACTGATTTTGAAGAAGAAGAAAGGTCTCCCTTTGTACTGAGATAGAAGTAAATATTTTTAATGAACTTCATCTAGCATCCAGTTCATTGTTTGAAATGTGTGTTATATTCTAGTACAAATGAAAGGGGGGTGGGGTTAAGTGTTGCCTTGAATTTTTTCAAACCTTACATTGTATCAAACATTCGGACAGAATGTTCACGATGCTCACGGCAGCTGTTATTGCCACAGCTAATGGCCAAAATCTTGACAGCGGAACAGTTAGGTTCCACAGTGAAGCACAAGCAAGCTGACCATGAAGAAATCATTTACAAAATGAGTTTGTGGTGAATTTTGTACCACAAAAAACCTTCCCTCAGTCTTGGGATAGTAAGTTGACGAAAGATCGAACAAATCTAACAAATCTGAGAACATCTGTGGATAGACTTCCAGCACGTATCTGTTTCATCTTATAAAGTTTACAAAATAGAGTGCAACACACATATCTTTGCCGTTGCGCATATCCCAATTTTCGTTTCGTCTCCCTCTCTCTTAGCATCACGTGTTCTACCCTGCTCGCCAACCTTTCGCCATTGTTCCCAATTGTCATTCCATTACTGGACACACTCGCGCAAACATAATTGAAAACAACTGAATAGCGCTCCAGGTCGCGGATCACAGCGTTCGACAGGGACGGTAATGGGCAATATAACTTGATGTAGTGGTTGCTTATTTTATGCAGTGCATGTTCATTGGCTTGCTAGTAACTAGTGTTGCTAACTGTATTAATGAAGCACTAATTAATTCACGGAAGAAGAAAGGCAAAGTGGCTGTGAGTTTTGTTGGATTGGAAGCACCATAATTTTATTTTAAGTATTTGACTGGTTTGACGTTGTGTGCGTGTATTGCGTGTGTGATTGTGGAAGTGTATGTGTTTGAACGTTAAATTACATAATGCCTTCAGTACTATTGTTCATATTTCATCACTTAAGAATTGCTCAAACGAAATAACATATGTGGATGCATGAGAATTTCATATCTCGGCTTCGGCATGTGTTCTTGTAGAAATTGTATGACGGAAGCTGTTATTTTTGCTGCTAATGTGATGCATATTGCTTTCATTGTTAAAATTGGAATGGTTTGATGGGTGACAAGTTTATAACAAAGGAAAAAGCCGCGCGGCTTATTGTCTCGTGGCAATATATGAACTTGTTATTCTTGTTATTGTTGCGAAAGCCGGCATCGTTTGTAAATGTACAAGAAAGGCAGCCAACTGTCGCCCATCACAGAGAGGCAATAATACGGCTTAAGGAGTGTTTGTGGTCCAATTGTCGCGGTTTAACACATTTGCAGGTTATTAGTTCTCAAACCAGTGCTAGTGTCAGTAGTGTGTCAATCACATATCGTTGCAGTTCCAGTACCAGTGTGGACGGGCTTATTGGGAGTGAACAGTTAAAATGCCACCAGGTCCATTAATGCAACGGATTTTTTTTTAAACTTTATTTGAAATCACATAAATAATGAATCACTATGAAGACGTCTTCTTTCCATCATTTTGGGTAATTTTACGCACGTGTTAGTCCATATTTAGCGAAGTTTTAGTTCATATGTATGTACAGTCACGGACACTACTGGGTTGTAACGAATCCATTGAAAGTTAATGAGATTGTTACAACCCAGAACTGTCCGTGACTGTATATTAGGGTTGAGTGAAAATTTTTTTCTTGAATTTCGAAATGCCTGTAGTCGGAAAAGTTGCATTTTGGTATCAGATAGTCAAATGAAAAAAATCAGCTCTCTAGGTCAATTTTTTCTGGTGCCCCAAGGCCTCCGAAGTTTTCATATTTCCACTTATTTTAGCGTATTGAAAGATACATGGAGATTTTTTATTTTTTAATTTCGAAATGCCTGTAGTCAAGAAAGTTAAATTTTGGTATCAGATAGTCAAATAAAAAAATCAGCTCTCTAGGTCCATTTCTTCTGGTGCTCCAAGGCCTCCGAAGATTTCATATTTCCACGTATTTTAGCGTATTGAAAGATACATGGAGAATTTTGGATGTGATGAAATTATATCTTCATATCCGCCTTTAAAAGCAAAATGAGAAAAACTCAGGAACCTCATGTTTCAGAAATTAGTGAAAGTGTTTCTCACCAAGTGGTAGGAATTTTGATGAAAGCTTCATTGCCATCAGTGTCACATCAGCAAGTCGTTGCAAAAGTGAAAAAACTTCATGAACAGTATCGAAATCTCTTAAAGCCCTTTAAGCGTAGACAAAATGAAGAAAACCAGAAGAAAAAATTGCATTGTATTGCTCACATGCTAACTCTACATTATTTGATATATCGTGTTGCAAGTGTAAAGACTTTTCAACCTGTGTTTGTTCTAGAGAGAAGACAGTGCCTATTCAAGAAAGAGAATTTCTATTGGATCAAAGAACAACGAGAAAAATGTTCATTGGATAAACTGATTTAAAAAAATCCAAAGAATTGCAGAAGAAGCAAGCAAGAAAAGCTATGGAAGAAGCAAGACTTCAGAAACATTTGTCAAGCTGTAGTGTCAATGCTGCTACTAGTAGTCCTCAATCAAGTCCATCAAGTGAACTAGAGGAAGAAGGTTGAGTTACTGACAGCGACACGAGTAAAGTACTTAACACAAAATCGGAAATGCCCTCCACTTCAGCGAATTACTCATTAACCTCAAACGAAACTCAAATGCGGTTGCCTCTTAAGAATTTTGTTAGAGAGTGTGACAGACATCACATATCTGACAGAAGTGCAGCTAAAATTGCTAGTGCAGTTCTTCAAGATGTAGGTGTTATTAGTGATGCAGATGTTTCTAAAGTGATAGATGGGAGCAAGGTTAGAAGGGAAAGAAGTAAAGTCAGGAAAACAGCTGCTGATAGTTTGGATACTCTGACTGGATTGCATTTTGATGGCAGGAAGGACCAGAGAAGAATTAATGAGAAGAGAAGAGTGAAGAATTACGGTCGCTTCGTAACAGAAGAGCATGTGACTTTAGTCCAGGAGCCATATTTCAAGTACTGTATATAGGACACGTCACTGTATCACTATAAAAAATGAGATCTTGAGCTTCTGTGCTAGGAAGAAAATAAGTATGGACGATCTTTTAGCAGTTGGATGTGATGGTAAAAATGTGAATACAGGAAACAAAGGAGGAGTTATTGTTTTACTCAACAAGGAACTTAGTAGACCCCCTCCAGTGGCTTATTTGTTTGCTGCATATAAATGAACTCCCACTGTGCCATCTCTTTCAGAAAATTGATGGATTCACAACTGGTCCAAAAGATTTTTCTGGGGAAATAGGAAAAGCTCTACAAACTTGCGAAACACAACCTCTTGTGCAATTCGAGCCAATAAATGTTCCTTCTTCTTGTCAGCTTGTTGGGAATGTTGACTTTGAAGACTTAAGTACTGATCAGAGGTATCTCTATAATTGGTGTATTAGTGTAACAAATGGACACTGCAGTGATGAATTAGCGAATCGCAAACCAGGCCCATTAAACCATTCTAGGTGGCTAACAACAGCTGCAAGACTGCTAAGGTTGTATGTATCGACTGATAAACCCTCAAAAAATTTGACAACTCTTCTGACCTTTGTGGTGATGGTATATACTCCAGTGCAAAGAGATGGATTTATCTTTTCAACTATCAAGTCAAGAGCATTGATGAAAACATTTCACACTAAGAAAGAATATAAGTTGTAAAAGTAATTAGTATTACGATATTGGGCTATATGTAAATGTAAAAGTTTAACATTGTTACATTTTTTGGGTACTAATGGGTACTTGGGTAGTTTATTTTATGTATTTCGGTAGCACAACTTTATGGTTGTATTCAAATCTCTATTTTTTGCACTGGTTTACTTAGGAAACAGGGTATTCTGTGTTTCAGTTTAGGAAAATAAATAAAAAGTTATAATTTTCGGTGAGTAAATGCTGATTTTCAATAAGAAATCTTCAGTGACCCTGGGGCACCACTAAAAATCAATTCTTTTTTCTGAAATAATTAGGGTTAATTAACTGTATAATAACACAGCTTTTCCCACTACAGGCATCTTCATTTTTTGAAAAAAAAAATTGCCCTATATTTTCACTCCACCTTACTGTATATATCAATCCCAGCCCTAGTTATAATGCATGGCGTTCAAAACTCAACGTTAGATAGACCTGATTTCTGTAACAGCTGTGCCTCGGTATACTGTAGCGATTTCTCTATCGAACGGATTAGCAACACTGGTTCTCGCATTGTGCCGCGCCGATCGCGGCAGAAACCCGTGGGTTACACTATACTATGTGTTGTAAAGCTACCACATCTGGAACAGGAGAGGCACAAACAAGGAGAAACCATGCAGCAGCTTGCTGCTCTTTTGAGAGGTGCATGCCATTGTGGGCATGATTTTCGATATAACAGCTTTTAAGACATGATAGATGAGAAGTGTCTGCATTCTGTTGGAAAATGTATTTCAAGATTGTTTTTCAATGTTGTTTAGGAGTTTTGGCCAAAACGTAGTCAATATAATTGTAAGGTGCTAGAAGAGGAACGACTTAACGCGTCACTTGCACGAAAGCTGACATGAGGTAGATACAGATTTCATCTTTGTTATGTGCAAGAATACCTACAAGATGCCTCGATCAATGACTTACTTATATTCAAGTTGACTGATGAGTATAGGACAGTTTCTCAATCTGCAAGGAACAAGGTTGAGGCCCACTTGCAGTATCGTGGGAGCTCAACTTGTTAGAGTGAAGGAAAAGCAAGAAATGACAACCTGTCTTAATGCTTGTGTTGAAAACTGGAGTTCAATATGCATCAAACTGACATACTTCCAAAGCTTAGATATAAAACGTTAATTCCATTTGATAAGTTCAGCCTCCCTTTGCACCTTAGGTTTGATTCAAACTGATGTTGTTTTCAGGTTCCAAAATGATACCATGAGCTGGAGTGACTAGAACGTTCAGTGGCTCTTATATACAACTTTAATGAGTCAATAACAAGGAAATAAAGTGAAATACAGGTCGTTGGGGAGCATGGAAGTCATGTTTCAGATGCTTGAAAAGCTATTTTAAAACTTTACCAACTTCTCCTTAATAAAATTATCTTTGGATTTGAAAGAAATTGATTTTGAAATAAACACCAACTGAATATTTAAAATATCTTAATTTATTTTTGTAATAAATTGAAATTGTGTAATAAATAATTGTATCATTGTGATAAAAATTCATTTCATAGTACAATTTCGTCAATAATTGAAGACTAAAATTGGAAATCGCTGTAAGTGCCACAATAATTCAAACACCTTTTTCCATGTTAAACTGTGCAATGTGCCATGCTTTATAATGTGGTAAAAGTGAAAAGTGTCTGGTAACCCTCTAACTAGTTCAAAGGGCGTGTAAAGAGGTCACTAGTGTGCGGAACAATGCGATTTCCCAATACTTCCGCTTTTGGCACCTACAATGTTTACCACTTTTAGTCCTCAATTACTGAATGCTGTAAATGTCCCATATATCCCATATTACGTTACATATGGATTCTTATGGCAAAACTTCATGTCGCTTGAGCGACCTCTAAATTTTATTCAATTTGGCAGATTTTTTGCAGTAAAATATGTTCATCGAAAAGGAACAAATTTAGCAACTATGCGAAATTAAATTTGAAATATATTTTTTGGACCACCCTAATATATATATATATATATATATATATATATATATATATATATATATATATATATTGAACTTATGAAAATGTAAGATATATACACGTTATTGAAATTATGATAGATATGAACAAGATAACTATCAAGAATACATTTATATTTTAATGTATATGGTACGAGAAACAATAAAGTGGTTATGTCTCCACGTGTCCTTGGCAGTCTATTTTTTATATCTAAATAAAACTCATTCTGATATGTAGCTGTGGTATAAGAAATTTCACCAAAGACACTGTCTAATAACATTGAAAATAATGAAGCTAGAAGAAAGGCTAAACAACTTTTCAAGAGGAAGAAAAAGCAAGAGGAGGAAAAATAACTCGAAGAGATCCAGAATATGTTTTGGGAGAAATGAAGCGCGTAAATGTTATAAAGGTTATGTAAAGTGAAAGGGTTTCAATCTCGAACACTATTTGTAAAGACCAGGATGGAAATATTGTGTGTGTACTAAATACGTGCAATGAATATTTCAGAAAGCTCCAAAATGAGGAACTTATCATAGAAGGAGAGGTGCAAAGGAAGATATGTGAAGGATATGAACCACTAATCGTAAAACATACATTCCAGATTATAAGGAAATTAAAGAGTTTAAATTAAAGAGTTTAAATTAAATTAAATAAATTAATTAAATCAAATTTAATAAAATTAAATAAAAAATTAAAAGCACCAGGAGAGGATATAATGTGTGCGTAGCATATCAAACAGGGAGGTAGATCTCTTCGGAGGAAAATTTAGGAGATAATTAACAACAATTTCTGGGAAACGGAGGAAATTCCAGATGATTGGTATGCATCTATAACATGCTCTATTCACAAGAAATGAGACAAGCTGTTGTGTAACAACTACAGAGGAATATCACTCTGGGGTGTAGCATATAAGATAATCACCAACGTGTTGGCAAAGCGTATAGATCCTTATACTGAAAGCACAATTGGTGGTTACTAATGTGAATTCAAGAATGATCGAGGAACAACAAATCAGATATTCACGCAAATTAGACAAATCCTTGAAAGGACCAATGAGCACAAAATTGACGAACACAGTTTTACATAGATTACAGAAACGCGTAGTATACATAAAGGACAGTTATTTGATACCTTGAAAGAGTTGGGAATCAAGATGAAGTTGATCTTGCTAGTAACAATGGTCCTTCACAAAATAAACAATAAAGTAAAAATCCAAGGAAAGCTTTCAGAAAGTTTCGATACAGCCATAGGACTCCAACAAGGCGATTCAATCTCCACAACTCTCATCAACTTGTGAATGAAAAAGATCATCAAGAATGTATCAATTAACCCTGGAGGAACCATTTTCAACCGAATATGACTTCGTAATACTGGGACGATCACAAACAAGCGTAAAAGAATTAATAGAGGAAATTAAGAATGCAGGAAAGCCAATTAGTATGGTGATAAATGAATCCAAAACTAAATACATGCGCAACTGTGGAAGGAAACGTGAGAAGCAAGACGAAATTGAAGTAAATAAGTGCAAATTTCATAAGGTACACAGGTTTAAATACTTGGACTCATCGGTAACATGTAAAAATGACGTAGAAGAAGAACTAAAATATCAAAGCTGGCAATAAATGCTACTACGCGCTGTTGAAAATCTTAAGGTAAACATACAAATCTCAGCTTCTTAAAATTCATACATATAAGACGGTTATAAGATCCACACTAGTATATGTTGCAGAAGCATGGACAATGCCCAGAAAGATCATGAAGATGCTAAGCATGAGAAAAATCTTAAGGAAGATATATGGGACAATTCAGGATAATAGTAAATAGCGTAAAAGAATGAACCAAGAATTGAGCAGTAAATACAACTCACCTGATATTGTAACCACAATTAAAATCCGGAGATTGGACATTTGATGAGAATGTCAGAGGAAAGAGATGTAAAGAAAGTGTTCAAGGATAACCTGTTATGATTGATTGATTGATTGAGTTGGTGTTTAAAGTCCACTTTATCCACAGTAAGGCTACAATTTATAGTGGGATCCGAACCACTATGTGCCCCCACTTGGTATCGAATCCAGGACACAAACCTGATATGTCGAGATAGCAATATGGTTTAGAGATAGACCTCAGGAAAATAAGAGTAAAGAGATGGAGAACTACATCTGTTGATCGAGAAGAAAGGGCATTGGTTGTGAAGGAAGCAAGCAATGGCCAAACCCTTGAGGGCTGTATGGTGAAGAAGAAGGAGAAGAATGTCTGAATGCTTCCCCTCCCCCCTTAACCTTTGGTGCGAAACGTTGGTGCATCGTTTGTGCACCGAATGTGGCTGCTAATTGAGGACTAAAAGTGGTAAACATTGTAAGTGCCAAAAGCGAAAGTGTTGGGAAATCGCATCGTTCAGCACATCAGCCCGTAAGAACGTTCACACTAGTGACCTCTTTACACGCCCTTTGAACTACTTAGAGGGCTACCAGCCACATTTCACGTTTACCACATTATAAAGCATGGCACATTTCAAAGTTTAACGTGGAAAAGGATGTTTGAATTATTGTGGCACTTACAGCGTTTACCAATTTTAGTCTTCAATCTTTCGTTTGTGATCAACGGGAAACCTGAGATATGGAGACATCAATTTTTGGCATAATGTCCCGCACCTTTTCGAAATGAGACAAAAATAGTTTCAAGCATTTGTGTATCGTATGAGCATAAAACATTATCAATTCACTCACTGATAAATCGATTCAACACTCTCAAATGTCTCTAATTTTTCAGCAATTCTCAGAATTTTAGATGAAACATTTTCCGTTGGTTCTGGAAAAACAGAGTATTTCAATGTTGTTCAATAATGCTAATATTTAACTTAATCAATTTAATTGCATGTTTATAAGTGTACGTACTTCGAATTTCAGTGTGTTTTCGCAATATGTATTTATATATTTAGGAAGAAAAATTAAAAATTAATTTTTAATAACTTGTTTTCTATGGTCTTACTGCAATAATCGGCAAATAACTGCAAATATCTGTTTACTTAATTTAATTGAAAGCCGTTTTCCATGATTATAGAAGTAACTACTTTTGTTCCATTAATTACACACACACACACACACACACACACATACAGTACATATAGTGTGTGTATATGTATATGTATAGTATATATATATGTCAGATTCCCGACATGAAACATTTTTTGTGGTTTCTAGTTATCTTGAAATTGCATGTACGATCAAAATCAATCGACTTCAAAATTAGGAAACATTTTTGTGTGTGCCAAAATATGTATATATCTTCTGACACCTGTTTTATTTTTTTTTTTAATTTGACTACTTCTGTGATACTAATGAGTCTGTCCATCCGGGTTAACTGTCGGCATCTCAGAAACTATCTGAGCTATGATCGGCCACCTGTAACACAACAATCCATCAAAAATGCCTTACAGAAAGCGCGGAAAAATAACAAATCTGAAGATATATTAAAAAAGAAATGGTTTAAAGCAACATAGATTATTCCGATTGGGACGTCAATAAGATAATTTTAAACTGATAAGATAGTTTTAAAATATTTACCTCGATTTTGCTAGTTTGCTTGAAATATAAAATTCTGTGTAATGAACTCCGATTCGAATGTTAATTAATTATCACATAAATTGTCCTAATCAGAATTTATCAAACTACAGAATGGACGCGCTGGGTCTATGGCGCCCAGGTGGTAATTTTTCTGTAATATTCAGTACATGATTGATTGATTGATTTTCTTTATTTTACTTCTCTTTTTGTGCCCCTTTTGGCTAATTTTGCGAAGATGGGGATGAGTGATGATATGATGAAATTGATGAACGAACACTCACAAACATCCATGCCCAGGCCGGGATTCGAAACCGGGACCCTTGGCGTCGTAGCGCCATATGCTTACCACTCCGCCTTTTACTGTAGTGTCGCTCTAAGTAAGTGAAATGACTAACAACTCGTTTGCAATTCATGAATGCGTTCCAAGAGTTTTAGCTTATCTAGAGTTGACCTCCGTAGCGAGGTGGTTTCACAGCGCGCTACGACGCCAGGGGTCCTGGATTCGAATACCGGACTAGGAATGTGTGTTCTTTGCGAGTGTGCCTTCATCAATTTCATATTGTAATCACTCTTCTTCATCGTCACAATTAGTCAAAAGTGGCAAGAAAGCGACGCTAAGTAACAAAAATCAAACTCAAGCTTATCTAGAATAAAGTAAATATAAATGTAACTAACTGACTAACATTTCAAAACGAGTAATATTTCAATAAATTTTCAAATGCTTACACATTCGGTGCACAAACGATGCACAAACTTTTTACACCACCACCATTTGCTTACATGAAAATGACTCTCGACCGTCACGTTTGTAAAGCACAATGCAACAGTTACAGACTGTCCTGTAGCGTTAGTATAGTGATATCGATGTCAGATTAGAAGTCATTTCTTCATAGTGGCCTTTCGCAGTTCAGCATTAAAAAATACTATTCAGGATGACTGTTCATTTTCCTGGAATATATGTATACATTCGAAGAAAATTGGCATTTTATATATCCGTATTGTTTCTACATACAATGAGTAGCAGGATGGAATAAGGAGGGACACGTGGTCTCCTTAGGAGTGGTGGTCTCGTGCCAAGCCATGATGCGGGAAACATGTGGTTCTAGCATGGCTCTAATTAATGAAAGTTGCATGTAGTAAGTTAAGGGCTTGTCATTGCGTTCTTCGGCGTTGACTACATAAGAGTATGTAAGTGACCTACTAACCAAAAAAGATTACATTTTCCTACAAGCGTATTGCTCGAATTAATTAATGCCGCGAAGCATGAAGTCTGGCAGTTTTCATCGTCTTTGTTGTTGAGATCAATGTTAGATCTGTTAGAACGTATAACCAATAAAACACATAAAACCTGGAGATTTCAGATGTTATTTATATTGCCTATGCCTGAAGTGTTAGTGGTGCAGATATAATTCTTTAATTTAATCCTTTATTAATTTGGCCGTTTACAAAATGAAACTGTATTCGTCTGTCACAGAATCAATTTTTAAGGTCAAACTTCCGTACGAGATACTAGATAAACCTTTGCATGTAGACGTTAGTTAATAAGGGAAGTGGTTTCAAAAGCAGAATATTCTGATGAAGATGGCACCCATGAAATGAAATCCTGTGTATATGCTCATAATGGGTGTTCAAGGGGCCATACTAGATTAATTATATGACAATTGAAATCATGCGAATTCTGAAAAGTTTATTTCCAACCTAATCAGTGGATTCTTCTGCAACAGATTCGAAAACAAATCTGTGAGCTAACAAATAATATTAAAAAGTGCACCATAATCAGTGTATCTAACCCTCTGATGTAAAGTTACTATCATTACATTATTTACAATAGGAAGTGCACGGGTCGCCTAAAGATTTGTCGTCTCAAATTCTCAAGTCCCTAAGCTGCGAGAGAAACATCATAATGTAATTGAATTGTATTTTGAAAATTTATATTTTCAACAACCACATGGTATCGAAAAGTTCATCGATTCCAGATCCAGCAACATAAACTAATTAATGACAGCTCATATTAATTTATTTAGGGTTAAAAGAAAATAATCGTGCTTAAATTCGAGCGTTAACTTCATTACTGTACAAAATTTACAACGAAATATCCTAAAGGAACCTAAATTTGTGATGCTGAATAAGGTGATTAGTTTAAAATATCTGAAATAAAAATCATTGTTTTGTATTACAAGCAAGAGAAGTAAGTGCAATAAAAATAAAGAATTGTTCTTAAAAAAAATTAATGGCCTCAACCTGTTCCTTCACAAATTCGGAAAGCATTCTAAACCAGAAGAAGAACATTCGGGGGTTACATACGCGTATGTAAATTACATATATACATATATAGATATATATATATATACATATGTGCTGTAAATGCGATTACAATATGTGCAATTAAGATCGAAATTAACTACTTAGTTTAGGTTTTTACTCAGTCTCTGCAAAATACATAATAATAATATAATGTAATGAAAATCATATGTTATAATTTCTGACATTTAAGCAAAATTATTTAATTTTAATTTTAATGTTGAATGAATTGTTTGCAAATCAGTTTTAATAGATAAAATTACAATAGATCATGCAATATAGTAACTAGGTAGGTGTTCAATCATAATTTGTGTAACATACCATGAGTAGTTGATGAAATGACAGCAATAAATACATTTCACTATTTACGTAAAGAAATTCGACTTGATTTCACCACGCTACTCGACTGCTGTATAAATAGCAGTAGGGAACAGCTCATTTATAATGGAACGAAAATACAGTAAATGTTATTTACCCACTTTCAGCGTACATCGATTCGTATGTTTTCCAATTTGAAAAGGGGCAGGACATTTGTTTAAAATATTTTTGTATCAAATATCATAAGGACAATACATAATTAAGAAAATGACAAGGGCACATCACGCTATCATGCCAGGGGTCCCGGGTTCGAATCCTGGCCTGGGCATGAATTTTTGTGAGTGTCCATTCATCAATTTCATCCCCATCTTCGGAAATTTGCCAAAAGTGGCACAAAAAGCGAAGTAAAATAGAGCAAATCAAATCAAAGAAAATGAAAAGGAAATAGTATCTTATCGCAACGTTCATGGAGATATCTTCGAGCGTGCCAAAACACCACGCTTACTTCACTAAATCTATAAGTAGTTCATTCAACTTCAAGTGAGCACAGACGAAAGTATCAAGTTAAATATAGAACGCAGAGTTGCTGAGGACGTCCAGAACTTGAAATCTCGCGCTCTGGTCTACGGAGGTTTTCCACGGAGAACAAACATAGGAAAAAGGCATCAACCATTTCTGTGTCGTTATTGAAGCAATGCGAAGAATGAGTAGTACTTATTCTTGTAAATTTTCTCTTTCACATGCAAACACGAGCAACACGCATAAATATACATCAAGACATTACATAAGAGTGTGGTCGAACTCGTTCAAAGGATACGCTTATCTTCTTGACAGCTGAATGTAGGTCAATTCAGTTGCCGAAAATGTAGCAGTTGTTGAACCGAAAAAAATTTTCATACGGAAAATAATACAAATTTTTATGCATGTGAAGTGAAAGATGTGTCAATTCAATGAACAATCGTCATCTTTTGAATACTTCATTGGTTGGAATTAGTACCACAACACTCTTTCTTCTTCTTCTATCTAACCCAACACAGCCTAACCTAACATAACCGAGTCTCACTAATGACGTCACGTCAGCCAATCCGACACGTCAGCCAATCGGATTGCTTAAAACTGTAGTAGCAGCAATCACTATCTACTTTAATTGTTGGCCCTGCGTGGAAGGGAGGAAAAGTCAAGGGAAAGAGCACATCTCGCTCCATCCGGGCCGGGCTTTTGTTAACCGTCGGCAAGATCCACATACTTTTGCCAAAGGGCAATTATGCTGAGCGTGTCGTTGCCGGCGAGACCGGTTTACCTGGCTGCCGTCATGGAATATTTGGCCTCCGAAGTCGGCCTTTAATCATAGATGTGTGCACGGAAGGTGCCTGCCCCCCCCCCCCCCAATATGTCCTCAAAACATAAAAATAAAATATATAGAAACTACCATTAAAATGTTGAAAATAATATCCGTGTTTTATAAAAAGTAAGGATTGCAGTTTCATTTTAGATGGCCCGCTCTCTCTCCAAAACAATCTGACATTGTTTATTATAATAATCAGTAGAGCCTGGATTTATAAGCGAAATGCATATTCTTTTCCAGACTTCTCATGGTAAGATGAAAGGTTATACTTCGTATTACATACCTTGATGAACTATTTAACTAAGGTTGAAAGTGCTTATAAATGCGTATTTCTGCAGGAAACGGTTATGCTTGCTTATTTTATGATTTTGATTTAAAATAGCATATTTTACCGAAATCTGTCATACTTCAATCCCATTTCAATCACACGATGGCATTGAGATGGCGAGATCAATGCTTCTAAATAGCGGGCACGAGACTTTCCAGGCCTCTTTTCCTCGTAGGTCAGCTGACGCGATCCACGTCATGCCATGATAAAATTGCGTCCGACAAGCTCAGTCAGGTATTACTGAAAGATCTCGGTTACAAAACACTGTGTCAAATTTATAAAGAGATTTCTGGTGAAGAAACAGACATTGAAAAGGAATTCACCGAAGAAGAACTGTGGTGTTCTTCAAATGTGCCTGTGACGCCATGCTACGTGGAAAACACATTTTCACTGTACAAATAATTCTTCACTGACGGATGTTGGAGCTTCACACAAGAAAATCTCAGGATGACCTTCCTTACATACTGTAACAGCTTTGAATAAGTTAAGAGATCTAATAAACAAATATTTTTTCAGATTTTCCTGTATTTGTTTATGCTTATTTCGGTGCTTATTATTTTCATTTTTTGTGCTTATTAACTTGCATATTTTACTGTTTGATTGTGCTTATAAATCCGGGCTCTAATAATCAGTAATTATGTAGTAAAGAATATGTTTTTCATTTCATAAACCACAGATTTTCTTCACGATCAAACCAATCTCTCTCCGAGCACAGCCTCGAATGCTAATGCAAACTTTCTTCAACACACGAGGCTTATTTGCTAATTTACATTTACATACACGCAATCGAAACTGCAGCCACCAGAAAAAGACATTCAAACTGATTTATGGAGGAGCAATGTGAAATTTATAAAGTGATAATAATATTGGTTTAATAATAGCAATAGTAATTACGAGAAGTTGCTCTTGTCCATTAAAGTGGACAAAAATTTGCTTTTACGATTTATCTTACAGTGAAGCACTGACGTTCCAAGTGAATGATAATACAGTTTCAAAATTGATATTTTTACATATTTTAGCCTCTTCAAGGGTATTATGATGTAACCATTAATAGGCCCATGTTTGCTAATTTAGATTATTGTAAATATTCAGAAAAATCTCTGAAGGGTAAGCTAAGGTGAAGATCCCCGTCCATATAGAACCGTGCCATGAAGGCTCAGCAACTTTCCTTCTATATATTCTACACACCTCCTACCCCTACACACACATATTAGCGTTTTTTGGTGGAGGGGACGTAAGGGTGACATGGAGGCAACTGCATTATCGTAGATAAATGAGATGTCGACACCTGGATACAAAACATGAGATTTTGGTTCTCTCCAGTTTTGTCAAATATTCATACCTTATTTGTGTTGAGTATTCCTTTGCAAACTCAACTTTTAACATAGGTATGGACATTTTTCCTTTTTTTGTTTGGTACGTAGAGTATCAGTCTATTAATTTCGAATAAAATAATGCATTTTAAAATCACGTATACATTAGTGTATTTTTTGCAAGATACAGATGCAACATTTTGATTCTGTTAAGGGACTTGTCCTCACCCCTGCCATTTGCAATGTTACATTCTATGGACACAGATCTGGATAGACATAATATTTACACTGACCTGATTCTGACGTACCCGCAAGTCCTTTGCTGTCAATGAGCTCTTCGAGTTAGCTCTCGAAAACCTGAATCCTTTCCAGAGCTCTCCTGGTGCCAAACTCAAAGGAAAGCCTTCATTGTTATTAGTTAGGAAAGTTTCAAAATGCATTTCTAATGGGAAAATGTATTATTTCTTGTGTAAAAGCTAGTTGTTTATCTTTCCCACTTTATGGTCAGCTCTCCATTACACCCTTGCATATCTTCGATAACTTAAATTCGTTTTACCTTTAAATGACTTCACTACACCTACTACCTACTATAATGTCGGAACAGAAAAGAAAGGATACTTCCACTCCACAACGTCGATACACAGTTTCCGCATGGGGTTTTTGAGCGTTAGGCAGAAGAGAGCCCGCTGAGGTCGATCAGGGGGCGGCTTCACGCCTCGGCGCACTACACGCCGTTGTTGCTGTTGCTGTTGCTGCTGCTGCTTCCCGCTCATTTGTGTAGCACTAAGCGCGGTCTGCCATGCGGTAGACAAAGGCTTCTCCGCTCCAGTGCTTCCGGTACTGGCCGCAGCTCCCGTCTCATTCTGCTGGGCTCCTGCAAGCAAATAGAATGCAACACCTCAGCAAATATGACTACTCTTAAGCATGATGGACACATATAGTGTAATTTCCTTTCATGTAAAAATCGACCGGTTGGGCGGAAACCACAAAGAGAGCATGTTCTCAAAACGGAGAAGCACGTGCCGAAAAAGCACCCTGCACATTAAGCGTTAATTAAAAAGGAGAGAAGGGGAGGATGCGTGTGCGTGCTCACATGTTTATAGTTTGAATCTAGATTAACTCTTCTTGATCATTTTGGGTACAAAATGTACGCAACATGTAAATGTAAATGTAAATGAATAATACATGTTTCGACTATTTTTATGTTAACGTAGAGATTGTAAACATTAATGTGAACTTGAAAAAAATAACAATGTTCTTATCCTCGATTGCTGAGCTTGTTCCCAACTCACTAGTTCCCAGCCAGAGCATTGACACTGTAATGTTCTTCATGTCGGAAGTTCTGGATATCCAGGAATATCCAAAATACATCCATTGGATATTCCCTGAATATTTATTTGTCTGCAAACGTAATATCTTGGCGATATCCAGAAAATGATATATTGTAGACGTTTATGTTTCACTTTTGGACTTGTTTCAGACATAAAGCGGGGCCCTATCTGGAGGCTATGCTTCGATTTATACATTTTTTGTAGGTACTTTGGATATTGTATGGATAGAAAACGTTCACTTTTTAGACTAAATTTGGATCTTATCTGGACATTATTTAGATGTGAAAATAACATCTTTTGGACTAGTATTTAACATATTCTTGATGTTTTTGAAATGTAAGAATGATGTTTCCTGAACGTTTTATTAACTAGAATGGATCCTTTTCGGCACATTTTTCTACCACATACGAAAAACGTTTTTGAATTATATTTAAACATTATCAGAACATTATTTAGATATCAAATAGAATTCTCCTGTACTAGAGTACTACTTCTTAGTACAATTGAAAAATGGGGTGAAGATGCTTTTAACCGCACTAGAAATGAGAAGTATGTATTTCAAAACCAATAACTACGTGAACATGAAAATATATGTGCACTAGTGGCACTAATGGCCGAATACTTTGAAGACTGGAGTGACGATCTCGTCGGAGAAGGTTTTGCATCTGAGTCACGGCCTGGATATTTGTGAATGTTCGGTTGTTCCTTTGTGAATGTTACTCATGATATACATATAAAACAATTTTCTTTTTAGGTTTAATTTACCACGCTAGCACACACCCATGCACACAGAGAGTTTTGTCGTAGAACAGCTTAAGGCTGAACCTCGGTCTGTAGTAACTAGAAATACTTTACTATTCTATTTTACATAGGTCCTAGATGCTTGATTGATTGATTTGGTGTTTTAAGTCCACTTAAGGCACAGTAAGGCTAATAGAGACTGGACCTACAGTTTAAAGTGGGATCCGAAACACTATGTGCCTCCACCGGGTATCAAACCCGGGACCCTTAGATTACAAGGCGACGACGCTACCACTGCGCTATCGGGGAGGCTTCAGGTCCTAGATGCGTTCAACGCTTACTTAATATATGAACCTACAACTATCAGTCCCACATGCAAGTCAGAGAGATCTGTAGTATAATTCGTTATTATAAAATCACTAATTCAACTTTACCCACTTCAAATATCAACATTATACATTGCCATTTTCCATAAAATTTATCTCATCTTCTCATGCAAGCACACAGCCATGAAATACGATCTAATGCTAAGGAGAAAGGACGCAATAGTACTTTCTAAATTTGATTACTTGCTAGATATTACATATTCGGTTAAAAGAGTAAGCAGAAAAAAAGGTTTTCTAGAACACACGGCATATTGCATCAAATAATTTCAAAATTAACTATCTTACATGTTAACCACTCGATACATTTACTATTTTAGATAATAGCGATGTATATTACGTGCAATCATTAATGTTTCCAGATAGTGAAGTTTCTGGTTTGAAGATATCAGTGGAGCCAACAAACAAGTTAAGGATGATTGAATTGTTATCTTAAGTCCACTTTATGCACAGTGAGGCTAATTGGGATTGGACCTACAGTTTAAAGTGGGATCCGAACCACTATGCGCCTCAACTGGGTATCGAACCCAGAACCCCTTGATTACAAGGCGATGACGCTACCACTGCGCCATCAGGAAGGCTCAAGTTAAGGATGAACTTGCAATAGTACATACTTCATTGTACAACAGTGAGCCTCCGCCTTGTGTCACAACTCGCACTTGCCAACCATCTCATCCAAGCAAATCAGTCTATGTTTTATCTGACGTCTAATAAACATTACAGGCTGTAATTTCCATATTGATGTTACTTTCTTCGATAATTTCTTCCTTGTTTACATAAGCTGTTCCTCATTTTTCTCTCAACTTTCATTGTTGAGAATTTGTATACCATTTCAGTTTCAATCATAATTTAATTTCATAATAATAGTAAGAGTGCATACTTGTACAAGTAAGATCATTAGCAAATCTGAGGTCTGTTCGCTGTTTTTTTGTTAATTGTTTGCAAAGTTGTACAAAATAGAAAGTATTAATTACACCGGGCCATTTTCTTTTTATATCAGCCAAAGCATTTTTATTTAATTTCGATTAGCAGCAACAAGCGTATCGTCGTGGAGGGGAGGTGATATTTAACGTTGTTGAGTTTTTGACAACGAATCAAGGGAGAGGAGTTATATATGTGGCAGGCGATCCAACACAAGCGAGGGAGGGTATGAGAGAGGAGAAACCTTTCACTTTAGTTCCTGAGTTTGCCTGGTTTTTTCTTAACTTGGTCGAGCTGTAAGAAGGACAGGAACCACAGTAGAAGATATTTGTCAAGCTGTTGGTTAGATTACACATTCCCCTACTCATTATATTCCATGATTTTCAAGTATCCTATGCTTGACAAGTGGTATCTGTTTATATTGTCAGCTAGAGTAGTAAGTTTTTTTTCTCTCTTGTAGTTAGCAATAAAAAAGGCGCAAAAATGATTCATATCCTTCGTAAACCATCAATATATTACATGATCATTTCGAAACATTAACGTTATGCAAAAAGTACAAGATGTGAATAATCTATTTTGCTGACATTGTAAAATAACTGGATTTTGAGCAAAATGTTAATTACTGCTGTCACTGCTAATTTACTTATCATGAAAGATGGAAGAAGAAAGAAAAATGCTAGTAGATTAGCCAAATGTTTTCTAAACCTAACAGACGAAAAGAAATACAGAAGGAAAGTTGCCAGACAAATCTGCCAAGAAGGAAAAAGCAACGTTAAGTAACAGAAATCAAACAAGAGTTTGTATTTTTTCAGTTACCGATATTTTTTTCGCATTAAAATTTTGCGTTATTTATTGCTCTATGCTCATGTCATAAGTGAATTAGATTATGAATTTTTCACATGTTGGTATTTCTTTCTTGCGTTAATAATGTCAATGTCCTTGCTTCTGGCAACTTTTCAATGTTTAGAGTTCTCCGGGGAGAGAACTTCAGCTAAGGGTTTTGGTTGGAATTTCGAAACTGTCTCCTGCCATGCATGTTATTCTCCGAATCTGCCTCGCCAGAGAATGCTCGCAGGCATAGATTGTACGCTTGTAAAGCGCATGCGCGTGGGAATGGCGCCCTGACATATTTCTCTACCTGCAAACTTCACAACTGTTGCGGAATAAAAAAATACACATATATATATAGACGTGAATAGTATGTGTGTTCACCGCAGTGCGGCGCCCGTTACGTTCTAACGAGCAGCCGACTCTGGTTACGGTGATAATCAGATGCAGTTTTCTTATCACCTCCTACAGCTTGAGATTCTCCTCCGAATTTTGTTATCACCTCTTACTGTTTGTAACTTCTTTGGATTAAAACTTTTCTCTGAACTAACTTGCTTTGAAATCTTACTCTTAAATGCATTATAAGTTTCGTTTTTAAAATTTCTGCTTTTTACCGTCATGTTCATGTGCGCAAGTTAATAATTATTACGTAGTGGCTTATTTTCATTTTATTTCGAGGTAGATTAAGTTATTTTTGTTTGTGCTGATTAGTGTTTGTTCCTTGTATCTGCACGACACAGTAAAATGGAATGCTGATAACAAATAGAGCAGTGCATTAGAATATAAGAGTTTAAAAAGATTTACCCTCAACAAGTGATAACTTGGGACGGATTCTATACATGTACGTTTCATGAAGTCCCTGCACCTATTTCAGTCTGTATGGATTACTTTGATAAATAATTATGAAGTTATATATGGTATTTAGCATATGCACACAATTTGCATATTTTGGGGATATTTTTTTTAAGGGAAGTTAAACTTGAGTGGCTTTGATGTTTCTTACCCAATATTTATGAGGATAAGGATAAGAGAAAAACTTTGATCGTAGTTGCACTCCTTCTGTTAATCCAATTAATGGAAAATCGCCATCTAAAGACGAGCCAATAGATTTTTTTGAGTCAGAGAGGAAGGTAAACCCCCCCAAATCAGGTAGCCACCCCTCACATCACTTCATACAGGACTAAGTTAAGCATGCATGGGACATTTTTAGTTAAATTAAACGTAGACAGAAAAATGGAAAGTAGCATTTGATTTTACAGATTTAAAAAATACAAAAATAATTATTTTTGGATCATAAAACAGAACGTAATTCAGTGAGCGAATGCACGTTACATACAACAGAATGTATGCTTATACAGCATCAGATTACCATAAAATTATGTACTTGAGTTCATCCCCTTGTTTTGAGCAAAATATGTTTTCAAATATTTTAACGTAAATAATTTTTACGCAGTCATAAAAATCCATACGTGAAGTCATTACGCAAATATTTTTTAAAAAATATGTATCAAGTAAATTCCCTGTCAGATCCTGACGAGGACTGACAAATCCTGGAAGAGGAGAACTGGAAGCTATGTTTTCCTCCTCTGAGCCAATGTCTACTGCTCCTGAGATAACAGGGCCTACATGATATACGGATGGTGATATCAATCTGATGGATTTTCCATTGTTAAAACAAACATAGTAACACTCTTTTTATTGATTAAGATTTAGTGTAGGTTCATAAAAATGTTGTATCCTAAGCAACATGCTTACCTCGCCTTAATATTCTGAACCTTCTTGTCACCTTCTATCCCAAACTTTCCTTCCTTTTTCTTGTCTCAATCCACGAAGAACAAAATCAATTTTCATTGCTGTCATAAATATAACTTTATTTATTAGTAACGAAGGAAAACACATTATCATATAAAATAGACACGGTCCAATTGAATAATCATATTTTTCACTTACCATTCCAATTTGTTTTGGAGGTCGGAGGGTTTTTAAAAATATATACATAATGACGTCCTTCATATCTGTGCGCGTGAGAGAGTAAACACAGGTAGAGAGCGCCCTTGAGTTAATGCTGTTGGCTGTGCTAATTAGTTTTCTCTAACATATTTTTATTTGTGTCTATTTAAATAGTCTACATACTTTTGTAAGTTCGTTGTTAATCGTTGCCCTAAAGTAAATAATAAAAATAATCCTGTGCGTAACAGTCCATGAAGGGCTTTGGCTTACCTACCGACTGCAGGTCTCCCTCCCACGCTTTCCTTGGTGACCTCTAAGCATGAAGATCTCCAACCAGGATTGGAATAGTCGGGGGGTCAGCCCGACGTATCCCCAGCCGTTATAGTAGGTCTCCGCGACCGGATTACGCTTGCTCATTCGAAGCTCCCCAATTTCCTAACTATGGTGGGTTGCCACCGGCCCTATACACAGGACAGGAAGGGGCACGAAGGTGGGATCTTCCGCCTCCACTCACCAGTCGCTCTTTATTCACCCTCTCACTCAGTGTCTTCTTTCTTCTTTGCTTAGATCTTCTTTCTTCAAAAAAAAAAAAAAAAAGAAACTGAGTGCGGTTTTGACGTTCGTGTCCTGGTAAGAAGGGATGTTACTTTAGGAGTGGGTTAGAAGGATTCCACTTTTGCCTCCTCTTGAAATATGATTGAGAATAGAATAAGACGAGTATAAGTGAAACTTGAGTCTTGGTACCTTTATGAAAACCAAGACGTATGAACTTTCGTGTTGGTTCTTTATAAGTTTGTTGTGTATATATAATGTAATAAGAGAAAGAGTATATATAAAATACAATTAGATGATAAACAATCATAAGCAAAAAGATATATATATTATACATTTATGTAGGAATATAATAATAGGTTATATGAGTACTGGGATGATGAACTATCAAGGTTTAATTAGGTGTTCCGTATTTGGCATCTCCTCCTTTCTTCAGCCTGGAGGTGTCGGTGTGAATCTCTGACAATTTGGATTCATTCCATTCCAGTCTGTCTCTTTCTGAGTGTAGTTACGTAGTATCTTCTTCTATTTATGGAAGTAGGCCCATCTTCATAGAACTTGATATTACTAGGATAATATTATTTGATATTATTAGGATCCTCCTCTTCTGAGTCCGAAGATTCAGGATCAGTCCTCTCATGTCTTCTTGTAGATCTTCTTAGTTCAGCTGCGACTCTTCTCTCTGTCACTGGTTTCCCAGGATTTGGTTGGCCATTTCCGGGCACCTTTCTTGAGGTTCTGTATTCAAGCTCTTCATTGCTTGAAATTATTTCAGCCAACTTATTTACTATACAAAATATTGTTCGATCAGTCATTGTTGGATGCAATACATCCTGTCGAAGATTAACCCTCAATTTCGTGATCCGGGTATCCTGGAATTTTGTGCAATGAATCAAGGCATGTTCAGGTGTATCTAATGTTTTGCAAGTTGGACACTGGTCGTCCGTGCCAAGGTCAAATCTCTTTAAATAAGTTCTGTAAGGACCGTGTCCCGTAATGTAGTGTGTTAGTCCCTTTGTGGGTTTTATATAAGATTTGGATGATCGGACTTTGGCCTCTGGTATGTATTGCTTGGTGTGTTGAGATCCCTGATGTTCTCTCCATTCTGCATACCAGGCACTTTGGAGGTATTGATCAATGTCTTGCAGGGAATATATGTTGATTCCTAGAAGTTGCTCTTTCTTTCGTTCTTTCGATATTCCCTTTTCTTCCACCAATACCTGGCTGCAATTCTTTGGATTTCCATATCAAGGGGTAAAACTCCAGCTATGACTATGACTGCTAAGGTGGCTGTTATTCTGAAAGCTCCTAAGATACGCAAATGTACATTCCGTTGAGCTGGCCGAAGTCGTTGTCTTATTTGCTTATTGATAGTGAGCATTGCCCATGCCGACGCGGCATAACTTACAGTAGGTACGAATACTGATTTGTAATAATTCATCGCCGTTGCAAATGGGATTTTATATGCTGAATTTCCCATACTCAATATGGTATGCATGGCAGTCTTTGCCTTGGACAGAGCCTTAGTTATGTGAATTCTTAGACTTAGCTGTGCTTCCATTGTAAGTCCTAGGTATTTAATTTCCTTGACAAACCTTATTGAGTGTTGTAAAAGCCTGAAAGTTTGATCCCTTTGTAATTTCTCCTTTGAGTAGGATCTGATATGTCTTTTCTTTCGCTATTTCAAGCTTAGAATCCAATGTCCGTCGGTGAGAATCTTCATTGCACTGTTAGCCTTGGACTCGAGCTCCCTACGATTGTCGGCCGCGATTAGCATTAGAAGGTCATCAGCATAAGCAATAACATCCAATATTTGTGTACTTTCTTTCAAGTTAATGAGGAGAGGTTCCAGCACGACATTTCATACGATTGGTCCTAGGACTGAGCCCTGAGGACATCCCTTGTTTACTTCTCTTGTTAGACTCTCTTCACCCCATAAGAATTGTACCTTTCGTTGACTCAGGTAATTCTCGATGATCCTGTAAAGAGGTCCTGGTAGCTGCAGATTTTGAAGTTGTAGTAAGAGGTACGGCCAACAGAGGTTATCAAAAGCCCCTGTGATGTCAAATGTTATGGCTAGTACATACTTTAGGGGATTTTCTAGGACCGTTTCTTGAACTCTATTTATGGCATCCTCTGTACATCTCTCTTTACAAAATCCATACTGCCTATTGGAATTTCTTATTAGAATTAAACGCTCGGTTAGGCGTTTAACCAATAGCCGTTCTAGAAGTTTGCCTAAGTTATCTAACAGGCATATCGGTCTATAAGATTTTGGTTTTCTGGATCTCTCTTACTAACTTTTAGAAACATCACCAGTGTTGCAAGTTTCCATTCTTCGGGGAACACCCCTTCCAGTATGCATTGGTTATACTTATATGTCACTTGTAATCCAGGGAGTAATTCATTTTTTAATATCTTTAAAATTTCATTTGTGATTCCGTCGGGGCCGGGATCCCTGCCGTTTCTTGTTTTGTCAATTATCACGGCAATCTCTTCTTGAGCAAAGGGGACCAGTGCTGTCTGGTTGTTGTATTGATTATCGACTCTTTGCCTTATATTTGTCTGTTGTTGTGTATCCTTTTGTGGGCCATCAGTAGGAAGTAGACTATCTATGAGATATTGAACAGCCTCATCCCAAGTCTTTGTGTAATCCCCATTTTCCAATTTGAGGGGTATTGGAGTAAATTTCGATCCACTCTTATAGGCTACCATTTTATATGGCATTCCCAAGGGATTTTTCTTGATTTCTCTCTGTACGAGCATTGCCCAAGTCTTGATCTTATATTGTTCGATTAATGATCCATATATCCACTTGGAATTCCTATACTTTTCAAGATAGTATACTCTATCTCTTTCGGTTTTGGACTTTTGATAGAGCTTTCGTAGTTTCCTAGTGGTGCTCCTGCGTTTTAAGATGTAGTACGGAAAATTCCGTTTATAGCTTGGTTTGCTAGTTGTTGGTATCATTCTAATCGCGTTAGTTATTATCTGAGATGGTTGAGCAATATTCCCGAGCGCCCGTGTCTCCGGACTTAGCGGATTGAGTCTAATCTGGTTTGCAACAAAGGTCCTTAAAACTTCTTGGTCCGTAACATTCCATTTTCTTTTGTGGGTACTGGTACTATTTAATGTGTCTGCCGTCTTGAGCTTAATATCGTAGCCAATCGTGCTATGGTCACTGACAGTAATTTTTTTTACCCACCAACTGCCAACTGACAGTCGTCCTTTGTAGTTGGTAATTGTCAAATCTATATGTGAGCTGCCTCCACTTCCATTGATGAAATTTGGAATATGAGATCTTCGATTTGCAACATGCAGAACCTTGCTAGCTAAAATATCTTCCAATTCTTCTCCTCGCTCGTCGGTGCGCTTGCTAAACCATAATCTAGATTTGGCGTTTGCATCCATGCCAATTTGAATATACTTGTCTGAAAATTCAGTTACTATGTCCTCTAGATGATCTAGGTATGGTTTTATTGGATCTTTGTATTGACAATAAAGATTGGTCATTATCCAATTCTCACAACCCAACCGAATCTCAATGACAATGCAATGTGATGTTGAGGTGCTTCGATGCCAAAAAACTTTAAGATCTGGATTTGCGACTATGGTTAGTGCTTTAGGTATATTAGTCATGATGTAGGTTTGCATCTGCCTTTAAAGTGGTATGGTTCCTGAACAAGGGCAATGTCTATATCATTTGTCACCAAATAATTAACCTCTTCCTGAGTGGCAATTTTTGATCCTTGTGCTTTTATTTGGATGATTTTCAAAATTTCTTTGTCGGAACTATGATTTGCATTTGTGGTGTTATCCATAATTGATCTTTGATATGGCTCTATAAAATAATTCCTTTTGTGTAGGGCAATGTCCTTGTACGCATGTGCTTTCCCTGGTCTTGCATGGGATACATACTCTAACATTTGCCGTTGGACATTCATTTTCTTGATGTTGTTCACCACATTTTCCACATACTTGGTCGTTCGGACAGTACTTGCTGATATGCCCTAAATCTTGGCACTCAAAGCATCTAGGTACTGAGATGTAATATTTAATGTTGATGACTACGAATGGTAGATATAATTGATTCCAGCCAATGATTAAGTTTCGGATCGCAGGAGAGACTTCTATTACTACATGAGAAGTTGTTTTCTTGCGTCTTCCTGTTCTGAACCTAAATCTTAGGTTATGATCCATTTCCTCCCTTGTCATCATGTTCTCAAAATTCATATATATAAATATTCTAGTAGTTCCTGGTCGTTGTATGACTTTCGGACGTCGTATAAGATAAGAAAAGGGTTTTTCTTTTTGATAGGTTGGTTCCATTCTTAGGCCTTTGGATAACTCGTTGTCCATCATCTTTTGGAGCTCTTGCTCCGTGGCTAGCTCTACAATTAGCAAGTATTTAGTTGATCTCATTCCAGATATTCTTATCTTATCCGCTGTGGGCTTTATACTTTCGATAATATCCTGTCACATCTTCTTGGGGTCCTTATCCGCAGCCCTGTTGAAGAGGGTTGGTTTTGGTGCTTTGGATGGTTATGGAGCATCGGGTACTCCCACATCCATCTTTAATCTTTCTACATATGTAATATTGTTACTTTTAATGATTGCTTGACTCTTTTCTTTTGATCTTGCTTTCAGTTCTTCCTGTAAGAATTGTTTATCACCTTTAAGCTCCTCATTAAGGGCTAAAGCCACTTCTAAATGAGTTATGATGTCCTCATACTCGACCAAAATTTTACACAGGACGAAAATTCACGGACTGAACCCGGGAACGAACCCATGCCGTCCCGCAGCCGCCGACCTAAGAAAGGTGCCTTAGACCGCACGGCCACGGAGGAGGACTGCCCTAAAGTAGATGTTATAATAGTGAACGGTGAGAACGGGTGGTATACAAGCTTGTGAAGTCTGAAGTCATTTCCGTTGTGCATGTATAAAATGCGTGGCACTTCTATGGGCCGTGGGGCCCTATCCCTCCTAATAATTTTCCGACGTTTTTCTTGGTTGAGCGAGAACTGAGGTTTACTAAACACAACTCATAATGAAAGAATCTGTGGAAACTATTATGGGTTCGCGTGAACTTTGGTGTAATATTGTTGTGTTCTTTTAGTTTGTGTGTTTCTTTGAATTGTTGTTTGAAGTCCATATGCACAGAAAGGCTAATCGGAACTGAACTTACAGTTTAAAGTGGGATCCCAACCACTGTACCATGTTCCTCCACCAGGTATCGAACCAGGGTCCCTTGATTTCAACGCAACGCTCTTATTTGTATTCCAAATAATTTACAAAGATTTGTTGTTTAAATAATTTTACCTAGTTTTACATTCCTATAAATAATACATAACTTAATATATAGTTTGCATATAAATATGTAGAGTCAGCCTCAATTTGTAAGTGAACTGTGTCAATTCAATTCAATTCAATTTTCCTTTATTAAAGGGCGAGGTTCAGCCTGCGGCTGTTCTACCACCTAACCCCGATGGATACATATACATACTAAATACATTCTACCTACTAAATGTTTGTACAATAACAAACAAAGAAGAAAGAGAGAAACATAAAGAAGACACAAAAAGAACAAATACAAAATTGAGAACAAAGGCTCGTCTACACACTAAAAATAACAATATTTGTTTACATATGATGTTTTCTGGTGCACATACACAATAGGTATATTGTGCTAATAGCCACTGTATTGCTTGCAATTTTCTTAACGGGAAAAACATAAAATCTTGAAAGAAGAGGTGTTGTACTGTAATATATGCAGGAGGTTTCCTGTATATATACCGCGTAGACAGTGGAAGAGGTAGCCAATTTTCAGTTTTCTTTTATTTTAGTGTAGGTTGTTTATCTATGTCTGAGTGTATGTTCTAGACTACAAGTTACATAATTAGCTTCTTCCTCTAAATTAAGCCGGTATGCTTTTAATCTAGTTAATATTGTATCACCAAGTTTCATATAGAGCGAACTGAAACAGGAATATTTTTTCAAATCATGTTGTGCCATACGATCGACCAGTTAATATTGGATTGCAGGTTCATGATAAGGTTTGGCCTTAATCATTTTGCACTGATGACTGCGTCGGTCTGCATTTTTGGACTACTGATGAGAAGATACATAGATTATATTACCCTTGATTGAAAGTAACTTGTATCTCTGTCAAACTCTGGCAGTAAAACAGGTGTTGTGTGTTCCCTGTCTCTCAAATAGGCGTGCAGTATATGTCCAATCAAATCTGGCGTGTCGTGTAGCGCTAGTTGAATATTTGTATGAATCAAGAGAGCATCTCCATTAGGGAGACCCAGGATGACTTATTCTGAGACCTTGTAGATTGTGTGAATGCATTCCCTAAAGAAAGCTTGCAGGAAAATGATTGTTGTTATTCTAAAAGTAAACGGTGTAAAGTGTGTTTTAAATTATGATACTTATGAGTATGAAATCTTACGGTTGCAGAGGAACATGGTGTGTGTAGATTTGAGAACATTTGATGTAGTGAAGTCGAATGTTAGGCTAGTAGTACATGATCAAATTAAACACGAACAACACATTGAATTCCACGATTAAAGTAAATGACGTCAGAGCACACGTTGTGCTTGTTCTTGCATTCGTAGTTAACGTCCAAGAATCTATAATTATGAACAGTTCTTCTAAGTAAAGCCTTTCATGACAGACTGGCGACCAATCAAAAATCGATTATAGAAAAAGAGCATCGATGTGCTTTCTGTTCTGTGGTGTAGAGAATGCGACGCCGAAAGTGTAAACACGTGGTTATGGCTTGCGAGAAAGGAAAGGAACATACTTATCTGTATTTATTTCATCGCAAATATACAACAAATAATAACATATATTTCTGCACATAGTATATGTATCTTTCTTTGAAAAAATATTATTCTTGTTATAGCTAATCACTAATCTATTTCTTTTTTGTGACACACATAACTTTTCGGTAAAATGTGAAAACGTCAATTTTTTCTTACATATGTATAATTTTGGTATATCAAAAAATGTGGTCATTCGTATTGTTAGCATACACGAGGGGTGGATTCATAGGTGGATTTGTCTGTGGGGAAACAGGTGCACATGACCCCCCCCCTAAAAAAAATACAATGAATAAATATTATGTAAAGTGATGGCATCGTTATATCCCTACGAAGAAAAAGTGTTCGAGAAACAAAAAACAGAATCCTGCAAAAATATAATTTTACAGACTTCCAAAGAATACAAAGAAACAGTTTATGATAAGTGGCCAATTTGAAATTTAAATATGCCACCACTGAAATACGAAGACATCTTTATTACAGATCGACAATGTTAATATATGAATAACCTTAATACACATCAGTAGAAGAATTGACGGCGATGCCAGTTTTGAGCTCCTCCCTGCAGAACTGAGACTCATGATTTTCCCCTGTAGTTTCTAGTACGTTAGATTTTTGCACATAAAGAAATCTAACGAGGATTAAATCCACTGACATGCAGGACAAATCGAATACATGGAATAATAATAATAATAATAATAATAATAATAATAATAATAATAATAATAATAATAATAATAATAATATGGTTACAATTTACTTACTCTCTCATGAATACTATAAAATCGTAAGGTATAATTCATTTTGCACTTAAACCACCATATACATTCTACTGGTTACGTAGATAATTTTGCAAAATATTGTGTGCATTCTTAACGTAGTAATATTATTTTATTGGACCGCACCGTGGCCGTGCGGCTAAGGTATCATGCTTTGAGCTCCGATAACGGGACTAGCGCAGGATCGAGTTTCCTGGGGGAAGCTAACAACATTTCTCTTGAGATTTCGGCCTGTGTATGGGACCGGTGGCCTCTCACACTGGTGAGGAAATTGGGGAGCTACGAATGAATAGCGTAACCCGGTCATGAAAACCTACAACCACGACTGGGGGTTCGCTCTGCTGACCATACGTCACCCCGTAACTGGTTGGATGATTTCTCACCTTGGGTGAGTGAGTTAGTATGATCAGGGGACTGAGGCTGGCAGTCGACAGGTAGGCCCAGGCCCTCAATGGGCTGTTGCGCCACGGATTATTATTATTATTTTATTGATCAATAATATTTATTTGACACTCAAGAATACTCCAGTAATGAACGATTTCTTCAATTAGTGTCATTAATGTTTCTTATTATCTTCATATTGGTTTTACATTTTTACATGGGGGAATTTTATATCGCCGTGAGAACTAGAGGAACGTAACTCCAAGTTATCAAATTAGCAGGAGAGAGAAAATATTGTATTCTTAGGAACATGTTCGACTCTCAAAAAGAGTAAGTAAACTGAACACACTTGACTCCAGCTTGCTGCTAAAGATTAGAAGTGGAAATATGTCAATCTGACTGAGAGGGGTTTGTTTAAACAAAACTCAAAACCGAATTCTTGGAGTTCTGGTTCTCATACGACGATATGCTCTTTACATTATGCAACAAAGGTTTGCTCATGACAGGTACGAAACTACCTGTTTAAGAGGCCTCCTATATCTCCCACCAATACTCGCACTGCGGGATCTACGGGGGCCTTATGAACACCATTGAACAGAAGCCTATAAAACCTTGTCTCCTGTTCTAAACATCGGGGTTTATAGTTTTTGCAGGTCACAGAATGGCTCGGGATAGGAGACGCCACTTCACAAAAGACGAGTCAAATTTTGTCAAAATTTTTGATTGTGCCTGAACTACTTTCAACAGACAACTAATGCACAGCATACTATAAACATATGGAAATTAAGACAATATATTTTAAGAGATTCTGTCAATAGTAATTAATTTTACTGCAACTTTTTGCAACTTGTACTTGCCTTTAACATGTCGCCACACACCACCAACAACATTCACCGTGTTTAGACGACTTCAAAGCAAACCACTTTTCTTAGTAATCGGTTGCTCTTCGAGTCCTCGTTTTGATGCTACGTGACATTAAAAAATAGCATTTTCTATACTGAATATATGCAAACTCTTGGATAACAACGTTGTTGACAGTATGGAAAAATATCACACCAGCAGATGCGCTTTCAGTGTGGACTCACCTCTTCCTTCAGGTAATGCATTAATCACTGCTGTAATATTGCTTATCGTATTTGATGTGTTTCCATAAAGGAAAGATTTTGTAACACTTCACATGATGCCTAGTATATCCCATATCACACTACAAACTTTGAAGCATTCCAACAGAAATAACAGATATGCCAATCCTTACTACTTGGGTGCATGCATACACAATACAAAAAGCGCTCTTCGAGGATTCCTAGTACCCAAATGAGCGAAACAAAAGTGTCATTTATGATCAAATAGGCCAATCTAGGCTAGACCTACAGTTTAAAGTGGAATTCGTACCACTATACAACGTGTCTACACTGGGAATAATTACAATACAACAGCGTTATTCTTACACAGCTGGCGACCCGAAATGAGCAAATCGTCAGTAAGAAAATTATTCGCAGACGCGTTTTCTTACGAGCCTTGAAAGTGTATCGGTGATGTGTGGGGACATACTGCATGCACGCCCCTGCTTCTTCACTCGCGCGTGCGCGAACACTCCCACAAACATCCCCCACCCGCACCCCCACCACACACACTTATATACACACACCATACACATATGTAGATAGATAGATAGATAAATACATGGCCGCGGTGGTTTAGTCGGTTCCACGCGGGAGACCCGGGTTTGATTCCCGGGGTGGGTAATCTAAGGTCGAAATTTTTCCGGCCTTGTCCCAGCATAAATCATCTCTGGAGATCACGCAGCCTCAAATCAATGGGTACCTTGGGGCAACCCTGGGGGGTAAAGACGGCGGGAGCGTGGTACCGATCATATCACCTAAAAGAAAAATGTCCCCACATAGACAATGTGTGAGGCCCTACCCCCACTTCCTATAAATGTGCCATCATGGGACGGTGATATGTGCAAGGGGAACTTTATCTTACCGTAACTCTTCACTTTCTTGTAGTTTGATGTAGAATTTCACTTTAATTTAATTTAATCACAATTTATCTTAGAATGGTGCTGATGTGTTCAATTCGATATCAAAAGCAATCCAATTATCCAAATAATTAGCCAATTATAAGCATACATATGTGAACATACATAATAAATATTGAAACTACTCATGCTATGTTTTAATTAATGAAAATCTATTACTATTCTGGATAGTAACTTATTTATTTATTTATTTACTAGCTGATTGCCCGGCGTTGCCCGGGTATTTATTTATCCCAATCTTCTATTATACAGGAAAATAATGAATTCTAACTATAGTGTAAAATGAAGTTGGAGTTCAACCGCATTGCGAGTATCACTATTCATCTTAGCGACATCAAAAACTATGGATTCCACACTAATATCGGTCGTTTTACATGTCACCACCTTCCCAACCCCACCCCTAGCGGTGCCAGGGGTATCTTGGAATTGAACGGAATTGGGAGTGTCACTATTCATCTTAGCGACCCCAAAAACTATGGATTCCACACTAATATCGGTCGTTTTACATGTCACCCATTCCCACCCAAACCCCTAGGAGTGCCAGGGGTGTCTTGGAGTTGAACGAAATTGAGCGTGTCACTATTCATCTTAGCGACCCCGAAAACTATAGATTCCACACTAATATCGGTCGATTTCGATTATTTTTACATGTCACCCCTTCCCATCCCCACCTCTAGAGGTGTCAGGGGTATCTTGGAGTTGAATGGCATTGGTACTGTCACTATTCACCTTAGCGACCACGAAAACTATGGATTCCACATTAATATTGGTCGTTTTCGATTATTTTTACATGTCACCCCTTCCCACCCCACCTCTAGAGGTATCAGGGGTGTCTTGGAGTTGAATGGCATTGGGACTGTCACTATTCACCTTAGCGACCACGAAAACTATGGATTCCACATTAATATCGGTCGTTTTCGATTTTTTTATGTCATTCCTTCCCCCCCCCCATAGGGGTGCCAGGGTGTCTTACTCCCACAGTATTTCTTTCCAGAGTGCAAGTGTGCAAGATTCCAGATGTGTACCAAATTTGGCTGAAATTGCTCAAGGCTTTCGAGAGTTATGCCGGAACAAACATGCACACACTTATACACACATACATTCATTTTTTCCTATATATATATATATATATATAAGATTGAAAAAATTCCAGAGACAGCACAAGATGGCCATTTTACACTGAAACTGTCAACAATAAAGAAGCAAACGAAAAATAATAATTAAAAATAACAAAATAGCACCAAAATGAACAGCAAATTAACAAAAAATAAGTCAAAGATTTGATACTATTTACAAACATTTCTTCTGGTGGCAGACTGAAAGGCAAACTCGGAGGAAAATATATCGATACTTGATGGAAAGTCATGACCAGCAAGGCAATCGACGAATAGTATGGATAACAGGTGTCCTAGAACACTACTCTGTGGAACTCCAGAGAGGACAGGAAGAAAATTAGATGCAGATCCTGGAAGAACGACACGTTGTTGGCAATCGGCAAGGTAATCTGTGAGTAGGGTTTGAAATTTGCCATGAATGTTCAATCTATTGCATAATTTGTGAATCAGAAGACGGTGAATAACAGTATCCAAGGCTTTGGTAAGATCAAAGTATATTACATCTAATTGTGAATTATTTGAAATACATTTCATAGCATGTGCGAGAAAAACAGACAGGTTTGTAAGGCAGGAGCTACCAGAAATAAAACCATGCTGATTTGAGCTTAAGTACGGAGAAACAAATTTATATAGCTTCTCTTGGATTAGTTTCTCACATATGATGGACAGAGGAGAGAGTAAGGAGATGGGCCTGTATAAAGAAACAAGGTTTTTGTTATCACTTTTGTAAATCGGTGTGATGTTAGCTTGTTTCCAAGCCTGAGGAAATACACCTTCTGAGAATCATCTCTTCAAGAGAATGCAGAGGGAATAAGACAGGAATTACACTGTTTTCCTGAGGAACATGGTGTTGATATCGTCCGGTACTATAGGGCACGGTGAGCTCAAAGAGATGACAATAGACTTTTCACCTAATAGGGTGTAGTGGCAAGCGTTGTTAGAGAGGAGGAACAGACTGCCCCTACGTTTGCAACGCTGCATAGGAGGACGGCGGGCAAATTACCTTGAAAATAAGCGTTGAAGAGTTTTGCCCTTCGGTCGCCTATCGCACTTTCACTAACATATGTAATTTAAGCTGGAATTCTACTGTTATTTATTCTTGAGTTAATTACATTTAAAAAGTTTTTGGGATTTTCCGGGATTGTTGCAGTGATATGGTCTATGTATGGTCTATGTATTTTATCCTAAGAAGTGCCGTCGCAGAGTACAATCACGTAAAGGTTTCCCCTGTATAGTAGTGGCTGACGCGATCGCCTTGTAATAAAGGAATCACAACATTGATTCCCGGTGAGTTAACATTGCCTGGAATTTTGCATTTCAACTTTAAAAAATATGTCCAGTGCTGATTTTCCACCCTGAGCACATAGCAAACTTGTGCTTTAAAAAAATATATATCATCACATTGATGCATTCGATAACTAGTGCATTGAATTGAACTGATCTTTATGGACACTTCAGCACATAGGCTACATTTACCCGTCACGCAATACGGGGATACATATGCCCCTTATGTGAAATCAAGTGGACGACAGACCTCTAACAAGAAAATAAAATGTCTTTCTTAAAAACTTTATTATTCAATTTCTAAAAATTATTCATTCATTCAGTGCTTAATACGAGCTAAAACTATACTCTCTCATAAGACTATAATGTCCTTACCTATTAAAATCTGAAGCTGTACGGAAGATTATACTGGCTGTAGCTCCAGACGCCAGAGCCTCGTTGGTCTGCAACATTGCAATTGCCAGCGTGTACTACATGGAAGTGAGGTTGACTTTTGAGTGCCTTAGTAGCAGGTCGCCTTTTACACCCACACCAGTGTTCGATTTGAAGGGGAGAAGTCAGCGAATTTCCCCCCTTCTACTTTCTTCGTCCCCGGCTCCACATTTATATATTCATTCCACAATATATTCTCTACAATGCCTTGGAAAAGCGTAACAAAAATATTGATTTGTTCTCTATGCCATATATACAATTTAAAAACTGTGTAATGAAAACAATATCAAATAACAGTCACTGAAGCATGTATAAAAACCTGTATCTCTGAACTCTCTAACTGGGCGCCAGCCTGTTGAGTTCATTATTGAAAATAAATAAATAAATATAGTATGTGGGTTATATTATTATTTGGGATGGCATGGCAGTCATTGACTGTTTGAGTTATAAATTCCAGTTTGCTGTTCATGATACTGTGAACAAAGATACAGCCAGTGCACTTTAAACCTTTTACGGATGCACGTTATTGAATGTTCAGTCAAAACAGCAAAAATCAAAGGGATCTGTTCGAGAGTGGTTAAGCAATGGCAACAACAATGATGAAAATGAACAAAATGTTTGACATTTTTTGGGTGACATTTTATCACTCTGTTTCGGCAGTGATGAACAATTATCCGGCCCCTGTACATTTCATTTCAAGTCGAGAGCTCAGTAAAGCTATCAGTTGAAAAGAAAGAGCAAAGTGAAAAAGAATGCTAAGAATGTACAAATTTGGTTATTTGTAGTAGTAGTATTTGTTGTATAAGATCTTCTCAAACAGTTATCTTTGATTCTACAAAGATAAAGTGCTAGTGTAATTACTGCACGTGAGGAACTTGATAGAATAGAATTGAATAGAATGGTCCTTATTTAAGCAGGCGTGTTTTGGCCTGATGGGCCGTTCTTACAACCAACCCTTGTCAAAGATACAATAAATAAATAAAAACAAAAAGAGTAAGAAAAAGACATATTGATTATGATAATGCAATAAAGATAACATAGAGATTATACAATGATAAAATAATACATTGATTAGTATATATATTATGGAGTAAAGATAAGTAATATAATAAGTCTTCAGTAGTTCATAGTGTGTGCGGGGGGATAGATTAGGTATGCATTATATGATGTGTAAGTGCTGGTGAAATTAATAACATATGAAGGTTAATATAGTTGTTGGGGCAATAGTAAGTTCTTTAGTTTTTTCTTAAAACTTTGATGGCGAATAATGTTAGTCAATGGTGCAGGCAGTTTGTTCCATCCCTGATCCCTGTAACAATGAAGGACTTGTTGTATGTGTCGGTTTTAAGTTTGTGTTTTTTGCGGATATTATGTTCGGCCGATGTTCTACGAGAACAAATCTTATCCGATAAGTATTTTGGGGAGCCACTCTTAAGAATTTTGTGCATCAATATGAGTATTAGTATTTTCTTCTATTGTTAATGTTTAGCCAAGAAAGTTTATTTAAATAGGTGGATATATGTTCCTCTCTTTTTAGGTTAAATATGAAACGTATACAACAGTTATGAATTTTTTTAAGGTTTAGGCCGTGGGAGATATTACTGTATACTGGAGCGCAATAATCTAATGTGAATAGAACGAGTGCTTGCATAAGGCGATCTTTAACATTAGAGTTCAGAGCATGTTTTAAATCATACAAAGATTTAAGTTTTCCCATGCAGTTTTTCACAATAAATTTGACTTGTGCCTCCCTATATAAGTATCTATCGAACATAATCCCCAACTTTTTGCTTGTATTCACTTCGTTTAGCAATATACTGCCGAGAGTTGGAGGAGGAGGCGCGTTTTTATGAAGTTTTTTAAGGGTACCATGAGTTCCTATGATCATGAAGCAAGATTTTGTTGAATTTAATTGAACAGAGTTTCGCCGTGACCAATTTGTTATATCATCAAGATCGAATTGAAGTTTGGTCATCGCATTATCGTAGTTTTCTGTATTAGACCGAATATAGATTTGCGAATCGTCAGCATACTGATCGTAGTGGTAATATTGGACATCACGGTCGAAATCAGCTACGTAAATCATATATAGTAGTGGACCTAATATACTTCCTTGGAGACGCCTTGTTGAACAGCTAACCAATTAGAGCACGTAACTTCCGGTTCCCGATATTTCGCACGTTGTTTTCTGTTGCCGAGATATGAGCGAAATCAATTTAAGGCGTTTCCGGTAACACCATAGTGATACAGTATGGCCAATAGCAATTCATGATTGATCGAGTCGAACGCTCTTGAACAGTCCAACAAGACTAGAAGTGTAACTTTATTTTCATCTATTCCTTTACTTATATTGTCTACGATATCTACCAGCGCAGTGCAAGTACTATGCATTTTTCTAAAACCTGATTGGAAGTGTGGTAAATATGCGAAAGTATTTGTTCATAAATTACTTTTTCAAGTATTTTGGACATTATGGATAGAATGCTAATAGGTCTTGAATCTTTAATTTCTGTGGGATTGGATTTTTTAGGTACAGGTGTTACTTTGCATTATTTCTACTCTTGAGAGAAACAACCTTTAGAAAGGGAAAGATTGATAATGTGCGCAAAAGCTTCTAAGCAAAAGGGGATGCATTATTGCAGAACAGTTAGGTTTATGCCATCATAACCGCACGCTTTTGATTTAATTTTGTTTATTGTTTTACGTAATTGTTCGCTACTTACTGGGGTAAAAAAGAACATGTCATTCTTGAGTTGCTGGAGATAAGTGTTAGTTTCATCACTCACCGCTGCATTGAGGGTGCACTCGTGTTAACAACAGGCCCACAGCCAGGCTCAGCTCCCCTGGCACTACCATCAGCCCCCTTTTACATTTGGTAAACTATTTTGCATAATTTGTTTGCAGTGAAGAGTGGAAATGTAGACAGCTCACAACTTTAAGGATATTCCACAGAATATGAACAGCATCTATTACATTAGCTCATTTTGTTTATGAGCAGAAGTAGCTGCAACTATTTATAACATTCTCTAGACTTCAGAAAGTTCTTTCATAGGAGAGCTTCTTTATCTGTACCTTCACTGTCACTTTTGTAACCTCCCGTTTAGACAGAAATCTGTGACTTTGATGTTATCATGTACCAGTAAATTCCCTCCGCATTTGCGTCAAAGGTCAGCAGCTCCCAAGTTTTGAGAACGAAGGGGAGTTTCATTGCTTCGGGCGGGGGTGGAATATACTGTAGGCACTGTGATTGAATGTTGTGCATTTTTTGTGTGTGATATAAATATCTAAATAACCTAAAGTAGTATGGAGTGCGTAAGGGATGATTTCAGTATCAGTCAATTAACACTTTAAGAGATGTTTTAAAAGATGTAGAAACATATAGTATTTGTATGATATTTATAAATTTTATATACCTTAATGACCCCCCATACATACACATAATTTACCTTAATTTAATACTGTTATTTTTTTAAAAAAAATTGATTTCATTTACAAAGCACCCCTGATAACCCGTGAGACCCCCTGGAAATCAATTCTAGCTACGGGCCTGGTTAACAAAGAACTCGTTCACTGCATCCGGCTGAAATGTATCTGAGGAGAGCTTATTACTCTTTCATTTGGTAAAAGACCCTGGCTTCTGAGGTTAGACCCTAAGTTTTTAACATTTTTTAAATTCATTTTTACCGTTTCGTTATAGTGTTTAAATTTTGCGTTTCTGACTGCTTTTTTGGCTCTGTTTCTAAAGTATTTGTATGATAGGAGATAGTCTGGGTCTCCTGTATTTACATATCTAAGATGAAAGTAGTCGAGCAACTTCCAGACAGGGTTTCGGAGCGGAGCGGATCAACGCTTAGCCCGCTCCGCTCCGCTCCAGAGAGGAGCAGCGGGAATCGCAAAATTTTAGAAAATGGTTCACTCCGCTCCGGAGAGGAGCGCTACCTTAACACGCTCCGCTCCGGATCGAAGCAGAGGAAGTTGGAAAATTTCTCGCTCCACTCCGGAGCGAGGAGCAAAATTTTAGGGAACGGTTCACTCCGCTCCAGAACGAAGCGATACCTTGTGACACTCCGCTCCGGAGCGAGGAGCGATATTCTAAGAATTTGCCCACTCCGCTCCGGAGCGCTCCGAGGTTGGATAATACGAGTGTATACAGAAAACTAAGGATCAAAGGTTCCGAGTACATTAGTAATTTTGTTTGTGGAATTTGTACTGCATTTGAACATTGCCCGTTATTGTTGTTATAAAACATGTTATTATTACTAAAGCTAACGCCACGGAAACAGTCCAGTCAAGATCACGTCACTCACCTACAGTGTTGCCAATAAGCAAGGAATAATCCTGACATAATACACCAGGAAAGGCAAAATCAACCGCATTCGTATCAACGCAATGTGTCAACTGTGAAGCGTAGAAGAAGTGTGGCAAACCTGGAGGGCCAGGTGTGTGGAGGAGGCAAGGGGAACCTTCGATCTTCACTGGACTGTTTTCGTGAAGAAAGCGATATTATTATTATTATTACTATTTTCATTATCACTTTTATTACTCTAATACTACTTCTGGGGACAATATATTTCCATATATGTGCCACCTGTGGTTTTATAAGTTGAGACAATGGAACCCCTCTCTCATTTCCTGCCACCAGGAATCGCGACTCAAACTCATTTCGGTTCAACTTCTGGTTCGGGCTAAGCACTTCGGCATATCGGCCGACGTTACAGTCCACGCCGCGGGAGAAGTGAGTTATTCCGGAATATTGGTTCGAGTAACACTGGCGAAACTACTGCATATAATCGATTCGACCTTCTAAAGGCCAGGAGCTTGCAGAGGAAAGGCGAAGCAACTTGTACGGAGGCAGATAAAACGCAGACAGGTGTTCATATAAAACACTCGCTGGTGCATGATTGCCATATAACTTTCCTTTACGCTGGTTATGTATGATACTTTGAATGTAGCGAAAGGGGAAAGTTTAAAGTAATTGAAAATTCAGGTTGCTAATTTTAACTTTTCGATTTTTGAAGGTATGAAGTTGAAAATCGGAATCATGCTTATTAATGTTACCGTAAACAAGGCCAATTAGGAAACGTTTTAATTTGAAATACAGAGTTGTCATATCTAACTTTCTTAAAATCCTGACACTAGAAAGTTGAAAATCGGCTTAACCAAAAATGTAAGTTGCCACATTTGGTTTAATTTTATGAAGGTATAAAGTCGAAAATCGGAATGCTGTTTGTATACAGTCGAACAGGGGAATTTAAATAATATGAAATACAGGGTTGTCATACAGGGTTGTCATATCGATTCTTTTCCCCAATTTTAAAGGCAGGAAGTTAAAATAGCTATTTAATGGTTACATACGTATACTACTGCAAACATTACAAAATAGGGAACTTATAAAAGACAGACATGTCTGGATGCCATATCTAACATTTCAAGTTTGTAAGCAGTAAGCTGGAAATAGGCATGGTGGTTATAAGAAAATTGCAAAAATTTTGGAAAAACGACGAATGGAATGTTGCTATATTAAACTTTCTGAGTCTAGAAAGTCAGAAAGAGTATACGTATAAAATTAATATTTTTTGTATTGAGTATGTTGTACACAGCAAACTGGAAGCAAGTTTTCAGCAATGAACAATGTGTAGTTAGCAGATAAGTCGAAACAAGATGTATAAACCTTAATAACCGTGATAAACACAAAATGTAATATTACCTACTTGGATAGGGGCATGTCCTGAATTTTATTTTTTTCATTTTGAAAAACAGGGCTGCGAACAATACGTCCCTTCCTCACTGATGGCATTTGATTTGATTTTTGTTACTTAGCTTTGAATTTTGGCTAATCGCGACTATGATAATGAGAGAATTGATAAATGTGTACTGAAAAAAGAACAAAAAAAGTAGCGCGCTGTACCCCGATAACATAGTGGTAACAACGTCGCCTTGTACTGAAGGGGCACTGGGATAGATACACGGTGGAGGGACATAGCGGCTTGAATCCCACTTTAGATAGGATTTAAACTGTAGGTCTATTCTCGATAGCGTATTGTTGAGTCTTAAATCCACCAAAAGTCCATAACAAAGGGCATTGTTCCAACATATGTTGAATGTGTAATTGCAATGTATATTGTGATAAATTAATCCTTAAGCAAATATAAATTTGTAATTCTGTTTAACAATAAGAGACTTCATTTTCCATTACATCTATTCAAAAGAGCATAAAAATACAACTTGGAAATTCATTTCCAAATGAACAACCTCTTATTCATATTTTTTTACGTATGTGTGTGTGCGTGTCTGTGTTTTCTGAAATCTGGCAAAGTCCTAATAATGTATTCACTTCATAAGTGTCTATTACATAACAGAAAGCATCATTGGGTATTCAATATCAGACGAATAACGAATTCCATGCGAATATTTCTGTGAGTTCGTGGATGTGAGTTCAGCTCTCAACGACAAATGGTGTTGGTTTGACCAGCGTTAATGTCATTGGTGTTTCCTTTGTGTTTGTTTCTCTATCACAGTATATTTCTTTTCCATAAATTCGGTGTCCTATTTTTTTACCGACTTATCTAGGATTTGTTTAAAATTACGGATCATGAGAAATATACGATTAAAGGCAAAGCAAAGGTAATAGTCCGGAAGAGACAAATTGAAACTTATACATAGTTTAAAGGACAATTGGTCATTGTTGATTACAATTATAGAAATAATTTGATCGAAATACTTGGTTTTTCTTTTACATACATTTTTGTAATTCTTTTTGTGTATGTTTCCATTCCTACTTGAAAAGGTAGACTATAAATAAAAACTCGGCATGTTTCCCTTCAATTCATTATTACAGTATAGATCTTCCATGATTCTCGTGGCTTATGATGCATAGAATTAAAAATTACGGATTTTTCTTTGTTGTTCTTGTATATTGATTTAACAAACCTAGTCACCTTATAATTCCATTAACCGAGACTGGTTGGAATGATTTCTCCATACGCATGGACGTCCGGAAGGGAGGGGGCCACACCACCCGGAAATGAAAGTCAATCAAAAAGTACATATTTCACGCATATAATTTCATTTCAGTCACAGTAATATATGTTAATTATTGCAAGGGCGTTGCAGGAACATGATAACTTCAAACTGAAGAATTTTTTAAAGGGAGTAATACTATTTTGGGGAAATTCTGCCTCATTGTCGTCGTGCCCCCTCCCTTGGAAAAATACCTTGCTTGTCCCTTACTGGAAAAAATTCTGAAGACGTCCATGTATCAGCGGCGTTAAAAATTTCATTAAATGTCCATATATCACCGTTGACAAGCACACATAATATGCATGTAATGATACAAGAGAACACAGCTTTTGAAGGCTTCTTTTTATGACAGTGAAGAGAAGAACAACAAGCGCAAGTAATACTTTTAAAAGAGAACAATATAGCCAGAATTGGTGTAGCATAATTCTAATACAACTGGCAACACTGGATCTGTCTGGCAAAGGCGATGTCTCTACCATGTACGGATAAGTCGAACGCAACGTACAGCGTAGCGAACGAAGTTCTCAACCCCGAAAGCACACACAAACAAGCTATGTACCAGTTTCACCCTCCTCCCCTCTTGAAACGGGCACAAGACCAATGCGCTAGCCGATTGCACTGAGTCACCTGCAAGGAACACGGAATACGGCACAAAACGAAGCTGTCTGTTGTATGGGGGAGGTGGGTCGGACAAATCCGCAAAGAAAAACTGATTGCTTGAAATTATTCGTAACCCATTCAACACATAACATTCAAACTCTTATATCTAAGAGTCACAATACAAAATAGTACATCTCAATACAGAAATACTATTTACGTAATTCATATTTCAACTTACATCAAATGAACAATTTACGTACTATAGCTCTCTCTCTCTCTCGCTCTCTCTATTGAGCCAAAACAGCATTCTTTTATTGTTTTACCAATGTTTAATGTGCATGATTGATTGATTGATTTAGTTCATTTTACTTCTCTTCTTTGTCACTTTTGGCTAATCGCGAATATGGGGATGATCGATGCTATGATTAAATTGATGAACGATACACACAAAGATTTTACACTCGCCTCACTTAGTACTCCGGCAGTATGTTTCTTTATACAGCATATTTGCAGAAGATATAATTCAACATACAAGTGTATCAATGTAAGCTCTATAAAACAAACTTATTACTACCTTCGTTGACCCTGTACAAGCCCATGTCGGGATTTGAACCACCCCTCGGATCCCTGACGTCATAGGGTGATGTGCTGTAGAGCGACCAGAAACAAAAAAGCTTCGGCCAAAAGTCCCCGCGCACCTCCCCCTTCACCAGGGCCATAAGGAAGCATTATCCACTCTGTCCCACCCCTCCAAGCGGGGGCGATCATACAGACAAACAACTAGAGTACGTGGAAACAGGACTGCAGGCTCTTTTCCATGTGATTCCACTATAACCACTCCGTCACGGAAGTCGGCTTTAATGTACAGTCACGGACACTGCCGGCTTGTAATGAATACATTGACTTTCAATGGAATCGTTACAAGCCGGCAGTGTCCGTGACTGTACTGCACATTCCCATTATTCATAGTTGCATTACAGCATTCGTGTAAAAAAAAACTCCTAACCGGATCGGAGCGTGCTGTCAAAAGCACCACGCTCCTGAGCAGAGTGCTGTTGTCTAACGCTCCGCTCCGGATCGGAGCGTGCGTCTAAAAAATCTGAACCACTCCGCTCCGGATCGGAGTACTGTTATATCACGCTCCGCTCCGGATCGGAGCGTGCGACTCAATAAGTCGAATCACTCCGCTCCGGAGCGGAGCGTGTGTCTCAAGAAGTCGAACCACTCCGCTCTGGATCGGAGTGCTGTCGTACCACGCTCCGCTCCGGAGTCGCTCCGGAGCGCTCTTTTGTACGCTCCGCACTCCGCCCCAAAACCCTGCTTCCAGAGTCCCCTTACCCCAAGCATGTCCAACGCGTCGATCGCGGTTCGTTTTTTGGTCCATCGCAGTTATCTATTGTAGTTATACGAATATACATTATTTGAATTCAACTTCTGTAATGTATAATGGATTGATCCATTTTTAATGCAAATTTCAGATCCTGAATATTTATCACTTCTATTCTTTCCCTTTCTTTAAGTGGTGCAGTTTTGAAACCCATCGTCCTTTGTTCCCTTACCGGCGCCAGCGGGTATGACTCAGCCGTGCAGGCGAAGATTTGCGCTGACTGCCAGTCGCCTTGCTGTGCTCGCGGGTTTAGAGTGCGTCTGTGTGACTGCCTGTCGAAGAGGTGAAAACAGTGTGTTTTTGCGAGTGTGTGACACTCTTGAGGAAGGTCAACCTGATATCATTTTTCACATCGATGTCAGGTGGCTGAGTAGGTACAAATTTTTACAAAGATTTCGTAGTTTGCTGAGTGAAATTAAGTCTTTTTCCAAGGAGAGGGGAGAAGAGAAACCAGAATTAGAAAATAATGAGTGGTTATTTGATCTGGCATTTCTAGCCGACTGTACATGTATATTAAGTTAAATAAACCTTGCACTACAAAGCAAGAGGAAGTGCATTACTGAAATGATGAGTACAGTTTCATTATACAAAACCAAATTCGAGCAAATGCTGACTGATTTAACAAATAATATTTTTGATCACTTTCCTAACATGCTGACATTCAGGACCATCTGGAAAAATATCCAGACTTTGTTGCTCATACAGATAAATATGTGAGTGAAATCGGTTCGTTTATCCAATAGTTCGAAAATAGATTCCGTGACTTCAACAAAATTAGCGTAGTTGTAGAATACTTGTAATTCCCATTCAAATCAGATTTGAAAATTAGAGAAATGGCAGCTGTTGTCAGTGAAGAATACACAATGAGCCAGCAATTCCTTGAGGATGAGGTATCAACACTAGAAAATGACCAATTTCTCAAGAGTCGCGCTGATGAAGAATCGTTTTGGAAGTTCATGCCCAGAGAAAAATTTCCCAATTTGAGAAGATGCTGTGAATCGCCGTTCTCTTACCTAAAAATGACGAAGAGTAAACAACGTTCCAACATGACAGATGAGCATCTCGAGGATTCCCTAAAACTGGACCTCACTGAATACTCGATTGACTTCTTGACTTCCAAAGACTGATGAATGACATGCAGGCTAAGACGTCTCACTAACCAAAAGGTAAGACATATCGTTTCAAAACATATTACTTTTATTATATTATTTGTATATTTTCCCTACGGTGCTAAACGATTAATAGTAACTCACTGCCTTTTGTGACCATAAAAAGTACATCACTATTTGATTGAAGTTGGACATGCCTGCCTTACACGATTTGAAATCCAAGGGGGCGGGCGGTTTTGTTACGCGAATATTTCGCTGGGGGTGTGCTTATCTATTAACCTAATAATATTATCATTCAGCGTCTCCACCGCTGCTTCCATGTCGTATTTCTTTTGATTTTACACCATTCCACATTTTCCGCGTCTTTTCGAAACTTGTCCAAGTCGATGGTTTTGAAATCTCTAATTTGAAAAATGTTTGAAATTGTTTTGGTGCGTATAGGTCAAATATGGAGTAGGTTATGCGGTGATCTGTAATTCCTGGTAACTCGCTCTGCCCAATTTGCTTTACAATTAAATCTCGTGAACAAACGATTAAATCAATTAATGACTTTGACGTCCCTGTCACTGTGGTTGGTTTGGTAATTAATTGCTTCGAGTGAACTTCCTTGATTATACTCTGAAGGAGTCGAGTGCTAGTTTCGCTTTTTCTTAACATGTTGATATTCCAGTCGCCTAACGCAATACAGTAATCATAATTTATGTATATGTGTTGGAGAATATCTGCTACGTGACTGATGTGAGTATAGCTGACATTAGGGCTATATGCTACCACAATTCCAATTGTTTTCCTATCGATAGTTAATTCGATTACAAGGGACTCTACGCCGGTATCAATATTAACGAACCCATCTAAATATTTCTATTTTAGTGATTTAAATATGTATAAGCACACACCACCTCTAGATTTGTTTAATCTATCTTGTCGAACTAACGTGTAATTTTCGATGTCTATCATATTATTACTAATATTGGGTTTTACCCAGCTTTCTGTAATGGCTATCAGGTGAACGTTTAAGTCCGATATTTCTTGTTTAAATTCGTCTAGGGAGCTAAGTAAAGCTTGTAGATGACAATTTAAAGCCATTTTCAGATTTATTTATTTCAGCTTCGAGCTGTTCCTTTATGTTGTAATTGCTGTGGCGAATATTAATGGGAGACTCTTCAAAATAACTGGAGTGAATTCTAATTTGGAGTGGTGTTTCTTCACCATTGACTACATTGGTGGGGTCATTTTGATTTATCGTTTCCTCCACTGTTGGTCATGGAGTGTATATTCGGTCCCGAGTGTGAATTGCATACGGCAATAAGAATGGAAATGTCCATACGTATAACACTTAATTATAAAACATGTGCTAGTTTTCATAGTGACTTATTACTACATCAAAATTTTTAAAATGTAAAAAAATGACAAAATGAAAAAAGTTAATAAAAGAGAAAAATTAGTATAAAAATTATAATACTGACACAAAAGAAAAAAATGAAAATAGTATGGAAGAAAAATAGATTTTTGAGCTTGCCGATATATGCTGACATGAGTTCTAATACTACGGTCTGCAGATATGCAGATTAGGGACCATGACGGTTTCGACCGGAGTCCCCCCGAACCGAGGCGACCAGGTTATCAGAGTGTGGGAGTGTAGTTCTTGGCAAGACTACACTCATTAAATACCACAATGCTTGATAACGGCCTGGTGACATGGCGAGTAAGCACCGCCATTAAATAGGTGCTGCCCCCGCTGCCTTGCGGGTAGGGATTAACTCAAAGGCTAAGGGAAGGAAAACCCTGAAAGAAAACCATGGGTAGAGAGAGCTCTGTAAGGCGTGGTGAAGCCAATCTCTCTAAGGGAGTAAACCCAATACAAATCCTGGTCCTCCAGGTTGGGGGTTGAGGCATTGGGCTGACGACCCAATCCTCGGAAAATATCCGCTGTTCAGAGACCCAACAATGAGCCTCGGATATGGAAGGAAACCAGAAGACGAACACGGCTACGAGTTAAGGTAAATGATCTCAGGATGGGGACATGGAATGTGCAAACAATGCTACAAGCTGGTAAGCTGCCAGAAATTGTTGATGAATTTATAAAATATAAGTTGCATGTTCTGGCACTGCAAGAAATAAGATGGCCTGGGAGTGGTCAGATAGACAAGGGAAACTGTACAGTTTTGTACAGTGGTGCTAAAACCAGAGGACACAGGGGTACAGGCTTTATAATAAGTAGAGAAGCTAGGAAATCACTAATGGAATTTATACCAGTAAATGACAGACTGTGTAAAATTAGACTTAAAGGCAAGTTCTATAACATCTCCATCATCTCTGCTTATGCACCTAACGAGGATGCAGAAGAACTGGACAAGGAAAAATTTTATGACGAGTTGGACTTGTTAAATGAAAGTACAAGTAGACATGATATACTACTTGTCATGTGTGACTTCAATGCAAAAATTGGAAGAGAATCTGAAGTCAAAGAAGTGGCAGGAAAGAATTCTTTACATTCAGTCACCAGTGAGAATGGTTGGAGATTAATACAGTACTGTATACAAAATAAAATGCTTGCAAAAAGTACCCAATTCCCAAGGAAAGATATTCATAAAGGCACCTGGAGAGCTCCCGGCGGAACATATACAAACCAGATAGATCATGTTCTGGTGAACAGCAGATATGCCACATCTGTTATAGACGTTAAAACACGCAGAGGGGCCAACTGTGACAGTGATCACTTCCTAGTCAAATCTATATTGCGGCAACGATTGTCTAATATAGGCAAAATTAAGGGAAAAAGGAGAACTGGTTGGGATATAGAAAAGTTAAAGAAAGACAGCGATAAGAGAGCTTTTCAGGAACAAATACACCAACAATTAAGTGATGAGAATGAAAACAATAGCATTGAGGAAATATGGAATGATATGAAGAAAACTCTGACTGAAACATCAGAAGAGATATTAGGGCAAAGGAAGAGATCTAACAGAAAAGATTGGTATGATGAAGAGTGTAGGGTACTAATAGGGAAGAAAAATGAGTTACGGAAAAAGATGATTCAAAGAGAAACAAGAGCATCGATGAATGCATATAAAGATGCTAGGAAGGAAGCGACTAAAATCTGTAGGAGGAATAAGACATATTGGATGGAGGAGCGAGTAAGGAAAATAGAGGAACATCAGACAGAGGGTAATACAAGACAAATGTACAAAGCTGTTAGAAATCTTAGTACTGGATATCAACCAAGGTTAAACCTATGTAAAGACAAAAATGGGAAGCTTATTACGGATCAAGCCAAATGTCTGGAAAGATGGTCAGAATATTTTCAGGAGCTCTATGAATCTAAATTTAATATAACAGATAATGCAGATGAAGACCAAACCCAAGTTACAGAATGTGAGGTACAAAGACCATCGTTTGAAGAAGTAAAGTGTGCAATATTAAAATTAAATAATAATAAAGCACCTGGAGAAGATTTGCTCCCTGCGGAGATATTTAAAAAGGGTGGAGAAACACTTTGGAAGAAAGTTCATGAGCTAGTTTGCATGATATGGGATCAAGAGAAAATACCATGTAGTTGGAAATATGGAGTTATCTTCCCCATCCATAAAAAGGGTGATAAAAGGAATTGTGGCAACTACAGGGGGATAACACTATTAAATATTGGATACAAAATATTTTCCAATATCCTATATATGAGAGCATCTAAGCAGGCGGAAGAAATCCTAGGGGAATATCAATGTGGATTCCGTCCAAATAGATCTACCATAGATCACATCTTCACCATATCTCAAATTATGGAAAAATTCTATGAGCAAAATATAGATCTACACTTTTTATTTATAGACTATCAACGAGCATTTGATAGCTTACACAGAGCTGGGATCATGAAAGTATTCAAGAAAATAGGATTTCCAGATAAATTAATAAGATTGATAAAGGTAACCTTGGAAAATACAACAGCGGGAGTCATGGTGCAGGGAGAAGTCTCACCAACCATTAACATAGAAACAGGAGTGAGGCAAGGGGATGCTCTGTCCACCCTAATTTTCATTATTGTACTACATGATATTATCAGTCCACTGCAAAAAAGGGGGAGTATATTCTACAAAACAACACAGATACTTGCTTATGCTGACGATATTGTGATAATATCAAGGACACTTGCAGATCTTAAAAGCACTTTTTTAAAGATGGATAGTAAATCCAGAGAAATAGGACTATTAATTAATGAAACTAAAACAAGATATATGAGAATGTCCAGATCGCCAGCCAGACGAAACTCTCTGGCTTTGAATGTAGGTACATATCACTTTGAGGGAGTACCCACTTTTACTTACCTTGGAGCTCTTCTACATAACAACATAGAAGAAGAAGAGATTGTTAACCAAAGGATACAGGCTGGAAATAGACAGTATTATGCACATATAGAATTATTTAAGTCAAAAAACCTCTCTAGGAACACAAAATTAAGACTGTATAGGACACTTATTAGACCAGTTATAGCATATGGTGCAGAATCTTGGAAACTTACATCTAAAGCAGAAAGCAAGGTAATGTGTTTTGAAAGGAAGATATTACGTAAGATCTTTGGCCCCGTTAGGAATGAAGATGGATCCTATAGAATTAGGAATAATATGGAGTTGGAAGGATTGATTCAATATGAACATGTGGTGAGATATATAAAATCTCAACGCTTAAGATGGGCAGGACATCTGATGAGAATGGAAGAGGATAGGCTACCACGCCTGGTATTCAATCAGAAATTGTGGGGAACAAGGCCAAAAGGAAGACCGAGGGGAAGATGGATCGATGCGGTTGAGGAAGATTTGAGAAGGATGAATATACGCAATTGGAAAAATGTAGCTCAAGATAGAACGAGGTGGAGGAAGATTGTTTGGGATGCCAGAGCCCACCAAGGGCTGTAGAGCAAAAGAAGAAGAAGAAGAAGAGTTCTAATACTAGCTGAGGGTTGTTAACATTTAACAGTCTATTATGTCTATTATTGTCTTCTTTCGCCACCGTTGAGAAATGCAGAATGTAGTCACAAAATCACTAACTTCAATGAAATACACTAGAGAAAGTTTAAAAGATGTAGAATTTTAGTTTTCTCAAAACAAAGCCTTTATGAGCGTACCACTAACTGCAATATCTGAAGCCGATGAGAAAAAAAAACATATTTTCGGAAGCATTACCTTCAGGTAATTACTGGTAGCATTAATTCCAGATTTGAAGATCATGAAATATTAGAAGAAACATCTGTTTCGAACCATGAAGTGTGTCTAGAAAATAAAACAGAAAGTATGATGTATGGCGACAAAGAAATCGCTCTGTTCTGTGGTAGGGTTAAAATACAAGGAGAATACATTCGCGAAAGAAGGCGACATCGCAGCCGTTTGCATTATGAGTCATACTGAGTTTTTGAGGTACAGGAATGGGGTCATTCTTGAAAATTACCTGACGCAAGGCACGACTGTGAACAGTTCTTCTAAGGCCCGCTTTAGACGAAAGCATCATCCTTGGCATTTTTCTTAACATTTACGCCATGACCAAAATGCTACCGTGTAAAGTGAAAAATCTTAAGGCATTTCAGATGCCATGGCATCTTTCATGGCATTTCTCAAGGATTGTACCCGTCCTATTTCCGTAGCATTTTTCGTAGCATAACCAATTAGAAGCAACCTCTCGGTCGTGAGTGAAGTTTTAAAGGCGGCCGCTTGAGATGTAAACAATGTATCACTTCACATTTTCAAAAGCCGATAACTATTGAACCGAGAGGAATAACGTTTCTTATAAAACGTTATTAGGTATAAAACAATGGCGCTGCTTAAATACATGCTTTACAACGTTCACTGCACACGTATGGAATAATATTTTTGTTGTTTCAAATGAAAACACAGTGCACTCATCATAGATGGTGTAGCTCGACTTGCCTTTTATGCTGTATATGCTATATTGTACATTGTAATCGCTAAAGCTAGTTGAAAAGTTACATGAAATGTTTGCGTGTAAAGTACTATCTGCTATAAGATTTTTGGAAGCATTTACATAGCCTTTATACTAGCAAAAATGCTATAAAGAGAATGCTTTCGTCTAAACCCGGCGTAAGGCTTGATTCACATCTACGCTCAAGCAACACTCAGGTCACTGTCCCCTAACGCTCCGCTCATGGTCAGGGAGTATCCACACTAGCGATCAAGCTTACCTTTCGTCAAGGTACGATACGTGAGTCTGAAGCCGCGTCCCCACTATTCCAGTCGGCAAGGCCTCGCGCAAAAGCTGAGCAAGTAAGTACGTGTCGTCAGCCTCTTTCGGCAGGCCTGTTCCCAGGCCGATTCCAACCCGACTAGTAGCGGTTTTCTTCGAAGGAAATCGTGCCGACGCTCCAAGAAGAGGACGCACAGACTGGCGCCAAGCGTGTCTGGCAGTGTAGGGAAGGATTAGGTCTTGTTTCTTCAACTTTTGATCATGGAGTGGAGTGGACGGACTCACAAGTTATAGCATTATATAAATATGAAACAACATAAAACTTATCTTTAAAACACACGACATTGTTTTTTACAAATGTTTCAAGCGTTTGAAACACAGTTTTGCAATGTTTTTTAGCCTTGTTTATAACACATTTTGATAACTTATTTTAAACCTTTAAAACACACGACATTGTTTTTACAATAGTTTGTCTTTCTAGAATTGTTTAAAATGTTTAAAACACAGTGTTGTATTTTTAAGACTTTTTAAAACACAATTTGATACTTGATATTTGATACTCTGGTTATTTACATGTTTTGTAACTTTGTCTTTCCATTCACTCCCTGTCATTTTGTTTATTGTGCACAAAAGTCTGGTATTTTCAGTTAACAAAGAAACATATCGCACCCGTGGGACACGTTTAAAACACCTAGCTATCTTTTATTTTCTTTATTTCTTTATTACAAGTGCTTAACACATTTATGAAATTGAATAGTACATATATGGATGAATCAGATTTGTTCCGTAGTTAACACACTGCACATACCTGTTAATGTTAATATTTTGTTGCATTCACGATGAAATGTATTTCCGCAAACAGAGTACCTAGCACGTGGATGGTGTGCATTAGTTAAGCATTCTCGAACAGCTTACATGCAAGATTTAAGGTACTGATTGATTGATTGATTTGGTGTTTTAAGTTCACCTTATGCACAGTAAGGCTAATCGGGACTGGACCTACAGTATAAAGTGGGATCCGAACCACTTGTACCTCCACCGGGTATTGAACCCGGGACCCCTTGATTACAAGGCAACAACGCTACCACTGCGCCATCGGGAAGGCCAAGATTTAAGGTATTTTAAGAAGTTAATAAAGTGTTTACTTTATAACTACAAACACAGTCCTTCCTTGAATGATTAACAGATTCTTAATTAATCATCATTCTTAGAAAATAATTATTTTTAGCAATATTTTAAACGTTTCATTTTGTTAAAGCATGGTTTTTGTTCTTCATGAAAACAAAAAACTATTTTATTTGTTTCTTTAAAAAAAAAATTGCCAACCGTGTTTGTCATGCATTTTCACGGAGTATTTCAGTTGTGCTGCCAACAAGCCGTCGAACCAAACTGATGAACGTTTTCACACCGCAGTGCTGTGGGGGGGGCGTCTATCGAGTTCGACAGAGCAGAACGACTTTTTCGCCAGGCCTTGCCAGCTGGCATAATGGGGATGCATCTTGATGTTGGTTTCTTTACAGAGTGCATCGATTTTTCTGTATAAAAATCCTGCCGATTGTGCTAGGAACATTGTTTAAGAAATTTTCAACGACGGACTTGTCTGTTACAGCACTGGCATTAATTAGAAGAAAATATAGAAGAAAGAGAATTTCGAGAACGGGGATTGATTGATATGGTTTATTTACTTCGCTTTTCTACCAGTTTTGACTAATTGCGAGGATGAGGATGCGTTGTGATATGATGAAATAGATGAAGGGACATCACAAATAACATCCATGCCCAGGTCAAGATTCGAATTCGGAACACCTGGCGTCGTAGCTCGCTGTGCTTGATTTAGTTTATTTTACTTCGCATTGTGTGCCTCTTGGCTAATTTGAGAAAATGGGGATGAGTGATGAAATGATGAAATTGATGAATAGACACTCACAAACACTCAAGCCCAGGCCGGGATTCGAACCCGTGACCACTCGCCCAAGATATTAAAAGATATTACTGTTTATTGATCAGTTTGAAATCGGCAAACGTTTATTTGCAGCTACAATGTGCAATACTGTGAATGTCAACAGTGGTAAACAAAATTGTCGGTTTAGGTTTGGCATTAACATTTTCGGCCTCATTGTTTCATTTCGACATTGTTGATAATTTATTTTATCAGAAAATTTCCGACACAACACGTGACAGATAAACATCAGGTTCTGATCATATCGTGTGAAAAGCCGTCTTCCTCAAGTAAAAAAAAGGAATAATTTTGTTTAATATTCCGTAAACGAAGAACAAGTTCGTCTAGATATCAATAATGATTTTTTCCATTGGCAGAGGGTTGACCAATACCTACTTTCCCTTTGAACACACACACAAATGATAAGTGGCCAGACGATGAGTCCCTTACGCTTTCATATCAGAGATTTGTTTTCCTTCTGTACGATAAAACATCACACTTTAACAATGTAAACGACTGTAGACGTGTTCTGCTCAGCAATATGAATCTAGCCATTGCGAACATACCGACCACTGGATATGCCCTATGTCAGCATAAGTGTTACTCTACACACACTGAAGTGACTGCATTTGTGTGTATATAAAGACCCCTTCCCCCCAGAAGGCACCTGGAGTTGTGTAAAATGTGACTGTGGTCAACTATTCCAGATGTCTCTGGCTGAAAACATATTTCCAATAACTTTCCACTTTTCGCTATCTGCTCTAATAATGGACTTGGTATATGATTTATTTATTGATTGATTTGGTGTTTTAAGTCCACTTTATGCACAGTAAGGCTAATCGGGACTGGACCTACAGTTTAAAGTGGGATTGAAACTACCATGTGCCTCCACCGGGAATCGAACCCATTGATTACAAGGCAACGACGCTACCACTGCGCCATCGGGGAGGCCTGCTTGGTCTATGATGTCGGACTTTTGAATCACCCTGTATATATGGGGATTGTCAAAATACACCTATATTATTTCACAGACTTAGTCTGGCAGTAATTTTGGTGCCACCGTTGGATTCTGGAGCCTCCAAAACAGAGTAAATGATTACAAGCCTGACCATATATGTTAAATGCTAAAATTTAGATTTTGGCGGCCATACTGACCACCATATTTAATGTTATATGATAAAATGTTTTTTTTTTAAATTTCTTATTTTCATAATAGAGTTTTAAACTGCAACTTGCATGAAAATAAGATTCCATGAATAATAAACAACTTTAAACAAGTGAAAGGGCTCAAGAATGGAACTATTCGTCACGGCCGCCATTTTTATGACGTCAGTACCGACGAACGAGAGTTTAAATACATTCAGGAATTTACCCAAAGGGCATGTTCTCCGCCAGAAGTGAAATAATCTACCACTTTTCCTTACGTTTGAACCACACTAGTAGGGCTGTATATCAGATAGCAAACAACCACTACATTATATCAAGTAACTCCCTTATGGTTAATGGTAGAGAAAATAACCAGGTACCGTTGTAAAGTGCATAAAACGCTCTACAATTATAATAACAAAATGTGCAATAGTAATTTATAATTATTAAGTAATTTACGAAAAAACTTTGAAACAGGTCATGAAAATTCTAGTTTTCTCCAGAGTCTGTTAATTTATTTCAGACAAGGTATTTATTTATTTATTTATTCCAAGTTTCAGATACAGCACTTTTAAGGCCATTTTACACTGAAATAACAAATAACAAGAACAAGTCAAGATGGTTTTAGGTAAAACAAGAAAGGTTAAATATAGACATAAGACATAAACAAGGAAACAAACAAAGATTTACATATTCATTTTTAAGGAAGATCGGAAAATACTTTCAGGGGCAAATATGTCTATGTTTGTGGGTAGTTTATTATAGAACTGGGGCAGCCTGTAGAATAATGCGCGCGGTATAAGGGAAAGCCTAGCGGTAGAGTTGTGGAACAATTCAGTGTTTCGGGTCGATCGAGAGGGAACTCTGAAGTTGAATTCTGTAAGCAGAAATTCAGATCTTAATTTTCCATTGATGATTTTATAGAAAAAATTCATATCGGCCATATCGTGTCGGGTCTATAGTAACTGGATGTTCAAAGTAGTACATATAATGTACTATATTTAATACATTTCCCAATTGATTTTCTTTTATTTAGTGTAAAAACGAAGGTTCAATCACTATTCAGTGAGAAGTTATACGCGTTTGAAGATTGCACTACATATTCTGAAGGCGGCCATATTGTTGACGTCATATCTCCAAAACCCGCAACGGAATTCTTTGGGATTTTTTGTGAGAAATTCAACTTAAGTGGTACTATATGCTCCAGCAAGTTTCGTTTCATTTTTTTTAATGTCCAGGTTTGCCTCAAAAAATGCCTAATTTGACAACGGGGCTGAAGACACAGATGTTAACATCAACGATTAAGCTTCGGCAAAGTCGAGCTCCGCCCCCTCACGCTCCGGTCAAATATTCTTTCCACCCGATCGTGACTGGACCCCGAGCTGAGCGCGATCGTAACGAACCTTGAATGTTTCTATTAAAAATCATTCAACAATATTTGACCTCACCGTAAGGGGAGGGTGATCTGAGTGTTACTTAAGCGTAGATGTGAATCAAGCTTAATAGTACTTTGTTGAAGTATCATTGGAAGCCAGTCTTAAAACGGAAACCTCCTACACTTCCTTCCCCAGATATTTGCAACATAACAATGTTCGTCCACATGCAGTTGGCGCAACTGGACGAACCACTGTTGACTTGCGAATGGAATGTTGCCCTCCATCCTTCTTAATCTAAGGACTTATACCCTAGCGATTATTGGCTCTTTGCACTTCATAGGTAGGCCTCTCTGGGAGACGCTTCATAATTGATGAAGAAGTTCAAAAGGCGACACACTCCTAGTTCAGACAGCAACAGAAACACTCCACCTCTTGATTGCAAGGCGACAGTGTCAACCACTACTCTATTATTGACTGAAGACTCTGACAGAGTAGTTAATAAAGTGGTGTTAATCACAGTAAAGGAATTAACATTTTTGCACGCACGTTCCTCTCTGTTTCGGAAAGAATAACGATTATGAAAACCTTAATTTCCTCTTATTCACTAAGTATAGAATTGAAGAAAGAGAAGAAGCATGTTTGATTTCAATTCTCCTCTTGTTTCAAGGTTTCGAAATTCCAGTTTAAAACTACATGTAATTCCATACAGCATTACAGTGCAGTATTTATACTTTCTGATTACGTCATATTTCCACTTTTGTATAGTAATCGTGACGAACAGAAATTACAAAGAATATCCCTTACCACACACTCTTTATAAAACGCTGTGCCTCCACCGGGTAACTAATCCGTGACCCCTTGATCACACGGCGACGATTTTACCACTACACCATCGGGGAGGCACTAAAGTTGTAAAAGAGAGAATGCATTGGCGTACCGTGAAATTATTTGCGCCCTATTAAATCAATATTGATTTCAGCCTGAAAAAATATTGGATCCAAAAATTTTCTTGCTCGCTTCGCTCGCATTTTTTTCTTCGTTCTCTTTAATGCATTGTAAATTACCAGACAGAGAAATAATTGATTTTGTTCTATATGCATGAACAATTGTTTCGAGGAAAGGCAGTGCGCACACTTGAGACAATTTATGTATTGATTGATTCATTTTCTTTATTATACTTCGCGTCTTGTGTCACGTTTGGCTAATTTGCGAAGATGGGGATGAGTGATGATATGAGGAAATTGATTAATGGACACTTACAAACATCCATGCTGAGACCAGGATCCAAACCCGGGACCCCTGGAGTCGTAGCGCGATGTACTAACCACTCTGCCACGGGAGCCGGCTGACAATTTATGTAATTTTTGCTGTTGGATGTTGTGAGATGGATGAATAGGTTGTGTAATGTATTTAAATAACATATGTTGTATATAATATGTATTAAATAAACTTCGAATACATACACAATTTTGTGTCCACGTCATGTTGCTTATATGTGAAACATATCGTGCATGAAAGTTATACATGTTAATGTAAAAAAGAATTAGGCTATATTTGGAATGCATTTGTCAAGCACTTTCTGCCTTTCAAAAATAGTTTATGTGCTTGGTTTCCATTATTAATGTGAAATTAAAAGTGTTGAAAAAATAATTCAAATCGATAGTTCGAACTCAAATGCTTTAGCACCAACTTCTACCCCTTTTTTGCATAATTTACGAGGGTAATAACGTACTTGATACTACTACTACTACTACTAATAATAATAATAATATTGGTCCCGGGTTCGAATCCCAGCTTGGGCATGGATGTTTGCGAGTGTTCATTCATCAATTTTACCATATCATCACTCATCACCATCTTCGCAAATTACCTAAAAGTGGCACAAGAAGCGAAGTAAAATAAAGCAAATTAATAATAATAATAATAATAATGTTATAATAATAACACTATTATTAATAACTTTCTGATTATTAAAATAATAATTATTATATTATTAACATTATTATTATAAAATTATTATTATTATTATTAATACATTTATCCTGGTACTTGCCCCCCAGACAAAAAATCGTGGTTGCGCCTCTGTGCTTTTGGACACTTAATTTATATGTGACATTTAATCCACACTTCGTTCGGTGGGGACAAGCCACGTACTGTTTGAGAGGAGGAACACATCTCGTTCATATACTAGATACAATCATGGACTATACTTGAAATGTGACGTGCTAAACACTACTTTCGGAGTTCAGTTGTACTTGGCAATTTTGATATACAGGTTGCATTTTCTCTACTTAGATTCATTATGTCCAAATTTTATCCTAATAGATAATCTCGCAACAACGCAAAATGTTTTAATTGACACGAATTCACAATGACTAATATATACTGGACCTACATTTTTTAAGTGAGAAATCTAGGTGACGAAAATATGCTTCAACACGAAATAAAAATGCAATATTCATTCAATACACTAAAAATGCTAACCAAAACAAACTTTATTATATATTATTAATAACACTACACACGTAACGTTTACATCCTCTAACAGGGTTTCCTTCGGAGTAAGATTCACAAGGCTTAATAGGATTATCATTCACTTCAGAGCAATAGCTATAAATATTTTGATTTGATTTGATTTAGTTTATTTTACTTCGCGTTTTGTGCCTCTTGGCTAATTTGCGAAGATGGGGATGAGTGATGAAATGATGAAATTGATGAATGGACATTCACAAACAACCAAGCCCGACCGGGATTCGAACCCGGGACCCTTGGCGTCGCAGCGCGATGTGCTAACCACTCGGCCACAGGGTCGGACTAACTAACTAACTAACTCTCTAGCCTTCTTAAACCCGAAGGTTCATGGCTGCAGCAACACAGGCCTTCCATCTGTCCCTATCTTGACCAAGATCTATATACTCTTTTCCATCCCTACCGATTTCCCTTAGGTCCATCTCGACGTTGTCCCTCCATCTTCGTCTTGGCCTTCCTACTGGTCTCTTACCATCAGGTTTCCCAACAAGAATCCTGTAAACTCCTCTTTCCTCTCCCATTCGTGCCACATGGCCTGCCCACCTAAGTCTTCTTGATTTAATTATTCTAATAATATCTGGACATGAATACAAATTATGTAGTTCTAAATTATGTAACCTTCTCCACTCACCTGTCTCCTCATCCCTTTTAGGTCCAAATATTTTCCTAAGGATCTTATTTTCAAATACTCTCAATTTATGTTCCTCTTTCAATGTAAGGGACCAAGTTTCACACCCATATAATACTACAGGCAAAATTACGGTTTTGTATATTTTAACTTTTAGTTTCTTAGATATTAAACGAGAAGACAAAAGTTTATGAAGAGAGAAGTAACATGCATTTCCTGAATTAAGCCTACTTTTTATTTCCTCTTTAATATAATTTTCATTTGTTAATATTACTCCTAAGTATTTGAATTTGGAAACTGGTTCAAACGAGTTGTTATCAATAATTAGATTTTCATTATTACCTAACACTTGGTTTCGGCCTGTAAGCATATATTTAGTTTTCTCTTTGTTAACTTCCAAACCTATCTCTTTAGCAGTTTTGAAAAATATTTTAGCATTATTCTTAATTGTATTCACATCATCCCCCAATAAGTCTACATCATCTGCATATGCTAACAACTGAGTCACACCATTTAATTTTAGTCCTTCTTTAGTTTCGTTTACCTTCCTAACAACATATTCTAAGGCAAAATTAAAGAGCAATGGAGATAATGCATCTCCTTGTTTTAACCCATCATGAATTGTAAATTTGTCAGACATATTAATACCCACACGAATTTTACTTTCTGTTTCACTGGTGCATATTTTTATCATACTAACAAGCTTCTTAGGTATTCCAAACTCTACTAATATATTATATAATTTATCTCTTTTGACCGAATCATATGCTTTTTTGAAATCAATGAATAGCTGATTGACATTTTGATTATATTCCCACTTTTTTTCAAGTGTCTGTCTGATGTGAAAAATTTGATCTGTAGTTGATCTGTTACGTTTAAATCCACATTGATAATCATCTTTAATTTCATTAGCATATGGGGTTAGTCTTGTTAAAAGAATGTTAGATAATATTTTATATGTTGTTGAGAGTAGAGAAATTCCACGGTAATTATTGCAGTTCATTTTATCACCTTTTTTAAACACAGGAACAATTATGGATTCTTTCCACTGTTGAGGGATTTCTTCTTTATTCCATATTAAACAAATTAATTTATGAATTTGACATATTAATGAATTTCCACCATATTTAATTAACTCAGCTGGTATTAAATCAATGCCAGGTGCTTTGTTATTCTTTAGCCTTTTAATAGCATCTTTAACTTCAGTCAAGTTAGGTTCTGGAACTAAACCACAGGGTCGGACAGCTATAAATATTAGATAAACCTGAAATGAGAGGTTAATGTTCACCATAAGAGAGTTGCAGCAGGTAAAACAAAATAAATATGTAAGGAAGAGGTGTGTAAGTGTAAGTTTCTATGTGAAGATTGACTGAGTGGTAGCACGACGACTTTACGTCAGGGTTCCTAGATTCGAATACCGGTCTGGGCATTGGTGTTCTTTTTGAACGTTGTATTTATCATATCTTCACTCATCTTCATCGTCGCGATTGCCCAAAAGTGGCAGAAAAGCGACGCTAAATAACAAAAATATATGTGAAAAGTAAAAGGTGAATTAAGAGCTGATAGGTAAAATATATTTCATGAGCAATGTTCGATAGAAGTTCTGTTAAGATGTAGCAATCAAATAGCGAAGATGTGTGAAGGATTAAAGATAAGCTTCTACCATATTTAATTTAAGCTGCTCACACGAAGAGCTAGAACTCTGTGTGAGCTAGAGCAATGCAAAGCACAGAAAGCACTTAATTATTGAGAGAAACAATGAATTTCAAAGCTGCAAATTTCTGCAAATGTCAGAATTTGAACTCTAAAATAATAATTCTTATGTGACGAATACGATATCATGTTGTTAGCCAGTGGGGATTTGAGGTGCTTTGCGTATTGTTGATTTTCGTAATCATTTTCGTTGTTACCATTCTTGATATAGGCAGCATTTTGCAACAAGTTTTTAATTAGTTTGGGTTTTTGTTTCAAGTCTATTTTATGCACAAATAGGCTAATCGGAACTGGGCCTACAGTATAAAGTGAGATCCAAACCTTTATGTGTCTCCACTGGGTATGGAACCCAGGGCTCCTTGATTGCAAGGCTTGACTTTATCACTACGTCATCCTGAAGACCCTCCGTAATGGATTGCATCTGCACGGATTAACATAAATTTATTTTAAAAATATTTCTCACACTAAATAGAGTTCCTTATAACCACAGACTGAAAGTTAGTTTTTTGCAAAAATACGAGGAATACCTATCGCTCTTCTCTTGTTTCTATTCATTAGAAAATAAGGATCATTTCATTTCTATCGTTGCTATGGATTGACGAAACGACAATGCTTCAAACTCAGAAGCCAATACTGAAGATTATATTTTTGTTATTTCACTCAATTGTTCTACCACTCTCCGTTAATTGCGATGATAAAGAATAAACATGTAAAGTGAAGGTGGGATGAAGACCAGGTTCTAAACCTAGCTTTTCCACTTTGAAGCGCGTTACGCTAACCAATTTGCCACGGGGTTGACTTTTTTGTGTATGTCAGTTCGTCACATCAATCTAATCGTCATTCAAATTCCAGAAGTAGCAAAGCAACGTAAAATAACGAAAACAGAAAACAATAACATATCCACTTATCACCCAACAAACCCACACACAAACTTCTTCTGGGATTCGTTGTGCTTAATGGCCTTGGGGATTAAAGATCGTCCATTTCCTGGTTCAGTTTGAGACAATTCAGTTGTCTTATCAAAGCTGCCCTGAAGCATGCAGGGTTTCTAACCCACCTTGCCGTCCGGTCTATTATTATCTTTGCCGTTGTTTGTACACCACTTTTCATGGCATACACATATCTCCATACACTGCACGCACTTCTTTATGCGTTTTCTCTGCGGCCTGTCTATTGGCCCACAGAAGCAGAATAGCTGCGGGCTGTTCGTCTCGTGTTGTTCACTCGCGGAACACAACCTTGATATTCAACTGGAGCATTCGACCAAGCTTTCATGATGCTTTTGCCCCCATTGACACCCAATGGTGCTTCCGACAAAGCATGCGCCCTGGATTTCAAATGTGACAATTTGTTGAGTATTCATCTTTCATTATTTCTTCTCCCTCTGTTTCTTTGCCTCTCTCTATCTCCCTCTCTCTCTCGCTCTCTTTCGTCTTCTGTTCCTTTTTTTTAACTATTTCTCCATCTCTCTCTCAAACGCTTGTCCTCTTCTCACGTCTCTCATTCTTTTCGTAACTTTATCATTCTTTATGTTGTCTCTCTCTCTCTCTCTCTCTCTCTCTCTCTCTTTCCTGTCCGTGTGCGTGTGTTTTTTCTCAAGTAAGCTATTCGGATGGGTAGGAAGGTGGACTAAGATCATTTCACGGTGACCCTTCGCTCACCTGGTGGCGACACCCCTGACTAAGTGTCGCAAAACGAAGAATATTTGTGTCTAACATTTTAATTAACACAAATCGGAAGGTTGTTGTCTTGCGATAATGATACCCCGTGCTCGAAATAGGGGTGTCCATCCCCCCCCCCCAAGGCCAATGGCGCAATCCACCCCAAATATCGTCATGATCTCCCCCCTCCAAATCATGTGGTAATGCACATGAAGTATTTAATTACGATAGCGTGTCTACTGCAAGTAACGTTTTTTTTTAGCTTTATTGAACATGATACTTGATCTGCCCGTCCTCCTTAAACAGAGGTTTCCACCCCCCAGCTAGACCGTGGATGCATTACCCCTCAAAATATTTTGGTGAATACGTAATAATTCATTTTACTTTATACAATAGCCTGTTAAACTGTCCATATTTGTTAATGGTTCAAATTTTCGAAATAACGGAAAGCTAGCAATCTCAAGTGTCATAATTATATAAATATGTATTTAAGCAATGTTTGTGGTTGGAGAACAAGTTTTCAATAACCCACAATTTGGGTATTTAACACAAAGTCTTATACAACTTAAGATCGAAAATTACAGAACCATAGCTAGAAATTCCTAAGGCCGGGACGAGAATATAATAAGGTGACTCCTTCAAAGAACTAACTCCCTCTGCTTGGGGTAATTACATTTTTTTAGTAATCCATAACAATAATTACATGGATAGATGAAATCCAGTGCAAATTTCACTTGCTAAAGCAAAATTACCCTGCAACAATAACTTAGAAATGCGAATTTGACACTATTTATTTTCCTGTTTTATCGAGTAATGTGCAAGGCGTTACTATGAAGCACACAGTTAGTGCAACTATTGCAGCATAGCCTACAGGGAATCAATAATAGAATATTATTGCTAATAGAACCATATCATCAAACTGACTCACCTGCTTTAAATTAAGCAGTATACCGACACTAAACATTATATTTTAAGAAATTATATTATTAATTAATATCGAGAATATTGTTTATGTCTTGTAATGTAGCTACAGTATAATTCTTTACAATCGTCTCATGAAAATGCCAGCCACACATTTTTGTAACGCAACATTGCGAGCGAAGCGAGCGAGAAAATATTTATCCATTTCTTTGCAGGCTTGCAAGGACGTCAATACTTTCATGGGATCTCTCGATATTTACTCTTTTCCAGCTTCTCTTTTCCCATGTTCGGAGCCGAAACGTGCACATACTATATCGCTAAATATAGTCCCCAAATATAATGTTCGAACCCTAAAAAATCCATTGACAATCTAAGATTTCACATAATTCTTGAAGCTTTCCTGGCGGCGAATTTGAAGAGGTTTTCTCGGGAAATCAGCCAGGTGATTTCCGGAAAGGCTTTACACTTTAAGATTTTACACTTTATTAAGAGCTCCATACCTCCTCGCCTCAAATTTAATATTCAATCCTTGAACCTAGATATTACTCCCTCCAAAAGAAAAAATCTCCAAACCACATTTTCCGCTACAATCTCAGACGTAATATTAATACACAAGAGTTGGATATACCACCCAAATTTAGTACTCAGCCCCCCTAACTAAAATTCCCACAATAATCTAAGATTTAACAATGATATTCAATAGTCGGATATTGCCCCTCCCCGTTTAATCCTCAATCCCCCACCAGAATCCACTTGTCGATTTAAGACCCAGTTTGTAGGAGTTGGATGGATAACCCCACTTCCTTAATAATAATATTATCCTTTATAATGTCCTTGGCACTCTAGAATTTGCTATTTATGTAACAGCAATGAATAGTTAATAACGTAATTCAACTTGTGCCAAATGCTGTACTGTTTCACATCAAATTTCCATCACAAAAAATCGTCCTCCCCCCCCCCCAAAAAAAATAGGTTGCTTGGACATAACGTGATTTCACAAACCCACCTGTGGGCATCATCGCTACCTCTAATACTTCATTTTCTTCATCTAATGGATTAAATATGGTGTACCGAAGGTGTAATCGTCTTTACATTTAGTTTGGAAATAATATATAAAGGTTGAATTTTATATTACATGAAGGAAAAACTCCCCCCAAAAAATTTCGATGGCGCAATCTGCACCACAATCCCCCCCGTGGGCACCCCTGGCTCGAAACACATTACACTGTGGTTTGAATTAAATATAGAAACCGCAGGTAGTCCCGACAGCCTAGTTGACAAAAAAGTTTGACTAAAGTAAACCTTGAGAAGGTGATTTAATTCGTCATATCCACATGTCAAAATTTAAGATGTCACTTTTGTAGGCCATTAACAAGCTTCCAATACTCAGTACACACATAAAAACTCTATAACGAAACGAACACTGGTATTTTCAGTGAGCCGGACAGCATCCTAGAGACATCGTTCCAACGTGACAACGCTGTTCCCTAGCTCTACGCAACGAGTTCTCTAGCTCTCGCTGCCGCCGTTCCAACCATTGAAGTTTCAGAGATCTGCTGGACGTAATTAACCACTTCTACTACAATAAAAAATCAAAATATAAAAGAGCCAAAATCGAGTGTGTGCTATTCTTGATTTTATCTTTACATGTTCTACTCGAGTCCATCCTAAGAGAAAATCAACACCCTGTATATTAAGGGTTTAGCATAAATGATGTTCCCTATTTGAAACATATATTACTCATGTTTAATGGAATACAGGCACGTAAAATTGGTACGGATTGAAATCTAAACACAATAAAGCGTTTGTTGGTCTACCTTACAGCCACACTTTGACACCAGTTGCGACATTAGCTAATAAGGCTTCCATTGAAGGGAAACTTCAACAACTGTCAACTGTCGTGATCCAAGTCCATCCTGTATTAGGAAGATTACCCATTACAACAAATGTTATTAATATTGATCCAACTATATTATTGCGTGTCCTTATACTGATATATGCAGATCTCAAAATGAAACTAGCCTTTCGAATTACGAATCATAACATGATGAAGTGGCCAAAGTGTCCTTGAGTATCTACGTATCTCTATCACACAATTATTAAAAAAATGGAACTAAAACATAACATTACAAGTATATCTTCGATAATGTTGTCCTGTTTCGCACGAATGCCTCTAGATTGAACCAAGATATATAAGAGGTGACCTTTTCGGAAGGTACTCAAACGACAACCTATCTTTCATTGAGCATGTAGTACAAGTACATTGGCAAGCCCTTTAAATCCGGACGGCGGGGAGTTACCTTCTCCTCCAGACGGTTGTGACGGTGTCGCTGGGGACGAGCCGAGTCAGGTGGTCTGACTGTTACGTCACAGTCACTAACTGGACAGAAGTAAAGTGATGATTCACATGCAATTTACTTTATGACTTTATGCCTACATATTTTGACAGGGAGCGTATGCATAGCAATTATAATTTTAAGACGGCGTCGATGCGTAGATCAATACAATCTGCATTTAGAGCATTTTAGAGTGCGTTACTGATTGAGACAGGAAGCGACAGAGAATAATCATGAATTCGAAACTTGAAAAATAAAAATTAAATTAACGTGTATTGATTATTGCAGAAAAGTGAAGTAAAATAAGCTACATCCATCAATCAATCGATGTAGTAGCGTAACTAACACGCTCTCCGCACCCCGCGACTTTTAGTTGTGCGACCATACTTTTTTCATTTTGTTGATGATTTTTTAAGCTTACCTTTCTAAAACATTAATTCACACTTACATTTATATTAGATATAAATATGAAAATACATACTACATGGAATTTGAATCAATGTAAAGACTGATACGAAACGCTAGGACATCAGACAAACTGCAAGACATGATATATTATAATTATGTATGAAAATACACTGTTACTACAAGGTAAAGGTAAATGTACCCCTGTGCATGTGTACACATACCATGAAGGCATATGGGGTAACGTAGAGGCAGAGCTCCACGTATTCATGATCTCGGCCATAGTTGAGATGATGTGATCAGCATCACGACCGGTTGTCTTTACCCCCCATGGTTGCCCCCAAGTTACACTGTTACAAAAATTACGATATTATTAAATGCCAATTACCAGACCTCTTCTTTTTTTTTATGGGAGCAAAATTCTTCTGCTAGTTTGGTCAAGTCCATTTTTCGAGCCCGATCGCTTTTGATGCTTAACACCGCCAGTCCACTCAATCTCACTCTTGTCGTTGTGCTTCTCAAGTAATTTTTGATCAATTTTAGTTTAGAAAACGACCTCTCAGGTAGGGTCAAATACAGCATATAAGCAGTGCATACGTCAGTATTGCTAACCAGAATTTTGTTTTCTGTCAAGAAGAATTCTGCTACTTTGCTGATATTCGACATGCTTCTTCTTTTGATTTCAGTTGACACTACATTCCGAAAAAAACAAGTTCTATAGCTGCAGTGCAAGATATATTTATTTTTTCATATTTCTTCCAGAAATTAGTAGCGGATTCCACTGTCTGTCGGTGTGTTCCGTTAGGGTGGTGGGGCTTAAAAAGGTGAAGCTTTCTTTGATTTGTTTCATACTCTGAAATCTACTGTTCAATTGATGTACTAGAATATCTAAAGCACGGATGAAAATTTTTAAAACAATCCAATGGGTCGAGAAACCCAACATCTTCTGTCAGTTCGTCGAAATGAAAACTTTTGTGAACTATCGGTCTTTCTTAATTTATCATTCCTAATGCGCCCCCCTCCCCGGCGCACCGCGGAGGTTGCGGGAGTGTTATTTACGCCCCTGAATCAATGTATTGTCTATGTAAGGCATATCATTAGAGACCGGACTTTAAAGAGAATTCTATTCTTATTTTTCAACACGGATCATGGAATAAATAACAACAGTGTTGATAATTATCTTCCACCACCAAGATTACATGTTTTTGACTTCACTTTTTTTCCCTTTTTCAGTCCCCATTCCCTTCTTTTCTCTTTTTTAAATACTTTTTCCTTTCTGGTCTCTTTATTGACTCGTTTTTCAACGTACATTCCATTTTTCCCTCCATTTAAAAAACATCTACGTTGGTCGCTTTATTGACAAGATATCAAATATTTTGTACGACTATAAAGTAAAGTAAAGTGCTCCCCTGTGCTTTGCACCATGCCATGAAGGCGTATAGGAGGTGTGGGGTTAGGGTCACACTATATTTCCCTTGAACAAAACATTCAACAATTGTCTATTTGGTGCATCTTAGAGGAAAAAATGAACAAGCGCCTTCTACCTTACCTTCCCTCCAGGAGCACGTTGCAGCGATTGTTGAAACTGCGATCTGGGCTTACACAGAAACAAACAAACGCATTGTAAGCACGCCTGTTGAGTTGAAAGTGATAAATCTGACAGATTTAGACTTTTATTGTGAAGGTATTGAGAATAGTTTTAACTTTACTGTTTGACAGTGACGACAGTATTGAGTGTCAGTGAAATGGCGAAGCCAGGTACAAGTGGCAGCAAGCTGTGGAATGCGGTAAGCTGTTTCAAGGAAGATTTCATCGAAACGAATGGTAAGATTATTCGCTGTACTTTACCTTCCAAAAAAGGAAATGAAATAGGAAAACAGTTTATTCTTGCACCTCACTAAAAATATTATTTTAAATGAGAGCACAATATACACCAATCATATGTAAAAAGGAATATATTAAATGGTATATATTGTGCTTTCATTAAAAATAATATTTTTAGTGGTATGCAAAAATGAACTATAGCCCTTTTTCACTTCCCTTTTTTGGCAAAAAATTTCCCTTTTTTTGTCCTTTTTAGAGTAAAATTTTTCCCTTTAATATCCAGTCTTTATATATCATAAAGACCCCCATGGAGCAGTGGTAGCGTCATTGCCTTGTTGTAATCAAGGGGTCCCGAGTTCGATACCCGTTGGAGGCACAAGTGGTTCGGATCCCACTTTAAACTGTAGGTCCAGTCCCGATTAGCCTTACTGTGCATAAATTGGACTTAAAGCAGCAACTCAAACAAACAAATATATCATAAAGAAACAAAAACCTTGCTAACGGTGTAAAGAAAGCACAGGAAAGGTACTGTTAGTTGTATTTCTTTATTGTTGCGAAAAAGACAATGGCAATATAATTTATCATTTTGATTTTTGTTAATTAGCATCGCTTTGCTACCACTATTGGCTAATCGCGAGGATGAGGATGAATGGAAAAGTTTATGAAGAAACACTTCCAATGAACACTCATGCCCATGCCGGGATTAAACAGGGAACCCTGGGTCGTATCGCAGTGTGCTACTCACTCCGCCAATAAGGTAGTTTTCTCAACTTGAATTTTTCCGTTCAACCTATCCCCTTTAATTTTGCGTGGTGTTAGTTTTATTTGACACAGAACATTGACTTAGGACTCAAGGTATCTGAAAAGCTGTAAATATTTCTTTATTTCCGACTTTCGCTTCCGATCTCCTCAGTGTGTTTAATATAAGGATCGAGAAATTCTTCAAACTGGGCATATGTGTTCAAATTATAACTCCCAGAAATCTCTTGAGCGAGCGAACGAAAGCAAGTCCCTTTACAAGTATACCCTGTCTCAGTTATCTCTGGAGCAAGGGAACGAAAACAAGTCTCTGCGCGAGACCGCTCGAGTAGCTTATATAACAGTTAAGCTCGGTCGGTGTTTAGTATTCAGAATTAATTTGCATCTATTTAAAAGTATTTGCATGTATTTAGAATTAATTTACATATATTTAGAACTAATTTACATTTATGTACATGCATATTTATAACTTTTATGAGTATAAGAATATTAATTTTATGAAAAATATATAAATAGAAGTTAATTAGTGTTACTAAATGATATGCATATGGTTTATGTTATGATTTTCAGGTGCATAATTTTGTTAATTACTGCAAGGTAATTAATGTTTATAATATTGAAAATAAGAGTTTACGGTTTATTAACTGGTATGAATGGTGGTAATGGGTGTTGGTAAAGGTCCAATTACGATTTAAGACGGTCTCGGTATTCGAACCCACGATAAGTAATGGTAATATTTATAGTGTACTATGTAATAATGTTATATATTATGAAATATATTGATATGTAATAATGTTATATATTATAAAAGATATTGATCCTAGACGCTAGACAGAAGACGGTAAACTCTGCGCAGGGAGACGACAAAGAAATTTGTGGAATTTGTGGTCAAGGTCAAATGACGTTAGAACGCCAGATCAAAGAAATAACCCGATTAACCAATCAGAAAACGCGTCGGTTGATTAATTAACCAATCAGAAAAGGCGCAGATATATATTTTAACCAATCAGAGAAAGAGCGGGTTTTACTTACGAGGTATAAAAAGTGCGTAAGAACGGCGAGAAGCTAGTTTGAGAAGTAATTTGTGAAGTATTGTGTTATATAAGACAAGTCGTGATTATTGTCTGAGAGTTGCAGACAAAAAACTCAAGAGAAGCTATAATTAAGGTAAGTGATTTTATTATTATGTAGTGTGTTTTTAAATAATATGTAAATCCAAATAATAAAAAGAAGAAAATGTAAATATGAACAAAAACAAATATGCGTAATGTGAACAAGTACTACAACTATATTCGATTTTCAGGTGCTTCTATTATCTGTGTATGTGTGAGTGGAAGGGACCGTTAGTGAAATATGGCGTATACAAGCTCCAAAAACAAGGCTAACCACACTGCGGTGAGTATACCTCGCAAGAGATTTATTTTGATGTATTTTTTAAATAATATATAAATCCTAATAATGAAAGGATGAAAAAGTACAAAGAAAAATTAATATGCGTAATATGTACAAGTATTACAACTATGTTTCTATTTTTCAGGGGCTCTTATCTGTGTACCTGTGAGTGGAAGGATCTGTTACTGAAAATGGCGCCAACGAAGTAACCGACAAGGACTTGAGTAAAATGATTGCATCATGTCCATGGTTTTCCGATTGTATCTATAAGGATTGTTTGTTGGAGACTTTGAAGAGGTATAATCCTGACAAGTATATTATATGTTGGGGATGTTATTCGAATCAAGGCAACCAACTAGCCCACGATTGTGTTGTTAACAATTTCTACAAGTGTGAGTGCGTGTGCTGTAATGATGAAGTTTTACTCTCTTGAACGTTATTTTATTTGCCAAGGAGAACGCTGTTTGAATAAATGCCAACGATGTGTTAAGTGAGTGTGCGAAAGAATCCAGTATTATTTGCAGGACTCGGATAACACAAAACATATTTTTTATTTTTACCTTACTAACCACGAGGATGTTGCTGATGCTTTGACGGCCCACGAGGTACCGACGAAATACAAAGTTTTTTATAGTGTGTTATGTGAAATTTCAAATGATAGCGAACTAGTGAAGACTCTTATAGATCCTATACGCCCTGCAGAGTTTACTTATGGTAACACAGGATTCTTGTGAGAGTTGTACAAAAATAAAGGAAGTCCAACCAATGACAGCGAAAATGGTGGAATATATTATTGATGTACTACAAGGATTTATTTATAACATTAAATTTATATTGCTTGAGATTTGCGTGAGTTCTACAAATTTAGATGCTGTGTATTATGCGCTTGTGAGTGTTCCCGAATATTTGAAACACAATAATGAATCCCGCTGGGTTAAAGACAAACTCCATGCATTAATGTATGATATTCCATGTGGATGCGAAATGTACTATGTCCGAAGGGCAGTTAGGAAATTGAACTGTCAAGGTGGTACATTTTTCTGCAAAGGAATATCTCAAATTATCAAAGAGTTGTTCAATATTGATATTATTGTTGATTTACAAACTGAAAACTGTCCATTCTTTAAGAATTTGCGTATGTTTCAAGGAGGGTTGTGCAAGTATCTTTCTGATACATCTCCCCCAGCTGAACAAGGTTGCGCATTCAGAAATGTTCAAAGACTTATATGTTGGTACAATAATAAAAATACTAATGTGTAATGTACTTTAGTGCAAATAATAAAGATTTGTGAAAAAGAAACGTTTTCTATGTTGTTATTTAGTCTTATAGCCTTTTTCAAGGTATTTTTCAAGTATTACTGATGTTTCTGAGTGAGTGACTTAATACCAGGGGTTATTTGCATTTGCTTTATTATGCAAGGCTTATTTTTTTTACTACAATCACTATGCGTCTCTGAGGACTAAAATCCACGTACTGAGGCTAAAAGTTGAGGATAAAAAGGGACACTTTACATGTATAACGACAAATCACTGGGCATCACAAGTTTTGCAAAGGATTATAGGTGACGTAGGTTCACACACCAGATCCTTATTAGCCTGCAAGAAGCTGTTACTGGGTATACTACGGGGAAGTGAGTTTGATTCTTGAGTGTTTTACCAGAAATTTGCTCTTTACACACTCAACACTTGCTTTTTCAAGTATCTACATGTAACAGAAGCAGCTTTTTGTCTAACTAAATAACTATCTACTACACTAACCAATCTACACATAACAGATGCTGAATGTAGCAAGAACTCTCTAACTGTCTATAATTTGAGAATCCAACTATATCAGGATTATATTTTAAACTTATACTTTGCACTAATGTTGCACAAAGTCGCGAGTTCGATCATTTTCCATGACACTAATCTGAAAGGCATAGCAGGCCGCGCGAGTTTCGAAAACCCGGATTTACTCTAGGATTGTAGCTAGCTTCAAAGCAAGTGCCTAAACGTCATACAGATGGAAACACGCGATTGGTTACCTGATTCGAGAAATCGTGATTCTACTTTGGTGTGGCTGAATGACAGAAAAGGAGATTGGAGGTAACGTGACATTGATATATCTGTTAACAGTACTGCTAGTATGTCGACTAGCCTACATCATAGTAATTTCCTTTTATAAATAACCGTCGAATTCTGTGTTTTCTGTTGATTCATCGGCGAGTTTGATTTTCTTCTTTCTTCTCAATACCTTTTGTAAACACGTGTTCCATACATTTGTCTGCCTGCCTCTTTCGAAACTTATTAAGGGCTTTTCGTCACGATGTGAATTCAGATACGTAACTAAACATCTTAACTGTAAAACAACAATTTTCCAAATTAGTGTTTACTCTCTGAAGTTGATCTCTTGAGGAATTAAATTTCTCTAGAATGATCGGGTGCAAGAAAAGTGGCTTCGTTTCTAATAAAATATTTTACTTTTGGGGGGGGGAGGTTAAGTAGATTTCTGACGCCTCGTATATTTTGCGAATCCAGCGACAATTTTATTCGTAATCTAAGATTTCAGATACAGATTAATTCAGCAAATACACAATTACACACATCAGAATACACACAGTGTTGTATTTACATTTAGTTCAGAATCACATTGTATATAATATGATTATCATGTTACATATTTTGAGATGCACTATATATTTTCCGTTTAGCACGCACAATGTGATATTTGTCTATTTTTATAGTTTTAATTGAGTAAAGATTAGGCTAATATTTGTGGGAAAAACATTTCAAAATTCGATTTCTCTACGACATTGGTAATTTTTGTTCTTTGCTACTGTCACATTTCTCAAATAATGCTTGCTGATTCTGTGGATAGTGACTGCAGGTCACCAGCTAAGATAGTGGATTGCACAAAATTCAACTCGAACGTGTTATATAGCACAGGTACCTACAACGGAAATGACCGGAGAATACAAAAAAAAATACGTTTTAATATAGGCCTCTTATATAGTTTTACATATTTCAGTTATTTTTCTACAAATTTATGTACATATCGAGTGTTTAATTCATTTCTATAAAATCGCTATACGAATATAAATATAACGACTCAAATGTTTCCCTACATGGGTTCTTAAGTAGCGTCACCTGCGTGGCCTTTCTGCTATGAAGTAAAGGATTTTGTATAGAAAACTAGTGGCGCCATTGACCTTCGGTGCACAGAGTGAACAGACCTTTAGACGAGTAGCTAGCGGCAGCTATATAGCAACTTGGCAATATGCTAACAGTAACAAATCTGACCTGCCTAATGTACTAATGTAATAGCAGAAATAAGCATGAAAATAAATTAGGCACATTAGGTTTAGTGTTTTCAAATGTCATGTGTCATGTGTTAATTTTTATTTTAATTGATGGTTTGACTAATTACTAAGTTATTAACTCAGTCATTAAAAAAAATCATGATTCTGAAACATGGAGAAATTATATATTAGTTTAGTTTGGAATGCCGTAAACTGGGGTGAATTCGGACAATAGGGTGAATTCGGACACGGGGGTAAATTCGGAGGAGAGTGTATTTCCTCCGTTGTCGAGATTGCAAAACTACACCAGTGTGTTGTGAGTTCCTGCATTGTCGCTTGTAGTGTAGCTGAGTTATGTAGCTGATAACCTTCAATTGTTGAACTTGTGCACTTGTGTAAGTGTGCATTTGAGACGTGTTGTAATTTAGAAGAGAATTTACATTAATAGCGGAAAGTTTGGTACATAGCTGACATATAATGGGAGTTAAGAATTTTTGTTCCAGGAATGTGTCAACAATGGAGGTGTAAGAACAGTTCTGTGATAGTGTAAGCTGTGTGCATTTGCAAGTGAACGTATAGCAGCAGTCTAAGTGGAAGACAGTGCGGGGTGAATTCGGACAATTCTGCGTGTGTACAGAAAAAAAAGATGAAGGACAGAATTATGATAAGAAAGATTTGGAGAATGCCATAAGAGATGTGAAGGCAGGAAAATTAACGCACAGTACTTAACGTAGACAGCAGTGATGAATCAGAAATGCCAGATCAGCAAGAGAGAAAGAGAGCCCGTGTCAGAAACCTGCAATTGTGTTCTAGAAGAGGATGTGTTTGTAACACTGCGTTATATGTACGCAGAGAACAAAAATTGTTGTGTTGCAACTGGGTGGGTGCAATAAACGTTGATGTGAAATTTATATGTCCTTACAAAAACAGTAGAAGAGTCTTCGTGTTTCCTACCGTAGATGATGAGAATTCCATTGGAAAACAATCTTTATTTTTACTGTTATGGGATTGCTAATATCAAGTTTTAATTACTCATGAGATCAAAATGGTTATAGTGTATTGCAGGATTATTATCATTATCGCATGTACAAATTTGAGCGTGCTGTTAGAATTAGAATTGTAAATTATTCATTCACGGGTGAGTTCAGACTTTGGCTCCTCAAGCATTCTACTACTCCCTACTTGTCCTTTCTATTTGGATATGGGCAAAATATACAGATAGATTTTGGTGAGAATTTGTAAAATTTATGAAAATTGAATTTGAAGATTTGAAATAATTTTACTCCTTGATCAATCTTGCTTGTTCTCCTTCTATTTTGGGTAACGAATGATTGTTCATTAATAACAGGCGTTCTTTTATAAATGTATGTATTCATTTCCTCATAGACTTAATTAATTAGCGACGGGGTGGATCTGGAGCCATAGTGCCTTCAAAAGAGGATGAGGGGATGATATGGAGTCAAATTCATTGCCTCTTCGAAGATGAATAAAAGTGTTAGAACTCTGAGAAAATACTATTTCGTCAGACATTTTTCTAGCCTGAAGCGCACCAGTCTCATCTGATACACAGCATAATGCTGACCTTTGCACTAAGATGCCATGAACTGTTTTGCAAATTAGATCTTGAATTCGGAATACGGAATACGCTTCAACCGTAAATTTGATTTCGATGCAGGTGTGAATGAACATTGTCTGTGCAATAATGGAAAGAGGAAGGCAAGAGTGACTATATATATATTATAGAAATTGAAATTTATAGAATAGGAAGATGAATATGTAAAAGTAAAAGAAAAAGTGTGTGAGGCATAAATAGAGGTGTTAGCAAAGTGCTGAAAGCAATAATGAAAGGAAGTGCAAGGAAAGAGCCGTACAATATTCCTCATTTCAACAAGCCTAATTGATGTGATCGAGCTTGCTTCTCGTTACGTTTGTGCGAATGCATGTTCAGTTCAAAATGTCTTCAACACCGATACCAGATCGAACAGGCCAGTTTACATACTACCTTGAAACTGGCATCAATCAGTACAAAGTAGGAAAAATCAAGAAAAAACACATTATATGTTTGTCAAAATATGAGTAAAGTTCTGCTTACTTGCATTCCAAGAGAATCAAATGGAGAAATGAGTATGTATGCTCGAGATTCAAGTGTAAAAGGCATGACCCAGTCAGAACATCATGTATTTTTTTTCTACCACTTAATATAAGCAATACGTATATAACTGCATGACTTTTCAAAATTCCAAAACTACGATTTTGATATGGGGGTCAGACAACGCAAGTATCATGACCAAAATATCCCTCTTAACTTCAGGTTTTTATTCAATGATGTGTAAAAGTAGTAACAAATAATTTAATTATATTTCAGATTATGAGCAAAACAAATTGAAAGGTAATTAACAATTTGTGTTTATTTGAATAAATCATGAAGATTTGTGATAATGCGGCATTAAAGTTTTCCCATGTACATACATATCTAAATGAAATGTACTAAAAGCCATAGTGGGTAGCAATAAGCATTTGGAAAGGTCGCAGGCGACCCACTGACTGCGAGTGTGAAATGTCTGATATAAATGTTCTTCCATTCAACTTCCATACCTTCGCAATAAGTACACTCCCCTCTTTACAATAAAAATAATTGCTAATTGATTGATTTGCTTTATTTTACTTCGCTTTTTGTGTCACTTTTGGCTAATTTGCGAAGATGGGGATAAGTGATGATATGATGAAATTGATGAATGGACACACACAAACATCCATAGCCAGGTCGGGAATCGAATCCGGGATCCATTGGTTTCGTAGCGCGATGTGCTAACCACTCCGCCACCGAGGCAAGAAATATATGGCTAATGTTCCTTAAAATAATGATGTGTATGTGTCACATATTCGAAATCAGCCACTGTAGAAGGCGAAATGTTACTGAAATCTTACTGTGGGTGCCACTTGAAGAAGGATTTTGCAAATTAATATATTTACGCAATACAAATTTGTCACGTCTGTGACCAAACCGGGATTTAAAATTTTTAAGTGAAGACGGGTTTAACATTTGTTCTACTTATATATCCTCAGATTACTACATGAAAATGCAAATGTTTTAATAAAATGGTTACCTATTATTTAAGAAGTCATCTGGTCTTTTAAGTTTTTCTATATCCTCTAATACACATGTATGTTATGTAGATAAATTACTGGGGAGAGACAAATTTCGTTTGAGACATATTGATGCTACATAATACATATTTAGTTGACTTCTACATCTTTGTTGACAATCGTAATGTACTCTATGACGTATTGCTCACTTCGATGCTAGGAATCCTTGAAGAACAGCATTTACTGACAAATATTCGCAGTTGACAGTGACATTTATTTCTGTCAGAGAAAGAAAAAAACTGATGTTGGAGGGAAAAATACAACGTTTTTTCTCCCTGTGGTGGCGAAAAGGGACCATAGATCTTGCGGAGCGGGTGGAGAGCTAAGTGTCCTCACATCATGTTTGGCTTAGTATTGCAGACATTTAGGAACCTTCGTTTCATGATGTAAAGATTATACAAATTCCCCCTGTGTGAAACATTAATCGATTAAACCATTCAATGATCAAGGGGTTGCTATTTGCTTGTCGAGTGTTAAACAACAGTTTTTGACTCAAAACAATGTACACAGTATTCTACAGAATTATTACATAACCAGTACAATGTCTAAAAGTTGTCTAATAATCTTTCCTTTAGCAAGTCGTGTCCGAACAGAGACCAAAAAAGTTTGGATATGGATTAAAATAAATTGACTCTCCGGACCCTCGTAAAGAGGCTCCGCGGTTCAGCCAGCCTCAACCCGGGGAAAGGGGAGGGGGAGGCGGCTGGAGCGTGGTACTGATCACATCACCTCCAAAATGGCGGAGATCGAGAATGTGTGGGTCCTACCCCCACTTTCCTTAAATGTGCCTTCATGGCACGGTGCTACATGCACGTGCACGGAAAACTTTGCCCGACATGATCGGGAAGTCTGAAAGCCTTATAAAACTAAAATTACTAAATATTCGTATAGCAGCATGCGTCTCTCCAGAAACAATCTATTCATTTGTGCAATGAAAAAATCGAAACACTTGCAAAATTTGAAAAATCATCAACGTTATTTTCGTATGTTCACACTATAATATATCATATCTCGAGGGGGGCATGGCATCCATGATCCCATTCCCCCTTTTGGCCTGCCTCAAGTTATGTTCTGATTATTTGGTGGGGTGCGGAGGCTCTCTTGAGCAAGCTACTGCGTTTTGCTAACACCCGAGGTGATGTTATGTAACACAGGAAGCAAATCACAGACGGAAGTGACATCTATCACATTATGATACGTAGAGAAAATGGCGGTACTTTTTATTATCATAGGAAATGCTTTGTAACTCGTATCATTCTGTATGAACTTTCAGATTAACAGAACTCCAAGCACAATAGAACTAAAACAAAAAATTGTATATTGCACTGAAATAAGACAGCTGCATCAAAAGTTTCTGCTAATGATTTTAAAAATTGTAAAAATGTAGGAAGTAATACAGACTACGAAATGCTGTTGTCCTATCACAAATTATGAAATTTTTCATATTTAAAAGCGATGCCATATCTATCTTGAATTTATACTATATCTATATTTTCATGGATAATGATTAGTGATATACTTCGTTGTTGTCCCTCTCCTTCCAAATGTATATTTCTATTAATTTAGGATGAACTTCGTATTTAACGCAAAGAATGTAACGGACAGGTTAGGCATGCAGTTATAATTACTGCAGAACTAAAGAAGAGCAAGCAGAAAGGGGAGAAGATTTGGAAGTTCAAACCTACAGAAAATGTCTTTGAAAAGTAGTAATACAAAAAAAGTAAACAATGAAAAAATAATTGTATTTGTTCACTTTTAATATTGCAAGTTCCAAATTTCTTGGATATGGATCTGGTAGTACTGTTATGTAACTAGATACCCGCACTGCGTCTTAATGTAAACTCAAAATTTAAACCCGCTCAGGTAATAACAATATACTTTGTACGAATATCCCACCACCTCTCATGTAAAATAAGTTAAATACAGGGGTGTAAGGGGTACCTTCCACGTAGGCGCCCAAAAGTCAACCTCACTTCCACGTAGTGCACCCTGGACTAAAGACTAACAAGGCTCTGGCGACTGGCACAATGGCCAGTATAATTTTGTGTGTGTTGTCCTGTTTTTTGTCCTTGTGTGTGCTGAGTGCCCATTTACAGCCTCAGCTTTTAACAGAAGTCAGAAGATTTTAAGATTTTTAGTTCTGCAACGTTAGAGTTGTTATTTGTAATGATAAGGGACTGGCCCCCGTATAATGTGACGGGAGCAAAATAGCCTAAGTGCTGATGCTCCAAAAATTTTAAATTCAAATTCAAAGTTAAATACAATTTAATTTTGTCCTGTAAGTGACATACTATTTCAAGTTTTCAGAAATGACTGCGTACGTGCACCTCCAATTAGTAAATATTTTAATCACACAAGAAGTATTCTTCAGCATTTCAATATAACATTTGGTGAGAATATCATAATTACCATGACATGAACTGAAACGAACAATACTGTGTATAATATTTTTTCTTTATCAAATTTACAAGCTGCAATATTGCAATATTGTATGTTTCAGAAACAAGATTTATATACCAGCTTTGGTTGATATGCCATTACATATAACATAAATCGGAAAGTGTTTTGACAAGTTCATGATTATCATAAACGATATACCTATATTATTATTTTCATTTCAGCATTGTTTGGCACAATAAAATGGCATAACAATAATACTATTCACCATTTTTAACAATTATGATCCTGTAAAAACCTCCCGATTTTTTGTGGACACACCAATATTCCTAAATACCGTGTAAAAATGTAAATTTGGGCTAAACGGGCATCTATAATCGTACTAGTAGTGTTTCCTGTATGCTGGAGAAGGACTTGTCGACCCTGAGGGGTGTCTGGTAACACCAGATTCATTATTTTCAAATTTCACATTTACGCAAATTTGAAGTGCATTTTCATTTTTACATTATTATGTTATTTTTCCCTGTCCTACACCTCCAAATCGAATAAGAATAATTCCATATCTCTGGTCCAAAGTCAAATTTAGCACTAGGGCAAGTTAACGCATTCCTAGGAGCGCAAATTATATTGGTGTTGAAAATGACCTATCCTAATACAATGATGAGTGATGTTATGACGAAATTGATGAATGTACACTCACAAACATCCATGTCCAGGCCGGGATTAGAACCCGAAACCCCTGGCGTCGTAGCGCGATGAGCTAACTACTCCGCCACGGGGGCCAGCTAAAGTTTTCAGTTGTTTACTAAAGTTATTAAGGAAGTTTTCTTAGTCCAATATCTTAAACTAAACTGAACATTTTAAATTATTCGAGTATAATAAGAAACTAACACCTTTATGTCATATTTATTTAAGAAAGGGACGTCATATATGACATAACTGATATTGCCTTCTTACGCCCCTTTTCACCAGTATATTTTCATAAAGAACTTTTTTTGTACGATGTGCATTTTTAGAAATTTATGTTTTTCATTATAAATGGATCACCCTGTATGTATCTGGAAGAAAGTTTCTAAATCCTTTCGTGCATTTCATTCCGTAATGGGAGAGAAGATGAAGAAACATAGTTCAGAGAAAATAGTTTCTCATTTCAAAAGTGAAATTATAGTCAGTTCAATGTGTCCAGGAATTTAATAGGAATGGATACCACATTCGATATGGATGTAATCCGTTTTCATTCTTTGTCCGAGCGTCACTTTTAATCATTGTCACATGTTAAGAATTACTTTACGTGGAAAAAATGAGAGAAATATATGAAGGGTAATTGAAAAGTTCCTGGCCTAAAGTGGAAGGAGATCAGCTTGTCAGGGCCCCCGTCGTTGCCACGCAGTCCTAGTTACTGAATACTTGCGTAGAAAAAAAAATGGATTGCAACAGAGTTACTTATTTTTCTATTACAAATAACTGAAAGTTGACTTGGAACTACGGTATAATTGGACCAGAGTTACTCTTTAGTTATCCTCTCCTTGAGCTAAACAAACTCTACATGAAAGGAGTTTCACGAAAATATGATGGCCATACTAGGAGAAAATACCCATTCATCTAATATTGCCAAGAAATTTGCAGCAGAATTCGAAAGTGGCAGCGAGAGCCTGAAGACCTGTCACTGTGACCACGAATTCAAGAAACTATTCACAGGATCCAGATCTAATCAAGGCAGGCTGACGAGCAATGGAGTATCAGACCCATCACACGGTTAGTAGCCTGGGTATCGCCCTGGAATGCGTTCTTTGGGTATCAAGAAACAGTAACAAAATATAATGACCAACGTTTTAGCAATAGGAGTTCCAAAACTTCTGGACCTTTGATCACAAACAGAGAATCTTGTCATTTCTAAAGCACCGTGGATGAGACCTAAGAAGGCCACTTTCAACCAGAGAGAACAGACCAATCAAAGAGTGGAGGCAACCCTCCCCCCTCCACACACACACACCCTTTTCCAAAAAACAGTTTCAAGCTGAAATTTATAGAAACGTCAGATAACTGATTTAGATTGGCTTATTTTGTGAAAGCGTTTAAGGTGATTGTCGAAAAATAAAATAAATTTGCTATGTTACAGGCGCTCCAAATTCTGCTGATACGTATTTACACGTCTCTGTCTAATTCTCGTTTTTGGAGAATAAGCAAAGAACAGCTCGTCAATGTTAGAGAATAGTTAGACTATAGCAATACGCAATCATCAGGTGTTTTGCTCGCAATTGTAGCATATGACCTGTGTGACGTCATAAATCCAAGATGTCTGCCGCTTCATGCACTAACAAAGACCATATCTCCTAAACTCCTTTGGGAGTCATTTTGACTATTTGTAAGTTTATTGAAATTTTGCACGAAGGGAAGACATCTGTATGGAGGATGCATTCATTTGGAGGCTTGCAATCATGTATTACTAAAGGCGTTTTGCTGGAAAATGTGTGAGAAACCATACATGACGTCTGAAATCCAAGATGGCCGCCATGGAGATTCTGCACATAAAATTCTGTCCATATCCTTATTTAGAGTTCGATTAACAGATTTTTCTAGTGGTATTTTCTGTTAATAATTAAAAAGTGATTTTTTTTTACAATTTTTATAACTATAATAGTGTCCAAAAGTTAAGTATGACTAAGATATGAGAAAAAGTTTATGTCAGAACTGCATAAAACTGAAAATTAATCAAAACGTTATCTGATATACAATAGAGTAGAATGTATGAAATTAAGAATTGCTTCTAATGCATAGACATTCATGTAAAAAAAAATAGAGGATCACTTCCTTAACGAAAGAAAAAGATGTTTGTATGGGGTAAAATTACCCCGAACAGCTATACAACATTGCAACGACGTAGCATGCTCTTTACAAGGTGGTTCAAGAGCTCTACGGGCAGCTGGTTCCATATTCCAAGAAGAGCAGTGTGGAGCACTGGAAATGTCCTTGGTAGAGGACCGGGGGCTTACTCGTCTCCTTAAGACACCACAGGATTTATGTCTGGGGACCTCGGTGGCCAGTCCATGCAGTGGATTTCATCACCTTCAAGATAGTCATCCATTAATTTGGTTCGATGCGCACATGTATTATCATCCTTGAAAATGAAATATGGGCCGACTGTGCCTCTGATAAGTCGCACATGTTGTTGGAGTACCTCGTTTCTGTGCCTCTTGGCAGTGACAGTACCACCAGCAGATACGTACAGCTTCGTACGTCCATTGAGCATGATGTCTTCCCATACATGTCTTCCCACCTACACCAAACTGATCCCCTTCCACGATATTCCTTGGATAAAATCGTGATCGAGGTTCTCTCCAGTTGAATGTGCGACGGGAATTATTTTGCAAACTGAATCTAGACTGATCTGTGAAGAACACGTTCCTCCATTCGTTGAGGGTCAAATTTTGATGATGCTGACTCCACTGTAAGCGGGCCCTTCTGTGCACTCGATAAAGCGGGACACACATTACTGGACATCTGGCATAAAGACCAGCTGTCCTGAGTCTCCGGTATACAGTTTGACGAGAGAAACTCTAACCACTGAGGTGGCTGCAAACTCTGAAGACAGTTGTCTTGCATACATCGCCCTGTTTCGTCGTGCAGTTAAAGCCAGATATCGGTCCTGTTGTGGCGTTGTTACTCGTTGACAACTTTCTGGCCTACCATGAACATCTACTGTGTCTTGAAACCGTCGCCAAAGCCTGAAAACGACTGTGGCACAGTCAACGCTGCTGTGACTTCAGCCTGTGTTTGACCTGCTTCCAGGCGTCCGATGATTCTTCGCTGGCGTCTTGGTGCCATGTTCTTACTGTTCATTGCACACTTTACCAAGACATTGTCCTCCGATCACAATGAGCGTTCGATACAGAATGAGCCACTCTTGTTCTGATATGCTGTGTTTTGTTTACCTTTCAATCACGGGTCTATTTGACACTAGCAGTACTGTTGCCTATGCGGGTAAGGTGAGTTACACTCCTTGATAAATGATTGTGCAAATCTTCCCCTCCCATTTTTCTACTCTTTGGGCACTACCGTATTATGATAAAGGAGTAATAACTTCGCCTGTGACTTCCTCATTCAACATTCTCTGAAGCTCTAGGCAGTGTCAATATGACAAGAATGATCTTCTTGTCATCCACATTTTCTTTCTTTTCCCTTTTTTCCATCAAGAGCCTATTGGGCTGGGTAGATTTGGATGTTCCTTTCTGATTTTATCTCACTCGAATAGTTGAGAGTAACAACTCCTTCTGATAAGAGGTGTGATGCGCACTTTGGTTGGAGCAAGACGTGAGCCTTGAACATCCCTTTTAGCGAACAGATACCAACGTAGTTTGCCGAAATCCTTGATTTTGGTGTCAGGCACGTATACTATATGAATGAATTTCTTAAAAATTGTGTCATCATATTCGGGGTGTAAGAGACACCCAAATATAAACCTCACTTCCACGAAGTACACCCTGGACTGCATTTTGCAGACTAACAAATGCTCTGGACATTTGTTGTGTGCTGTCCATATGTGTTTGTGATTCTCCTTTCATCTATTTCATCTTATCATATTTGAAATTAGCTAAAAGTAGCCGAAACGAGAAGAAAAATAAATCAATTCATTCTTTCATTCTGTCATCTTGTTCATCGAATCCAGCAGAACCTAAGGTTTGCAAGAGATTGAAGCACATCATCTTCTGCGCCATCAAATACGTTCAACAACCACTTCTTTGCCTTCTTTTCAAGCACAAACACAAACTGGGATACCATTAATAGTGTGCCCCTTACACATTTCACCAGAAGTAGTTACTTTCAAGTATTGGATTGAAATAAAAGCAGAAAAGGAACATCGAAAAGTACCCAGCCCAATAGACTGTTAAAGGGAAAAAGAAGAAAATGACGAAGGCAAAAAGATCATTCTTGTCATATTCACACTACCGAGAGCTTCAGAGAATATTACAGTTGACATGTTGTGGTTGCGGAAAGAGGAAATGTTCATGCATATGCCGGGATCAGTCCCTGCGACGTACTGAACTGGGTCTTTGTAGTGCAGATGAAGAAATGTGTGAAAACAATGACTTACAGGACAGATATTCAGATCAGAGTGACGAGGAATGTGACTAAAGTGACTGTATTTATGACATGATTTTTCCCAAATGATTACAGCCACTCTTAATCTTGATAACAGGTGAGCTGTTAAATTTCAAAACACAATGAGGAAGTCACAGTTACTCCTTTACTATAATAGTTATAATAATAGAAATGATAATGATAATAATAATACTGAATATTTTTCACTTGTTATTTATTAACAGAAAATGCTTCTGGAAGAATTCGATAATCGAACTCTAAATCAGGGTATGGACAGAATTTTATATGCAGAACTTCTACGACGACCATCTTGGATTTCAGACGTCATGTATGGTCTCTCACATATTTTCCAACAAAACACTTGTAGTAATACATGATTGCATGCCTCTAAATGAATGCATCCTCCATACACATATATTCCCTTCGTGCAAAAGCCCAACAAACTTATAAATGGTCAAAATGACTCCCAATGGAGTTTAGGAGATATGGTCGTTTTTCTTTGTTAATGTATGCAAAGCAGCCATCTTGGATGTATGACGTCATACAAGTCATAGTAGGCGTCTACAAATATCACAGGCAGTAATTTTCCCCTTTATATGCCAGAATGTCAAGTAAAGTGTAAAATATTCTTAGAATCCTTGCCGAAAAGGACTCAAAATAGTTTCACTGGATATATCTCCGTAACAGCGCGAGATACGAAAACAACTGTAAGAATCAATTTTGTTTTTATTTCAATTCTGAACAAAACATGTATGTATAAAATGTTGTCAAAAACCATTCTTGAAGGAGTTATGATCGATTTTCTTCGTTAGTGCACGAAGCAGTAGCCATCTTGGATTTATGACTTCACACAGGTCATATGCCAAAATTGCGGACAAAACACCTGGTAGTACATGATTATATACCACACCAGCAACGTATCACCGGCAGTCATATATTCCCTTCATTCAAAAACCCACGGGATTACATATGCCCTGGACTATAAGATATAGACCCAATTTAAATAAACTAACTAATTCTCTAGCCTTCTCAAACCCGAAGGTTTATGGCTGCAGCAATACAAGCCTTCGATCTGTCTCTATCCTGAACAAGATCAATCCATTATTTTCCATGTTTACCGAATTCCTGTAGGTCCATCTCAATGTAATTTCTCCATCTTCGTATTGGCCCTTCTACTGGTCTCTTACCATCACGTATCAAAACAAGAATCCTGTATACTCTTCTTTCCTCTCCTATTCGTGCACATGGCCTGCCCACCTAAGTTTTCTTGATTTAATCATTCTAATAATACATGACACGAATACTAATTATGCAGTTTTAAATTATTGATTGATTGATTGATTTGCTTTATTTTACTTCGCTTTTTGTGCCACTTTTGGTTAATTTGGGAAGATGGGGATGAGTGATGATATGATGAAATTGATGAAGGGATACTCACAAACATCCATGCCCAGGCCGGGATTCGAACCCGGGACACCTGGTGCCGTAGCGGCATGTGCTATCCACTTCGCCACGGAGGCCGGCTCAGTTCTAAATTATGTAACATTCTCCACTCACCTGTCTCCTCATCCCTTTTAAGTCCAAATACTTTTCCAACGATTTTATTTTCAAATCAATAGACCCAGTTTACATAGGAATTTGCTGCAAAAGATAGGAATTTCTGGCTGATATAACTGCCGACGTATTGTTATAAAGCTTGAGTTTATATTTTTCGTATTTGTTAAATGCATTGATGTATTGCTATGATTAAAGAGGTAAAAGGTAAAGTGTTCCCCTGTGCATAGCACCACGCCATGAAGGCGTATAGGGGGTGTGGGGGTAACGCCCCACACTTTCTTGATCCGGTCGTGAGTGGGGGTGATGTGATCAGCATCACGCCCCTGACCGCCTTTACCCCCCAGGGTTTCCCCCAGGTACCCATGTTATTCGACGCTGGGTGGGCGCCGGGGCCGCTTCCACCGTTAGAAAAGTTCCCGGATTTGAACCGGCCGGGGATCGATCCCGGGACCTTTAGCATGGTAGTCAGACGCGTTACCGACTGAGCCACCGCATGTCAAGACATTTCAAGATGATGGTCTTAGAATATATGCAGATATTGCGTGGTAGATTTATTTTAATCCGTGATGCTTTTTTAATTTTTAATAAAACTGTTTAACAGTAAAAATGTAAATTAAATTAAAGTAGTCAACTTATTATGAGTTAGGTGGTGCTGATAGTGAACATGGAAATAAAAATTGAATATTAGCTCTAATTTTCATTTTATACAGGGTGGTTAAAAATTAGGGGAAATTTGCAACCAGATAGGAAATTACTATTTAGGTTGGCAACAGTGCATGCAATTTCGTAGTCAGATGTTTATCGGTTCCTAGCCTTAATTGCGCTTTTTTATACTGGAAGTACAGTCTCCTGCGTAATTTTCAGTGACCTTTAATGTGAATATTTTTCAGTTACATCTGAAGGGAAGCGACAGTTTGAGTAGATCTAATACGTATTTGTCTGAATAGATAAAAAATTCGCGAGGTTGTGTGTTGTCATCAGTACTACATGTGTGTACAAGTGTCATTTTCTTCATATAAATAGAACAAAATACCATTCATTAGAAAAATTACTATTCCTAATCAGTGTTCTAGATAAAACCTAGGTACTGAACTATGTATTTATGCCAGCAATCAAATAAATTAGATTTGTGCGAATGGACATTCAATGCACTTTGCAGACCATAATTTGGAAAGAGCACACTGGCCACAGCTGACACTGCCCTTCACCTCCTTAACTGAGATGCTAGCCTCACAATTACATAGGTGGAAAATGTATCTCAGTCAACTGGTGTAAATAGATAAAGTTCACTTCCTTCTTCACCATTGTAGCATGGATGAATGTAGACTCTCGGAATAAGTTACAAGCTTGAAGGGTCAACAATGTCCGTTGACTCTTCTACTTTTCGAAGCAATGCTCCTCCATGTCGGAAACGAGATTTCTTCAATTCCAATTTTACATTATACATATAAATATCCCCTGAGGAAATTTCTTCATAAATAATAACTGGATATTCAGTACAATGATGGATCTTACCTGTACATATGCATTACCTGCATTGTTCTAACATCCCCTATTTATGAAAATATAACTAAATATTTCCTTTTATATACATATTTCATCTAATTCTCTTCAAATGAATCTAAAAAGCCTAAATTGAAGGCATTTACAAATTTTCGGTCAAAATTTGTTGAACAGCGTAAACGAAGTTCTTTAGTATCAACTTTTTTTAGACATTCTATCGATAATCAAAAATCAAATAGTGTTTGTTCTCTGTTTCTCTTGTGGGTGTGACACTGATATATTACTAAATTGTTCTGTAGATCGACAAGAAATCAGATATTCAGATACGCCCTTAGACACACACACGAAAGTGTATATGCATATGTACATACGTATAAGCCCCCTGTCGAATCAGGCAGTTAATTATTTACTGATAGAGGCAAACAGGCCGAGCCCAATTATAGTGCTCTAGTTACAAATTTCTTACATAATATTCTTACAATAATGTCTCATTAATGTTTTTCTTGAGCTTGTATAAACTCATTGCAAAAATATCAATGGTGTTATTTACACTCGAAATTGTGTTGAAAGAGTTGCGGACTTCCCACAGCGGAGAGGTAGAAATAGCTGACGTTTTCACTCTCTGGTAATGGAAGATTCTGCGTTTGTGATGGGACGACTTTTCTGTATAATAGGTACCGTTTGCGTTCCATCGGGCAAATATGAAGCAAACAAATTTAAAGTATTAAGTGAACCATTGAATGAAGCAAGCAGCTTTCTATGGTAATATATTATGGCTAATTATATCAAATGCTTAGTAAAATCGTTGTATATTGCATCGACTTGTACAATGGGATCCATGAGGATTATCGTGCAAATTGTCCATCACCATGTTCGTGCACTTTATTTGACCCAATAAGAGCTTCAAGAATTAGAAGAAAACTAAACCAAGCTGTTGACAACTTCTGCACCAGCATACATAAAATTCCATCCCTTAAAAACACTTAGGATGCAAGAGAAAAATTAATGAATAGACGATTTTCCGAGCAATACTAGTGGATCCCACTGTACATTGCATGCGTAATAGGTGATGTTAGTTACGTTTGTTACGGTATATCTCTTTGGAGTAAATCCATGCTGATGGGAAGAAATAACTTGATTGACGTGTGCTAACATCCTCATAAAAATGTTGTGTTTAAATATTTTAGAAAACTAGACAAGATTGTTAATGGTCTATAATTTTCTAAACTTGACATTTGGTGGGACTTGGGGATAGGACATATGGAAGATGTTTTCCGTTTTGAAGAAAAAGTGTTGGTTACGAGGGAAAGGTTAAAAATTTGCAGCAAGCGATACTTTAAAATATCGCAACATCCCTTTACTATATATGGCAGTATGTTGTCAGGCCCAGTCGCTGACATGCATGTTTAGCCACAGTTTTGTTGCTCCACTACTTCTCGATGTTAATCGTGAGTGTGAGAATAAATGGAATATGTACAGAAACAATCAAAATGAAGCCCAGCTATGCCTTGCTATCGCTTCATAAAGTGATATGATAATCACTCCGCCACGAAAGCCGATCCTTTCTGCCACTGAAGATCTCAGCAAAGATGGGTTCAAGAATTTTATTGCCTGCAGTTAAATGTCAGACTTTGGTCGGTATAAACTCTCTCCAATGGTAGACACCACGTGACAGCAAGAGCTGTTTACGTATTGATTTTGTCCACGAACGTATCGATCTGAAGGATTACAACACGAGTCATCAAAAGTTTGAGCATCTTCAATAATAATCACAGAGAAACGATGTTAGGTTGTTTTCGGTCGAAACAATCGAATATAGTATATCATAGCGGCTAAACGTCTTTATGGATAATGCAGGGGAAGGTTCTTGTAACTCATGCACTTCATCTACTAAGTCGATATCTGTGCTTTACAACGAAACGACACAAGTTAACTGTTCGCGAGTCAATACGTTACGTAACAGAAGCTCGTTTACAAGGAGAATACATCGGCAATAAAACAGAAAAAAAGGTTTTCCATTCGCATACATCTGCAGTCCCTTATTCCATTGCATGTACGAAATATTCCGGCACCCGTGGCGGAGTGGTTAGCACATCGCGCTACGACGCCAGAGGTCCCGGGTTCGAATCCTGGCCTGGGCATGGATGTTTGTGAGTGTCCGTTCATCAGTTTCATCATATCATCACTCATCCCCATCTTCGTAAATTAGCCAAAAGTGCCACAAGAAGCGAAGTAAAATGAAGCAAATCAATTAATAAAATCAAGCATGTGCGAAATATCAACAGCTCCAATTTATTTGTTTTCATGAACTCCTATAAAATTAATATTTATTCTCAAAGTGTTTTAAAGTTATTGTTTTTAGTTGTAGAATATTTCAATTCTACATTTATAATCTTGTAATTGTAAGTCACAATTTATGCTCAATTTTAATCAAGAATTTTAGGTTGACTAGTTTATTCTAGTTTAACTGTTCTTGTGGCATATGTCCCAGCAAATACATCAAAATGTTTCGAACGTCCAAATGCAATTACAAAAGTGAACCCTTAATTTGATCCCTAGTTACAACAGTTAGTGGTTCCAGTGGCGTTGGAAAGCGGGGCATAGGGGTACATCATACCATCCAAATGTTTGTATGGGGTACAGTATCCCCTAAATCCATAGATCCAAGTTGTACCCCTTGTAGGTCCTGGTATAATTTGTTGGACGCAATTAAACAGCTAAGCACAAAGAGTTTATTTTGTCTACAAATAATATATTCCTTTCCAAAATAATTCAAATCATCGTAAACCAAAGAATCCAAACCACTGTAAACTATATTTGGGTGCGTAGAGTCAAAGATAATAGTAGGCAAATTGTCCATCGCTGTTTTCATTTGTGGAAATCAGGCTGAATTAATATGGTGATGGATAATTCGCCTACCAATTCTTTTGTGGTTGGGTGTATTATTTAGTTCATATGATCTGTGCTCTTGGGTGAAAATAGTTTAAAATGAATGTAAAATGGTAGAATAAAATAAAGTTTAGTTCAAGAAAGTCAAGCTTTGCATAATGGAAGGTACACATTTCTAAAAAGTAACCGATTGTTAGAGAATATATAAATCTGCTTCACAAGAGTATTCAACTGATCTTCGACTTTGCAATTTTCAAATGTAATTTTAGAAACTAAATACTTCCACTGTGGTAAATTAAAATTGCGCTTTTTATGCAACAAATTTCAGCGAATAAAATTAACTTCCGAATAATGAATTGAGAACCCTCCGTCTGAGCTAATTTTTAAATTATAAAATGGGTAGGGAAACGGGAAATTTTAAATTATTGAAAACTATTTTATCGAATTAAGTGTTCAACGTTCAAAATTGAACAACTAAATGTACCTCTGACAAATTTTGACCAATACAGAAATATGATCACTGGAAAATTATTCCACAGAATTGTGATGAATTGTTTAACAAATAAGTGACTATTCATGCAGTTTTTTTTTTGTGAGATTTCCCGATGTCAGAAAGTTTTACCCATTCGGTGTTCAAAATGTTCCACGCATGTTTTATCCATTCTCAGCACCTACCAAGAAGAGAAAGGAACAAATGCGATTTCTCTTGCAATTCAGAGGCGATTTATGTATAACAGAGACCAAGGACAGTAATGAGACCAGAGATTCGTTTATTCTCACTTCTATAGAACCACAGGAAATATCCAACTAATAACAAAAGTTAAATTTTCAAGTCATTTTTGGTCAAAGTTTTCTTAATATCTTCTCTCTTTGATTCAATCCTCACAAAATATTTAATCATGGGATTTTTACTAATGAAAGTTACAGGTAAAGATAAAGTCCACCATGTATGTAGCACCGTGTCATGATGGCACAGTTAGGGGATGTGTGAGTATGGCCGCACACATTCTCGATTTAAGCTCTTTTTGGAGGAGATGTGATCAGAACCAGTCTCCGACCGCCTTTACCCCCCAGGGTTGCCCCCAGGTACCTAATTATTTGAGGCTGTGTGAGCCCAGAGCCGCTTTATGTAGGGACAAGGCCTCAAAAATTCCGACCATAAATCACCCACCCCAGGAATCTAACTCGGGTATCCTGCGTGGCAGTAATACGCCCTACCGACTAGACCACCGCGGTTCACATAATGAAAGTTACATGAATTATAATTTCATATTCCTTCGTTATAAGCAGGATTCAATACACTTTCCTAATTTTGAGTATAAATAAATATATTGAAAATGTTATCTAATTTTATCAAAGAGCTTTTATCATTTATTCCTATGATCTGCAGATCCAATTTTATTATTAACTTTGAATACTAAAAAGGCCGATTGCGAGAGTCGACGTGCAACGAAATGTGTCACTAAGTGCATCTTTAAATTCATCAAAAATTAATCAATTTTTTGGGAACACAAGACAATGAACCGACGTGAAACAGTCCTTTGATATGTATCGAATTTAGTATTCAGGCGCTGATTTCATCAGTTTTTCAGGGAGATTCTACTGATATTTTCCGGTAAGTTTGTCAACGTAATGTAGAAAACTACACTTACACCAAAGGAAACTTTGTAAAAATTAGATGTAGTACCAAGACGAGACAAATACCTGTCCTCTGTCTGCTCGTCTTGAGACGAACCTGACATCGTTTTCTAAACTCAAGACGAGTAAAATAAAAATGAGATTAGACTTGTTCAACGCACTCGGTCTCGTTCGAACTTTATCTACAACAAATTTGCATCATTGTGCTACTTAGTCAGACAAAACAAAGGGAAAGAAAACTACCTGATTAATTTCAGATAAGTTATGTATGTGTGATGTTTCTTGTAATTGCAAATGTAATCCACTAGTGGCAATTGTGAACGTGCGTGCTGCATGGTTGCATGTATTCAGGATAATAACTTTTGCGAGGGTTCATAGCCTCGAAACGAGGCCTCAAGAAGATAAACGTTACAAAAGAAGTTGCGATAGTTTGTAAGATGACATACTGTATGTATTTCTTATACATCACTAGATATGAAATGGTGCAGTTGTCACACTGTCACCTAGTAATCACGGGGCCTGAGCTCGATCCCTGTTAGAAGCACATTGCACACGGCTTCGGATTCCACTTTAAAATGCATATCTAGTCCCGATTAACCTACTTGGGCGTAAAATACACTAAAAATATATTTTGACAAACTTTCGAGACAACCTTTATCACACTCGAGACAAAACGAGATGCCACGTCTTGACTCTTCTCATCTCGATTCTATCCTGATTGAAATGGAGCAGGGATGTTTTCTAGACGTCAAAATGAGTACATGAATGTTTGCTACCAACTTTCACATTACAAACCTCTGGTTATCCATTCCATTAAATTTAAAAAAAAGCCCAGAAGGAGGACTAGATTTTCAACTGTTCCCAAATTATATTTTTTAAAACCTGTTACAAAAATTACATCTTCAAAATAACTATAAAATTCTAAAAAATAAAGAATATGTAAACTTTGCAGTGTGTGTATGTATGTGTGTGTGCGTGTAGGTCAAATTCTGTATCCCCTCCCCCCAAAGTAAAATTGTGTTTGCGCCACAGTTTAGCTCCTTACATATTAAGCAGATTAATAGACACAATAATAAAATTAAATCGTGATAAAATGTGATTCATACATAATGAGTGCAATCTAGATTTACTTTGTAATAGCAATAAAGAAACAAAGTTCTAGCGAATCGAACAGAACTTGTGAAACAGAAAATAACATTTTATGTAGAAAATTCATGAATTCCATCCTAACCTTATGCTTGTCTTTTTAAGGAAGATGAGATTTACTTCTACATTTGCGTCTTGAAAAAATGTGACTTCCTAATATTATCAAATTATTCCGTGTGGTAGTGCTATGCGAAGTGGGGTCGTCTGGTATCCGAACGTCGATCAGAGTAGAATGTTATTGATTTACTCTCGATAAGAGTGAAACATGGCACCAACAATACTTTAACGCACAGTTGTTGGTTCCTGTCTAAGGAAATGCCACGATTCAGATCTCTGCAGGCCGTTGCTTTATTCCCCGCAAGTTTTATCAAGCGACTACACCTTGACATGATGAACCCTTCCCGTCTCCAGGCACGATTTAAAATAGACGGCCTCACAAGTGCGTCTGCTTTTCCACTGGCGTTGCTCAATCTTCGTTGCATTCCATTCGAAGCGGTTAAGAACTTTCTAGTACAATTTAATTTCGCCATTCATTTCTATTCTATGTCTGATGAATTTAAATGAAACCAACTTTAATCACTCTAGTGACAGGAAAATAAATAAATGATACGAAGGTTATTTTAGTTCTAAAACTAAGTGCAAATACATGGTTCAAACTTCTCTCGCCCAAAACAAAACGACGATGATTCCCTGTAACATTTTCATCCTTCCACTTTTATACTGTTTCCGTCTTTTGTCTGTGTTACGAGAGGCCATCAGTTCTTCATTACTTTGTACATGTTGTACATAGAACACACAGTCGTTGCAAAATTACTTCAGACTTTTGTTAATCTGAATTTAAAATTCGGTCAAGTCGATTTCGATGAAGATTCTCACGCTTAATCAGATTTTCAAATTTCGACTGCAAATCCTAGAAATATATTCTTGGTATATTATGAAAGTTAAATAAGATTTTAGTTAATATCGCGATTGTCACTTCATTTTGATCCCAGCTACAATTATGTGGCAAAATCAATGCAAATTGGATTGTTACATAAGAGTTCCACATGTGATTTGAATGTGACATATTACATAATACTTTCGTATGAACGAAATTAAACGATAATTTAAAAGAAAAACACTTACATGGATATATATGATAAAAATACTTTGATTTACACCAGTAAAAAGTTTGAGAATTGTTTTGAAACAGAAGATAGATCTTGAACCCTCTCGAAGTTTGAGAGTTGAGGGTCGCGAGTATTGATTCGACGGGCGTGGTTCATAAACCACCTTCACGTGCGCTTCCCTTGTCTCGGTTCGTAACAGTAATCTTACAAGCAAAGTATTCCCTGGAAAAAGGTGCCATTTTACCAAAACTTTTTCTAATCTATTGTAATTGACGTGTCACACATTAACAAAGAATGGCGACGAAATTGAAATAAAAAAGACCTAAAACTGTCAAAGAAAGCGCCATATACATCTAAAAACACTTCATTACATAACTCGCATGGTACTTTCATGTCACGCAGATTATGGTATTTTCGCGGCGCACTCTATTTTTGTTGATTGCGATTTATGGAATTCGTAAGATTAGCGCTTTCCATTGTCTGCACGAGAAAATCAAATCAAAATACATTAAACATTTATTTTCTCTGTATTTGCTTTTCATGGTATTTGCCGAGATGCAAGTTCATGGGTCTGAAAGCTAAAACCAAAACAAACGATATTACGTTTTGCGACGCCGCCCTCTCCCTTCGCTTGCTTACCTGGAGTCGGCGGGGAGGCAGGATCCATCTTCGGCTCGCGACACGCACACACACACCCGGGTTACCGATGCAGCACGTGCTCCCAGGCTGAAGCCATGACTCTCGGGACCTAGCCACTGACACACCCACTACCCTACGGAGCCTTTGTGATCAGCGGTGTACGTCTGGTGCAGTCTACCTGGCACTACGAATCGCTCGCTTCTGCTCGCTGGCAGCGCTCCAGTTCAGAGTCATCTCGCGGCGTTCGGAGAAAATACCTATTGCCACACCCGGAGCTACCGTTCTGCGCGCAGACGGAAAGAAATTAGGCCACGGTCTCAGCACCGACAATAGATTTGAAAAAGTAACTCTCTCTAGAGCCATCGCACACTGAGAATAGTTCTGAAAAACGATACGCGAACGGAGACAACAGCATTCTAAATACCTCTTTCCGGTTTATTGCAGGTAAATGAGCTAACCAGTAAATGAAACAGGAAAAGGTTTCTTTCTTAACTTTTGTTTCGTCCATACAGGCTTCATCGGTTTGAGGCTGAACTCAAACATGAGATCTAACACATATACTCTCCCCCCACTCTCTCTCTCTCTTGTTGAAAATGTCGATACTTCGGAACTATTATTTCAGACAAAAATATTTATTATTTATGAGACAATAAAGCAACAGTTCTTGGCAAGACGTGAAAGTTTCATTCTGTCTGTAACGCCATCATCTGTGTCATCGATTTTCCATTCATCCTCATCGTCGTGAATTACCTAGAAAACTTTAAAGGCGATATAAAATACCCACCCCAAATATAAAAATTCGTGTGATAATGTGATTCCATAACACCCGTTTCATCTTGAATATTATAACGTCCACGAACCACGTACTAGGGTTGAAAATGTAAATATAATTGTGAAGTTTGTGTAAATAATAGACAATTTTGCTGACTGACATACCACTACATGGTATTTATGTTGTTAATCCTAGCTTACCCGTGCCGTACGAGGGCCTCCCTATGGCGCATTGGTAGCGTCGTCGCCTTGTAATCAAAGGGTCCCGGTTTCGATACCCCGTGGAAGCACACAGTGGTTCGGATTCCATTTTAAACTGTAGGTCCAGTCCCGATTAGCCTTACTGTGCACAAAGTGGACTTAAAACACCAACTCAAACCAAACCGTGCCGTACGAGAAACTCACCTCGGAGGGTGCCTCACAGGCCCACACTTTTCTTTATCATTAAACTTCAAGAAACCATTTTGTTATTGAATTACTACATCCTTTCTTGATTATATATGTGCAGTTATTTATTAATTATAATAATTACAAAAAATGCCATAATTAATAAGAAATATTAAACAATTATTGCATTAGTGTCACACAAAAAATTTATCATTCACTAAAACTCACAAAAACGTTAATAATTTTTCATTAATGCATTTTTGTTTGTAGTGGTGCAGTTGTTTATTAATTATAATAATTACAAAAGTTACCATCATTATCAACCAATTGTACACTCTCACTGGCATGAGTCTCTCGAGAAACACGCATTCAAAGATGATTCCTGATAGGTCTATCTAGTGCATTTTCCCTCCCATTTACATTATGTTTATGTTCTTATGAATAAAAATTATACAGAAATATTTGGGACACATAGGGTACAATGAAATCTATTTTCAATTTTTTATAAAAAATTTCACAGTTGAAAAATCGAGAAAATAGAGGAGGTGGGCCTCACAGCTCGCCCTCTCTGGTAAGCTAGGGTTAATATTATTCAACTCTCTACAGCAAAGCAACCGATGACGATGCATATTATACAGGGTGGTGCATATTGTATCTACCAATAGAAGTTGGCAACCCTGTCGGAACGCAGGTGCGCATGTGCAGAAGTTTCCCATGCTTAGGCATCTGCAAGTCTCTCAATTAGTCTGCCATGGAACGTTGGCCGGTTCAGACACGAATCGTGGCAGTAGAGGTGTTCATTCCAACGGGTCCCATTCAGGAGACGCAGTAGGTACTGCACTGGGAAGCATCAGGGCGCCGGAGAATCCGCCTCCTTCGACCTGAAGACTTATTTTTCTGCACGCTGCCATTGGCTCTCTATTGTGTGACCCATCGTATCATGTTGTGACGCTCTGGCACTGGTTGATGTCGACCCTCAGTGTCTCCTGCGTCTCCTGAATGGGGCCCGTTCATGAACGCCTCTACTGCCACCATTCGTGTCTGAACCGGCCAACGTTCTATGGCAGACTAACTGCGGGACTTGCAGCATGAGAAACATCTGCGCTTGCGCACCTACGTTCCGACAGGGTTGCCAACTTCTATTGGTAGATACAATATGTGCCACCCTATATATGTATATTTCTTAGTTTCAGTTCTATCCAACTGCCGGCAATCGTAGTGGAATGGTTATCACAGCGCGCTACGACGCCTGAGTTCCCGGGTCCGAATTGAGGCCTAAGCATGGTGTTCTTTGTGTCCTTTCATCAATTTCATCATATGAGGGAGGTCGTGAGTCAATTGAGCATCCCTTTCTTATCGATTAGGCAACAGTGGCAGAAAAGCCAAGTTAAATAGACCAAATCAATCAATCAAGTTCTATCCAAGTTATATTTATACTGACTTAAATATTTAGGACAAAAGTCCGATATTGTTGTTCTGATAACACCAGCCAACAAATATTAACATTTTCCTGTAGAAATCACTTTAATGTGTATTCTGAAATAACTCCGACCCGCTGAATCCAAAACTCAGCTCAAGACAATGTTTGTCACGTCACACTTTGTGTCTACAGGGTGTCCCAAAAATAACATTGACACAGAAGTGTGATATTTATTGTGACATTTGATGTACAGTCGTGGACTATTAATATAAAGGCTCTATGGAGGAAGTATTTTTTTCATAACTGTACATGGAAATGTATTTTTTCAAACAGAATGATGTTCTGAACACAAAACTGTAAGTGAAAATTCAGTTCATAAAAGTTCATTGTGTCAACATGGTCAGTTTCCCTTGTACACGGTGATTTCAAAGTCAAAATAACAATAAATAAAATTTTAAATTATATTTCTCACAATATTTGGAGAAAAATAGATTAAGCAATAACGCAATTATTATAGTCGAAAAAAGAATATTGGTTGATGTTAGGATTTAGAGTAAGGTGGGGTAAGACTGCGCGGCGGGTAAGACTGCGCACCGGTTTTTCGAGCTGCCACCGTTACTTCGTCCAAGATGGTAGCTAGGTGTGGACACTGGTGAAGATACGTTTGAAATTCGTTGTGTTGAGAGAGGTAAGTGAAAAAATTTTGAGGGTGTTTGCTATTTATTTTGGTACTACGTGTTTTGAGTACTACGTCACTGTGAATGTGTACAATATTACGATGTTGATGGATAGAAGAAGCTGTGTTAATGCCTAGTCCACCTGTGTATTAGTTTCCATTGCTTTGTGCAATTTCTGGGCAGCATCACGTGATTTGTTCAGGAATTCAGCACGGGGCACGACTGCGCACGTGCGCAGTTTTACCCCATAAGTGTGTGCCTTGCAGGTGCAAGTGTGTGGTTTGCAAGGCCCAGCTATTAGATAGATCATTTTTTGGTCCACTGAAGTCGTTTCATTTATCTGAGTGTGATAAGTGGTGACCATCCGGGTCGCCCAATCACAGTTTTCCAAGTGGCATCCATTTTTACAAAGGCATATGGGCAGGCAGCTACAGTTGGGAATGCCATGAAGGGCTTTGAAGTGACTGGATTATGCCCTTTCAATCAAGACATCTTCACTGAGGACGAGTTTCTTCTCTCTACTATGACAAATGTATCAGCTCCAACAAGTGGGGTTAACAATACGGGCACATTTCCGTTAACCAGATATCGCCACTTCCACGTGCAGAGCATATTCTGCACCGCCGACGAAAGGGAAGGCAGTGTCAGGTGTTAACTGGATCTCCATTCAAAGTCAACTTGGAAGCCTCGTTGGCTGAGAAGAGTAAGAAGAAAGTTCAGGGGAAACAGAAACAGAACATCGTTGTTGAAGAATATGTAGCAAGCAGAAAACGCCAGAAGAAAGAGTACAATTGCCCAGGTTGTAATGAGAAGTACAGCGATCCTCCAGTAGAGGATTGGATCCAGTGTTCCACATGTGACGAGTGGTGGCATGAAAATTGCACCTCGTATGAAACAGGAACCTTTATTTGTGATTTGTGTTAGCCATTCCTAACCCAAGTGCAGGACGGGATTCACTGTGCCTTCTGTGGGAATGTCACGAGAAATGTATCCCATATGATAGAAGAACTTTCTAAGGTGATTTGTGTTTCTTTTTATACACTGTGTAGAAAGTGCACATTCTTACCCGAACTTGATCGCAGTCTTACCCCACGGTTAGGGTAAGGTGTGTCTGTAGTTTCATAGGTTGAATATAAAATTATGAACGTAAACTGCGCACTCTTGCCTCACCTTACTCTACTCGTACAGGGAGTTCTAAAAATCAAATTAGCAAATGAAATAAAAATGTTCATTTCACTACAAGTTGAACATTGCAAAATCCATTTTCAGGCTAATGTTTTCTATTTCAAATGCAGTTAGTTTCAGAAATTATGAAGAAGCTATGAATAGCAGGATGTAAGTGACTAACAGATGTATAGTTACAAGTATCGAAGAAAATCCTCATCGGAGGACTCTCAACCACAGTTGACGGTCGATACTATCATCTATTCATCATCATGTTTTAATTGGCTCACTTGGAACAGTCATACTGTCATCATGAGACACGGCAGATATTTTATGTTTACTTTTCCTAAAATATCAAGACATATCTAAAGTACAAACATAACAGATATTATAGTGGCTGTTTTATTCTCACCAAATTGTAGGTACAGCAAATGTCATCGATCGTTTTTTACCATGCAACCATATTGAAAAATTGACTTCACATATCTTACAGTGAACGTGGAATGCTCAGTCTTTCTCTTGATCGCCAACCGCACAACCAAAGTACAGCTAATAAGCTGTTTTCACTGATTTTCCAAAAAATCTCTTCTAGTGTTGGGCGATATATCATCCAGACGATATATCGCGATATTGAAAAAATATCGCCCAGGCGATATCAACTAGACGATATATGGTCACGATATTTCGGCGATATATCGTCACGATATTTGACGATATATCGTCACGATATTTGACGATATATCGTCAAGATATTCTAGCGATATATATCGTGTCTGCGATATAACGTCACGATATTTTAGCGATATATATATCGTGTGGGCGATATATCGTCACGATATTTGGCGATTTATATCGTGTAGGCGATATATCGTCACGATATTTGGCGATATATATCGTGTAGGCGATATATCGTCACGATATTTTGAATATCTATATCGTGTAGGCGATATATCTTCACGATATCTGGCAACACTTATCGCGGAGACATATCACCGATATCAAGCTATGGGAAAAATATCTTAGCGTGTCGACTGTGACGATATTTTCTTGACGATATATCGCGATATCAAATTTTCGATATCGTCCATCCCTACGTCTCTTCTGTGTTTTAGGAACAAAGAATGCACACGCATAACAAAATTGCCAGGGAAATGTTTACAACATCTAATCTTCAACTTTACCATGCTTGTTGCAAAGGCGATAAGACAATCATAGGAAGAAAACTAGCAGCCCCTCACAAGAATGATCCTCATTGTCAAGCTCACAACCGTACTGGCGCAATTGCCTTCAGCTTAGGAAGGCAACTCGTATGCGTTATTTTCAATGTCATCAATGTCAGCACTGGCATGTTATTGACTCGAAAGCGTTGCGTTTGAGCAGCTTACTTACCTGTAGCAAAAGAATAAAAGAAGCACATGCAGAATACTTTTACGTGTTATGTGCTTTTATATGCTACATATAACAGTAGCATTTTTCTAACTTATAAATGCAATACAAATAAAAATGCGCGTGCCAGAAAATGTTTGTACTCTATTCAAGCATCAGAGGCTGGAACGCAATAAGAATCAGCAATTCCCCAAACTTCTACCATAAGTGTGTTGACTAGTGAAATCCAAGTCTGCATTTGTAAATTGTGTCTGGGTTGTTCGATTATCCTTCTTAGGAGTAGGTCGAAAGGATATCTTTAACCTGGACACTCTAATTAGTTTATTTATCCTACCCTTCTATTATCTGTATGTGTAGCAGTTATCATTGCATGCAGTGCATTAGGTTTGTGGTAGTCTCTGAGCTGGAAGAGTTCAGATAAGCAAAAGCCTTGCAGATAGCACACCTGATTAACTCAAGCGTACGTCGGGTTGCAGAAATAGCAGGCGAGTTCACACCTCGAACTCTTCAAATGTTAGAGATGTTTCTCTAACAAGAAATGGTTTTAACATGTTTACCTATAATTTTGCAGAATGTGTATCGAAGTTCAATTTCTGCACATAGGTCAATAAGAGATGGACCTATTGTTCAAACCGAAAAGTCAATTTTCCTTCTCGAGTAGTCACATAGTTCGATTACTTCCCTAACCATGAACTGAGGGACGTAATTTGCCAATAGTTTTGCATCATTGTCACGAATCGAAGAAGGGAATATTATGATTGGACTTTGTCTTATTTTTAAAACGAATTTATGATTCTATAGGGTTATTCCATGGCAAATCAACAAGATCCTTATCTTACATTTTCTGATTCATTTGAAATTTGGCATACTGGAAGCGTCACTTGAGGTAGGAAATAGTGCAAAAGTTGCAGATTCATATTTCCGAGATTACAGCGGTACAAAATGTGCTATTTTGACCATTTATTTTTAGCATCTTTTACTTGTAATTGCAATATAGAAGTTGGAATGTTCTTGAAGGGCTCTTTCACACGAGATATGGCATGCATATGCCGGGGTAAAAAGACAATTGAAGGTGGTGTCAAGAAAAGTTTGGTAAACATTTTCTCAAAAACGGTATTTTTTTTCAAAATAATTATAACCTACATACACTCTTACTGAATAACTGTACCAAATTTTAAAATGGGCTGCCGATGGTATCCGGATAATATATCTGGACAGACAAATTCCTATAATTCCAAAGTAAAAGTATAACAGAAGTGAAATACAATACAAATACAATATTGTTTGAATCAAAGTACATGAAAATGATGTTTATATTCCCAGTTATTATAAATACAGGGTCATTCGAAAGTCTTGTCCCATATGCAAATTCGTTATTAGTGCACATAGCAAAAAATGAAAATAGGGGAAAGTTATTGGAAATAGGCGACTTCCAATCTAAAGTGCTTGAATTTCCAATGTAGCACGGAAAGTTTTAGGCTGTACACTGATACAATCATCATGGTAGCTGATTGATTGATTGATTGAATTCGAAATTTTGGGTGTGTCAGCACTTAGGCTATTTTCCACCCGTCACATTATACGGGATCCAGCCCTTTACCATTACTAAAATAAAACTTTATAACATAACTGTAATGTCGGAGGACTAATATATTCTTACTTGCGTTAAAAGCTAAGGCTGTAGTCGGACACTTAGCGCTCATAAGGACAAAACACAGGACAACGCCAGAGACTCGTTAGTTTGCAAAACGCAGTCCAGGATGTACTACATGGAAGTGAGGTTGACAATTGGGTGTACTATGTGGAAGGGTCACCCATTACACTCCTCATTGGTAGCCGAAATTATCACATGCTTGCAAGGGCGACAAACCGGAGCGTGTCCTCCTTGAGTAGCGCCAATACATTAATTTTGATTATACAGGGTGTCATTTTAATGGCGCCCACGGGCCACGGAAACGTATAGAGGACATCAAAACAAACAACATTTCTCAGTAACATTTTTCTCGTTGGTGCATTATTTCGGCGCTACAGTCGTTCAAAAAATCTCGTTTTGCCGCCTGAATGCTGGCAACCACACACAACATTTGATTGCATTTGTGACGTCATATCCCGTCGTGAAGCGATGCTTTACAGGGTTGCCAGGAACACTCATATTCTGTGAAAATTGACACAGCTACAATCAGCCACTTTATGTACCGTAAAAGAAAACGAGAAAACAAGTTCTTTAACCTAACAGGAAGTAGGCCTAAACAAACGATACGAAAAATGGTAGAAAGAAAATAGAATTCAAGTGGAAGTGGTCATATCGAGTTTTGTCTCTGCTTACATGTCATATTTGCAAATCTAGTTACCAAGTTGGCATCTACAATTTAGTCTATCCACTTCGTCCTTCTGATACTAGTTGTCTGTAACACACTGAACAGATGACAAAATAGAAATGAAAGAACTCAAAATTCCAAAGGTAAGCAACACATCATATAATGTATATTCAGGGCATTATGAGGCAAGTGGCAAAAATGGTTGAAAATACAGGGATATAAGTAGTAGTAATAAAAACTCTCCGACGACTGTGTTTACCTATGCACCGGATACACATGTAATAGTTTGGAACTGTGAACAGGGCAGTTTATTCCTTACTGATTCATCATTACATTGTTACTGTGGTTGTACGTGTTTTAGCCGTAATGTAACAACGTGAACCTCAGATACTTCCGTTATCAGCACAAATGTTTCACAAGGCATATGGACACAAACATGTAGATATCAACCTTGCAACGAGATTTTCAAATATTTGACATGTAGCTGGGCGTAAACAGCCACATGTAAGCTGTAAGTCCAATAAAATGTATTGTTGTGTTGATATTTGACACGTAGGCTGAGACAAAATCCGATATTGACACTTCATTTTGAATAAGTTTTTACCATTTCTCATATCGTTGGTTTACTTCCCCCTTCCCTTGAGATGACTGTTGATCTTCTGGCTGGTAGGCCATGATGATCGGTCTACTGGATGCGTTTCTGGATTCGCTTTACACCTAATCATGTGGTTGGTAGTTTGTCAATTTTCACAAAATTTGTGTTCCTTGCAACCCTGCCGTGCGCTGTTTCGCCGCAGGAAATGACGTCACAGATACGATCAAATGTTGTGTTGAGTTGCCAGCATCCAGGCGGCAAAACGGTCTTTTTTGTACAGCTGTAGCGTCGAATCGACGTACCAACGAGAAAAATGTTACTGAGAAAAGTTGTTTGTTTTGATGTCCTCTATACGAATCTGTGGTCCGTGGGCGCCATTAAAATGACACCCTGTATAAACGTGGCTGTTTCTTTTAACAAGAGTTGTTACAAACCAGATATTTCATATTAGAAACAATAATATGGGATGAAAAGAAATGAGTATTAAAAAAGAATCATAGATGGCAGTACACTGGCTTCATCAAGTACTCATTTACCCCTCCCCCTCCCGAACCGAGACCCGGCTAATTGAAAAACCACGGTTAAGGTCTCAAGACAGACAACACTGATTGCGGCTCCGTTACTTTGTAACACCATATTTTTGTACCATCAAAACCTCATTTGCCAAATTTTGTACTGTTTTTGTACTACTCAAAAATGCTAAAAATAATTTTTGTACCGTCGAAAAACAAAAATCAATTTTGGGGTTACAGAGTAACGTCTCAACCTCATCATCGATTTCGGCAAAGTTATCCGCATCAAAATATTGTACTATTTATGTACCATTTTGTACCATTATTTAAAAATTTTGTACCCGTCAGAAACAGCCAGAAAAAAAGGCGGGAAAACTTTTACATTGGAACCATATGTTTTTTTTAGCGTCTCGAGTTGCTTCGAAGAATATTATGCTATTTTTGTACTAATTTCTTTTAAATTAAACTTTATAAACACTACTTTGCAATAAGTGGATATCCGATTTTTATACCGTTCTTAGAAAAACCCTCAAAATTTTGAAATTTGTATTTATTTCTCAGAGAAAAAAATTGGATAAAATTTTATTGAATACGTGAAGTTTTTGTCTGCTTAATGTTTGAATAAAATGTCTAGAATGAGTACTTTCCAATAAGCCCCTCTATTATTTTTTTACCGTTACGGAAAACCCGAAAATAATTTTCATTTTTGGATTTTTCATATCAATGTACTAATTCATATGAATAAATGGACAAAATATTATTATAATGGTGATTTTAGAGCTCCCCAACTCATCAATACAATTTTATAGACATGTACTTTGTATCAAGTCCCTTTTCCAGTTTTCGCAAAGTCACGAAAAACCCGGGAAACATTTTATAAATTTCTCAATCCTCTCAAAGACACGCACTTCACAAGAAAATATGGACCAAATATTAACGAATGTGTGAGGTTTATATTTGCTTAACTTTTAAAAAAATTCCCTAAATGACTACTTTCTATTAGGTTCCTTTGTGATTTTTGTAACGTCACGGAAAAACCCAAAACAATTCTAATTTTTTTTTTTTAACTTCGATGTACAAGTTCCGTCGTACCCACGGACAAAGTGTTATTATATTAGTGAGCTCTATAGCTCATTAATCCTTCAAAATAACGATATAGACTCGTACTTTGTATCAAGTCCCTTTCTGATTTTTGTACCGTCACTGAAAACCCGGTAAATATATTTGAATTCTCATTTCTTCCCTGAGACAGGAAGTTCACAAGAAACTATAGAACAAATATAATCGAACGTGTGAGGTTTGTAACTAAGTAATCTTTATATAAAGACATCTATAATTTTTTTTCAATTAAGCCCGTTTATAATTTTTGTTCCGTCACGAAAAATCCGGGAAATATTTTTTAATTATTACTTCTTCGTGGAGACACGAAATTCACAAGAAACTAGGGAGCAAATATTATCGAGTGTGTGAGGTTTCTATCTAAGTAATCTCTAAATAAAATTTTCTATCTGATTACTTTCTATTAAGATCGTTTATTTTATTTTTGTACCGGAACGGAGAACCCGGGAAATATTTTTGAATTCTTAATTCTTTCCTAAGACACGAAGTTGTCAAGAAACTATAGACCAAGCAATATCAAGTGTGTGAGGTTTCTATATAAGTAATCTTTAAATTATATCTTCTATATAGTTACTTTCTATTAAGGCCATTTCCGATTTTTGTTCCGTCACGGAAAACCGGGATATATTCTTTAATTCTTACTTCTTCGTTGAGGCAAGAAGTTCACAACATACTATAGACCAAATATTATTGAGTGTTTGAGGCTTGTATCTAAATAACCTTTACATAAAGTTATCTATATAATTACATTCTATTAAGCCCGTTTTTTTATTTTTGTAACGTCACAAAAAAATCTGGGAAATAATTTTGAAATCCTTCTTCTTCGCTGAGACACGAAATTCAGAACAAATTATGGAGCAGATATTTTCAAGTATGTGAGGCTTCTATCTAATTAATCTTCATATAAAATCTTCTATAGCCCTATGATTTTTTTCTATCAAGCATTTTTTTGATTTTTGTAACGTCACGGAAAACCGGGAAACATTTTTGAATTCTTACTTCTTCCCTGAGACACGAAATTCACAAGAAACCATCTTCCAAATATTACAGAGTGTGTGAAGCTTGTATCTAAGTAATCTTTAAATAAAAACTACTATCTGATTACTTTTTATTAAGGCCGTTTTTCATTTTTGTACCGTCACGAAAAATCCGAGAAATATTTTTTAATTCTTCCTTCTTCGCTGAGACTCGAAATTCACAGGAAACCATAGACAAGATATTATCAAGTGTGTGAGGTTTGTATCTAAGTAATCTTTAAATAAAATATTCTATCTGATTTCTATCTATTAAGCCCGTTTTTTATTTTTGTACCGCCACCGAAACCCTGGGAAATATTCTTTAATTCTTACTTATTCGCTGAGACACGAAATTTAGAACTAACAATGGACCAGCTATTATCGGCTAAGTGAGGTTTGTATCTAATAATCTTTAAATAAAATATTCTATCTGATTATTTTTTATTAAACCCGTTTTTGATTTTTCTACTGACACGGAAAACCAGGAAATATTTTTGAATTCTTACTTCCTCGCTGTGACACAAAGTTCAAAGGAAACTATTGACAAAATATTATCGAGCGTGTGAGGTTTCTATCTAAGTAATCTCTAAATAAAATATTCTATCTGATTTCTATCTATCAAGCCCGTCTTTGATTTTTGTACCGCCACCGAAAACCCAGAAATATTTTAGAATTCTTACGTCTTCGCTGAGACACGAAATGCACAAGAAACCATCTACCAAATATTATCGAGTGTCTGAGGTATGTATCTAAGTAATCTTTAAATAAAATATTCTATCTGATTATTTTCTATTAAGCCCGTTTTTTTATTTTTGTACCGCCACGGAAAAGCCGGGAAATATTTTTGAATTCTTACTTCCTCGATGACACACGAAGTTCACAAGAAACTATTGACAAAATATTATCGTGTGTGTGTGGTTTCTGTCTAAGTAATCCTTAAATAAAATATTCTATCTGATTTTTATCTATTAAGCCCGTTTTTTTTATTTTTGTATCGCCACCGAAATCCCGGAAATATTTTTGAAATCTTACTTCTTCGCTGAGACACGAATTTCACAAGAAACTATTGACCAGGCGTTATCAAATGTGTGAGGTTTGTATCTGAGTAATCCTTATAGAAAATCTTCTATGTGATTACTTTCTATTCAGACAGTTTTTGACTTTTGTACCGTCACTTAAAACCCGGGAAATATTTTTGAATTCTTACTTCTTCGCTGAGACACGAAGTTCACAAGAATCTATAGACCAGGCATTATTAATTGTGTAATATCAAGTGTGTGAGCTTTGTATATAAGTAATGTTTGAATTATATCTCCTATATGGATACTTTTTACTGAGCCTATTTTCGATCTTTGTACTGCCACGGAAAACTCGGGAAATATTTTTGAAATCTTACTTCTTCGCTGAGACAGGAAGTTCACAAGAAATTTCAGACCAAATATTATCGAAACTTGTCAGGTTTGTATCAAAGCAATCTTTATATTAAATCATCTATATATTTACTTCCGATGAAGTTCGTTTTTGAAATTTGTACTGTCACGTAAAATCCGGAAAATATTTTTAATTTTTTAATTCTTCGCTGACATCCGAAATTCACAAGAATATATCGACCAGATTTTATCGAGTGTGTGAGCTCTGTATGTAAGAAATCTTTAAATAAAATATTCTATGTGATTACTTTCTATTAAGCACATTTTTTTATTTTTGTACCGACACGGAAAACCCGTGAAATATTTTTGAATTCTTACTTCTTCGCTGAGACACGAAGTTCACAAGAACCCATAGACCAGGCATTATCAAATGTGTAAGATTTGTATCTAAGTAATCCTTATAGAAAATCTACTATGTGATTACTTTCTATTAAGCCAGTTTTTGACTTTTGTACCGTCACTTAAAACCGTTAAATATTTTTAAAATTCTTACTTCGTCGCTGACACACGAAGTTTACAAGAAACTATAGACCAAGTAATATCAAGTGTGAGAGGTTTGTATATGTAATGTGTGAATTATATCTCCCATATGGTTACTTTTTACTAAGCTCATTTTCGATTTTTGTACCGCAACGCACAACTCGGGAAATATTTTGAAATCTTACTTCTTCGCTGAGACACGAAGTTGACAAGAATATATCGACCAAACATTTTAGAGTGTGTGAGCCCTGTATGTAAGAAATCTTTAAATAAAATCTTCTATGTGATTTATTTCTATTAAGAACATTTTTGATTTTTGTACCGCCAAGGAAAATCCGGGAAATATTTTTATATTATTACTTCTTCGCTGAGACACGAAATTTACAAGAAAAACCGACCAAATATTATCCAGAGTGAGAGTTCCAAATCTAAGTAATCTTTAAATAAAATCTTCTATCTCATTACTTTTTATTAAGCCCGTTTTATATTTTTGTACGGTCACGGAAAACCCGGAAAATATTTTGGAATTCTTACTTCTTCGCTGAGACACGAAATTCAACAAGAAACCATTGACCAAATATTATCGAGTGTGTGAGCTTTGTATCTGAGTAATCTTTAAAACTATCTTCTATCTGATTACGTTTTATTAGGCACTTTTTTATTATTTTGTACGGTCTCAGAAACCATGAAAATATTTCTTTATTCTTACTTCTACGCTGTTATACGAAATTCGGAACAAATTATTAACCAAATATTATCGAGTGTTTGAGGCTTGTATCTAAGTAATCTTTATATAAAATCTTCTATATGATTACTTTCTATCAAGCCTGTTTTTTATTTTTGTACCGTCACGAGAAATCCGGGAAAGATTTATGAATTCTTACTTCTACGCTGAGACATGAAATTCACAATAAACTCATGACCAAACATTTTTGAGTGTGTGAGATTTGTATCTAAGTAATCTTTATATAAAATTTTCTATATGATTACTTTCTATCAAGCCTGTTTTTTATTTTTGTACCGTCACGAGAAATCCGGGAAAGATTTATGAATTCTTACTTCTACGCTGAGACATGAAATTCACAATAAACTCATGACCAAACATTTTTGAGTGTGTGAGATTTGTATCTAAGTAATCTTTATATAAAATTTTCTATATGATTACTTTTTATTAAGCACGTTTTTTATTTTTGTATCGTCACTGAAAACCCGGGAAATATTTTTTAATTCTTACTTCTTCTCTCAGACACGAAGTTTACAAGAAACTGTTGGCCAAATAGTATCGAATGTGTGAGCTTTTTGTCTAAGTTGTCTTTCAATAAAATCTTCTATATGATTACTTTGTATTAAGCATTTTTTTATATTTGTACCTTCACGGAAAATTCGGGAAGTAATTTTTATTTCTTACTTCTTCGCTGAGACACGAAGTTTACAGGAAACAATGGACCAAATATTATCGAGTGTGTGAGGTTTGTATCTAAGTAACCTTTATATAAAATCTTCTATGTGATTACTTTCTATTAAGCCCGTTTTTTATTTTTGTACCGTTACGGAAACCCCTAAGACTATTCTGAAAATTATTTTTTTCCTTCCATGAATTAATTCTTATAAATTCATGGACAAAATGTTATTATGTTGGTTAGTTATAAGGCTCTTTAATCCTTCCTTTAATATTTCATGGACTATATCTATGTATCAAGTCTCTTTTTTATTTTTTGTGCTGTCACGGAAAAAGCGGGAAATATTTCTTAAATTCTTTCTTCCTCGGTAACGAACTCAGTTCACAAGATAATATAGGTCAAATATTATCAAAAGTGTGAGGTTTATATTTGATTAATTTTTATATATTGTTTTGCTCTGCTTGATTTTAGAACCGTTACGGAACACCTAGAATTTTTTTAAAAAAGTTTCGTTTCCTGTCGAGAGGCTGTTCATCACAACAAATGTGAATCTTTTTTGTTTTTTTTCAGGTTTTTTGTGTAATATTATCAAATCAAAATCTAATGGAAAAGTACTTTATATTATGTCTTTTTGATTTTTTTCTCGACGTAAATTACCGAAAATAACATTAACATACTTAGCGTCAGCTTGGTATAATCGTATCTTTCCCTTAGGAAAGCAGGGATCTTAACCCGGGACCATTAGATGTCCCACGAGTAGCGATAGCCTCTTACATCGCAGGCGCTCGCTTGGCGAATAACTCTTATGCAAGAGGTTGTACTTTGAATAGCAGTGAATGGCAATGAATACTCAATACACACTATATTGGATTTAGGTCTCACTACCATTGTATCGGCATGTTGTTAGGAAAATACCTGTATTCAAGTAGAAGCTAAATATCTCCGTAGTCTCGCAGAAACGTGTAAAAACGTAGAATTGTTCTTACGGTGACGGTGAACAATAACTCATCTACTCCTGGTGACGGACCTACATCGGCCTTATAGACTGATGTACCAAGACTGACCTCTCTCACTCTTGTCGTACGTATCTCAACTCTGTTCTCACTGATCCCCCTCTATCAGAATACACACTATTTATCCTCCAAGGATTGCTGTTGTAAACACCAGGTCGATGAACATCTTTACTTCCTCAAAGTTGTTTGTTAACCTGGTGTCCCACAAAGATTGATGTAATATTTTACTCAGCAATACTTGGAGTTTCTAGCGACTGCTTCCTGGCTGTGATTTTGATAGACAAGAATCGAGAGTAATTACTTTTGTGGTCATAATAAAGTATATGGTTTCGTAGAGAAATTATACGTAATGTACTTCTTACTAAGAGACAGATTATGTATGATTAGCCTAGATACAAACCTCACATCCTCGATAATATTTGGTTTATAGTTTCTTGTGAATTTCGTGTATCAGCGAAGAAGTAAGAATTAAAACACGTTTCCAGGATTTTTCGTGACGGTACAAAAACAAAAAAACGGGCTTAATTTAAAGTAATTATATTCATTCATTCATTGTCTTCTGCCTAATGTGCAGGTTTTTCACTGCAATCTCCAGCTTTCCCTATTCTCTGCCTTACGCTTCGTAATAGCATACGACCCAGTTAATTTAATATCATCCATAAGCTGATATCTCTTTCTTCCACGGACTTTTCCTCTTTCAACCATTCCCTCCGAGGCGTCCCTTAGCAGGCAGTTCCTTCTTAGACAGTGTCCTAACTAGTTTCTTTTCCTCTTCTTGGTGGTCTCCAGTATAGATCTTTTTTCACTATCTCTTTTCAGTACGGCTTCGTTTCTAACCTTGTCCGTCCATTTTAGATGCTCCATTTTTCGCCATGTCCACATTCAAAAGCTTCGAGTCGTTTCTCTTCATTTCTTCTCAACGTCCAGGTTTCTGCACCATATAGTGCTACACTCCACACAAAACATTTCACTAATCTCTTCCTTAGACCTATGTCCATGGGTCCACTAAAAACATTTTTTTTCTTCTATTGAAAGCTTCTTTTCCCATTGCGATTCCCATTTTCACTTCTTGTTTGCAGCTCATGTCAATGCTTATAGTGCATCCTAGGTACTTGAAGCTATCCACTTGCTGGATTCTTTCACTGCTTGCTCTCACATTAATATTCCTTGCTTTCCGTCCTATAACCATTGCCTTTGTCTTCTTTACATTAATCTTCATCCTTTAACTATGCGTCAGAATTCAAACTCAGTATCAGCACAATAGGTAGCTATGGTGCTATATTGAAAAGGAAATTTCAATTTACATATGCTGATGAATAGTGTTTATGTTCAAACAATAATAAATACCTTTATAATTATTATATTGATAAAAAACTAGAGATAACAAAAGTTACAAGAGCATCAATTATGCATTTGTTTAAAAGAACATTTATAACATATAAATGTTATTTATATGAAGAAAACAATTACCTAGGTATATATTATCTCCTTGTGAGGTAGAGTAAGTCTTTTTCTTAATATTTTGGCATGCATCAGTTCTACATCTGAGTATACTCAATATGTCAATTTCTTTAACCAGGTTTACAAGATGGCTTCCATTCTTCAATTTTTAAAACTCCACATATGGTTAATTCACATCAAAAATGCAGAAGATATTTCTCTCACTTTTGTCTTATTTCTCAAAACATTCATTTGAGGTAAGGCATTATTCATTTACTAGCTTGATATTGCAGATGCAAGCAGATAATAATTTCCTGCTTCCAATTTTTAAACTTGGCACTTTTCACAAGTTCCAAATCTTTTTTAAAGATTATGCCATTATAAAAGCATTTTCAAGCTTCTGTTATGAACAAAATGTCTCTATATAGTTTAAACAAACTATTAAAGATTAACTTGCAAAGTATAATCTTTCAAAATATCAAGATTTATACAAATATCAATCCTTCACCAATAGCCACATTTTTACTTATCTTCCATCCATCATGAGGTTCCTCAAAAGTCGCAGACAACTAGTATTAGAGCAACTAGTTCAAGCAAGATTTTTTAGTATGTGTTATCTTCAATTGTTTTTGTTTTATATTTTTGTCCATAAGTGCTTAACAGCTTGAATGTTTGTGTAGTAAATGTACATATTTGCTCTGTTACAGCTATTTTACTATGTATATCACAATATACTTATCTAATGATTACAATTACCATTTTTTGAACGTTGATACAAAATACCAAGTATGACATCATATTATACATTGAACAATTTTAAAGAGTTGACCTTTGTATATAAACCTTGATGCCAATGCAAATGTACACAATTTCAATAAATTTAATTATAAATTTGAATGTATCATATCTTTCTTGTCTGAAAGAACACATATGATTGAAGATATTTGTTTTTCATATTGCCAGTCAAAAATAACTGTTATGACTAAATTATTATAAATATTGCACACATGTGGAACTTTGAACTTAGCCTAAACATTTTCAAATGTTGTGATGACAATGTATTATTTTTATTTTCATAATCCCATACTGCTCACAGCTGCTGTTTAACTCGTCTAACATACTATTTATGGTTATTTCATCCTTAGCGAATAATGCCATGTCATCATCAAATCTTATGCAGTTTATTCTTCTTCCTCCGAATTTGACACCTCCTGTGCCCTAGAAACAATTTTTCACTATATCTTCTAAATAGATATTAAACAAAGTAGGCGATAGGCAGCATCCTTGTCGTACCCTTCTTCCAATTTCACAGCCCTCTGTCATTTCGTCTCCTGTTCTCACTTTAACTCGTCGATTCATGTATAAGTTGCTTAGAAGTCTTCTCTCTTTCCAATCTACACAAATTTTCTTCAGGATTTCTGAAAGTTTAACCCAATTCACTCTATCAAAGGCTTTCTCCAGGTCTACAAATACTACAAACACCTTCTTTCCTTTCTCTAAATATCTTTTCACAATTTATCAGTAAACCAATTGCATCCCTTGTACCTCTCCCTTTCCTGAAACCAAACTGTTCTTCCTCTAACTCGCCACTGACCTTCGAGTATAGGCGTCTGTTCAGAATTCTTAGAAGATTTTTTGCCGAGTGAGATATCAAGCTGATTGTCCTGTACTCAGAACATTTTCTGACATTGCTTTTCTTCTGCAGAGGTACCAAAACAGTCTCCGTGAAATCTTGGGGCCAATACTGTTTCTCATAGACGTCATTGCATAAGTGCAGTATTTCTCTTTTCCCATCTCCCAGGCATTTGATAAGTTCAACAAGAATTTCATCAGTGCCCGTTGCTTTCCCATTCCTCATTTCTTTGAGTGCTTGCTCAAATTCTTCATTCAGGATATAGTATCCTTTCTCATCATCAGGCACGTCGTCTTAATTTTCTACATTCCGACTGTCTGGGCGATTCTCTTTCTGGTAGAGCTCTTCAACGTACTTTCCCCACACATTCGATATTCCTTTTTTGTCTGTGATTTCACATCCTCCCTCGTCTTCTACCATCCACATTGTTTTCCATTTCTTCTTTTGGAAGCCCAAGCAGTTTACTTCACAATACATCAAGTCATACCTTACTTTTTTTTCCAGTTCTTCAATTTCTTCAAATTTTTGTTTCATCCATTGTTCTTTTGCCCTGTCAGTTTCTCTTCTTAGCTGGTTATTCAGTATCCTGTAATTATTTCTTCCCTCTTCTGTATTTACATTCTTCCATTTTCTCCGTTCCTCCATTTTTTCCAGCATACTTTCAGTAATCCATGGTTTTTTTGCACTTTTCTTTTCCCTGTAGCCTATTGTTTCATCCACTCCCTTCTGTAGGCAGCTTTTTATTCCATCCCACATCTCATCCTTATTGTTACAACTAGATTTAAACTTAGTATAGTTTCCTTGAAAATTTTCTGCAAATTTTTGTCTTTCTTCTTCTTCCCTTAGCTTCTCTAACTGGGTTTTTTTGCTCTCCAGATTTTGTGTATCTTCTTCAATCTAAGATTGATTTCTCCTATTATCAAGATGTGGTCTGAATTAATGTCAGCTCCTGGCAATGTCTTCGCATTTTTCAAACAATTTCGAAATCTTTCTTGTACCAGTATGTAATCTATCTGGTATCTTTTGCAATATCTTGGACATATCCAGGTGTATCTCCTTCTCTTATGTTGCTGGAACAGTGTGTTTCCAACAATTAGGGAGTTTCTTTTACAGAAATTTACCAGGCTTTCCCCTTTCTCATTTCGCTCACCTAATCCATATCTTCCTACTGTACTTCCATCCTGCCTTTCTCCTACTACAGCATTCCAATCACCCATTACGATAATGCATGACCCCTTTCTCTCTTTTTCCATCAAGTCTTCTTTCTTCTCATAGTTTTCCTCCACTTCTTCTTCTGACAACCCACTATGTGGGATATACACTTGAATTAACGCTAAGTCTTTCTTCTTTCCTAGAAGTTTCACCATTATAATACTGTCATCCAAATAACGTACTGCTATAACTTTCCCACACCACGGTTTCTTTGTTGATCACCTCCAGAATAAAACATCTTGAACTCATCACTCACTATTTCACCATTTTGTTCCCACCTCACTTCTGATATTCCCATAACATCTACTTTGTTTCTTCTCATTTCTGCTTTTACGTTTTCTAGCTTTCCAGACTGTAACAGGGTACTGACATTCCACGTTCCAATCCTTAATCTTGCCTTCTGTTTGCTTCTCTTTTACCCGTCAGTGTCCTTTGTCATAATGTGTCCTTCCCAGACTCCCCCTCCGGGACATGCAAATGTTGGGCTAGTTTACGTCCGGAATATTTTGCCTTGGAATGACTCATCATGATTGCAATTTTTCTAGGGAAAATATATATGCAGTAGATTCCCATTGCTTTCCGCACACCACTCTCTATTTCGCATCTTGAAAGATCCAAGGGGCCCCAACGAGGAGGTGAGGAGAGTGGATTTGGCTAAATGAGCCCTCCGGACTTCACCGAAATTCACTGCACCAAACTTATGGTCTTTGGATATAGGTTGCATATCAGTTCCATCAGGGTTTTGACTCAAGGTCGAGAAATCCCATTTAGCTTGATTGATTGATTGATTGATTTAGTTTATTTTACTTCGCGTTTTGTGCCTCTTGGCTAATTTGCGAAGATGGGGATGAGTGATGAAATGATGAAATTGATGAATGGACATTCACAAACAACCAAGCCCGACCGGGATTCGAACCCGGGACCCTTGGCGTCGCAGCGCGATGTGCTAACCACTCGGCCACAGGGTAGGGCAAAATCCCATTTAGCCTTTGCCCCCGAGTAATTATATAGATGACTTTATATAAAGATTACTTATATACAAACCTCACACATTCGATAATTTTTGGTCTATAGTTTCTGTGAACTCAGCGTAGGGATAAGAATTCAAAAATATTTCCCGCCAATGTTTAGACAACAGTTTCGTGAATTTAGTGTCTCAGCGAAAAAGTATGAATTTAAAAATATTTCGCGGATTTTTCGTGACAGTTCAAAAATCGTAAACGGGCTTAATTGAAAGTAATTATATAAAGATTACTTAGATACAAACCTCACACATTCGATAATATTTGGTGTATAGTTCCTTGTGCATTTCGTGTCACAGCGAAGAAGTGAGATTCAAAAATATTTCCAAGGTTTTTCGTGACGGTAGAAAAATTAAAAACAGGCATAATAGAAGGTAATCAAACAGAAGATTGTATTTAAAGATTACTTAGATACAAGTCTTATACACTGGAAAATATTTGGTCGTTCGTTTCTTGTGAACTTCGTGTCTCAGCGAAGAAGTAAGAATTCAAAAATATTTCCTGGATTTGCGTGATGGTACAAAAGTCAAAAACGGGCTTAAACAAAGTAATCAGATAGAAGATTTTATTTAAAGATTACTTAGATACAAGCTTCACACACTCGGTAATATTTGGTCGATGGTTTCTTGTGAAATTCGTGTCTCAGCGAAGAAGTAAGAATTCAAAAATATTTCCCGGGTTTTTCTTGACTGTACAAAAATAAAAGACGGCCTTTATAGAAACTAACCACATAGAAGATTTTATATAAAGATTACTTAGATACAATCCTAACAAACACCACCATATTTGGTCCAATGTTTGTTCTGAATTTCGTGTCTCAGCCAAGAAGTAAGAATTAAAAAACATTTCCCTGATTTTTCCTGACGGTATAAAAATAAAAAAAACATCCATACTAGAAAGTAATAATATATATGACTTTATATCAAGATTATTTAGAAACAAACCTTATACACTCGATTATATTGGGTCTATAGTTTGTTGCGAACTTAGTGTCTCAGCGAACAAGTAAGAATTCAAAAACATATCCAGATTTTTCGTGACGGTACAAAAATAAAAAACGGGTTTAATTGGAAGTAATTATGTAGATATATTTATATAAGAATTAATTAGATACAAACCTCAGACATTCGATAATATTTAGTCCATACATTTTTCAAAATTTCGTGTCTCAGCGAAGAAACAAGAATTCAAAAATATTTCCCGGATTTTCCGTGACGGTACAAAAATAAAAAACGGGCTTAATAGAAATTAAAAACGTAGAAGATTTTATATAAAGATTACTTAAATACAATCCTCACACATTCGATATAATTTGGTACACAGTTTATTGTGAACTTCGTGTCTCAGCGAAGAAGTAAGAATTCAAAAATATTTCCAGGGTTTTCCATGACGGTACAAAAATAAAAAACGGTCTTAATAGAAAGTAATCATATATAAGATTTTATTTAGATATTACTTAGATACATACTTGACACATTCGATGAAATTTGGTTTATAGTTTCTTGTGAACTTCGTGCCTTAGCGAAGAATTAAGGATAATAAAAATATTTCCCGGATTCTTCGTGACGGAACGAAAATAACGGGCTTAATAGAAAGTAATCATATTGAAAATTTTATATAAAGATTACTCAGGTACAAACCTAAGACACTAGATAAAGTTTGGTCAACAGTTTTTTGTGAATTTCGTGTTTCAGCGAAGAAGTAAGAAGTAAAAATATTTCCCCCATCTTTCGTGACAGTACAAAAATAAAAAACGGCCTTAATAGAAAGTACTAATATAAATGACTTTATAAAAAGATTAGTTAGATACAAATCTCACATATTCGATAATATTTGGTGTATAGTTTCTTGTGAAATTCGTGTCTCAGCGAATAAGTAAGAATTCAAAAATATTTCCCGGGTTTTCCGTGACGGTACAAAAATTAAGAACTTGCTTAATAGAAAGTAATCGGATAGAAAATTAGATTTAGAGATTACTTAGATACAAAACTAACACAATCGATAATATTTGGTGGATGGTTTCTTGTAAATTTCGTGTTTCAGCGAAGAAGTAATAATTCAAAAATATTTTCCGGGTTTTCCTTGACGGTACAAAAATAATAAACGGGATTAATATATACTAATCACATAGAAAATTTTATATAAAGATTACTTAGATACAATCCTCAAACTCTATAATATTTGGTCCATTGTTTGTTTTGAATTTTGTGTCTCAGCCAAGAAGTAAGAATTAAAAAATATTTTCCGGATTTTTCGTGACGGTCCAAAAAAAAAAAGTCCTTAATAGAAAGTTATTATATAGATAACTTTATATAAAGATTACCTAGATAAAAACCTCACACACTCGATAATATTTGGTCTCTAGTTTGTTGTGAACTTCGTGTTTCAGTGAAGAAGTAATTAAAGAATATTTTCCGGATTTTCTGTAACAGTAGAAAAATCAAAATTGGTCTTAATAGAAAGTAACCATATAGAGCATTTTATAGAAAGATTACTTCGATACAAGCCGCACACACTTGGTATTGATTGGTCACCTGTTTCTTGTGACTTTCGTGTCTCAGCGAAGAAGTAAGAATTCAAAAATATTTCTCGGAATTTTCTTGGCGGTACAAGAATAAAGAACGGGCTTAATTAAAAGTAATTCTGTAGATAAATTTATATAAATATTACTTAGATACAAACCTCTTACATTCGATAATATTTAGCCCATGGAATGTTCTGATTTTTTTTACACAGAGAAGAAATAAGAATTCAAAATTATTTCCCGGTTTTGCGTGATGGTACAAAAGTCAAAAACGAGCTTAGTACAAAGTAATCAGATAGAAGGTATTTTTTTAAAGATTAATTAGATTCGGAGCTAAAACACTAAATGATATTTTGTCCATAGTTTCTTGTGAATCTCGTGTCTCAGCAGAGACTAAAGAATTAAAATAAATCCCAGAATCCTCGTTACCGTAGAAAAATAAAAAACTGACTTAATAGAAATTAATCACATAGAAGATTTCATTTAAAGATTACTTAGTTACAAACCTCATATACTCAATAATATTTTATTCGATGGTTACCTGTGAATTTCGAGTCTCAGATAAGAAGTAAGAATTAAAAAAATATTTCCCGGATTTTTCGTGACGGTACAAAAATCATAAGCGGGCTTAATGGAAAGTAATCACATAGACATTTTCATATAAAAATTACTTAGATCCAAGCCTCACGCATTCGAAAATATTTGGTCTAGTTTCTTGTGAAATTCGTGTCTTAGCGAAAAAGTAAGAATTCAAAAATATTTCCAGGGTTTTTCGTAGCGGTACAAAAACAAAAGAACAGGCTTAATAGAAAGTAATCAGATAGAATATTTTATTTAAAGATTACTTAGATATAAACCTCACACACTCGATAAAATTTGGTCGATGGTTTCTTGTGCATTTCGTGTCTCAGCGAAGACGTAAGAATTCAAAAATATTTCCGGGTTTTCCATGGCGATACGAAAATCAAAAACGGGCTTAATAGAAAATAATCAGATAGAATATTTCATTTAAAGATTATTAGATACAAATCTGACAGACTCGATAATAGTTGGTACATTTTTTGTTCTAAATTTCGTGACTCAGCAAATAAGTAAGAATTAGAAAATATTTCCCGGATTTTTCGTGACGGTACAAAAATCGTAAACGGGCTTAATAGGAAGTAATTATATAGATGATTTTATATAAAGATTACTTATATACAGACCTCACACATTACATAATATTTGGTCCATAGTTTGTTCCGAAGAAGTAAGAATCAAAAATTTTTCCGTGACCGTACAAAAATATAAATCGGGCTTAATAAAAAGTAATCAGATAGAAGATTTTATTTAAAGATTGCTTAGATTTCTAACTCTCTAACTAACTAAACTAAATCTCTAGCCTTCTTAAACCCGAAGGTTCATGGCTGCAGCAACACAGGCCTTCCATCTTTCCATATCTTGAGCAAAATCTATATACTCTTTCCATTCCTACCGATTTCCCTTAGGTCCATCTCAACATTGTGCCTCCATCTTCGTCTTGGCCGTCCTACAGGTCTCTTACCATCAGGTTTCCCAACAAGAATCCTGTAAACTCCTCTTTCCTCTCCCATTCGTGCCACATGGCCTGCCCACCTAAGTCTTCTTGATTTAATTATTCTAATAATATCTGGACATGAATACAAATTATGTAGTTCTAAATTATGTAACCTTCTCCACTCACCTGTCTCCTCATCCCTTTTAGGTCCAAAGATTTTCCTAAGGATTTTATTTTCAAATACTCTCAATTTATGTTCCTCTTTCAATGTAAGGGACCAAGTTTCACATCCATATAATATTACAGGCAAAATTACGATTTTGTATATTTTAACTTTTAGTTTCTTAGATATTAAACGAGAAGGCAAAAGTTTATGAAGAGAGAAGTAACATGAATTTCCTAATTAAGCGTACTTTTTATTTCCTCTTTAATATAATTTTCATTTGTTAATATTACTCCTAAGTATTTGAATTTGGAAACTGGTTCAAACGAGTTGTTATCAATAATTAGATTTTGATTATTACCTAACACTTGGTTTTGGCCTGTAAGCATATATTTAGTTTTCTCTTTGTTAACTTCCAAACCTATATCTTTAGCAGTTTTGAAAATATTTTAGCATTATTCTTAATTGTATTCACATCATCCTCCAGTAAGTCTACATCATCTGCATATGCTAACAACTGAGTCATACCATTTAATTTTAGTCCTTCTCTAGTTTATTTTACCTTCCTAACAGCATATTCTAAGGCAAAGTTAAAGAGCAATGGAGATAATACATCTCCTTGTTATAACCCATCATGAATTGTAAATTTGTCAGACATATTAATACCCACACGAATTTTACTTTCTGTTTCACTGGTGCATATTTTTATCATACTAACAAGCTTCTTAGGCATTCCAAACTCTACTAATATATTATATAATTTATCTCTTTTGACCGAATCATATGCTTTTTTGAAATCAATGAATAGCTGATTGACATTTTGATTATATTCCCACTTTTTTTCAAGTGTCTGTCTGATGTGAAAAATATGATGTGTACTTGATCTGATACGTTTAAATCCACATTGATAATCACCTATAATTTCATTAGCATATGGCGTTAGTCTTGTTAAAATAATGTTAGATAATATTTTATATGTTGTTGAGAGTAGAGAAATTCCACGGTAATTATTGCAGTTCATTTTATCACCTTCTTTAAACACAGGAACAATTATGGATGCTTTCCACTGTTGAGGGATTTCTTCTTTATTCCATATTAAACAAATTAATTTATGAATTTGACATATTAATGAATTTCCACCATATTTATTTAACTCAGCTGGTATTAAATCAATGCCAGGTGCTTTGTTATTCTTTAGCCTTTTAATAGCATCTTTAACTTCAGTCAAGTTAGGTTCTGGAACTAAAGGTTCTGCTGTGTGGACTTCATTTACTTCTGATTTATCTCCTACATGGACATTTAAAACGTCATTAAAGTATTTCTTCCATCTATTTAGAATATCGCTTGGGTCAGCTAGAAAATCACCGTCTTTTTCTTTTATCAAGTTTACTTTAGGTTGCCACCCCTTTCTAAACTCATTTACACCTTTATATAAATCTCTGATATTTTTGTTTTTGCTGTTTGTTTCAATTTCGTTAATTTTGCTTTTCAAGTAATCTCTTTTTTTAATTCTAAACGTGCGGTTAACTTCTCGCTTTATTCTATTATAATTTTTTAGATTTGTATCGTCAGAGTTATTTAACCACCTAAGTCTAGCCTGATTTCTTATTTCTATTAGATTATGACATTCATTATCAAACCATGGCTTACTTTTTCTCGGTTTATGGTATCCTATACTTTCTTTAGCTGCTGATTCTATTGTGTTACGTATATGCTCCCAATTCTTATTTACGTCTGTTTCATTTATATTTTCATCATCATTTAAATCCTGCAAAACATCAAATCTATTTGACAGTTAAATTTGGTAATCTTTCTTAATTTTTTCATCAGTAAATTTTCCTGTATCAGATTTCATAAATTTTAGATTGGTGCTTATGACTTATCACTGAGAGTCTTTCTCTTAATTTAGCAATTACTAAATAATGGTCACTGGCACAGTCAGCACCTCTATGTGTACGAACGTCAATTATACTAGTATGCCTTCTCTTATCAATGAGAATATGATCTATCTGATTATGAGTTTTACCATCTGGAGAAGACCAGGTATATTTATGGATATCTTTATGTTTAAAAGTGGTACTTTTCACAATTAAATTATTTGAGGTTGCAAAAGTAATCAATCTTATACCATTATCATTACTTAATTCATGAAGACTCTCTTTACCAATCGTGGGTTTAAATGTCTCTTCTTTGCCAATCTGTGCATTACAGTCACCTAACAGCATTTTCATATTATACTGAGAAAATTTATCACAGACCTGTTCTAACTCTGTATAAAAATCATCTTTAGTATTATCATCTTTATCTTTCGTTGGTGCATGTATGTTTATTAAAATAGTTTTACACCATCTACCCTGTAAAATTGCATATGATATCCTATCATTAATAAATTCTACTGTTTTAAGAGCCGAGATAATTCTATTATTTATGAAAAAGCCTGTTCCAAAATTATGATTTTCAGTACCACCATAGGAAAAAGTATAATTTTTAGTTTTACAGTTCCCTTCTCCTGGCCACCTAACTTCCTGGACAGCTACTACATCTATTTTATACTTAACTATCTCATTAACTGTACACTGAAATGCCCCAGGCCGGTAAAGGCTCAGAGCATTCCAGGTGCCTAATTTAATATCCTTAATCCTAATGTAGATCTTATCCTTAGTCCAGGGACCTCCCAAAGTAGTCCCCACCCGGAGATCCGAACGGGGAACTATTTTACCTCCGGAATATTTTACCTTGGGAACATCCATGGCCTTATATTGCTGTTTCTGGACATGTCTTTTTACAGTGCAGAGTTGTCAGCTCTACGCCTAACCCCCAATATGAATGGAGGAACTACTACACAAGACAAACACAAACACATTAGACAGCACAATTACTACACAAGACGAACACAAACACATTAGACAGCACAACTACTACACAAGACACACACAAACACACCACAACTACTACACAATATAAACACAAACAAACTACACACCACAACTACTACACAAGACAAACACAAACAAATTAGACAGTACAACTACTACGCAAGACAAAACAAACATACTAGACAGCACAACTACTACACAAACATACTAGACAGCACAACTACAACACAAGACACATACATACACACCACCGATACTACACAAGACAAACAGAAACACATTAGACAGCATAACTACTACACAAGATAAACATAAACACACCAGACAGCACAACTACTACACAAGACAATCCCAACCACACTAGACAGCACAACTACTGCACAAGACACACAAACACATAACAACCACTACACAAGAAAAAACACAAACTACTACTACACAAGATTATGACTGCAGTTCGAAAAAGTCAATACAGGGAGTAAATGTCTCTGGAGAGAGGCTCCAGAGGTCTACAGTCTACTATATTTAGTAATTTTAGTTTTATAATCATTTATGCGAAGCTAAAGTTCACCATATTTCCTCCCTGGGAACACCATAGGGAACAATTTATTTTTCATTTTTTTAAAAAAAGATGTTCATGGTTGAAAAATAAAAAAATTAAAAAAACATGAGGTGGTGGGTCTGGCAGCCTACCCCCTTCTCCTTTCAGGTAAGTTAGAGTTAATATAATATTTGAATTTGAAAGTAATCATAAGACAATAGAATGGAACCCAAAATTTTATATTTCTTCTGGGGTCTAAGGGTAGAAAAAAACAACTTCAAGGAACATAAAAAACACAAACTCAAATGCAGGTAAGGAATGATGGCACAAAAGATTTTGAGGCATGTATCAAGAAGGATTCTAACAATGGGGAAAAAGTAATATGAAATCCTAAAAGAAAAATCAGCTTGAACGGAGGACTACCGCTTTTCGCTGCTGCACATTAAGCCAATGATAAAGAGTGCTGAGCATGGCCGAAATGCTCCTACCTGGAGATAAATCAATAGTTTCATTTTTCATTTGTAGAAACTGCATTCCATAAATTTCCCAATACATGGCTCTTTTGTTTGTGAGTAACTGAAAAAAAGCTGGCATAATAGGGAGAACACATTGCAGAGCTCATGAAAAATCGCACGCCCACTTTTGTTTGTCAGTCAACACAGTTTTAGGTTCTAAGTGACTTCCTACCAAACACTACAGGACTCATGATTTGATTCATTTAGTTTTGGTTAAGTAGTGTAAATGTAGTCTGACTTTTGCACCTGTTGTAACTAACTTCGGTGGCAAGCTCAAAAGTCAATAATTAAGCCAGTCAGTGATCATCTTTGAACACTTATATAAAGGGCATGTTCTGAAATTCACACGAGTTTAATGTCCAGTGATGACCACGAAACGAGTGTTCTCGCACGAAACGTGCAGGCCAGGAGGCTCGTTTGTTCAGGGAAATTGTCTGCTGTTTGCAGACAACGCACGTGCATCATGGCTCCAAACTGCACTCGTTCGGAAAATGATGCATTATAATTTTAACCAAGTGCGATATGAAGCAACATGCACAAGATGAGTGTGCCTCAACTGTTCTTAAAATGTGATTAAAATGAGTAACAATGCCTGCAGTAGAGCTTATCCTTGCCAGAAGGACATGCCTTCCACTGGACACCATCTGAAACCTTTCCATAAACAAAATGCTGCATCTGCACCTTCATCTAGAGCTTTTTTTAAGTCTGCAAAATAACTCGTTTCACCAGGTTTAAGGGCCCAGCTATCTTTGTTGAATTTGTTCGTTTCATTAAGACTTTCGGAACAAACTTAAAGTTTAGGCCACGTTCCTTTGTTGCACACTACTTCAGTGGCGAAGCGTGACGTCTTCACGTAGTCATCGCAAGATTTGCCAAACGTCAGGGTCGATCTTTCAACCGGGGGAGGGGGGAGGAAAATATTTCTCTGCGATAAACACCAAGGTCATTGCCAATTCAATGTAAAAGCTCATACCACAGACCTTACGACTGCAAAACAGACATAATTCTGTCCCATACGATGAGAATTTTTAAATACGATTATATCGTTCAATATGTGTTTATCCTCTTAACACTTTCCCTGGCGTGGGCGTGTTTTCAAGCCCAGACACATGTGCTTCGTCTGAGCTATCCTGCCACCTAGTAGCTGAACACTTGATTGCGAAATCTTTCGCAACTGTTGAGGAAAGATCGCTCTTCATCTTGGTTGATTGATTGATTTGCTGTTTTAAGTCCACTTTATGCACAGCAAGACTAATCGGGACTGGACCTACAGTTTAAAGTGGGATCCGAACCACTTGTGCCTCCACCAGGTATCGAACCTGCGACCCCTTGATTACAAGGAGACGACGCTATCACTGTAACATCAGGGAGGCCCCCTCTTGACCTTGGAAATGTTTCAGTCATTGTTTTGTGAGGTGCAAGTCTATTTTTATCTCCATTGTTGTTATTGTGTTCCAGAGCTCCTTGTGTTTGCGGCAGAACAAAGGAAAGAAGAATGGAGTCTCGAAAAGGAAATGAGGCAATCAAGTTGCAGGATTTTGAAAGAGTAGTGAATGAAATTTGTGCTGATGAAGAAAGTGAAAATGAAATCAATATTCCCGACCTTGATGAAATTCAAGATGTAATATCTTCCAATGGATCAGACGAAAGTGATAGTGAAGATACTATGATCTTACCTCCAGTGCATAATACACACATTGCATGGACAAATTAATTTTGCTTTGTGTGATAATCAAGGAAACATGAAATTTTACAAAGTGCTACACTTGAACACACAACACTTGTCTCTCTTCTAATGCCATGTTTCGAGCACACTCTACATTTTCTCATAGCTGCACCCTTTTTTTTCTCACTCTGTAGAACATGGACTAGTTTGTGAACTTTTAGTTTACTAACTACTAAAATTGCTAAAATGCTAAAACTATTACATTATAAATATATGCTTTCATTGATCCTCTACTGATATTTACACTTTGTATAACAAAAGATTTCATCTTTGTTGCTGTTCCCAAACAAAAAAAAATATATGTATTTTAGGTTAATTTTGTTTAAATTGCCCGCCAGGATAGAGACAGCAAGTTCGTAATCTTGCCACTAGGGAAAGAGTTAAGTGGAAATAGCAGACATTTGCAGTGGTGCGTCCAGGATTTTCGAAGGGGAGGGGAGGTTACGTGTACTTTTTTAGTAATCATTCCCCATTTTGCCATCCTTTTCTGACTTTTAAGAATATTAAGCCTAAGCAGGGATTATTAATGTCACCAACCCGTCCTTCAGAATGCCACTGGACACCCGGAAGTATCTTTATGACTCCAGAGAAACTCTGCCGTGGCTATCACTGGGTTCATAAATTTATGTTAGCATTTATCTACATAAAAGCAATTACATTATTTTAAAAATCATTGTTAATTTGCTGAAAACATCTGAGAACTGATTTTCAACAATAAATGCCAACTCAAACAATTTGTGGGATCATTTGTTGGTGTTTGACTGGTTGTAAAACAGTTGCTTTGTGAGGTTCAGCAGAAGCAGGTCATTTTTATTGGAAAACCTCTTGCACATGAGTGTAAGAATGAGTAGTAAAATACTCTTCAGCAGTACACACGCACTGCTCCAATGAATACGCCATGCTGAATCAATTTAAAAAAACAGGCACATTAGCAGCAAAAGTGAGCCAGGGGCAGCCTAGGATTCTCTCAAGAGTCCAATTTCGGTACAAAATCTTTGATTTACGATTTTTCACGTAAATGTATAGCCAATACTTAAGACACATGTTGCATGCTACTGTTGGCAATATTTCGACCTGCTAGTGTTGACATATACGGATATATGTCCCAAAAATGACACTTTTCACTCAACCCATAAAATCGAAAGTCAAAAATTCATATTGGTCGCAAATGACAGACTGACATGGCATCAGTCATCAAATGTCTGATTATAACCCTTCGATAATTTCTTACATATTTTTGTTACCCAGAAGTTTATTTCTGGAAAAATTTGAATGCTGCTTTCCGTCAGTTATTAATTTATATAATTTTCTGTAGGGAGTGAACTGATAATTTTAAGCATTGAAAAATATCTCAATCAAAAAAATCATTTGCTAACTTACGCTGTACTGCAATTTGAACTTAGAATCATCAAAATTTCATACATATTACAGCAAAAGATCACAGTCACCAGGCTGAAATTTTTAGTCGCCATGGCGACCTGGCGACCGGAATTTTTCGAGCCCTGGTTATCAGCCAATTGTTAACAGGCCTATCGGACTCATAACCTAAATGTCTCGTAACATTGGCCTCGCATCTGTTCCTTCACAAATCCAAATCTGATGGTGCCAGATCATGGCTGTGGAGGTATTTTGAAGAACTTCGCAACCCATGTTGTCAATTTCTTGCGATGTGAAGCAAGCTGAGTGATCATAGTCTCGCCGGAGGATGATCTTTCTTCCAGGACATTTAGTTTGCAAAATACGGCAGAGCTTGTACAGTGCTGGAAATAACGAGCAGCATTTATGGTTTGCCCAGGTTCCAAGAAAATTTCCCCAACCATCTCCTTGTTGTACTCAGTTGATGCTATTCGAGGGTGACCGCTATGAGGCTAATCTTGGATGCTCGTGTTCCTATAATTGAAGTGTCTATTGTATTTTCTACTGGGGAGATTTCCTCTCTCACGAGAAATTCAATAACAGTACATTCACAAAACGAAATATCATTGTCTGACATTTTGTTACCTACTCAATTATTATTTTTTTACAAGGTGAATTTTGGCGCCATTTTTTTCAAGATGGCGGCGATCGTACAGGCCAAAAAATGGTAAACTCTTCAAAATCGGATTCTTCACATTTTTTTTTACTATAGAGGCAGTTGGTTTCATTTCTGTTGCAATTAGATCCCAAAACGACATTATTTTACTAGGCTGCAAGGTGTTTACTTAATGTAGCACATACTACTGTCAGATTGTTTTTTTTTTCGTTCCCAAAGCCATTTCAAAATGAAACTCGCACCAAACAAAGATTAAATTTAACTGCATAACATACCTGATTTCCACAAAAAATTGAAGATACGTTTCTTTTTAGGTATTCAAGGTCAAATGTCACATCCTGTGACCTTGAAATGAACATTTCAATATTTTCATGAGACTATATTTTATGAAAACTATGTCCCCTAAGCTCCAAAATCAGCCCAAGATGAAAGTTATACCATATATTATACCATACCAAAATTAGAAGAAAAGTTATGAATTTTTGTTGTTGACCTTGTTAGCATAAATTTGACATTTTTAATGAAGTTGGCAACACTGCTGTACAAACACTGTGTATCACTGAGGGCTAAAATTTTACACATGTAAGTTACTTCATGTCCTCTACCATCTTACCAAATTTTATGAAAATCTGAGATGGTCGGGTTGAAAACTTCCTTTTCCTGTGATGATTTGGCATGCATATTCACAATTTTAAAACGATTTAATTTTAAAAAAAATATGTACCACTTTTGAACCTGAAATTGAGTTTTTGTGTTGAAATTGAAGGAATAAACACAAATGAACAGACAGGACACAAATCCAGAACCTCTGGTGGTGGTGATCTGAAGAGCCGGGAAGAGCCTTTATCTTCAGCTCCCATGGAAGGTATGAGAACAAAATTTGAAAGTATTCTTACCGGAATCTTATATTCTATCCCCAAAGCTTGAAGTTTCTTTGATGTCTCTGCTATTTTCCATGTCGCTTTGATTTTCCTTCGGAGTTCTTCAGTGTGAGACAATTTCCTGTTCGTCAGCTTCTTCATCTTATTCCGGGTATGAAATGCAGGAACCATGCTTATTTTGAAGGTTTGCGAAACCTCATTAGTTTTCACATATATTCCTTGAAAGAGACCAGGGTGCTGTTTTTCAGGAGGGATATAATGAGCTTTCAACAATTCTTCAAACATAAGATAATTGTTCATGGTTCGAGCAACAATCTCGGACACTTCTGGGTACCTGAATTCAATGTAGGCGAAGCCCCTGCTCTTTCCTGTCTGAAATGAAGATAATAATACATTTCAGCGCAACAATACACTACTTCCACAAACCAAGAAGTTATAGGGTTTGTGAATATTAAGTATTTAAAAAATATTTAAAAACACCAAAATATAGTGTAACGTTTTCGAATATGGTATATTCGTAAACCTTCCATAAAAAAAAAATGAATTATAATAATGCTCATGGGTTCAATTTTCGGCCATCGGATGGAGTCCTCCCTGATAGCTATCCATGTGCTGCCTCTAGTGGCAGATTCTAAACTAGCCGGCTTGCCGTAAATCTCGGCACACAGTCCGACACACTTCATCGCCAGGAACGAAACGACACACAACCATTTTTTGCTGTATCTACATCTCTTTCCTCGTCAGCGAGAGACGTGCCTAGCCATGCTGCGTGTCAAATAGAAGCCAGCCGTTTGCACCACTCGTGTAATGGGACACAGCAAAAAGGGATAAGGACCGTAATCGAGCACGGGTGTCTTTTGGCTTTAGGGCTGAACATTTTGTTAGATACGTAAACTCATCGCTGTGGCATTAGGAATGCAAAAAAACATTGCCGTATATTTGCTGTATTTAACGTTCCGTTTCATCCTATATTAAGGCGACGAAACCTTTGTTTTTTGACCCCCCCGCCTTTTGTGTATTGAACAGAATAAGTGAACCAATGCCAGTTTTTATACAAAAGGAAAAAAGGAATTTGGGAACATGTATGTGTTGAACTTGAATTAAATTATGTTTGCCTGTCCTTGTGCAAAAAATGCTTGTTCTTGCTATAAGCTTGATACGCACGCGTAAATAATCTATGAGCAGGCGTAGACCAAATTAATGAACATGCAGGTCGTGTTCCTCGATCCTGCAGTGCGACGTTTTCCGTGTTAATTTAACGTTTGTTCAATGAAGCAAAATCGCAACTAATTGAACTAGAATTTGTAAAATAAAGTATAATCCTTCTTCGAACCCGCTAATTCTTGCAGAAGTGTTCATCCCTATTAACCCCCTTTAACGGTAGCATTAAAAATGCCCTAGAATCAGAATAAGAATTGGGATATGCATGTATCAAAAGGTTACTAGTCAAATAAAAGGGAACTTATAGTGTATTTGAAACACGCACGAGAAAGAGGATAAGTAAATGATTTATTTTTGGGGTTTCGTACTGGCTTATTGATGTCCGTTGTAAAATATATTTATGTGTACGTACTATTTATCTGTAATTGGCAGGTGATTAAATATTAATGATTGTAATAATGCGCGCAGGCCGTGCTGTGAATTAACAAGCGTGGTTGCACGTCTTGAGAGTTGTATTTTTCTGCATGTAAGGATTGATTGTTAGTTTTGCACTCTTTTTACAAGTCGTCTTGTTTACATAAAATACGCAATAAAGTGCACAATACATATATATTGTTAAAATTGAAATTTGAAATAGTACATTTTTTTTTGCTACCTGCATTCTTGTCCGTAAGCCGGTGTAAGATACGTACGTTACTAGTCAAATAGCAAATTAAATCCAAGGTGATCATTGGGGCATAGTAATGATATAAAAGAGAGAGGGAATAACGTTAACTTAATTACGAGAACAAACTATTCGCAATGGAGAAAGCATAAAGGTGCTTTTCATTGCCGGACCCTTCGACATATTTATATGTGTATTCTCTTACAGGGCCTTGTCTCGTGCTTCTCGCAGATTCTGCCCGTAAACTCCCGCATTATCGTGTGAGAAGTACGACGCAAATTAAGAATTTGTAATCTACAGTACGGGTCTTATTTTCCACTCACAGTTGCCGTTGCCCGTAGCCGCTTCCAGCTTAAATATTGTGGGCAACCGCAACTGACCCCACTATACCATTACAAAATTGGTAGCATCACATGGTTTAATTTTGATCCGTGCTCAATTGGGAACATTACAATTTTTTTTCACTTGTTTTCACTATTTGAAACTTGATTTTTTCCTCTCCCATTCTTGCCCCCCTTTTTTTCTCTCTTAATCAATATTTTTTTCTCCCCCTTAGTTTTTTGGCAATATATATATTTTGGTCATATTTTTTTATATATATATAATTGATTCTGTGCATAGGCCTTTAGTTTTTTTCTATTGCATCAATATGACTTTTGATATACCTCCTCCGTATTTACCACCACTTGATTTTTTCCACCATCACGATCGACATTGGATTTTGTACGTGGCTTGATATTACCACAGAATCAAACCCCCGTGCGAGACTCTGTGAGATTCAATGCCATTAATTTTCCTTTTAATGAATTTGTCCGATTCAGATATTGAACGCACATTTCAGTCTACTCAGACTGCCCGTTAAAGAATTTTGTTATTATCATGCCAGTGCGAGTAGTTAAATTAACGAATTCCCTTGCTCCAACCTCTTGAATTATTAATTCTAAATTAACGACTAAGTGTCTCTAAAGTTTTTTTTTATCAACAAGTGTTTATATACGTGTACTACATATTATAATTATTTATTCAAGTGTGATTTCATTCATTTTTTTTGTATGTATATGCATTGAGAGAATGCTATGCTCTCTCAAGAGTAATGTGAAACATTGTATAATTGTTGCATAACCTATGGTAACACCTGATTCTAAGCATACCTTGTAATAATGCAACCTCCTTGCTTCCTTCCTCTGGTAATTTTCCTCCTCCTCTGTCCTATTTCTTAATTCTTCCTTCTCCTTCTTTATCTAGTTTTTCATTTCCGTTATTTTTTTCTTTCATATTTTACTCTACGAGGATGTGTCTCACTTCTAGTGTGGAATTATGGAAATTACAACTACCTACATCAGCATATTACAAGTAATCGTTTCATCTTATGCATTGTCTGGAATTACCATTGTTGAATCCAGCTATGTGCAGTGTGTGTGTTATTCCTTCAGCAAAATTGTCGATTATTTTCAATACATCCAGGTGTTTGACCGGGAGGCAAACACGATGTATGGTGGGATTTTTTTTTTGTTATCGACATAAGGAGTAGTTACGTCTTGCACACTTTCATGCATTAATATGGACTTGATCTTTTCACTATGTTTCGAAATTTGCAACTTTTCTCAGCTGTGAGATAAATTTTGATAACGATAGATGTGGATCTGTTATTTAAAATTGGAAGATTGGATATTAATTTCTATAAGTGTATAGTTGAATGCATTACCTCAATTGTGTATATATATGGTTATAATGGGTTGGTTTACTGTAAATTCCTATCAGCTAGTGTTACTCCATTATTTGCCATTCTTCATATTTCATCTCATGCATCTACATTATTCATGACATCATTGATATTTGTTTGCATGTTAGTATATGTATTTATATCTTGCGTATGGCATAATTGTGTGCATATGGTAATTTATTGAGTGTATATTTTACAAGCTATATATATTGGATGTTAAGTTTAGCTAATAGGGTATGTGTGGGGTTGCCCTCTTTTTTTTTTTTGCGAGACAGAGGTATTTGTAACGTTTTCGAATATCGTATATTCGTAAACCTTCCATAAAAGAAAATTGAATTATAATAATGCTCATGGGTTCAATTTTCGGCCATCAGATGGCGTCGCCCCTGATAGCTCTCCATGTGCTGCCTCTAGTCGCATTTTGTTAGGTACGTAAACTCATCGCTGTGGCATTAGGAATGCAAAAACACATTGCCGTATATTTGCTGTATTTAACGTTCCGTTTCATCCTATATTAAGGCGACGAAACCTTTGTTTTTTGACCCCCCCGCCTTTTGTGTATTGAACAGAATAAGTGAACCAATGCCAGTTTTTATACAAAAGGAAAAAAGGAATTTGGGAACATGTATGTGTTGAACTTGAATTAAATTATGTTTGCCTGTCCTTGTGCAAAAAATGCTTGTTCTTGCTATAAGCTTGATACGCACGCGTAAATAATCTATGAGCAGGCGTAGACCAAATTAATGAACATGCAGGTCGTGTTCCTCGATCCTGCAGTGCGACGTTTTCCGTGTTAATTTAACGTTTGTTCAATGAAGCAAAATCGCAACTAATTGAACTAGAATTTGTAAAATAAAGTATAATCCTTCTTCGAACCCGCTAATTCTTGCAGAAGTGTTCATCCCTATTAACCCCCTTTAACGGTAGCATTAAAAATGCCCTAGAATCAGAATAAGAATTGGGATATGCATGTATCAAAAGGTTACTAGTCAAATAAAAGGGAACTTATAGTGTATTTGAAACACGCACGAGAAAGAGGATAAGTAAATGATTTATTTTTGGGGTTTCGTACTGGCTTATTGATGTCCGTTGTAAAATATATTTATGTGTACGTACTATTTATCTGTAATTGGCAGGTGGTTAAATATTAATGATTGTAATAATGCACGCAGGCCGTGCTGTGAATTAACAAGCGTGGTTGCACGTCTTGAGAGTTGTATTTTTCTGCATGTAAGGATTGATTGTTAGTTTTGCACTCTTTTTACAAGTCGTCTTGTTTACATAAAATACGCAATAAAGTGCACAATACATATATATTGTTAAAATTGAAATTTGAAATAGTACATTTTTTTTTGCTACCTGCATTCTTGTCCGTAAGCCGGTGTAAGATACGTACGTTACTAGTCAAATAGCAAATTAAATCCAAGGTGATCATTGGGGCATAGTAATGATATAAAAGAGAGAGGGAATAACGTTAACTTAATTACGAGAACAAACTATTCGCAATGGAGAAAGCATAAAGGTGCTATTCATTGCCGGACCCTTCGACATATTTATATGTGTATTCTCTTACAGGGCCTTGTCTCGTGCTTCTCGCAGATTCTGCCCGTAAACTCCCGCATTATCGTGTGAGAAGTACGACGCAAATTAAGAATTTGTAATCTACAGTACGGGTCTTATTTTCCACTCACAGTTGCCGTTGCCCGTAGCCGCTTCCAGCTTAAATATTGTGGGCAACCGCAACTGACCCCACTATACCATTACAAAATTGGCAGCATCACATGGTTTAATTTTGATCCGTGCTCAATTGGGAACATTACAATTTTTTTTCACTTGTTTTCACTATTTGAAACTTGATTTTTTTCCCCTCCCATTCTTGCCCCCCTTTTTTTCTCTCTTAATCAATATTTTTTTCTCCCCCTTAGTTTTTTTTGGCAATATATATATATTTTGGTCATATTTTTTTATATATATATAATTGATTCTGTGCATAGGCCTTTAGTTTTTTTCTATTGCATCAATATGACTTTTGATATACATCCTAGTAGTTATGTACCCCCGTTGAGTCCGATAAATCAATTGAATGGAAAAGATCGATCAAAGATCAATTGATGACGTAGCGCTATTGTTCTTTTTTTTTAAAGGGGCGGGGCTTATTTTGTAAGGATGAATTTGATTGGTCGTGACGTCATAAATGGGCGGGGCTTATTTTGTAAGGAGGATTCTGATTGGTTGGAGGAATTCGGGGTTTTCCCGGTGATGTTTGTTCGGGAGTTTCCGGCGTCTGAAAACAGATGGCGTTGATGAGTCAGAAATTTTGGTCGGGAGTTTCCGGTGTCTGAAAACAGATGGCGTTGATGAGTCAGAAGTTCTAGGAATTTGAGTACGTGTTTCTTTTGTTTGAAGAGAGATGGCGTTGATGAATCATTCCGGGGAGGATGGGTTTTTTCGCTGGTGTTGATGAGTTTGAAATTCCAAGAGTCACGTGACTGTTTGTGACGTCACAAAACGGATGTCACGTGACCAGATTATATTATTAAATTATTATTAATTTAAATATTAGTATTATTATTATTATTATGAATTGTTTTAATTTCTGTGACGCCATTTTGTTTTTGTTACGTTATTTTGGTGTGTGACGTCATATATAAATTGGAGTACGTGTTTCCGGTGTTTGAAAACAGACGGCGTTGATGAGTCTGAAATTCTCGGATTATTGTTATTATTATTATTATGAATTGTTTTAATTTCTGTGACGCCATTTTGGTTTTGTTACGCTATTTTGGCGTGTGACGTCATATATAAATTGGAGTACGTGTTTCCGGTGTTTGAAAACAGATGGCGTTGATGAGTCTGAAATTCTCGGAAGTGGGTACGTGTATCCGGTGTTTGAGGAGAAATGGCCGTGATGAGTCATTCTGTGAAATTCCCCAGTTTTTGTCCTGTAGTCAAAATGTAAGAATTAAAACGCTTTTCAGGCTCTGAAAAGTATAATAATTCAACATTTCCCTGCAGATCATCTCTGTTTTGCTTTGGGGAGAAAATGAGTTTCAAAAGAGTATTAGCATTGAACGCGAATTTTTCGAAAAACCCAGTTTTCGTCCTATAGTCAAAATGTAAGAATTAAAACGCTTTTCAGGCTCTGAAAAGCATAATAATTCAACATTTTCTTGAAGATCATCTCTGGTTTGCTTTGGGGAGAAAATGAGTCTGAAAAGAGTATTAGCATTGAACGCGAATTTTTCGAAAAAACTGTTTTCGTCCTATAGTCAAAATGTAAGAATTAAAACGCGAAGCCGCTTTTGGAGTTCTTATTTCGTCTAATAAAATACAGCATAATACTTATGGAGCCCACTGTACATGGTGTTCTTAAAATGAGAACAAATATGGGTAGTATGTGTTGTAAATTGATTAAAATGTGTAAGTTTTTCTGAGTTTTGAAGCTCTTATTTCGTCGAAGAAAATACAGCAAAATACTTATGGAGCCCACTGTACATGGTGTTCTTAAAATGAAAACAAATATTGGTGGTATGTATTGTAAATAGAGTAAAATGTGTAAGTCTTGTCCAAGTAATAAATAGAGCGGTGTTTACATACAAAAGTAATATTATTATTGCGGTGCACTATACTATGAATAGTGTAAGAAATAATGCTGATTTAGAAGCCGCTTTTAATTTTGAAGCTCTTATTTCGTCGAATAAAATACAGCATAATACTTACGGAGCCCACTGTACATGATGTTCTTAAAATGAGAACAAATATTGGTAGTACGTATTGTAAATAGAGTAAAATGTGTAAGTCGTGTCCAAGTAATAAATACAGCGGTGTGTACATACAAAAGTAATGTTATTATTATTGCGTTGCACTATACTATGAATATTGTAAGAAAGAATGCTGATTTAGAAGCCGCTTTTAATTTTGGGGTTCTTATTTCGTCGAATAAAATGCAGCATAATACTGATGGACCCCACTGTACATGGTGTTATTAAAATGAAAATAACTATTGGTAGTATGAATTGTAAACGATGATGATTCTGGTAACTTCACAATTCGCTAATCCTTTATATACCACCCTTCCGATCTACGTCATCGATACACATTGCTCGCATCCGTTCCCGCAAAGCGTCCAACGTCCACGTGCCTCTCCTATCTTCTTCCTGCCCTGGTACACTATACACAGTCACGTCTTCCGCGAAACCTACTCTTTTTGCTCTGTTTATTTTCTTTACATCTAGACTCTCCGACTCCATTTTCTCTTTTTGCTTTTCTTCCTCCATTATATGCTAGCAGACTTTTATTCTCCTTTTCTTTAACAGTATGATGATGTCATAACCTCTTCTTTATCATCAGACACATTACCACTCCACCCATCCCAACAAACACGCCACACATATCACTCACCAATTCCAAGAATTGTAGCTATACACTCACACACCATCTGCTCTCATCCATTAACACCCGTGAAAACCTATCACCACACGGACAAAGACATCACACCAAAGCCGTTCGTAACAAACACCATTTGTTCTTGTCCATTAACAGTCTGCAACCCTTGGCTCCATTCCAAGGTCAAGGGTCAACAAGTATATATTACATACGTATATATATATTTATAGAACATACTTTTTTCCGCAAAGTATATAACCGATATAATAATATGCACCCTTATTAGTGGAGAATTCAGTGCATAAAACGGATTTTCAACATCAGTTCAATCCGGCACCCGGTAGATCGGACACTTTATACCATGCCCTCGTACATTTCTGTACAGATCAGTCTCGGTGCATAAAACGGATATCGAATACCAGTTGAACCCGATTGAGTAAAATGTGTAAAATGTTCTGAATTTGCAAGCTCTTATTTCGCCGAATAAAATACAGCAAAATGCTTATGAAGCCCCCTGTACATGGTGCTCTTAAAATGAAAACAAATATTGGTAGCATGTATTGTAAAGTAAGGAAAATGTGTAAGTGTTTCTGAAATTTTAAAGTTCTTATTCCGTCGACGAAAATACAGCACAATATTTATGAAGCCCACTGTACATGGTGTTCTTAAAATGAAAACAGATATGGGTAATATGTATTGTAAACTGAGCAAAATGTGTAAGTTTTTCAGAATTTTGAAGTTCTTATTTCGTCGAATAAAATACAGCAAAAGACTTATGGAGCCCACTGTACATGGTGCTCTTAAAAATGAAAACAAATATTGGTAGTATGAATTGTAACTTAAGTAAAATGTGTAAGTGTTTCTGAATTTTAAAGTTCTTATTTCGTCGAAGAAAATACAGCAAAATATTTATGAAGCCTACTGTATATGGTGTTCCTAAAAAGAAAACAAATATGGGTAATATGTATTGTAAATTGAGCAGAATGTGTAAGTTTTTCAGAATTTTGAAGTTCTTATTTCGTCGAATAAAATACAGCAAAATACTTATGGAGCCCACTGTACATTGTGCTCTTAAAATGAAAACAAATATTGGTAGCATGTATTGTAAATTAAGTAAAATGTGTAAGTGTTTCTGAATTTTGAAGTTCTTATTCCGTCGAAGAAAATACAGCAAAATATTTATGAAGCCCACTGTACATGGTGTTCTTAAAAAGAAAACAGATATGGGTAATATGTATTGTAAATTGAGCAGAATGTGTAAGTTTTTCAGAATTTTGAAGTTCTTATTTCGTCGAATAAAATACAGCAAAATACTTATGGAGCCCGCTGTACATGGTGCTCTTAAAAATGAAAACAAATATTGGTAGCATGAATTGTAACTTAAGTAAAATGTGTAAGTGTTTCTGAATTTTAAAGTTCTTATTTCGTCGAAGAAAATACAGCAAAATATTTATGAAGCCCACTGTACATGGTGTTCCTAAAAAGAAAACAAATATGGGTAATATGTATTGTAAATTGAGCAGAATGTGTAAGTTTTTAGAATTTTGAAGTTCTTATTTCGTCGAATAAAATACAGCAAAATACTTATGGAGCCCACTGTACATGGTGCTCTTAAAATGAAAACAAATATTGGTAGCATGTATTGTAAATTAAGTAAAATGTGTAAGTGTTTCTGAATTTTGAAGTTCTTATTCCGTCGAAGAAAATACAGCAAAATATTTATGAAGCCCACTGTACATGGTGTTCCTAAAAAGAAAACAAATATGGGTAATATGTATTGTAAATTGAGCAGAATGTGTAAGTTTTTCAGAATTTTGAAGTTCTTATTTCGTCGAATAAAATACAGCAAAATACTTATGGAGCCCACTGTACACGGTGCTCTTAAAAATGAAAACAAATATTGGTAGCATGAATACTAACTTAAGTAAAATGTGTAAGTGTTTCTGAATTTTAAAGTTCTTATTTCGTCGAAGAAAATACAGCAAAATATTTATGAAGCCCACTGTACATGGTGTTCCTAAAAAGAAAACAAATATGGGTAATATGTATTGTAAATTGAGCAGAATGTGTAAGTTTTTCAGAATTTTGAAGTTCTTATTTCGTCGAATAAAATACAGCAAAATACTTATGGAGCCCACTGTACATGGTGCTCTTAAAATGAAAACAAATATTGGTAGCATGTATTGTAAATTAAGTAAAATGTGTAAGTGTTTCTGAATTTTGAAGTTCTTATTCCGTCGAAGAAAATACAGCAAAATATTTATGAAGCCCACTGTACATGGTGTTCTTAAAAAGAAAACAGATATGGGTAATATGTATTGTAAATTGAGCAGAATGTGTAAGTTTTTCAGAATTTTGAAGTTCTTATTTCGTCGAATAAAATACAGCAAAATACTTATGGAGCCCGCTGTACATGGTGCTCTTAAAAATGAAAACAAATATTGGTAGCATGAATTGTAACTTAAGTAAAATGTGTAAGTGTTTCTGAATTTTAAAGTTCTTATTTCGTCGAAGAAAATACAGCAAAATATTTATGAAGCCCACTGTACATGGTGTTCCTAAAAAGAAAACAAATATGGGTAATATGTATTGTAAATTGAGCAGAATGTGTAAGTTTTTAGAATTTTGAAGTTCTTATTTCGTCGAATAAAATACAGCAAAATACTTATGGAGCCCACTGTACATGGTGCTCTTAAAATGAAAACAAATATTGGTAGCATGTATTGTAAATTAAGTAAAATGTGTAAGTGTTTCTGAATTTTGAAGTTCTTATTCCGTCGAAGAAAATACAGCAAAATATTTATGAAGCCCACTGTACATGGTGTTCCTAAAAAGAAAACAAATATGGGTAATATGTATTGTAAATTGAGCAGAATGTGTAAGTTTTTCAGAATTTTGAAGTTCTTATTTCGTCGAATAAAATACAGCAAAATACTTATGGAGCCCACTGTACACGGTGCTCTTAAAAATGAAAACAAATATTGGTAGCATGAATTGTAACTGAAGTAAAATGTGTAAGTGTTTCTGAATTTTAAAGTTCTTATTTCGTCGAAGAAAATACAGCAAAATATTTATGAAGCCCACTGTACATGGTGTTCCTAAAAAGAAAACAAATATGGGTAATATGTATTGTAAATTGAGCAGAATGTGTAAGTTTTTCAGAATTTTGAAGTTCTTATTTCGTCGAATAAAATACAGCAAAATACTTATGGAGCCCACTGTACATGGTGCTCTTAAAATGAAAACAAATATTGGTAGCATGTATTGTAAATTAAGTAAAATGTGTAAGTGTTTCTGAATTTTGAAGTTCTTATTCCGTCGAAGAAAATACAGCAAAATATTTATGAAACCCACTGTACATGGTGTTCTTAAAAAGAAAACAAATATGGGTAATATGTATTGTAAATTGAGCAGAATGTGTAAGTTTTTCAGAATTTTGAAGTTCTTATTTCGTCGAATAAAATACAGCAAAATACTTATGGAGCCCGCTGTACATGGTGCTCTTAAAATGAAAACAAATATTGGTAGTGTGTATTGCAAATAGAGTTAAATGTGTAAGTCGGGTCCAAGTAATAAATAGAGCGGTGTTTACAGACAAAAGTAATGTTATTATTATTATTGCGTTGCACTATACTATGAATATTGTAAGAAAGAATGCTGATATAGAAGCCGCTTTTAATTTTGGGGTTCTTATTTCGTCGAATAAAATGTAGCATAATACTGATAGACCCACTGTACATGGTGTTTTAAAATGAAAATAACTATTGGTAGTATGAATTGTAAACGATGATGATTCTGGTAACTTCACAATTCGCTAATTCTTTATATACCACCCTTCCGATCTACGTCATCGATACACATTGCTCGCATCCGTTCCCGCAAAGCGTTCAACGCCCACGTGTCTCTCCTGTCTTCTTCCTGCCCTGGTACACTATACACAGTCACGTCTTCCGCGAAACCTACTCTTTTTGCTCTGTTTATTTTCTTTACACCTAGACTCTGCGACTCCTTTTTCTCTTTTGCTGTTCTCCCTCCATTATATGCTAGCAGACTTTTATTTTCCTTTTCTTTAACAGTATGATGATGTCATAACCGCTTCTTAATCATCAGACACATTACCATTCCACCCATCCCAACAAACACGCCACACATATCACTCACTAATTCCGAGAATTGTAGCTATACAAGTGACGGATTGAACCGATATTGAAAATCTGTTTTATGCACTACGGCTAATCGAAACATAAATATATGAGGGCGTGGTAGAAGATGTGGTATTTTCTTGAAGGTCCGATCGAATGACAGATTGAACGGATGTTTCAAATTTGTTTTATGCACAGAGACTAATCGGAACAGAAATATAGGAGGGCATTGTAAAAATTGATAGTTTTGAGGGGCCGACCGAATAACGGATTGAACTGTTGTTTCAAATCCGTTTTACACACCTAGGCTAAATGTAACAGAAATATACGAGGACATGGTAGAAAATGTGGTACCTTCTAGAGTTATTTTGACCGTAGGCCCGTTCCATATACTCTATAGAAAGGTCTTGATGTGAAGATTCCGAATCTACAATCGCCTTCACGCTAGTTCAATTAGGGCCGGCTGGAGAGCCCTCTAAAATTTTCCGGACAGGTTTTTCAACTTTTCAAATTTACCTATCTTATGCCTCTCAAAACACTGCTTCGATAAAAGTTGGAAACAACCGCCTACGCACCTAAAACATTCGCTTTCTCTTATCGCCTCGAACGCGTTTCGAGAGGCCTAAGATACAAGCTATTAGCGCTGTTGGGTATCACCATCGGGTATCGAAGAAGGGACCACCTTGATCATAACGTGACGAAAGTAACATTACCTATACTTATGTTCTTACCACTTTTGGCCTCCCCGATTGCGTAGTGGCAACAGCTTCGTCGTCTTGTAATAAAAGGGTCCCGGTTTCGATACCCGGTGGAAGCACATAGTGGTTCGGATCCCACTTTAAACTGTAAGGCCAGTCCCAATTAGCCTTACTGTGCATAAAGTGGACTTAAAACACCAAGGCAATCAATCTTTACCACTATTCCTTTACCTTCGCGATAATATAAAAGTGGTAAAACATAGATCACATGACATCACAAACTATACCTTATCTAAAATTCATATGCGTCCTTTTGCAATTTCTTTCCCAGTATGGCGTGCCGATATTCCATATTTCACCAAATATCACTTAAGTGATAACAAATCCGTCTTGACACATTTTTCAATTACCAATCATCCGATTTGTAACAATATATCACATGACGTGTAGAAACTGTTCAATTTCCAAAAACATAATTCGCCCTGGAACATTTTCGGATAATAATTCATGCTCAATATTATAAAAAGTTTGTTCTCCGATCAAATTGCCCATTTCTTACGTCCATTCATTCCCAACTGTTTTCCCTATTCACTATTAAGTCCTCCACATTGTTCCATCGGTTTTTCATATCAAGGTACGAAAAATACATATAAGGGGAATATAAGGTGTCCGTAGGCGAATGTCATCGAGTATCGAACCAGGGATCCCTTTAATATTTTCAAACTTGTAGTCAAAAGTCAGTTTACTGTTCAGTTTTCTGCTAATCAAAGGTTTTGTGTTGTGTTCAATCGCTTTATCGCAGATGTGGCAACAGCTTCGTCGTCTTGTAATAAAAGGGTCCCGGTTTCGATACCCGGTGGAAGCACATAGTGGTTCGGATCCCACTTTAAACTGTAAGGCCAGTCCCAATTAGCCTTACTGTGCATAAAGTGGACTTAAAACACCAAGGCAATCAATCTTTACCACTATTCCTTTACCTTCGCGATAATATAAAAGTGGTAAAACATAGATCACATGACATCACAAACTATACCTTATCTAAAAATTCATATGCGTCCTTTTGCAATTTCTTTCCCAGTATGGCGTGCCGATACTCCATATTTCACCAAATATCACTTAAGTGATAACAAATCCGTCTTGACACATTTTTCAATTACCAATCATCCGATTTGTAACAATATATCACATGACGTGTAGAAACTGTTCAATTTCCAAAAACATAATTCGCCCTGGAACATTTTCGGATAATAATTCATGCTCAATATTATAAAAAGTTTGTTCTCTGATCAAATTCAACACACACCCATTTCTTACGTCCATTCATTCCCAACTGTTTTCCCTATTCACTATTAAGTCCTCCACATTGTTCCATCGGTTTTTCATGTCAAGGTACGAAAAATACATATAAGGGGAATATAAGGTGTCCGTAGGCGAATGTCATCGAGTATCGAACCAGGGATCCCTTTAATATTTTCAAACTTGTAGTCAAAAGTCAGTTTACTGTTCAGTTTTCTGCTAATCAAAGGTTTTGTGTTGTGTTCAATCGCTTTATCGCAGATGTGGCAACAGCTTCGTCGTCTTGTAATAAAAGGGTCCCGGTTTCGATACCCGGTGGAAGCACATAGTGGTTCGGATCCCACTTTAAACTGTAGGTCCAGTCCCAATTAGCCTTACTGTGCATAAAGTGGACTTAAAACACCAAGGCAATCAATCTTTACCACTATTCCTTTACTTTCGCGATAATATAAAAGTGGTAAAACATAGATCACATGACATCACAAACTATACCTTATCTAAAAATTCATATGCGTCCTTTTGCAATTTCTTTCCCAGTATGGCGTGCCGATACTCCATATTTCACCAAATATCACTTAAGTGATAACAAATCCGTCTTGACACATTTTTCAATTACCAATCATCCGATTTGTAACAATATATCACATGACGTGTAGAAACTGTTCAATTTCCAAAAACATAATTCGCCCTGGAACATTTTCGGATAATAATTCATGCTCAATATTATAAAAAGTTTGTTCTCCGATCAAATTGCCCATTTCTTACGTCCATTCATTCCCAACTGTTTTCCCTATTCACTATTAAGTCCTCCACATTGTTCCATCGGTTTTTCAAATCAAGGTACGAAAAATACATATAAGGGGAATATAAGGTGTCCGTAGGCGAATGTCATCGAGTATCGAACCAGGGATCCCTTTAATATTTTCAAACTTGTAGTCAAAAGTCAGTTTACTGTTCAGTTTTCTGCTAATCAAAGGTTTTGTGTTGTGTTCAATCGCTCCTGCCCCAGTTTTGTCACTTTGCTCCCCTAGTTTGGATTTGCTCCATAAAACGTATGGTGCGCACTGTACACGGTGTTTTTAAAATGAAAACAAATATGGGTAGTATGTATTGACGTTGATGAGTCTGAAATTCCCGGATTATTATTATTATTATTATTATGAAATGTTTTAATTTACGTGACTTTGTGACGTCACAAAATGGAAGTCACGTGACCAGATTATATTATTAAATTATTATTAATTGAAATATTAGGATTATTATTATTATTATTATGAAGTGTTTTAATTTCTGGGAGTTGGAAACAACCGCCTACGCGCCTTTAAAATTCGTCTCTTATGCCTCGAACGCGTTCGAGGCAATAAGAGAAAGGACGCATATGAATTTTTAGATAAGGTATAGTTTGTGATGTCATGTGATCTATGTTTTACCACTTTTATATTATCGCGAAGGTAAAGGAATAGTGGTAAAGATTGATTGCCTTGGTGTTTTAAGTCCACTTTATGCACAGTAAGGCTAATTGGGACTGGACCTACAGTTTAAAGTGGGATCCGAACCACTATGTGCTTCCACCGGGTATCGAAACCGGGACCCTTTTATTACAAGACGACGAAGCTGTTGCCACATCTGCGATAAAGCGATTGAACACAACACAAAACCATTTGATTAGCAGAAAACTGAACAGTAAACTGACTTTTGACTACAAGTTTGAAAATATTAAAGGGATCCCTGGTTCGATACTCGATGACATTCGCCTACGGACACCTTATATTCCCCTTATATGTATTTTTCGTACCTTGATATGAAAAACCGATGGAACAATGTGGAGGACTTAATAGTGAATAGGGAAAACAGTTGGGAATGAATGGACGTAAGAAATGGGCAATTTGATCGGAGAACAAACTTTTTATAATATTGAGCATGAATTATTATCCGAAAATGTTCCAGGGCGAATTATGTTTTTGGAAATTGAACAGTTTCTACACGTCATGTGATATATTGTTACAAATCGGATGATTGGTAATTGAAAAATGTGTCAAGACGGATTTGTTATAACTTAAGTGATATTTGGTGAAATATGGAGTATCGGCACGCCATACTGGGAAAGAAATTGCAAAAGGACGCATATGAATTTTAGATAAGGTATAGTTTGTGATGTCATGTGATCTATGTTTTACCACTTTTATATTATCGCGAAGGTAAAGGAAAAGTGGTAAAGATTGATTGCCTTGGTGTTTTAAGTCCACTTTATGCACAGTAAGGCTAATTGGGACTGGCCTTACAGTTTAAAGTGGGATCCGAACCACTATGTGCTTCCACCGGGTATCGAAACCGGGACCCTTTTATTACAAGACGACGAAGCTGTTGCCACTACGCAATCGGGGAGGCCAAAAGTGGTAAGAACATAAGTATAGGTAATGTTACTTTCGTCACGTTATGATCAAGGTGGTCCCTTCTTCGATACCCGATGGTGATACCCAACAGCGCTAATAGCTTGTATCTTAGGCCTCTCGAAACGCGTTCGAGGCGATAAGAGAAAGCGAATGTTTTAGGTGCGTAGGCGGTTGTTTCCAACTTTTATCGAAGCAGTGTTTTGAGAGGCATAAGATAGGTAAATTTGAAAAGTTGAAAAACCTGTCCGGAAAATTTTAGAGGGCTCTCCAGCCGGCCCTAATTGAACTAGCGTGAAGGCGATTGTAGATTCGGAATCTTCACATCAAGACCTTTCTATAGAGTATATGGAACGGGCCTACGGTCAAAATAACTCTAGAAGGTACCACATTTTCTACCATGTCCTCGTATATTTCTGTTACATTTAGCCTAGGTGTGTAAAACGGATTTGAAACAACAGTTCAATCCGTTATTCGGTCGGCCCCTCAAAACTATCAATTTTTACAATGCCCTCCTATATTTCTGTTCCGATTAGTCTCTGTGCATAAAACAAATTTGAAACATCCGTTCAATCTGTCATTCGATCGGACCTTCAAGAAAATACCACATCTTCTACCACGCCCTCATATATTTATGTTTCGATTAGCCGTAGTGCATAAAACAGATTTTCAATATCGGTTCAATCCGTCACTTGTATAGCTACAATTCTCGGAATTAGTGAGTGATATGTGTGGCGTGTTTGTTGGGATGGGTGGAATGGTAATGTGTCTGATGATTAAGAAGCGGTTATGACATCATCATACTGTTAAAGAAAAGGAAAATAAAAGTCTGCTAGCATATAATGGAGGGAGAACAGCAAAAGAGAAAAAGGAGTCGCAGAGTCTAGGTGTAAAGAAAATAAACAGAGCAAAAAGAGTAGGTTTCGCGGAAGACGTGACTGTGTATAGTGTACCAGGGCAGGAAGAAGACAGGAGAGACACGTGGGCGTTGAACGCTTTGCGGGAACGGATGCGAGCAATGTGTATCGATGACGTAGATCGGAAGGGTGGTATATAAAGAATTAGCGAATTGTGAAGTTACCAGAATCATCATCGTTTACAATTCATACTACCAATAGTTATTTTCATTTTAAAACACCATGTACAGTGGGTCTATCAGTATTATGCTACATTTTATTCGACGAAATAAGAACCCCAAAATTAAAAGCGGCTTCTATATCAGCATTCTTTCTTACAATATTCATAGTATAGTGCAACGCAATAATAATAATAACATTACTTTTGTCTGTAAACACCGCTCTATTTATTACTTGGACCCGACTTACACATTTAACTCTATTTGCAATACACACTACCAATATTTGTTTTCATTTTAAGAGCACCATGTACAGCGGGCTCCATAAGTATTTTGCTGTATTTTATTCGACGAAATAAGAACTTCAAAATTCTGAAAAACTTACACATTCTGCTCAATTTACAATACATATTACCCATATTTGTTTTCTTTTTAAGAACACCATGTACAGTGGGTTTCATAAATATTTTGCTGTATTTTCTTCGACGGAATAAGAACTTCAAAATTCAGAAACACTTACACATTTTACTTAATTTACAATACATGCTACCAATATTTGTTTTCATTTTAAGAGCACCATGTACAGTGGGCTCCATAAGTATTTTGCTGTATTTTATTCGACGAAATAAGAACTTCAAAATTCTGAAAAACTTACACATTCTGCTCAATTTACAATACATATTACCCATATTTGTTTTCTTTTTAGGAACACCATGTACAGTGGGCTTCATAAATATTTTGCTGTATTTTCTTCGACGAAATAAGAACTTTAAAATTCAGAAACACTTACACATTTTACTTAAGTTACAATTCATGCTACCAATATTTGTTTTCATTTTTAAGAGCACCGTGTACAGTGGGCTCCATAAGTATTTTGCTGTATTTTATTCGACGAAATAAGAACTTCAAAATTCTGAAAAACTTACACATTCTGCTCAATTTACAATACATATTACCCATATTTGTTTTCTTTTTAGGAACACCATGTACAGTGGGCTTCATAAATATTTTGCTGTATTTTCTTCGACGGAATAAGAACTTCAAAATTCAGAAACACTTACACATTTTACTTAATTTACAATACATGCTACCAATATTTGTTTTCATTTTAAGAGCACCATGTACAGTGGGCTCCATAAGTATTTTGCTGTATTTTATTCGACGAAATAAGAACTTCAAAATTCTAAAAACTTACACATTCTGCTCAATTTACAATACATATTACCCATATTTGTTTTCTTTTTAGGAACACCATGTACAGTGGGCTTCATAAATATTTTGCTGTATTTTCTTCGACGAAATAAGAACTTTAAAATTCAGAAACACTTACACATTTTACTTAAGTTACAATTCATGCTACCAATATTTGTTTTCATTTTTAAGAGCACCATGTACAGCGGGCTCCATAAGTATTTTGCTGTATTTTATTCGACGAAATAAGAACTTCAAAATTCTGAAAAACTTACACATTCTGCTCAATTTACAATACATATTACCCATATCTGTTTTCTTTTTAAGAACACCATGTACAGTGGGCTTCATAAATATTTTGCTGTATTTTCTTCGACGGAATAAGAACTTCAAAATTCAGAAACACTTACACATTTTACTTAATTTACAATACATGCTACCAATATTTGTTTTCATTTTAAGAGCACAATGTACAGTGGGCTCCATAAGTATTTTGCTGTATTTTATTCGACGAAATAAGAACTTCAAAATTCTGAAAAACTTACACATTCTGCTCAATTTACAATACATATTACCCATATTTGTTTTCTTTTTAGGAACACCATATACAGTAGGCTTCATAAATATTTTGCTGTATTTTCTTCGACGAAATAAGAACTTTAAAATTCAGAAACACTTACACATTTTACTTAAGTTACAATTCATACTACCAATATTTGTTTTCATTTTTAAGAGCACCATGTACAGTGGGCTCCATAAGTCTTTTGCTGTATTTTATTCGACGAAATAAGAACTTCAAAATTCTGAAAAACTTACACATTTTGCTCAGTTTACAATACATATTACCCATATCTGTTTTCATTTTAAGAACACCATGTACAGTGGGCTTCATAAATATTGTGCTGTATTTTCGTCGACGGAATAAGAACTTTAAAATTTCAGAAACACTTACACATTTTCCTTACTTTACAATACATGCTACCAATATTTGTTTTCATTTTAAGAGCACCATGTACAGGGGGCTCCATAAGCATTTTGCTGTATTTTATTCGGCGAAATAAGAGCTTGCAAATTCAGAACATTTTACACATTTTACTCAATCGGGTTCAACTGGTATTCGAAATCCGTTTTATGCACCGAGACTGATCTGTACAGAAATGTACGAGGGCATGGTATAAAGTGTCCGATCTACCGGGTGCCGGATTGAACTGATGTTGAAAATCCGTTTTATGCACTGAATTCTCCACTAATAAGGGTGCATATTATTATATCGGTTATATACTTTGCGGAAAAAAGTATGTTCTATAAATATATATATACGTATGTAATATATACTTGTTGACCCTTGACCTTGGAATGGAGCCAAGGGTTGCAGACTGTTAATGGACAAGAACAAATGGTGTTTGTTACGAACGGCTTTGGTGTGATGTCTTTGTCCGTGTGGTGATAGGTTTTCCCGGGTGTTAATGGATGAGAGCAGATGGTGTGTGAGTGTATAGCTACAATTCTTGGAATTGGTGAGTGATATGTGTGGCGTGTTTGTTGGGATGGGTGGAGTGGTAATGTGTCTGATGATAAAGAAGAGGTTATGACATCATCATACTGTTAAAGAAAAGGAGAATAAAAGTCTGCTAGCATATAATGGAGGAAGAAAAGCAAAAAGAGAAAATGGAGTCGGAGAGTCTAGATGTAAAGAAAATAAACAGAGCAAAAAGAGTAGGTTTCGCGGAAGACGTGACTGTGTATAGTGTACCAGGGCAGGAAGAAGATAGGAGAGGCACGTGGGCGTTGGACGCTTTGCGGGAACGGATGCGAGCAATGTGTATCGATGACGTAGATCGGAAGGGTGGTATATAAAGGATTAGCGAATTGTGAAGTTACCAGAATCATCATCGTTTACAATTCATACTACCAATAGTTATTTTCATTTTAATAACACCATGTACAGTGGGGTCCATCAGTATTATGCTGCATTTTATTCGACGAAATAAGAACCCCAAAATTAAAAGCGGCTTCTAAATCAGCATTCTTTCTTACAATATTCATAGTATAGTGCAACGCAATAATAATAACAATACTTTTGTATGTACACACCGCTGTATTTATTACTTGGACACGACTTACACATTTTACTCTATTTACAATACATACTACCAATATTTGTTTTCATTTTAAGAACATCATGTACAGTGGGCTCCGTAAGTATTATGCTGTATTTTATTCGACGAAATAAGAGCTTCAAAATTAAAAGCGGCTTCTAAATCAGCATTATTTCTTACACTATTCATAGTATAGTGCACCGCAATAATAATATTACTTTTGTATGTAAACACCGCTCTATTTATTACTTGGACAAGACTTACACATTTTACTCTATTTACAATACATACCACCAATATTTGTTTTCATTTTAAGAACACCATGTACAGTGGGCTCCATAAGTATTTTGCTGTATTTTCTTCGACGAAATAAGAGCTTCAAAATTCAGAAAAACTTACACATTTTAATCAATTTACAATACATACTACCCATATTTGTTCTCATTTTAAGAACACCATGTACAGTGGGCTCCGTAAGTATTATGCTGTATTTTATTAGACGAAATAAGAACTCCAAAAGCGGCTTCGCGTTTTAATTCTTACATTTTGACTATAGGACGAAAACTGTTTTTTCGAAAAATTCGCGTTCAATGCTAATACTCTTTTCAGACTCATTTTCTCCCCAAAGCAAACCAGAGATGATCTTCAAGAAAATGTTGAATTATTATGCTTTTCAGAGCCTGAAAAGCGTTTTAATTCTTACATTTTGACTATAGGACGAAAACTGGGTTTTTCGAAAAATTCGCGTTCAATGCTAATACTCTTTTGAAACTCATTTTCTCCCCAAAGCAAAGCAGAGATGATCTGCAGGAAAATGTTGAATTATTATACTTTTCAGAGCCTGAAAAGCGTTTTAATTCTTACATTTTGACTACAGGACGAAAACTGGGGAATTTCACAGAATGACTCATCACGGCCATTTCTCCTCAAACACCGGATACACGTACCCACTTCCGAGAATTTCAGACTCATCAACGCCATCTGTTTTCAAACACCGGAAACACGTACTCCAATTTATATATGACGTCACACGCCAAAATAGCGTAACAAAACCAAAATGGCGTCACAGAAATTAAAACATTTCATAATAATACTACTAATAATAATAATCCGAGAATTTCAGACTCATCAACGCCATCTGTTTTCAAACACCGGAAACACGTACTCCAATTTATATATGACGTCACACACCAAAATAACATAACAAAAACAAAATGGCGTCACAGAAATTAAAACAATTCATAATAATAATAATAACAATAATCCGAGAATTTCAGACTCATCAACGCCGTCTGTTTTCAAACACCGGAAACACGTTCTCCAATTTATATATGACGTCACACACCAAAATAACGTAACAAAAACAAAATGGCGTCACAGAAATTAAAACAATTCATAATAATAATAATAATACTAATATTTAAATTAATAATAATTTAATAATATAATCTGGTCACGTGACATCCGTTTTGTGACGTCACAAACAGTCACGTGACTCTTGGAATTTCAAACTCATCAACACCCGCGAAAAAACCCATCCTCCCCGGAATGATTCATCAACGCCATCTCTCTTCAAACAAAAGAAACACGTACTCAAATTCCTAGAATTTCTGACTCATCAACGCCATCTGTTTTCAGACACCGGAAACTCCCGACCAAAATTTCTGACTCATCAACGCCATCTGTTTTCAGACGCCGGAAACTCCCGAACAAACATCACCGGGAAAACCCCGAATTCCTCCAACCATTCAGAATCCTCCTTACAAAATAAGCCCCGACCATTTATGACGTCACGACCAATCAAATTCATCCTTACAAAATAAGCCCCGCCCCTTTAAAAAAAAGAACAATAGCGCTACGTCATCAATTGATCTTTGATCGATCTTTTCCAATCAATTGATTTATCGGACTCAACGGGGGTACATAACTACTCTCCTCCGTATTCACCACCACATTTACCTCCACCATCACCATCGACATTGGATTTTGTACGTGGCTTGATATTACCACAGAATCAAACCCCCGTGCGAGACTCTGTGAGATTCAATGCCATTAATTTTCCTTTTAATGAATTTGTCCGATTCAGATATTGAACGCACATTTCAGTCTACTCAGACTGCCCGTTAAAGAATTTTGTTATTATCATGCCAGTGCGAGTAGTTAAATTAACGAATTCCCTTGCTCCAACCTCTTGAATTATTAATTCTAAATTAACGACTAAGTGTCTCTAAAGTTTTTTTTATCAACAAGTGTTTATATACGTGTACTACATATTATAATTATTTATTCAAGTGTGATTTCATTCATTTTTTTTGTATGTATATGCATTGAGAGAATGCTATGCTCTCTCATGAGTAATGTGAAACATTGTATAATTGTTGCATAACCTATGGTAACACCTGATTCTAAGCATACCTTGTAATAATGCAACCTCCTTGCTTCCTTCCTCTGGTAATTTTCCTCCTCCTCTGTCCTATTTCTTAATTCTTCCTTCTCCTTCTTTATCTAGTTTTTCATTTCCGTTACTTTTTTTCTTTCATATTTTACTCTACGAGGATGTGTCTCACTACCAGTGTGGAATTATGGAAATTACAACTACCTACATCAGCATATTACAAGTAATCCTTTCATCTTATGCATTGTCTGGAATTACCATTGTTGAATCCAGCTATGTGCAGTGTGTGTGTTATTCCTTCAGCAAAATTGTCGATTATTTTCAATACATCCAGGTGTTTGACCGGGAGGCAAACACGATGTATGGTGGGATTTTTTTTTGTTATCGACATAAGGAGTAGTTACGTCTTGCACACTTTCATGCATTAATATGGACTTGATCTTTTCACTATGTTTCGAAATTTGCAACTTTTCTCAGCTGTGAGATAAATTTTGATAACGATAGATGTGGATCTGTTATTTAAAATTGGAAGATTGGATATTAATTTCTATAAGTGTATAGTTGAATGCATTACCTCAATTGTGTATATGTATGGTTATAATGGGTTGGTTTACTGTAAATTCCTATCAGCTAGTGTTACTCCATTATTTGCCATTCTTCATATTTCATCTCATGCATCTACATTATTCATGACATCATTGATATTTGTTTGCATGTTAGTATATGTATTTATATCTTGCGTATGGCATAATTGTGTGCATATGGTAATTTATTGAGTGTATATTTTACAAGCTACATATATTGGATGTTAAGTTTAGCTAATAGGGTATGTGTGGGGTTGCCCTCTTTTTTTTTTTGCGAGACAGAGGTATTTGTAACGTTTTCGAATATCGTATATTCGTAAACCTTCCATAAAAGAAAATTGAATTATAATAATGCTCATGGGTTCAATTTTCGGCCATCAGATGGCGTCGCCCCTGATAGCTCTCCATGTGCTGCCTCTAGCCGCATTTTGTTAGGTACGTAAACTCATCGCTGTGGCATTAGGAATGCAAAAACACATTGCCGTATATTTGCTGTATTTAACGTTCCGTTTCATCCTATATTAAGGCGACGAAACCTTTGTTTTTTGACCCCCCCGCCTTTTGCGTATTGAACAGAATAAGTGAACCAATGCCAGTTTTTATACAAAAGGAAAAAAGGAATTTGGGAACATGTATGTGTTGAACTTGAATTAAATTATGTTTGCCTGTCCTTGTGCAAAAAATGCTTGTTCTTGCTATAAGCTTGATACGCACGCGTAAATAATCTATGAGCAGGCGTAGACCAAATTAATGAACATGCAGGTCGTGTTCCTCGATCCTGCAGTGCGACGTTTTCCGTGTTAATTTAACGTTTGTTCAGTGAAGCAAAATCGCAACTAATTGAACTAGAATTTGTAAAATAAAGTATAATCCTTCTTCGAACCCGCTAATTCTTGCAGAAGTGTTCATCCCTATTAACCCCCTTTAACGGTAGCATTAAAAATGCCCTAGAATCAGAATAAGAATTGGGATATGCATGTATCAAAAGGTTACTAGTCAAATAAAAGGGAACTTATAGTGTATTTGAAACACGCACGAGAAAGAGGATAAGTAAATGATTTATTTTTGGGGTTTCGTACTGGCTTATTGATGTCCGTTGTAAAATATATTTATGTGTACGTACTATTTATCTGTAATTGGCAGGTGGTTAAATATTAATGATTGTAATAATGCACGCAGGCCGTGCTGTGAATTAACAAGCGTGGTTGCACGTCTTGAGAGTTGTATTTTTCTGCATGTAAGGATTGATTGTTAGTTTTGCACTCTTTTTACAAGTCGTCTTGTTTACATAAAATACGCAATAAAGTGCACAATACATATATATTGTTAAAATTGAAATTTGAAATAGTACATTTTTTTTTTGCTACCTGCATTCTTGTCCGTAAGCCGGTGTAAGATACGTACATTACAAATAGCAAATTAAATCCAAGGTGATCATTGGGGCATAGTAATGATATAAAAGAGAGAGGGAATAACGTTAACTTAATTACGAGAACAAACTATTCGCAATGGAGAAAGCATAAAGGTGCTATTCATTGCCGGACCCTTCGACATATTTATATGTGTATTCTCTTACAGGGCCTTGTCTCGTGCTTCTCGCAGATTCTGCCCGTAAACTCCCGCATTATCGTGTGAGAAGTACGACGCAAATTAAGAATTTGTAATCTACAGTACGGGTCTTATTTTCCACTCACAGTTGCCGTTGCCCGTAGCCGCTTCCAGCTTAAATATTGTGGGCAACCGCAACTGACCCCACTATACCATTACAAAATTGGCAGCATCACATGGTTTAATTTTGATCCGTGCTCAATTGGGAACATTACAATTTATTTCACTTGTTTTCACTATTTGAAACTTGATTTTTTTCCCCTCCCATTCTTGCCCCCCTTTTTTTCTCTCTTAATCAATATTTTTTTCTCCCCCTTATTTTTTTTTGGCAATATATAAAAATTTGGTCATATTTTTTTATATATATATAATTGATTCTGTGCATAGGCCTTTAGTTTTTTTTCTATTGTATCAATATGACTTTTGATATACCTCCTCCGTATTCACCACCACATTTACCTCCACCATCACCATCGACATTGGATTGTGTACGTGGCTTGATATTACCCCAGAATCAAACCCCCGTGCGAGACTCTGTGAGATTCAATGCCATTAATTTTCCTTTTAATGAATTTGTCCGATTCAGATATTGAACGCACATTTCAGTCTACTCAGACTGCCCGTTAAAGAATTTTGTTATTATCATGCCAGTGCGAGTAGTTAAATTAACGAATTCCCTTGCTCCAACCTCTTGAATTATTAATTCTAAATTAACGACTAAGTGTCTCTAAAGTTTTTTTTATCAACAAGTGTTTATATACGTGTACTACATATTATAATTATTTATTCAAGTGTGATTTCATTCATTTTTTTTTGTATGTATATGCATTGAGAGAATGCTATGCTCTCTCATGAGTAATGTGAAACATTGTATAATTGTTGCATAACCTATGGTAACACCTGATTCTAAGCATACCTTGTAATAATGCAACCTCCTTGCTTCCTTCCTCTGGTAATTTTCCTCCTCCTCTGTCCTATTTCTTAATTCTTCCTTCTCCTTCTTTATCTAGTTTTTCATTTCCGTTACTTTTTTTCTTTCATATTTTACTCTACGAGGATGTGTCTCACTACCAGTGTGGAATTATGGAAATTACAACTACCTACATCAGCATATTACAAGTAATCCTTTCATCTTATGCATTGTCTGGAATTACCATTGTTGAATCCAGCTATGTGCAGTGTGTGTGTTATTCCTTCAGCAAAATTGTCGATTATTTTCAATACATCCAGGTGTTTGACCGGGAGGCAAACACGATGTATGGTGGGATTTTTTTTTGTTATCGACATAAGGAGTAGTTACGTCTTGCACACTTTCATGCATTAATATGGACTTGATCTTTTCACTATGTTTCGAAATTTGCAACTTTTCTCAGCTGTGAGATAAATTTTGATAACGATAGATGTGGATCTGTTATTTAAAATTGGAAGATTGGATATTAATTTCTATAAGTGTATAGTTGAATGCATTACCTCAATTGTGTATATGTATGGTTATAATGGGTTGGTTTACTGTAAATTCCTATCAGCTAGTGTTACTCCATTATTTGCCATTCTTCATATTTCATCTCATGCATCTACATTATTCATGACATCATTGATATTTGTTTGCATGTTAGTATATGTATTTATATCTTGCGTATGGCATAATTGTGTGCATATGGTAATTTATTGAGTGTATATTTTACAAGCTACATATATTGGATGTTAAGTTTAGCTAATAGGGTATGTGTGGGGTTGCCCTCTTTTTTTTTTTGCGAGACAGAGGTATTTGTAACGTTTTCGAATATCGTATATTCGTAAACCTTCCATAAAAGAAAATTGAATTATAATAATGCTCATGGGTTCAATTTTCGGCCATCAGATGGCGTCGCCCCTGATAGCTCTCCATGTGCTGCCTCTAGCCGCATTTTGTTAGGTACGTAAACTCATCGCTGTGGCATTAGGAATGCAAAAACACATTGCCGTATATTTGCTGTATTTAACGTTCCGTTTCATCCTATATTAAGGCGACGAAACCTTTGTTTTTTGACCCCCCCGCCTTTTGCGTATTGAACAGAATAAGTGAACCAATGCCAGTTTTTATACAAAAGGAAAAAAGGAATTTGGGAACATGTATGTGTTGAACTTGAATTAAATTATGTTTGCCTGTCCTTGTGCAAAAAATGCTTGTTCTTGCTATAAGCTTGATACGCACGCGTAAATAATCTATGAGCAGGCGTAGACCAAATTAATGAACATGCAGGTCGTGTTCCTCGATCCTGCAGTGCGACGTTTTCCGTGTTAATTTAACGTTTGTTCAGTGAAGCAAAATCGCAACTAATTGAACTAGAATTTGTAAAATAAAGTATAATCCTTCTTCGAACCCGCTAATTCTTGCAGAAGTGTTCATCCCTATTAACCCCCTTTAACGGTAGCATTAAAAATGCCCTAGAATCAGAATAAGAATTGGGATATGCATGTATCAAAAGGTTACTAGTCAAATAAAAGGGAACTTATAGTGTATTTGAAACACGCACGAGAAAGAGGATAAGTAAATGATTTATTTTTGGGGTTTCGTACTGGCTTATTGATGTCCGTTGTAAAATATATTTATGTGTACGTACTATTTATCTGTAATTGGCAGGTGGTTAAATATTAATGATTGTAATAATGCACGCAGGCCGTGCTGTGAATTAACAAGCGTGGTTGCACGTCTTGAGAGTTGTATTTTTCTGCATGTAAGGATTGATTGTTAGTTTTGCACTCTTTTTACAAGTCGTCTTGTTTACATAAAATACGCAATAAAGTGCACAATACATATATATTGTTAAAATTGAAATTTGAAATAGTACATTTTTTTTTGCTACCTGCATTCTTGTCCGTAAGCCGGTGTAAGATACGTACGTTACTAGTCAAATAGCAAATTAAATCCAAGGTGATCATTGGGGCATAGTAATGATATAAAAGAGAGAGGGAATAACGTTAACTTAATTACGAGAACAAACTATTCGCAATGGAGAAAGCATAAAGGTGCTATTCATTGCCGGACCCTTCGACATATTTATATGTGTATTCTCTTACAGGGCCTTGTCTCGTGCTTCTCGCAGATTCTGCCCGTAAACTCCCGCATTATCGTGTGAGAAGTACGACGCAAATTAAGAATTTGTAATCTACAGTACGGGTCTTATTTTCCACTCACAGTTGCCGTTGCCCGTAGCCGCTTCCAGCTTAAATATTGTGGGCAACCGCAACTGACCCCACTATACCATTACAAAATTGGCAGCATCACATGGTTTAATTTTGATCCGTGCTCAATTGGGAACATTACAATTTATTTCACTTGTTTTCACTATTTGAAACTTGATTTTTTTCCCCTCCCATTCTTGCCCCCCTTTTTTTCTCTCTTAATCAATATTTTTTTCTCCCCCTTATTTTTTTTTGGCAATATATAAAAATTTGGTCATATTTTTTTATATATATATAATTGATTCTGTGCATAGGCCTTTAGTTTTTTTTCTATTGTATCAATATGACTTTTGATATACCTCCTCCGTATTCACCACCACATTTACCTCCACCATCACCATCGACATTGGATTGTGTACGTGGCTTGATATTACCCCAGAATCAAACCCCCGTGCGAGACTCTGTGAGATTCAATGCCATTAATTTTCCTTTTAATGAATTTGTCCGATTCAGATATTGAACGCACATTTCAGTCTACTCAGACTGCCCGTTAAAGAATTTTGTTATTATCATGCCAGTGCGAGTAGTTAAATTAACGAATTCCCTTGCTCCAACCTCTTGAATTATTAATTCTAAATTAACGACTAAGTGTCTCTAAAGTTTTTTTTATCAACAAGTGTTTATATACGTGTACTACATATTATAATTATTTATTCAAGTGTGATTTCATTCATTTTTTTTTGTATGTATATGCATTGAGAGAATGCTATGCTCTCTCATGAGTAATGTGAAACATTGTATAATTGTTGCATAACCTATGGTAACACCTGATTCTAAGCATACCTTGTAATAATGCAACCTCCTTGCTTCCTTCCTCTGGTAATTTTCCTCCTCCTCTGTCCTATTTCTTAATTCTTCCTTCTCCTTCTTTATCTAGTTTTTCATTTCCGTTACTTTTTTTCTTTCATATTTTACTCTACGAGGATGTGTCTCACTACCAGTGTGGAATTATGGAAATTACAACTACCTACATCAGCATATTACAAGTAATCCTTTCATCTTATGCATTGTCTGGAATTACCATTGTTGAATCCAGCTATGTGCAGTGTGTGTGTTATTCCTTCAGCAAAATTGTCGATTATTTTCAATACATCCAGGTGTTTGACCGGGAGGCAAACACGATGTATGGTGGGATTTTTTTTTGTTATCGACATAAGGAGTAGTTACGTCTTGCACACTTTCATGCATTAATATGGACTTGATCTTTTCACTATGTTTCGAAATTTGCAACTTTTCTCAGCTGTGAGATAAATTTTGATAACGATAGATGTGGATCTGTTATTTAAAATTGGAAGATTGGATATTAATTTCTATAAGTGTATAGTTGAATGCATTACCTCAATTGTGTATATGTATGGTTATAATGGGTTGGTTTACTGTAAATTCCTATCAGCTAGTGTTACTCCATTATTTGCCATTCTTCATATTTCATCTCATGCATCTACATTATTCATGACATCATTGATATTTGTTTGCATGTTAGTATATGTATTTATATCTTGCGTATGGCATAATTGTGTGCATATGGTAATTTATTGAGTGTATATTTTACAAGCTATATATATTGGATGTTAAGTTTAGCTAATAGGGTATGTGTGGGGTTGCCCTCTTTTTTTTTTTGCGAGACAGAGGTATTTGTAACGTTTTCGAATATCGTATATTCGTAAACCTTCCATAAAAGAAAATTGAATTATAATAATGCTCATGGGTTCAATTTTCGGCCATCAGATGGCGTCGCCCCTGATAGCTCTCCATGTGCTGCCTCTAGTCGCATTTTGTTTGGTACGTAAACTCATCGCTGTGGCATTAGGAATGCAAAAACACATTGCCGTATATTTGCTGTATTTAACGTTCCGTTTCATCCTATATTAAGGCGACGAAACCTTTGTTTTTTGACCCCCCCGCCTTTTGTGTATTGAACAGAATAAGTGAACCAATGCCAGTTTTTATACAAAAGGAAAAAAGGAATTTGGGAACATGTATGTGTTGAACTTGAATTAAATTATGTTTGCCTGTCCTTGTGCAAAAAATGCTTGTTCTTGCTATAAGCTTGATACGCACGCGTAAATAATCTATGAGCAGGCGTAGACCAAATTAATGAACATGCAGGTCGTGTTCCTCGATCCTGCAGTGCGACGTTTTCCGTGTTAATTTAACGTTTGTTCAATGAAGCAAAATCGCAACTAATTGAACTAGAATTTGTAAAATAAAGTATAATCCTTCTTCGAACCCGCTAATTCTTGCAGAAGTGTTCATCCCTATTAACCCCCTTTAACGGTAGCATTAAAAATGCCCTAGAATCAGAATAAGAATTGGGATATGCATGTATCAAAAGGTTACTAGTCAAATAAAAGGGAACTTATAGTGTATTTGAAACACGCACGAGAAAGAGGATAAGTAAATGATTTATTTTTGGGGTTTCGTACTGGCTTATTGATGTCCGTTGTAAAATATATTTATGTGTACGTACTATTTATCTGTAATTGGCAGGTGGTTAAATATTAATGATTGTAATAATGCACGCAGGCCGTGCTGTGAATTAACAAGCGTGGTTGCACGTCTTGAGAGTTGTATTTTTCTGCATGTAAGGATTGATTGTTAGTTTTGCACTCTTTTTACAAGTCGTCTTGTTTACATAAAATACGCAATAAAGTGCACAATACATATATATTGTTAAAATTGAAATTTGAAATAGTACATTTTTTTTTGCTACCTGCATTCTTGTCCGTAAGCCGGTGTAAGATACGTACGTTACTAGTCAAATAGCAAATTAAATCCAAGGTGATCATTGGGGCATAGTAATGATATAAAAGAGAGAGGGAATAACGTTAACTTAATTACGAGAACAAACTATTCGCAATGGAGAAAGCATAAAGGTGCTATTCATTGCCGGACCCTTCGACATATTTATATGTGTATTCTCTTACAGGGCCTTGTCTCGTGCTTCTCGCAGATTCTGCCCGTAAACTCCCGCATTATCGTGTGAGAAGTACGACGCAAATTAAGAATTTGTAATCTACAGTACGGGTCTTATTTTCCACTCACAGTTGCCGTTGCCCGTAGCCGCTTCCAGCTTAAATATTGTGGGCAACCGCAACTGACCCCACTATACCATTACAAAATTGGCAGCATCACATGGTTTAATTTTGATCCGTGCTCAATTGGGAACATTACAATTTTTTTTCACTTGTTTTCACTATTTGAAACTTGATTTTTTTCCCCTCCCATTCTTGCCCCCCTTTTTTTTCTCTCTTAATCAATATTTTTTTCTCCCCCTTATTTTTTTTTGGCAATATATATATATTTTGGTCATATTTTTTTATATATATATAATTGATTCTGTGCATAGGCCTTTAGTTTTTTTTCTATTGCATCAATATGACTTTTGATATACCTCCTCCGTATTCACCACCACATTTACCTCCACCATCACCATCGACATTGGATTTTGTACGTGGCTTGATATTACCACAGAATCAAACCCCCGTGCGAGACTCTGTGAGATTCAATGCCATTAATTTTCCTTTTAATGAATTTGTCCGATTCAGATATTGAACGCACATTTCAGTCTACTCAGACTGCCCGTTAAAGAATTTTGTTATTATCATGCCAGTGCGAGTAGTTAAATTAACGAATTCCCTTGCTCCAACCTCTTGAATTATTAATTCTAAATTAACGACTAAGTGTCTCTAAAGTTTTTTTTATCAACAAGTGTTTATATACGTGTACTACATATTATAATTATTTATTCAAGTGTGATTTCATTCATTTTTTTTGTATGTATATGCATTGAGAGAATGCTATGCTCTCTCATGAGTAATGTGAAACATTGTATAATTGTTGCATAACCTATGGTAACACCTGATTCTAAGCATACCTTGTAATAATGCAACCTCCTTGCTTCCTTCCTCTGGTAATTTTCCTCCTCCTCTGTCCTATTTCTTAATTCTTCCTTCTCCTTCTTTATCTAGTTTTTCATTTTCGTTATTTTTTTTCTTTCATATTTTACTCTACGAGGATGTGTCTCACTACCAGTGTGGAATTATGGAAATTACAACTACCTACATCAGCATATTACAAGTAATCGTTTCATCTTATGCATTGTCTGGAATTACCATTGTTGAATCCAGCTATGTGCAGTGTGTGTGTTATTCCTTCAGCAAAATTGTCGATTATTTTCAATACATCCAGGTGTTTGACCGGGAGGCAAACACGATGTATGGTGGGATTTTTTTTTGTTATCGACATAAGGAGTAGTTACGTCTTGCACACTTTCATGCATTAATATGGACTTGATCTTTTCACTATGTTTCGAAATTTGTAACTTTTCTCAGCTGTGAGATAAATTTTGATAACGATAGATGTGGATCTGTTATTTAAAATTGGAAGATTGGATATTAATTTCTATAAGTGTATAGTTGAATGCATTACCTCAATTGTGTATATGTATGGTTATAATGGGTTGGTTTACTGTAAATTCCTATCAGCTAGTGTTACTCCATTATTTGCCATTCTTCATATTTCATCTCATGCATCTACATTATTCATGACATCATTGATATTTGTTTGCATGTTAGTATATGTATTTATATCTTGCGTATGGCATAATTGTGTGCATATGGTAATTTATTGAGTGTATATTTTACAAGCTATATATATTGGATGTTAAGTTTAGCTAATAGGGTATGTGTGGGGTTGCCCTCTTTTTTTTTTTGCGAGACAGAGGTATTTGTAACGTTTTCGAATATCGTATATTCGTAAACCTTCCATAACAGAAAATTGAATTACAATAATGCTCATGGGTTCAATTTTCGGCCATCAGATGGCGTCGCCCCTGATAGCTCTCCATGTGCTGCCTCTAGTCGCATTTTGTTAGGTACGTAAACTCATCGCTGTGGCATTAGGAATGCAAAAACACATTGCCGTATATTTGCTGTATTTAACGTTCCGTTTCATCCTATATTAAGGCGACGAAACCTTTGTTTTTTGACCCCCCCGCCTTTTGTGTATTGAACAGAATAAGTGAACCAATGCCAGTTTTTATACAAAAGGAAAAAAGGAATTTGGGAACATGTATGTGTTGAACTTGAATTAAATTATGTTTGCCTGTCCTTGTGCAAAAAATGCTTGTTCTTGCTATAAGCTTGATACGCACGCGTAAATAATCTATGAGCAGGCGTAGACCAAATTAATGAACATGCAGGTCGTGTTCCTCGATCCTGCAGTGCGACGTTTTCCGTGTTAATTTAACGTTTGTTCAATGAAGCAAAATCGCAACTAATTGAACTAGAATTTGTAAAATAAAGTATAATCCTTCTTCGAACCCGCTAATTCTTGCAGAAGTGTTCATCCCTATTAACCCCCTTTAACGGTAGCATTAAAAATGCCCTAGAATCAGAATAAGAATTGGGATATGCATGTATCAAAAGGTTACTAGTCAAATAAAAGGGAACTTATAGTGTATTTGAAACACGCACGAGAAAGAGGATAAGTAAATGATTTATTTTTGGGGTTTCGTACTGGCTTATTGATGTCCGTTGTAAAATATATTTATGTGTACGTACTATTTATCTGTAATTGGCAGGTGGTTAAATATTAATGATTGTAATAATGCACGCAGGCCGTGCTGTGAATTAACAAGCGTGGTTGCACGTCTTGAGAGTTGTATTTTTCTGCATGTAAGGATTGATTGTTAGTTTTGCACTCTTTTTACAAGTCGTCTTGTTTACATAAAATACGCAATAAAGTGCACAATACATATATATTGTTAAAATTGAAATTTGAAATAGTACATTTTTTTTTTGCTACCTGCATTCTTGTCCGTAAGCCGGTGTAAGATACGTACATTACAAATAGCAAATTAAATCCAAGGTGATCATTGGGGCATAGTAATGATATAAAAGAGAGAGGGAATAACGTTAACTTAATTACGAGAACAAACTATTCGCAATGGAGAAAGCATAAAGGTGCTATTCATTGCCGGACCCTTCGACATATTTATATGTGTATTCTCTTACAGTGCCTTGTCTCGTGCTTCTCGCAGATTCTGCCCGTAAACTCCCGCATTATCGTGTGAGAAGTACGACGCAAATTAAGAATTTGTAATCTACAGTACGGGTCTTATTTTCCACTCACAGTTGCCGTTGCCCGTAGCCGCTTCCAGCTTAAATATTGTGGGCAACCGCAACTGACCCCACTATACCATTACAAAATTGGCAGCATCACATGGTTTAATTTTGATCCGTGCTCAATTGGGAACATTACAATTTTTTTTCACTTGTTTTCACTATTTGAAACTTGATTTTTTTCCCCTCCCATTCTTGCCCCCCTTTTTTTCTCTCTTAATCAATATTTTTTTCTCCCCCTTATTTTTTTTTGGCAATATATATATATTTTGGTCATATTTTTTTATATATATATAATTGATTCTGTGCATAGGCCTTTAGTTTTTTTTCTATTGCATCAATATGACTTTTGATATACCTCCTCCGTATTCACCACCACATTTACCTCCACCATCACCATCGACATTGGATTTTGTACGTGGCTTGATATTACCACAGAATCAAACCCCCGTGCGAGACTCTGTGAGATTCAATGCCATTAATTTTCCTTTTAATGAATTTGTCCGATTCAGATATTGAACGCACATTTCAGTCTACTCAGACTGCCCGTTAAAGAATTTTGTTATTATCATGCCAGTGCGAGTAGTTAAATTAACGAATTCCCTTGCTCCAACCTCTTGAATTATTAATTCTAAATTAACGACTAAGTGTCTCTAAAGTTTTTTTTATCAACAAGTGTTTATATACGTGTACTACATATTATAATTATTTATTCAAGTGTGATTTCATTCATTTTTTTTGTATGTATATGCATTGAGAGAATGCTATGCTCTCTCATGAGTAATGTGAAACATTGTATAATTGTTGCATAACCTATGGTAACACCTGATTCTAAGCATACCTTGTAATAATGCAACCTCCTTGCTTCCTTCCTCTGGTAATTTTCCTCCTCCTCTGTCCTATTTCTTAATTCTTCCTTCTCCTTCTTTATCTAGTTTTTCATTTCCATTATTTTTTTTCTTTCATATTTTACTCTACGAGGATGTGTCTCACTACCAGTGTGGAATTATGGAAATTACAACTACCTACATCAGCATATTACAAGTAATCCTTTCATCTTATGCATTGTCTGGAATTACCATTGTTGAATCCAGCTATGTGCAGTGTGTGTGTTATTCCTTCAGCAAAATTGTCGATTATTTTCAATACATCCAGGTGTTTGACCGGGAGGCAAACACGATGTATGGTGGGATTTTTTTTTGTTATCGACATAAGGAGTAGTTACGTCTTGCACACTTTCATGCATTAATATGGACTTGATCTTTTCACTATGTTTCGAAATTTGCAACTTTTCTCAGCTGTGAGATAAATTTTGATAACGATAGATGTGGATCTGTTATTTAAAATTGGAAGATTGGATATTAATTTCTATAAGTGTATAGTTGAATGCATTACCTCAATTGTGTATATGTATGGTTATAATGGGTTGGTTTACTGTAAATTCCTATCAGCTAGTGTTACTCCATTATTTGCCATTCTTCATATTTCATCTCATGCATCTACATTATTCATGACATCATTGATATTTGTTTGCATGTTAGTATATGTATTTATATCTTGCGTATGGCATAATTGTGTGCATATGGTAATTTATTGAGTGTATATTTTACAAGCTATATATATTGGATGTTAAGTTTAGCTAATAGGGTATGTGTGGGGTTGCCCTCTTTTTTTTTTTGCGAGACAGAGGTATTTGTAACGTTTTCGAATATCGTATATTCGTAAACCTTCCATAAAAGAAAATTGAATTATAATAATGCTCATGGGTTCAATTTTCGGCCATCAGATGGCGTCGCCCCTGATAGCTCTCCATGTGCTGCCTCTAGTCGCATTTTGTTTGGTACGTAAACTCATCGCTGTGGCATTAGGAATGCAAAAACACATTGCCGTATATTTGCTGTATTTAACGTTCCGTTTCATCCTATATTAAGGCGACGAAACCTTTGTTTTTTGACCCCCCCGCCTTTTGGGTATTGAACAGAATAAGTGAACCAATGCCAGTTTTTATACAAAAGGAAAAAAGGAATTTGGGAACATGTATGTGTTGAACTTGAATTAAATTATGTTTGCCTGTCCTTGTGCAAAAAATGCTTGTTCTTGCTATAAGCTTGATACGCACGCGTAAATAATCTATGAGCAGGCGTAGACCAAATTAATGAACATGCAGGTCGTGTTCCTCGATCCTGCAGTGCGACGTTTTCCGTGTTAATTTAACGTTTGTTCAATGAAGCAAAATCGCAACTAATTGAACTAGAATTTGTAAAATAAAGTATAATCCTTCTTCGAACCCGCTAATTCTTGCAGAAGTGTTCATCCCTATTAACCCCCTTTAACGGTAGCATTAAAAATGCCCTAGAATCAGAATAAGAATTGGGATATGCATGTATCAAAAGGTTACTAGTCAAATAAAAGGGAACTTATAGTGTATTTGAAACACGCACGAGAAAGAGGATAAGTAAATGATTTATTTTTGGGGTTTCGTACTGGCTTATTGATGTCCGTTGTAAAATATATTTATGTGTACGTACTATTTATCTGTAATTGGCAGGTGGTTAAATATTAATGATTGTAATAATGCACGCAGGCCGTGCTGTGAATTAACAAGCGTGGTTGCACGTCTTGAGAGTTGTATTTTTCTGCATGTAAGGATTGATTGTTAGTTTTGCACTCTTTTTACAAGTCGTCTTGTTTACATAAAATACGCAATAAAGTGCACAATACATATATATTGTTAAAATTGAAATTTGAAATAGTACATTTTTTTTTGCTACCTGCATTCTTGTCCGTAAGCCGGTGTAAGATACGTACGTTACAAATAGCAAATTAAATCCAAGGTGATCATTGGGGCATAGTAATGATATAAAAGAAAGAGGGAATAACGTTAACTTAATTACGAGAACAAACTATTCGCAATGGAGAAAGCATAAAGGTGCTATTCATTGCCGGACCCTTCGACATATTTATATGTGTATTCTCTTACAGTGCCTTGTCTCGTGCTTCTCGCAGATTCTGCCCGTAAACTCCCGCATTATCGTGTGAGAAGTACGACGCAAATTAAGAATTTGTAATCTACAGTACGGGTCTTATTATCCACTCACAGTTGCCGTTGCCCGTAGCCGCTTCCAGCTTAAATATTGTGGGCAACCGCAACTGACCCCACTATACCATTACAAAATTGGCAGCATCACATGGTTTAATTTTGATCCGTGCTCAATTGGGAACATAACAATTTTTTTTCACTTGTTTTCACTATTTGAAACTTGATTTTTTTCCCCTCCCATTCTTGCCCCTCTTTTTTTGTCTCTTAATCAATATTTTTTTCTCCCCCTTATTTTTTTTGGCAATATATATATATTTTGGTCATATTTTTTTATATATATATAATTGATTCTGTGCATAGGCCTCTAGTTTTTTTTCTATTGCATCAATATGACTTTTGATATACCTCCTCCGTATTCACCACCACATTTACCTCCACCATCACCATCGACATTGGATTTTGTACGTGGCTTGATATTACCACAGAATCAAACCCCCGTGCGAGACTCTGTGAGATTCAATGCCATTAATTTTCCTTTTAATGAATTTGTCCGATTCAGATATTGAACGCACATTTCAGTCTACTCAGACTGCCCGTTAAAGAATTTTGTTATTATCATGCCAGTGCGAGTAGTTAAATTAACGAATTCCCTTGCTCCAACCTCTTGAATTATTAATTCTAAATTAACGACTAAGTGTCTCTAAAGTTTTTTTATCAACAAGTGTTTATATACGTGTACTACATATTATAATTATTTATTCAAGTGTGATTTCATTCATTTTTTTTGTATGTATATGCATTGAGAGAATGCTATGCTCTCTCATGAGTAATGTGAAACATTGTATAATTGTTGCATAACCTATGGTAACACCTGATTCTAAGCATACCTTGTAATAATGCAACCTCCTTGCTTCCTTCCTCTGGTAATTTTCCTCCTCCTCTGTCCTATTTCTTAATTCTTCCTTCTCCTTCTTTATCTAGTTTTTCATTTCCGTTACTTTTTTTCTTTCATATTTTACTCTACGAGGATGTGTCTCACTACCAGTGTGGAATTATGGAAATTACAACTACCTACATCAGCATATTACAAGTAATCCTTTCATCTTATGCATTGTCTGGAATTACCATTGTTGAATCCAGCTATGTGCAGTGTGTGTGTTATTCCTTCAGCAAAATTGTCGATTATTTTCAATACATCCAGGTGTTTGACCGGGAGGCAAACACGATGTATGGTGGGATTTTTTTTTGTTATCGACATAAGGAGTAGTTACGTCTTGCACACTTTCATGCATTAATATGGACTTGATCTTTTCACTATGTTTCGAAATTTGCAACTTTTCTCAGCTGTGAGATAAATTTTGATAACGATAGATGTGGATCTGTTATTTAAAATTGGAAGATTGGATATTAATTTCTATAAGTGTATAGTTGAATGCATTACCTCAATTGTGTATATGTATGGTTATAATGGGTTGGTTTACTGTAAATTCCTATCAGCTAGTGTTACTCCATTATTTGCCATTCTTCATATTTCATCTCATGCATCTACATTATTCATGACATCATTGATATTTGTTTGCATGTTAGTATATGTATTTATATCTTGCGTATGGCATAATTGTGTGCATATGGTAATTTATTGAGTGTATATTTTACAAGCTATATATATTGGATGTTAAGTTTAGCTAATAGGGTATGTGTGGGGTTGCCCTCTTTTTTTTTTTGCGAGACAGAGGTATTTGTAACGTTTTCGAATATCGTATATTCGTAAACCTTCCATAAAAGAAAATTGAATTATAATAATGCTCATGGGTTCAATTTTCGGCCATCAGATGGCGTCGCCCCTGATAGCTCTCCATGTGCTGCCTCTAGTCGCATTTTGTTAGGTACGTAAACTCATCGCTGTGGCATTAGGAATGCAAAAACACATTGCCGTATATTTGCTGTATTTAACGTTCCGTTTCATCCTATATTAAGGCGACGAAACCTTTGTTTTTTGACCCCCCCGCCTTTTGTGTATTGAACAGAATAAGTGAACCAATGCCAGTTTTTATACAAAAGGAAAAAAGGAATTTGGGAACATGTATGTGTTGAACTTGAATTAAATTATGTTTGCCTGTCCTTGTGCAAAAAATGCTTGTTCTTGCTATAAGCTTGATACGCACGCGTAAATAATCTATGAGCAGGCGTAGACCAAATTAATGAACATGCAGGTCGTGTTCCTCGATCCTGCAGTGCGACGTTTTCCGTGTTAATTTAACGTTTGTTCAATGAAGCAAAATCGCAACTAATTGAACTAGAATTTGTAAAATAAAGTATAATCCTTCTTCGAACCCGCTAATTCTTGCAGAAGTGTTCATCCCTATTAACCCCCTTTAACGGTAGCATTAAAAATGCCCTAGAATCAGAATAAGAATTGGGATATGCATGTATCAAAAGGTTACTAGTCAAATAAAAGGGAACTTATAGTGTATTTGAAACACGCACGAGAAAGAGGATAAGTAAATGATTTATTTTTGGGGTTTCGTACTGGCTTATTGATGTCCGTTGTAAAATATATTTATGTGTACGTACTATTTATCTGTAATTGGCAGGTGGTTAAATATTAATGATTGTAATAATGCACGCAGCCCGTGCTGTGAATTAACAAGCGTGGTTGCACGTCTTGAGAGTTGTATTTTTCTGCATGTAAGGATTGATTGTTAGTTTTGCACTCTTTTTACAAGTCGTCTTGTTTACATAAAATACGCAATAAAGTGCACAATACATATATATTGTTAAAATTGAAATTTGAAATAGTACATTTTTTTTTGCTACCTGCATTCTTGTCCGTAAGCCGGTGTAAGATACGTACGTTACAAATAGCAAATTAAATCCAAGGTGATCATTGGGGCATAGTAATGATATAAAAGAGAGAGGGAATAACGTTAACTTAATTACGAGAACAAACTATTCGCAATGGAGAAAGCATAAAGGTGCTATTCATTGCCGGACCCTTCGACATATTTATATGTGTATTCTCTTACAGGGCCTTGTCTCGTGCTTCTCGCAGATTCTGCCCGTAAACTCCCGCATTATCGTGTGAGAAGTACGACGCAAATTAAGAATTTGTAATCTACAGTACGGGTCTTATTTTCCACTCACAGTTGCCGTTGCCCGTAGCCGCTTCCAGCTTAAATATTGTGGGCAACCGCAACTGACCCCACTATACCATTACAATAGTTCACCCACGGTTTGTGAGTATGCACAGCATACCAAACCACGCTTCGGGAGCCAACCGATCTCTTCCTCAAGTTATCTCCTTGGTTAGCAAAATTGCTTCATAGCGTATCTTTGACTTTTTATGCTTTTGGTAGTTTTAAAAAGAGAGGAATGTGGGTATGGGAATTTTATCAAAAATGGGCAAGTTGTTAGGAAACCTCTTTTACCATAGTAATACCCAGTGCTCGAAACATTTTCTTCAAAGCTAGGCGCCAGCTCTGAAAATCATGCGCCAGCTCTGAAAATCAGGCGCCAGTGAAACACCTACTAGCAATTGTGCATACTACAGTATGTTTCAAAAGTTGCGCAATTCAAACTCTGAAAATGCACATCATGAAAATCGCAAGATACACTTACACCGGGTTTTCTGCACTAAACTAATTCTGTAGGATTCTTTGTTAATTTGCTGGAAGAATCTGAGAACTGATTTTCAACAATAAATACCAACTCTTAAACAATTTGTGGGAACTCTCAATCTGGATAATATTTGGTCGTTGGTTTCTTGTGAATTCCGTGTCTCAGAGAAGAAGTAAGAATCCAAAAATATTTCCCGGGTTTTCCTTGGCGTTACAAAAATAAAAAATGTGCTTAATAGAAAGTAGTCACATGGAAGACTTTATTTAAAGATTTCTTACATACAGGGCTCACACACTCGATAAAATCTGGTCGATATATTCTTGTGAATTTCGGATCTCAGCGAAGAATTAAAAAATTGAAAATATTTCCCGGAATTTTCGTGACGGTACAAATTTCAAAAACGAACTTAATCGTAAGTAAATATATAGATGATTTTATATAAAGATTACTTTGATACAAACCTGACACCTTCGATAATATTTTGTCTTAAGGTTCTTGTGAACTTCGTGTCTCAGCGAAGAAGTAAGAATTCAGAAATATTTCCCGTGTTTTCCGTGACGGAACAAAAATTGAAAATGGGCTTAATAGAAAGTGACAGTATAGAAGATACAATTTAAACATTACTTATATACATACCTTACACACTTGATATTACTTGGTCTATAGTTTCTTGTGAACTTCCTGACTCGGGGAAGAAGTAAGAATTCAAAAATATTTCCCGGGTTTTCCGTTACGGTACAAAAATAAAAACGAGCTTAATACTAAGTAGTCACATAGAAACTTTTTTATAAAGTTTACTTAGATACAATCCTCACACATTTGATAACGTTTGGTCTATAGGTTCTTGTAAATTTCGTGTCTCAGCGAAGAAGTAAAAATTCAAAAATATTTCCCGAGTTTTCCGTGGCGGTACAAAAATAAAAAACGAGCATAATAGAAAATAATCGGATATAACATTTTATTTAACGATTACTTAGATACAAACCTCACACACTCGATAATATTTGGTCAATAGTTTCGTGTGAACTTCATGTCTCAGCGAATAAGTAACAATTGAAAAACTATTTCCCGGGTTTTCCGTGGCGGTACAAAATCCAAATGGGCTTAATAGAAAGTAATCACATAGAAGATTTTATTTAAAGATTACTTAGATACAAACCTCACACACTCGTAAATATCTTGTCGAAAGTTTGCTGTGAATTTCGAGTCGCAGCGAAGAAGTAAGAATTAAAAAATATTTCCCGGATTTTTCGTGACGTTACAAAAATCATAAACGTGCTTAATAGGAAGTAAATATATAGATGATTTTATATATAGATTACTTATATACAAATCTCACACACTTGATATTGCTTGGTCTATAGTTTCTTGAGAACTTCGGGTCTTAGGAAAGAATTAAGAATTCAAAAATATTTCCCGGGTTCTCCGTTCCGGTACAAAAATAAAAAAAAACGATCTTAATAGAAAGTAAGTAATCAGATAGTAGATTTTATTTAGAGATTACTTAGATACAAACCTCACACACTCGATAATATTTGCTCCCTAGTTTCTTGTGAATTTCGTGACGGAACAAAAATTATAAACGGGCTTAATTGAAAAGAAATTTATAGGTGTCTTTATATAAATATTACTTAGATACAAACCTCACACGTTCGATTATATTTGTTCTACAGTTTCTTGTGAATTTCCTGTTTCAGCGAAGAAGTGAGAATTCAAAAATATTTCCCGGGTTTTCAGTGACGGTACAAAAATCAGAAAGGGACTTGATACAATGTACGAGTCTATATCGTTATTTTGAAGGATTAATGAGCTATAAAGCTCACTAATATAATAACATTTTGTCCATGGGTACGATGGAACTTTTACATCGAAGTTAAAAAAAATGAGAATTGTTTTGGGTTTTTCCGTGACGTTACAAAAATCACAAAGGAGCCTAATAGAAAGTAGTCATTTAGGGATTTTTTTTAAAAGTTAAACAGATATAAACCTCACACATTCGTTAATATTTGGTCCATATTTTCTTGTGAAGTGCGTGTCTTTGAGAGGATTGAGAAATTTATAAAATGTTTCCCGGGTTTTTCGTGACTTTGCGAAAACTGGAAAAGGGACTTGATACAAAGTACATGTCTATAAAATTGTATTGATGAGTTGGGGAGCTCTAAAATCACCATTATAATAATATTTTGTCCATTTATTCATATGAATTAGTAAATTGTTATGAAAAATCCAAAAATTGAAAATTATTTTTGGGTTTTCCGTAACGGTAAAAAAATAATAGAGGGGCTTATTGGAAAGTACTCATTCTAGACATTTTATTCAAACATTAAGCAGACAAAAACCTCACGTATTCAATAAAATGTTGTCAAATTTTTTTCCGTGAATTGCTACCTCTGAGAGTAGTGGGGTTGGTGGTATTATAAACTCGAGAAATGAAGAGCCCCCTCAGGCAGATTAGGCTACACTTAAAACAAGCTCAACATGCCTATATGAGCTTTTTGCTCAAGTGTGGAACCCTGTCTAATCCAAGATTTTTGTAAAAATGCCCTCGGGAATTTTCTGTGAAATGAAGAGCCCCCTCAGATTGATTTGCCCACACTTACAAAAGTTGCATCAGCCAGATTTTTGTCCATAAGCTTGTTAAAAATATGCCCCTCTTGATATTGTTTTGGATATACTTGAAATTAAGCCAAAAACCCACCCACACCCACACATATTTACTTCCGGTTTAAGTTCAATTGGATACCAGGTTCAATTTGTTTATCTAATATTAAAACAATGTAATATGCAGAGACCCTCTAGAATTGCTCTGTGACTCTCTCATTTCTTACATCATAAACATATGATTTTTCACCTATGAGAATAACACTACATATGGTGTCATCGGGGAGTGTATCGTGGAATTCACAGATAATTTTAATGTTTGTCCTGTCATTAACCACAACTTGTTTCCTTTTTGAAGTGTTGATGACAAACATGGGTCTCTGTGCTTTGAATTCATCTGGTGTGTAATACATGTCAGTATTGCCAGTAGTGACTTTTTTGTATGATGAAAATGCCTCATATAATTTAAGGAAATCATCCTTGGACATGTCTAAATTATAATTTTCTCTAGGAAATACCTCATTTCTGCCATTTTTAAGATAAATGTTCTTGATGTTGCAGGTATCAAATTTACTTGAATTTTTTTCCTGATTATTGTGTCTTCCAGTCTGAAACAATACCACCACAAAATCCGGCATGTCATATTGTATACTGGAGAATGAATTTGTAGCATCAAACTCATAATAGGTACCAGATGCAGGCTTCTGTACACATTGATATGTATAAAATTGTAAAGGAATCTGTGGATTTTTTATTATATCAGCTTTGTATTTAAGAGCATAACTGGCCTCATATTCAACAACTGGCATTCTTAGCTCCATAGTCTGAATAATGCACTTGCCTTCATCAGGTAGGGTATTAAGCAGAGCTTCCCCTGTAGAGTTTAATGCACTGTACCTCATCAAAACATTATTATCATTGGCAGCTCTTCTAAATGTGATTCTTAAACCACCCTTCCACATAATATCTTTGTAATCTGAGAAGAATTCTGGCAACAGGCGCATGGGGAACAATACTGTGTGGTTTTTAGATATTATTTTATCACCAGCCTCAAATCCACCTATTTTGTAGTATGAAGCCTCGGTTTTGGATAATTTTAGTGTGGTCATAGCTGTGGAGGTAATACCCGGATAATCCACTCTGTTTATAACAACACCATGTTTTCTGATCTCAATTTCAGAGAACAGATGTGGCACAAAATTATCTACCAATCTTATATTTGAATTTGCCGGATAATCTGTACCATCGAGTTTTACAACATCAAATTTGATGTATAGATCTGCTCTGTGGGGGTGTATAGAGCCATCCCCTACATCAAGATCAACCTCAATCTCTGTGTTGGGTTGATTTAAATTTGCAAATGTCCTCCTGTTTGGGGGAATGATTGTAGCTCATAATTCTCAATATTTTCCATTTTTTTCTTGTATGTATTTTTATTTAAATATTAATCTCTATGATAGCAGTTGTTGTGGCTCCAGCAAAATCAACTAATTCTTCTTTTTCATTAGTGACCATCAATTCAATATTATCTATTCTATTATGGCACACAGGAAAATATAATGTTGGGGATGGATTGTAGATGATGGGCTCCATAAATTCAGAGTTAGGTTTGAATGTTGCAATAATCCCAGTTTGTTTGTGAGTGCCTATGCCATTTGATTTGGTGATCATACCCTCGGCCACATTACAGTGAATATTCAGAGTTTCTATGGCTAAGAATTTAGGTATATTAATAGCAGTGTGTTTAATAGCTGGTTCAAGTTTTGTGTTGTTCTCAAATCCTAACAGTTCTCCTATAGTACCCAAATCCACTGTTTCTGTGGCAGATGCAATCTCTACTCTGTGAGTGACAGAATTTTGACTTAACACTACACCTCTGGGTAATTGAGCATTTAGAGTGGACAGATTATACTGCCCTGGAGTGATGACAATTTTTTGATCCCCTACTGCAATTGTGTTGTTGTGGTGTGTAATATTAGGGATCAAGTACATGCCATAAAATGCTCTGAGAGCTATTGTTTTGGGATACACTATATCATCATGTAATTTAAGTTTCAATATTGAATTTTGGCTGGTGAGATGGAATACCCCCATGATGTTTTAAATAGCACAGGGCTTTTTGAAAATTTTCAATTGATGGTTTATTTATTTGAGACATATATCTAAGAACAGATAAACACAAATGTCCACAATTAACATCTTTGAAATTTTGAACACGGGCATTATTGTAATAAAGATTAGTCGATTTTAGATATTTTACTAAATTTTCAACTGGAACACCTCCAAATGAATCAAACACAAATGCCTCATTTTTTAAATATTTAAGATAACAGATCCAGTGAGTGCCCTGATTTTTGTACTTATCCAAATTAACAATGCCACACTCTTTGTTGAGTGGTTGTTCTGGTAAAGAATCAGACATGTACACACCTCTAAAATGTTTGATGCCCAGTGGCTTGATTAAAGCTTCAATATCTTGGTTTGTAAGCGGCTCTTGTTTTTTTTAAACTTATTCATGGCTCTCTTAACACCTTTGCCTTGTTTCTCCATGGCCAGGTTATGGCGCCTCTGCTCATCTAATTCTGCCTTATTTTTCTTGGCATGTATTACTGTTTTTGCTATGGCGGCTGATCCCCCAGCCAAGCTCCCAACAGCCCCGAGAGCAGCTAAGATAGCAGGGATAGTAAATATAAATCCCCCCACATGTGATTTTTTTCTTGATTGCTGTAATTTTTTTAATTGGGGGGTACTAAGTAACAATTTCATACCATGGCCCTTGGCAAGACAACAATTTTTTTCTTGCGCTGCTTTTTGGTTAGAAGATTATTAATAGGCCCAAGAGATTTAAGACCTGCATAAGGTATTTGATACATAACACCCTTGGCCTTCATTGTAGGTTTATTATATATATATTCACAACCCCCACCCCAATTTTTGTTTGGTATTCATAGCTATGGTGGTCCCCAATGCTGCTAATTTTTCACTTAAAGAAGCATCTTTGCTTACAAATCTACCAAATGCAGCCTCTTCTAATTTCTTGTCTGCAACATGTCTCTTGTCAAGATCAGAATGTGTGTTGTATGCTATGTCATGGTCTCTACAAGCAGCATCTAGGGGATTAACACCAGGATCACCTCTGTTTAATCTATGGTCCAATTTTGTGCCGGGACCACAATACTGATAGCCTGGAATATGTAATTCAAATGGCAGCTTGTTTATGATGTCATTAACCAGCCCCCGACCCTCAGAAATATTCCAAAATTTAGGTGGTAGAGTATTAATAATTTTTATAAGATATCCAATCCCCTTAGTGTCATTCACTATAAAATTAGACAATTTTGTGCTTATCATGTCCATAATTCCAACCTTTTCATTGTAAAAATTGTGGTTGCCAGCATTTTCTTCCCCAGCTATCACCAGCAACCTATCTACAAGTTTCCTGACATCATCAACCCACACAAATTCTTTAGGCAGGGTGTTGTATTGTTTGATTCCACTGCCAGTCTTGATCTGTGACCATATGGGCTTGATTAAGTTGTTGTATTTTGCTCCACTGCTAGACTTGACTCTTTTTTGTGTGGGATCATTGTTCTGGTATAGAGCATCTGATTTTATTAATATTTCTTTGTAATACTCATAATCTTGATCTGTATAGCTGCCAGGTCTCTTCCTAGTCATCAGTTCCCACAATCCAGGTGTTCCAGGATACTTAACAAAAGCACCTTTTTCTCCAAGATGAGATTCTGAATATACAATTAGATCATCTCCCATAAATGTTACTCTGAAATTGCCAATTCTATGTATTATGGTACCATCACGCTCTGTGTCGGCATATAAGCCAAAAACCTCATCTTTGTTGTCTTTAGGTGTGCTTAAATATTTTTGAGCAAGAAGACCCAATTGAATAGGATCCTGAGTAGCTTCAATTCTTCGAGGAGAAATAGGACTAGGTGTATGAATACTAGAAAGTGGGGTGAATGGATAATCTAATATGTTTCTTGCAGCTACAGGTACAAACTCTGTAATCAAATTTTGATTTTGCTCTGTAACAGTTTTGATATTTTTACCTAATTCACCAATAGCATCAATAATAGGCTGTTCTGTGCGCTTGTGTTGCTCATAAAAACCTCGGTTCTCTGATTTCCATCCCTTAAATCTTTTTACAAGATAATCTCTTAATTTAAGATCATCAATGATTGGCTTTTTCATGGTTATTTATTTATGTTTCAATGTCTAGAAAATTGTTGATTTTATTTCTATATTTACCACTATTGGGTTTTCTTGTCATATCAATTGTGACAAACCCATAACTGTCCTGGCTCCAGCACCTACTGCAAATCTTGGAAAAATCATTGTAGCTCAGGTCCCCACCTACATATTCATCATGTATGTGTTTGAGGTTGGTATGGTCTTGATGAAACACACATATAAAATTGCTGTTGTCTCGGATCAGCTGCTTCGGAATTTTAGAAAAAGTCTGTGCCAGGTAGAAGCAATCAATGTTTTTGTGCCGGCCCTGTGTAAAGAAATTTCTAACCTTGTTTTGATTATCCAGTATAATGTCATCAAACACAACAACAGAATTATCGAGACATTCATGGAGTGGCTTAACATCTGGTTCAAAAGTGGCTATATCCAATCCATCATATAGCTTCATCAACTGCTGATATTTTAATTGTTCTAAGCTCTTAGAGAAGACATACAAGTGCCTGTTTTTCCAGTCTAACCAGTTGGGTGCCAATAAAAAATTATCAACCATTAGTGTAGTTTTACCACAAGCAGATGGCCCAACAATAAGACATCTAATATTATCAGGCAGCAAGTTTCCATTTCTCTTATTCTGCTGTTCAGGTTCTGGCAGCCTTTTTATAACATCCCAGGTGTTCATATTATTATTTTGTTTGCATCGATCCAGCTGTGTTCTGGGAGTCCTAGCCATTTGACAAGTAACTTGTTGCCTTTTCTGCGGATGATTTTTTCTATGAGATATGTGTCAGGCTGTTTAGTTTTGCTGAGCTCTTCTTCATAAAACCTGCCTTTGAGAATTTCTCCTCGGTGATCTTTTATTATATATGTGTTAAGGGTCCCAGGTTTAACTTGAACCACTGTAAATAATTCAGTGCTCCAGTTTCTTGTAAAGCCTCTTTTGAATGAGTGCTTATATTTGCTGATTCTTACTTGATCACCCACCTTGTATTTGGCTTTTCTTGTTGTTGGCTGGTATCTAGGATAATAAACAGTGCTGATCAATTTTTGCTCATCAGATGAAGTTACTTCAGAGGGTTTCATGTTGATTGTGGAATGGACCGAGTTGTTATATTTATGTAGAAGTTCTGGAAGAATATTAATCCATTTATAATTACCTTGAAGTGTAAATTGTTTATACATATGATTTTTTAGGATTCTGTTGAATCTCTCTACAATTGAGGATTTGAGATCACTGTAACTCGAGTAATGTTGTATTGACTGGCTTTTAATAAATTGTTGGAACACAGAATTTTAAAATTCTTTGCCATTATCTGTTTGCAAATAGCGCGGTGATCTTCCACTCTGAGTGATGATTGTCCTGAAGGCTTCTGTAACACATGCTCCAGTCTTGGATTTGAGTGGCACAGCCCAGGCAAATTTTGAAAATGTATCTATGACAGTGAGTAGATACTTGTAGCCCTTGTTGATTTTGTCTAAGTTTTTCAGCTGTCCACTTGCCATCTCAATCAAGTCGCTCTGCTATAAATCATCTATGCCTTTTGTGACTACTGGCAGTCTCTTATAATTATGTCTGGCTTTATGTGTAATTCATCAACAATAATTTGTCTAGACATAATATGTAAACAAGAATATTGCAACTATAGGGTGTTCAGCAGCTGATACTACAGGATTTTCTAAATATAATTTGTCCCCTATTTGTATTTTAAATTCCAGAGAGCCATCATCTTCAACATAGGCTGTTTCTAATGTATTGGGGTCTGTAAAATCCTCTAACTCTACACTGGTGATTTTTGCTTTGTTATCAGCATTTGTTATTGATAAGGTAGGGTAGTGGTGTGCCTGTGGTTGTAGCCAATATTTGATCTTGATTGGTCTAAGTGTGCCCCCAACAAAAAACTGGTAATAAAATTGTGCAGGGGACAGCATATATATTTTGCCACCTGGTGTAAATGGTGAATCATATTCTTTGTTGGGGATACTATACAATTCAAGAATTACTGTATGTTTAGGATTCTCGATTATGCCAGTTATTTCTTTTTCTGCTGTAAGCAATCTACTTGTTACAGATTCAAGGTGCTCATTGATAGTCCTAACAACATCATCATGGCCTGGCTTGATCTTTATGTCCACAACAAGTTTCTTGTATTGTTGCACAATTTCTTGTTTGATTGGATTCCATGGTCCCTAGCTGTTGCTTGATATTAGCTACAATTTGCTGTAAATTTTCAACAACTGCCAATTTTTAATTTTGAGCAGTAAGATCATGGACCTGTCTTCTGATATCCTCAAACAGGGCATGCAGTTCATTAATATGTTGATTGGTTGGTAGAGTGGCCACTGTCTGAGTGAGTTGTTTGATCACTGTTTGGATATTCTTGATATCTTCTGATTTCAATATGCGATTCACAGCTCTCTTAATATTTTTAAGTTCCTGTGATGTAGGCAGATTTGATACAGTATTCTGCAAAGATTCAAGTGCCAATTTCACATTGTTTAATTCAGAAACATCAGCCACATTTTGCATAGCATCTTGGAGCAGGGCTATATCTGCCTGAGTGGGTGTTGATTGTTGTAAAATTTCAAGCTTTGTTTGGATATCATCGATCAAGTGATGAAAATGAGATAGCTCAGATTCAGTGTTGAGGTTTTCAAGCTTTGTGATCTGTTGCTGGACACTGACAAGGGTATCTACAATACCGGGCAGGCGGGATTCTAGAGTTTCTTGTACATTTGTCAAATCACTTTGCACTGCTGCTATTGTACCCTCAAGATGGGTTATGGTACTTTGAATTTTTCCAAAATCTTCATATGTTTCAAGTTGCAGCTTAATATTGGCAACACTCCGAGTTATTGCACTCAAAGCATCAGAAGATGGCAAGTTGTTCATAAAATTTTCAAGTGTCTCAATTTTTTCTTTAACCTCGGCTATGGCATTGTTCAGAGGGCCCAGATTAGGTATCTGGAATGACTGAATCTGTTCCTTTAGAGTGGAAATCACTAGATCAAAATCTTCTTGTGATTTTATGCTTTTGACAATTGTTTGGAGCTGTGTCTGGATATTATTTATTTGCTCTTCCAATTGTTGTTTCAATTGCTCAGAGTTGGTGGCCTGGGTCTTAAATTTGGCTTGAAGAGCTGCTACAGCTTCTTCTAAATTTTGAAAATTATCTAATGTGGCCAGGTCAGTATATTTCTGAAGCAGCAATTTGAGTTCAGAATCAATTTTAAGAAGAGGGTCCATGCATTGTGATTGCAAATTTGTAATTTCTAGTTGAAGACTGGCATTGAGTGTGGTTTGTAAACCTTGTAAATCACTTCTTAATTTCTTGACTCTGACATCAAGCATCAGAATCTCATCACTGTGATCTTCATGCCTTGTATGGCCAAATATATCATTAGGCATTTTTGTTTTAGTGGTTATTTATTATTGAATATCTAATTCTTAATTCTATAAAAAAAGGTATAAGCTTGTCATAGGATCCAGGGACCTCAATATATAAGCAGTCACCAGCAGAAACAGTATAAACAGTGCCAGAAATCATGTTTGAGTGCTTAATTCTGTAAATATTTTTCCCTACTGAAATCTTGACATCACCCTCAGGGGTTGTAATAAATTGTAATTGACCACCTACAGGTAATTGGTAATAATTTAAATTATTGTTAAATATGTACAATATTTTACCTGTTTTATCATCAACATCTGTAAGTATGCTGTTCAGATGAATAATTAACAAACCACTCAGTTTAGATATTATATCAGAAGAGGGTGATGGTGTTGGCAGCTCCATAATAGCCTGTTTTTTGAAGCCAAATAAGTTCATAGGCATGTTTATTTATTTCAAATCATGCTCTGTAATTGGGCATTGTTTGCCATTTTTCAAATAACAATGACCCCATGGTAGAGTATGTATGCCACATGATAAAATGCATCTCTTATCTCATGTGGGTCCAGAGCCACTTTTCTTACAATATTGCTAGTCAGCAAGTGATCCACACTCTGAATTCTGGATTCTGATGTTCTGATTAAACTCTGGGATTTGAGACAATTTTTATAATCTTCAAATTGGAGCTCTTTTTCCACAGTTACTCTGCCAATGCCCTTGGCTTTTTTGGCAACAACACCACTACATGTTTCAAAACTGTACATCTTGGCACTTAACCCAGCAAATGCCACAATAACATCACCAAGTGTCTCATCTTTTAACTTGCCAGGCACCTTTTTGTTGTGGTGTTGAATCTCTGTATGTTCACTGGTATCAAAGTATTTAAACAATTCAGGCTGGGACATATCTTGATAAACATCTTCTGTTTGAATATCAAGAACAAAACTATCTGTATCCATGTACATCAGTTTTACACGATCCTTATAAAAAGGCTTCAACACATCATAATACAATTTTAACATGTGTAATTTGGCCAATTCCAATATCACAGCCCCTACATAAATAGGTTTATCAAACTTAATCTTTGTTTTTTTCATGTTGAAAAATGCCATATTTTCATCATAAATTCTTCTATAATTGAAGTTGGGCTTTGCTATCAATTTTTTGCTCCGGCTGGGGTCAGTAATTATTTTCACATCAGTATGTTTTCTGACATTTTCAATTGTTTTGCCATACACTGAATTGACCATCAATTTAAACAAGGTCTTATCAAATTGGCTCATTGCAGATGTTCGAAGCTCTGTGTTTGTATCAATATAAGGCTTCAACCATCTTGAGTGCCTGAACCTCAAAACTTTGCCAACTTTGGTCACTTGAACACCATGATTCATCAGGAACTGGAGGTTTTTGTAATATATGACATAACCCTGTTTTGGCTCTAGAGTCATCATCAATTTCTTCTGTTTAGAGCCAGGTGAGCACTCAACCTGAGGAATTGGGGGCAGATCAGAAAATGTGTTGTGTAAATTATCTGGAATTGTCAGATCAACCTCTAAGAAGAGGATATAGTCACTGTCATCAAAATCCTTAAGATCTTCAATATTGAAATCTTCAACACACTCAAGCCCTGCATATGGCAGTTTATCCATCATAGCGTAACCATAGAGGCTATTGGCATCCACATACAGTATATAATTTGATGGCAGTGCTGGATTATAATCGGGAATATATTTGTTATTTGCTCTGGCATATCTCTGAGAGCATTGCACCATCCCTCCTCTTATACATTGCTCCATAAACAGATACATGTCCTGATCCTGGATTAGATCCAATTGCATTTTAGTGTTTAAAAACATTGCAGCCCATGCTAGGCCTGGGGCACTGTAAAAATACCTTGGATCCAGTTTATAATTTTGCATGGAAGATTTTCTGAATGCCTGAGGTATATCAGCTAAGAGGGTCACATCAAGTTTTAAATATGCCATGTGATAATCACCAAATGTCTGGCATTTTAAATTGTTCCACATCAACTGGGCATGGTGATAATCATCATCAGTGATTCCAGATCCTCTGATTTTGCTGTAAAACTGTTGTTGCGGTGGCAGAGAACACTCATCAAATTTAGAAAAACCTGTAACATAATCATATGGATATACACCCTTCCGCCTAATTAATTTCAGGTCCTGATTTGGAAACAAGGCACATGTGATTTTGAATTGATCATCAGATAATTGAGTGGCCAGTGTAGCCAGGCTAGCAGACAGAATTCTGTAGGAATCAAGAAATCTTAAGTGAATAGGAATACCATTAACTTCAATTTTCTTGCTAATAGCTATATATTTCTCTCCATTTTCAGCTAAAATATTTAAATTCTGCTTGTCAAACCCCTCGTACCTGATCAAATAATGGAAATCATAATTGGATGCTCCATGGCAAAATATAGGGACAAATTTTGGTCTCTGGATCTTAATATTACAGCTATTACACAGGGCCATTAAGAATTTACCATCTGTATGAGAATGGTGTTTCACCTTGATATTTGTATCTGAAAATTCAGAATCACATACCGGGCATTTTTCTGCATTGTTGAAATCTTCAATCTGTTTCTCTGTTAAAGGCAACATGGGTTTTGATTTTAATAAGACATTAGATGCTATGTCACGGCACTCATTTTCTATTCTATGTGCAAATTTTTTGATGGCATCTGGTCCCATGTGTGAATATTCTTTACTAACAACACCATCCTGTTCAACAACATAATAAAAGCTGGAAGGTTCATGTAATTGATATGATGTAATTGAAGATTCCTCAGGGTCTGGGCTACAGAAAGCAAGAGGTTTGAGATTTGATTCAAAATCACAGACTATATATGCTGGGTGTTCCAACAAGGCTTCAAACTTTTTGAATTTTGCATTTTCACTTGGTATTGGCATCACCATATGAACAGGTTTATGATTGCGACAGTATTTCAGATGCTCAATTAACTTGTTTTTAGCAATTTCTGCATTCTCTTCCCGAACCCTATTTACCATTTTTCTACCATCAAATACAGTTAAACATCTTCTGCACAACTTGAATATTGTATTGGATTTGTCTATTTGCTTTCTTACTAAAGCTTCAAGATTATGTATCAGAGTGTAATGATATGTGCCATCCCCTTCAATTAAGAGCAGATCAATCGGAACAGCAGAATCATCATCAAGTGTACTGATTCTGAGAGGTGCTATCAAGCAATTGCCACGACCAGTGGAACAAATAAATACATTAATAGATAATTGTTTACCATTAATATCCCTGGCCTTTTTTTTCAAATTTATCAATATTCTGAACAGACATTGGATATTCTAAGCCCTTCATTGCTTCATTAAAAATGTGTTCATGCTGTTTATAATAACTTATTCTCTCAGGATTCCTTTACACTGGAAACAAAGCAGCTAAAATACACCACAAAAAGCATTTCTGGTCGGTATTTTCTATGTTAACCACGGCTCTTTTGTTTTTAATATTGGCCGGTAATGGCAGATATGTAGATCCTTGTAATGGGCTGAATTCAGAAATATTAATATATAACTTGTGTGGAGATCCGCTTAGGCTCCATCCAGACTCTTTTGCTGCAAATTCAGAGTGTTTAATATTCAATTGATCTATCAAACTGCTTATTATTTTGTCTGAATTTGTATTTGAATATACAGGTACAGTTTCTGTTATGTGGGGCTGTGTAAATTTTGTGCCATTTGGCTTCTTATATTGTGTAAACAATTTGAGGGACAGCTTATAAGAGCCATTTTGTGCATTTAGAATTGCCTGCACATCAGGATTTACACTGTTCAAAAAATTCTTAATACCACATTTTTGCTCTGATACAAAACAGTGATCCCTAAGTTGGCCATTAAAACTGCTATGGATGGGTTTATAGCGTGGCTGCTTTGCTGCTCTAGCATTAACAGGTGTTTCAAGCTTCCTTTTTAAACTAGATGTAGATGGTTGTGGGGGCAATATTAATGACTGTGCGGAGCAAGTACCTTTATGTTTATATGTGAAATATTCCATGCTATATTTTCTATGGCATTGAGGGCATATTTTAGTGGGAGTTCTGCATTTGTCTAGAAGACAATTCCTTTGGTGCCTGGCCCAATTAGAGCTAAATATATTTTTATTGCATTGATCACAATATTTTTGTTTTGGCATTTTTCTTGTTGTTTATTATATAAGATTTCCTGGGCTTCAATTCAAAACTTTATACTGAATAAAAAATATAAGTTGGGTTCAGCAGTGTGCTTTGTATATTTGTGTGTGTGTGTGTGTGTGTATGTGTATTAATATTTTTGGCTTTGGTATTTATATAAAATTTCTTGGGGTTCAAATCAAAACTCTATACTTAATAAAAAATATCAATTGGGTGTGTGTGTGTGTGTGTGTGTGTGTGTGTATGTGTATGTGTGTGTGTGTGTGTGTGTGTGAGTGTGTGTGGGTTTTATGAGCATCTTGGCTTAGTTTTAGGTGTAGCCAAAAAAAATATCAAGAGGGGCATATTTTTGACAAGTTTATGGACAACAATCTGGCAGGTGCAGCTTTTGTAAGTGTGGGCAAATCAATCTGAGGGGGCTCTTCATTTCACAGAAAATTCCCGAGGGCATTTTTACAAAAATCTTGGATTAGACAGGGTTCCACACTTGAGCAAAAAGCTCATATGGGCATGTTGAGCTTGTTTTAAGTGTAGCCAAATCTGCCTGAGGGGGGCTCTTCATTTCTCGAGTTTATAATACCACCAACCCCACTACTTCTGAGAAATAAATACAAATTTCAAAATTTTGAGGGTTTTTCTAAGAACGGTATAAAAATCGGATATCCACTTATTGCAAAGTAGTGTTTATAAAGTTTAATTTAAAAGAAATTAGTACAAAAATAGCATAATATTCTTCGAAGCAACTCGAGACGCTAAAAAAACATATGGTTCCAATGTAAAAGTTTTCCCGCCTTTTTTTCTGGCTGTTTCTGAGGGGGTACAAAATTTTTAAATAATGGTACAAAATGGTACATAAATAGTACAATATTTTGATGCGGATAACTTTGCCGAAATCGATGATGAGGTTGAGACGTTACTCTGTAACCTCAAAATTGATTTTTGTTTTTCGACTGTACAAAAATTATTTTTAGCATTTTTGAGTAGTACAAAAACAGTACAAAATTTGGCAAATGAGGTTTTGATGGCACAAAAATATGGGGTTGCAAAGTAACGGAGCTACTGATTGCAGCAACATGCAGACTTTCTTATCGCACGTCCTTGAGGCGAACACTCCTGGATATCGAGAGCTAATGAAAAAGGAAGCTTTATTTTCTTCTTTTTTCCTTACATTCGATGACCTGTAATAAGAAGTAAGTCAATACGTTGCTTTACTTGAGAGTGATACCGATGCCCCAGCCGAGATATGAAGTTATCAGGTTTGTGAATGCGTAACTTGGTGTGTTGTGTGTGTGCGAGAGGAGTGGTATAGGGGGCAGAGAGACACGCACGCGTCCATCGAAATTTAAGACACACATGTCAAACTCTTGACCCACACTACTGACTTACATGGCGGAGTGGTAAGCAGAGTACACTACGTCGCCAAGGACCCATTTTCGATTCCCTGCTTACAGGGAATGGGTGTTCTTTATGAGTGTCCCTTCATCAATTTCACCATATTGTCACTCATCCTAATCTTCGTGATTAGCCAATAGTGGCAGAAAAGCGAAGAAAACAAACAAAAGCAATCAACCAATCAGTCTTAATCCCCACCGACCCTTTTCTCATACGTAGCACCAAAAAAGACTTGACATTAAGCCCTCCCGCTTATTCTTAAATAATAATTAATGGCTCTTAATACATTTTCAAAGACAGAAAAAGAAAACACGAATGATTTCCCGATTACATGCGTTTCATGACGAAAAATTTGTAAAAAGTTTATCAAGCAATTAACATGCAGGCCTCCCCGATGTTGTAGTGGTAATATCGTTCCTTGTAATCGAGGAGTTCGATTTCGATACCTGGTAGAGGCACATAGTGATTCGGGTCCCATTTTAACCTGTAGGTCCAGCCCCAATTAGTCTGTCAGAATAAGAAGTGGACTTAAACAACATCCAAAGAATGAATTTAGCTGCTGTAATTATTAAAATTAATATTTATCTAAATTTGCAATTATTTAGAATATTTTAATATTTCATATAAATGAAGTAACGCTAATAATGGAGTAGAATACAACTTAACATAAATAACTAATTTTGATTTAATTTCTTTATTAGCGTAAAATAAACTAAATCAACCAGTCAATACCTTATTATATTTCTGAAAAAAAAATAGAGAGCCTAAATTTTCCAAAAGTCCTCCGTGGCCGTGCGGTCTAACGCGTTGTGCTTTGGACTCCGACTGCGGGATGGGATGGGTTCGAGACCGCCTGAGTTCAGTCTCTGTATTCTCGGCCTGTGTATAAGACCGATGGAAACCCACCATCGTGAGGAAATTGGGTTGAAATCGGTTGAAGATCTCCACACCTCTATGTGGGATTGTGGGAGGGAGACTGGTAGTCGGGAGATAGACCAATGCCCTTCCAGGGCTGTAGAGCCATGGATTATTTTATCATTTCCAACAATTTTTTTAAAATTCGTTTTTCGTTTGATTTGTTTTGAAGATACATTCATGTCTGTCCAAGGTTCTAACCTGGGACCTCTGGCCTCGTAGCGCTTTCTCCTTACCACTCCAAAGACCGGCAAAAATATATTCGTATTAATTGATTATGCGAATGACTTCCGTCTGTAGAACATATCGTGTAACTAGTGACGAACCCTTTAACATGTGCAAACCGATGCCCAAATTAAGAGCAAAGAAGTGTGCGCGTGTACATTTTTCTACCCAAAGCAAAGCACCTCGATCACTTACAAACCTGTAAAATATTCCCCCCTTCCCCCAATTGCAGGATAAAACCATACGTTTGGGGTTCATTGATTTTTCATCTCCCTCATATGATCTTACTCCAGATGTGAGCTTAACTACAGTCTCTACAGACCACAAACTTTTTCATATAAATTAATCCTAACCAAACGTTTTTGGTGAAAATGGAGTGAAATTTTATTTAAGTAATACAGTGTGTGAGGCATATATTGCCGAAAAAATATTGGTATACGTCTTGTAGTTCTTGAGATACGAAAGTGGAAAATCAAATTTCTTAACTGAAAAATCCAACATTTTGAAGTACAGATGAATGTGTATACACATAAAAGACGTCGTTATGACAATACTGATTTTTGTCCAGTATTGCGGAACATGAACGAAGGTTTGGGGGAAAAAAATCCAAAAACTTTTTCCCGTGTCTCATTTTTTTTTCTAAAATTCGCAAAATAAAAAAAAATACAGCGAAAACGGAAAGGTCTTCAGATAACAATATCTTCCTCAGTGACTGCGCTGGAGTGAACAAATTTTATCAGTCGTTAGTTGAAATGTGTTTCAATAGATGGCGCAGAAAGACATATATTGAGTAGCAGCATTGTGCAAGTCCAAACCTGTTTTCGTTACACTTGATAATAAACAGGCTTTTTGAATAGCAAACTTCGTGATAATGGGGGAAAAAATCTGTGCCTGTGGCCGTGAAATGGCAAATAATTGGTATGTACAGATACTATAGGTCTCAGAGAATTTGCACTCCCATTGATTTTGAGTAAAACATGTGTGGCGAAAACAATAAACAAATTCAAGCAGCAAGGTACAGTGGTTGATAAACCACGTTGCGACCGCCCAAGGGTAACGTCTGTACGCGAGGACCAGATTATCTTCGAAGTATGGAATGCGATTACGCCCCAAGAATGCCAGAAATTGGTCCGTAGTATGAGAAAACGTGCGCAAATGTTCTTGAAACTTAACGGATGTGATTGCGAGACTAGTGTCTCTTTTCTAAAAAATCCAATGTTAAATACTGCAAGATTTGAAATGTAAAAACTCTGTTTGTTTTTTTTTCCTTTTTTCCGGACGCTGGAATAAATAAATTTCCGTTGAAGTAGCCTAGGGCAAAGCATGTGATCAGAAAGCAGGTTTTCTCAAATTTGCTTGATGCTAAAATTAGAGCAATCATGTTTATCGATTATTTTTACAAGTCACCCCTTCCAACACCCACCCCTAGGTGTGCCAGGGGTGTCTTGGAGTTGCACGGCATTGGGAGTGTCACTATTCATCTTACTGACCCCGAAAACTATGGCTTCCACACTAATGCTAGTCGTTTTACATGTCACCCCCTTACAATCCCATCCCTAGTGGTGCCAGGGGTGTCTTGGAGTTGAAGGGCATTGGGGGTATCACTATTCATCTTAGCAACCCTGATAACTATAGATTCCACACTAATATCGATCGTATTCGATTATTTTTACATGTCACCCACTTCCCACCCCCACCCTAGGGGTGCCAGGGGTGTCTTGGAGTTGAACGGCATTGTTAGTGCCACTATTCATCTTAGCGACCCAGATAACTATGGATTCCACACTAATATCGGTCGTTTTGGATTATTTTTACACGTCACCCCTTCCTACCCCCACCCCTAAGTGTGCCAGAGGTGTCTTGGAGTTGAACGGCACTGGATTTGGAGTGTCACTGTTCATCGTAGCGACCCCGAAAACTATGTATTCCACAGAAATATCGGTCGTTTTCGATAATTTTTACATGTCACCCCTTTCCAACCCCCATCCCTAGTGGTGCCAGGGGTGCTTTACCCCCACAGTATTCCTTTCCATATTGCAAGTGATACGTGTACCAAGTTTGGTTGAAATTGCTCCAGGCGTTCGAGAGTTATGCCGGAACAAATACATACACATACACACACACAAACACACACATACGTGTAAACGTGGTCTTATAAGGACCGAGTGAGTGTACATATGTTGTTGGAACCACTATAATTTGATAAATTAGCATAATCAAGTTCATTTTAAAATGTCGAGACCATGCATGTGATTACAAATACCACCGTGGTTTTTGAAAATTATCATTTATGCAGTTTTCCTCACGAAAATATGGTTACTATTCTCGTTGGAACCTGGTACCAATATCATCTGTGTAATTTACGTGTTGTAATCTTAATACAATTGCATCCGTTGTGGGTACCAATCAATATTGCAAAACCCGTCCAACCATTCACAATTCTTGTAGGTCACATGATTTCTTCCTGTGTGTAAGCAGCTACGTGCCATACCGAATTGGGTAAAAAGTTGTGAAATGCGCTTGCCGGCGTCAATTGAGAGCGGGTAGCTTGCACGTATCTGTCTCGGCGCAGAGCATTAGGAGGGGATGGGGAAAAGAAGAGTTCCTCTCGCGGCGGAGTTGAAGAAGGGATTAACTGCTGCGCAGTCAGTGGCGTACTTAAGGAGTTTCTGCCCCACTGTGGAATTGAGAAAATAATCACATTTACCCTAATCGCTGACTCTTAATTTTTACTTTGCATACTTGTTTGTGTTGTTTGAAGAATTCAGATATCAAAGCAGGCTTGTGCGGCCTATCATGCCGCAAATGTGTGAAACGAAGCTCTTTATTGGCACGCTACCAAGCGAAACGCAATAGGTAACAAGCGACAAGAGATACGTATCGCTTGGAAGTGAACCCTCAGTAATCAATTCGACCTTTCGCATTGATGCGACAGGGCAAGCTACACATGTCGCTTGGGGTCGATGCATTAGGTTTTTCGCGCATGAGCGGTGAATTTCTTGCTTTAGATTGAAGTTGCCAGTGTTCATGGGCGTCCGGTAGGAGTGGAGCAAGGGGGGCCTTGGCCCCACCCTGGAAAATGAAAGTCAACCAAATATTATTTATTTCACACATATAATATCATTTCAGCCACAATAATATGTGTTAATTAATGCACGAACATGATAAATTCAAATGTAAGCAATGTTTTTTGAGGGAACATTGGGGAAAATGTGGCTTATTTGCCACCCTTGGAAAAAATACCTTCCTTGCCCCTCTCTGGAAAACATCCTGCTGACGTCCATGCCAGTGTTGCCTGTCGATTGTCGCCTGTCACTTGTCGCTTCGATCTTAAGTCTCTTTGAAGGGGTCAGTGGAAGAATCTGAAGGAGGCGACAAGCGACAGTGTGCTTCCACATCGACTAGAGACACGGGTTCCATTTATCTTGTAGACTAAAACATTCACCGCCCGTGCACGACAACAAGTGGAGGCGTCACGATGCACAACATTGATAAAATAGCCAGTTTGAATGACACAACCAAACGACATGTAATATTTGCAGCTTACCGTGCTGCATCAGTTCGAAACGTTGCATTGATTACCGAGGCTTGTCGCTTGTCGCGTTACGCTTCGGTCTGGAATTTGCTTAAACGGCATAAACGGCAGGCGACTAGCGACATGGAGATTTTATACCAAAGCGACAAGCGACATTAGACCATTCAATATAAGGCAAAACATTCACCGCGCATGCGCGAACAAACTACGAAGCGATATGATGCATGGTATGAACAAAACTGGCCAGTCAGAGCGAAACACAAGCTACAAACAACACCTGTATCTTGTCGTGTCACTTCTGTTCGAAAGGAAAAATTAATTACTGAGGGTTCGCTTCCAAGGGACACGTGTTGGTTGTCGCTTTCGTGTGAAACCTCCCTTACAAAGCAAAAAAGCTGCAAACGACAGACGACAAGTGACAGGCGGCAAGCGACACTAGCACAGTTAGTTTAAATTCAAACATTCACTGCGCATGAGCTAACAAGAGCACGCGGTGATAGGATGCACGGTATTGAGAAAACTGCCTAATTAGAGCGACACGTGCAGCTTGTCCTGTCGCTTTCATACGAAAAGTTGCATTTATTTCTGAAAGCTGGTTTGCAAGCCATTGTTTTATTGAATTCTCCTCAGGAAAGGAAGAGAATGCTTATACAAATAGTCTCCGTAGATCATTTGCAAAGCCACTCATTATGTTTGAAACTATATTTTCTGTGCACACTCAGCGTGCACTATAATCTACTGAAGAGATCTTAACAAATTATTCGCTGGAGCTAGGATCTTACTTGCTTCATCGTTGTGAAGGGTCACTTGCTATAGAATTGTTTGATTTTATCTCTCCGGGTGAGAACAGAATTTGGAGACTATACTCGACAAAAAATTTACTTCTGTTGGAGTTATTAGATTGGGGGAGGAGGGTGGTGCTTCAGATGGCTGTTCCATGTAGGCTGTACATTTGAACAAAACGAGCAAAGGAAAAGTCACTTATTTAATTTCCTTGTAAAATGAATTAAGTGTTAATTTACCAGAGGTCCAGTACAGTAAAACTATCCAAGTATATAATGGTGTGAGTCTTAATGGACATTTTAATTAAACATTTCTTCACAAACTGATTCAATATTAAAAAGGGCAGTGGTTCCCAAAGTGTGCGCCGCGGCGCCCTGGGGTGCCGCGAAATGTTCCGATATTTTCACTGAAATGCCACTTACTTGTTAGTCTACACAGGGTTTTAGATATGATTGTTCCAAACATTTGCTTATTTAGTACTTTTTACATAAACAATGTTTCTGAATTTGAAATATGTACTTATTTTTTAACTTAAGGCAAGCAACCTAACAACACTAACTTTGCGTTGCAAATTTTAGATAGGCCTACATTCTGACTTGGGTGCCGCGAAAAATTTTCAAACTACAAATTTTGGGATCCCCTGAAATAGAGCATAATTTTAATAATGAATAATTGACATATAAACTTGATGTGAAGCGTACAGAAATGTTTGTTTCGCGAATGGAGCGAACAAGAAAATGTTTTATAAATCTCATTCCTTTCAACCACCCAATCACAGTAACTGTTGATCACCTGACCTCGAGTTCCACGTCATCCATGAAGTCTGCTGGTGCTTCTTTGCGTCCTAGCACCTACACCAAAGCATTTCGTTTTCGCGCGTTTTTTTACCGGACGCCCGGTCCTTTCTTACTTCGGTATTTCTTCTCGCAGTCAAATAAGAGGGGTACGAGTTCCACCTAAGGCCTCCGATGGGCCTGTCGACCTCCGTGGCGGACTGGATAGCACAGTGCACTACGACGCCAGGCGTTCCGGGTTCGAGTCTCGGGTAAGGCACGGGTATTTGTGTTTGTCCAAATGAGAAAAACTGAAAATTGAGAATAACCGAGAAATGAAAATCTTGAGAATATAATGAAAAACGGGTGATACTTCAGGTTAGGGGTATTCCTTAAAAAAAATGGGGTAGTGGTTGCTTGGTCGCCTTGTAATCAAGAGGTCCCGGGTTCGATACCCGGTGGAGGCAATTCGTGGTTTGGATTCCACTTTAACTGTAGATCCAGTCTCGATTAGCCTTACTGTGCATAAAGCGGACTTAAAACACCAACTCAAACAAACGAGTTCCACCTGCACTAAAAGCAAGCATACAGTCAAGAAGTTTAAATATCGTATGTCTTCATGTATTTACCCAGTCTCAAACTCAGGATAAAAAATAACCCTTTTTACCACTTTGCTTCCTCCATATCACAAGCACTTCACCCTTGCAATACGCAACCGTGATTAAGAAAGAGAAATGTACCAACGTTCTCGAGATCGAGTTGGGAGAAGTATATTATTGGTAAATAATCATATCGTACAGTCACGGACACTTCTGTGTTGTAGCAACACTATTAACATTCAATGGAATCATTGCTACCCAGAAGTGTCCGTGACTGTACAACCCTAAACTGATGTTGCGTTACATTTCTTTGGAATGTTGACTAAAAAACTATCATAACATGTCGCAATAAAACAAGTGGCTACACCAAAGTGAGATAAAGGCGAACACACTACTGCACTGTTATCTCAAGAGTCGGATATTAGCAACAGAGGGAGACATTTCTTAGTCACAAGAAATGCTTTCAATTAACTACTTATAAAAAATAGATGGTGTCGTGTGGACAGAACAAACTGACTCGACTACAAAAGCACAAGAAGCTAACTGTCTCGATTATTGCGATCATACGGTCTAGTTTTATTATTGTGTGTAGTTTTACCTATTACCCATTAAATAGACAGTTTGGATCGACGTACACACGAAACATTTCCAACCAATGGCAGCACAAAACATGTCGCTACTAATACAGAGCGACGTAGTGCAACAAACCTACGAGCATAAAATGAGCAATCTCTATTTTATGGTGGTATTTTAAGACTTTAGATTTCAATGTCGTTGGAAAGGTGTAGAGTTCTTAACACAAAAAATACTAATAAGTAATATGAATGTGAAATATGCACGGGTAAAGTAAAGTGCATTACAGCGTTGCAAGGATGTAGTTGTAAGGGGCCACATATTATCTCACTTAATGTCCCACTATTTTGGAACATTTATTGATTTAGGGCAATTATTTGGAAAATATTGACCGACGACGAAGCTGCTATGCCTGCAGTCATCTGTAGAAGACACAGAAAATCTCAGTCCGGATATGAGTGCATCAGCTCAATCTATGAAGTAAACTCGTTCTGACTTTTCTAATTGTTATTCGGCCCAGGTTTGAAAGCACCACTGATGCAAGGCCTCTTGTTGAGTGAGCGTGTCATCTGTTTCTTTTCCTCGCTCCTAAATTATGATGGCGGGCCTCACGCAAATAGTACATAATTTTAAAGAGTGGGAAGTTGCATGAACGTTTACTATACCGTAGCTGAGAAATGCTGATTAAAATGACAGAAATATATTAATGTTGCAACAAAGTTATCATTGAGAAATTACAACATCTTGTAATTTGGATACCTAGAAAAGTATTACAAGAAAGTTTGAACATTATATTTTTAACTTCATTAGAACGTGATGAAAAATGTAGGAACATTTTTATTACATTCTCGTGTTTACAGTCAAAAATACAATTAACACCTGCTATTTAAAATATTCTGGCAAAATATGTACTGGGCCTTCCCGATGGCGTAGTGGTAGCGTCGTCGCCTTGTAATCAAGAGGTCCAGGGTTCGATACCCGGTGGAGGCACAAGTTTCTCGGATACCACTTTAAACTGTAGGTCCAGTCGCGATTAACCTTACTGTGCATAAAGTGGACTTAACCAACCACAATATGTACTATTTTGCGAATATGGGAGTTGTTGAAAGGTTCCCAATATAGCTATTTCGTGCTTTGATTATTGGGCTGCTTTAAATAGAATTCGTGAATGCAACGAGAGCAAGTGAAATATTCATTCGAGAATTAGACTCCAATAAACTCTAGCAGAGTTTCTGTTTCCATTCGAATCGTGCCCGCGCCAAAAGCAAGTTCCGAGCTACCCAGCTGACCGCTGGCGCTACAGTGTCTGGAATCTCCTCAAGCAGACCTTCAGTAAGCACACGGGCAACGAGTTCGGTTTCTAATGAACTGACACTTACATATACAAGATCAGGGACGTGACCGGGAATGGAGGGTTGGGACAAGATATACTTTGTTAAATTTGGACCAAATTGTCTGTTTTTACCATGTATTTAGATACAATTGATTTGCTCGGTCCGGAGTCGTAAACATTTGTTTCTATGGCCCGGAACTCAAGGTTATGCTTATTACTTTAAAGTTAGCGCTCAGTTTTCCAAGAAATATATTTACTAAACCTTTCTTGCTCACTCCGACACGCACTGCGAACCGTTCTTAATAGTAACATCCATCTCATTCTTATTTAGAAAGAACAGGCGACTTAAATGGATTTTGTCAGTTTCAAGAAAATCCTGCTCACTTGCTCACTCTCTCCCAATGTCCCATTTACAATTTTGTTTTGCTTTGCTCGAAATACATATTGCTTTATGACGCTCATGCACACTTCTCCTTCTTTAAAAAATATTTCTTACGTATTAATAAAAATTTCCTAAGGTGAGATACAAATGACGTCAAATTCTATTCTCGACCCGGCCATATGAAACTATCCAATTGTGATTCATGTGTCATTACTGTGTTAATATTAAAACATAAAGTAATGTAATTTTAACGTCTAACAACGAAATTGTTATGTAATACTAATACTACTAATAATGATGCACTTTAACTGAGAAATGTTTATTTCCTATAACATATATATATATATCTTGCTTTGTCTACAAATTCGAACAAATAGGCACATAATGTCTAAAAGTGACTTTGACCCAACGTACATACATTTCTGCGGACGACCTTGACCTTGTTTTCAAGTTAGCGTTGTAATGATTCAGGTTTCAGTATTGCAATCAACATTCTACACCTTCCCTTCTTCTCAGTTCTTGCGCATACTGTGTGCTAACGGGAACTCAAATTTCAAACAAATTCTAATAAGTATGAACAATATAAAGCTTGTGTGGAATCAAGTAACAATGGATTAGGAAAGGCAGAACTGGTCTTCGATTGGCACCGGGTGTTGAGGCTATTAAAAAATTGTTAATTTGAATTCACGTAATGGAAGTTTTTAGTTTTTCAAAGTAACGCAGCTGCTCTGCATAGCCATGGAAAGGTACACTCTATAATCGAACAGCCTTTTGAAGACCAGGGCCTATCAAATGCGTTCTTCGTTGAGCGCATTGAGTCCCATCGACGCTGTTATCAGACTCTCTCAATAAGAGCCAGATCGTCCTTCTTTAAAAAAAAAAGTGAAGGGAAAGTGCTCCCCTGTGCAATGTGGGGTTAGGGCCTCAAAATTTCTTGATCACTGCCGAAGGTGGTGGTGATGTGATCTGCATCACGCTCCTTGCCGCCTTTACCCCCGAGAGTTTCCTCCAGGTACCCACTTTATACGACGTTGGGTGGACGCCGGAGTTGCTTGAATAGGTGGAAAAATTCCGGTTCTCCCCTGCCTGGAGAACCTCATTTAGTCTTTGAATTATATTCATTGTGTTGCGTCATCACCCAAATTTTGGAGATCTCATCTAAGTTCGAGCCCGGGACCGCAGATAATACGCGGGAGACCTTTTCATGGTAAGAGTATGATAATGGAATGAGAACCCGTAGCTAGATATTTTGGCGCCCTAGTAGTAGGGTGACCATAATATTTTGGCCCAAAAACGGGACATCCCAAGGAGATCAGTTTACCTCCTCCCCTCCTGAAAAATCAGTTAGGCCTCATTATAAAATTATAGTTATAATTAAAGTATCATTATTAATATTTTATTATTTGAAATATGATATCTCGTTGTCGTTTATTATAATCTCGGTGTGACTTAAACAGTATTTCTGGTTCCTTCTGATTAACATTTGATGTTAACCCTACGCTGAAGTTGAGGAGTGCCAGAAGTATATAACAGAACAATCAGTCGTCGTCGCCTTGTAATCAAGGGGTGTCGGGTTCGATACCCGGTGGAGGCACATGGTGGTTCGGATCCCACTTCAAACTGTAGGTCCAGTCCCGATTAGCCCTACTGTGCATAAAGTGGACTTAAAACACCAACTCAAAGAACAATCAGTCTTCTCGAGAGCGGCTTTATTTTTCACCAACCGTTTGTAAATCTCCTCGAAAACCTTACCCCACACATCTGACGCGAGATTTGCCATTTGAGTTTGTGGTTTGTGTCTTGTACCAAGTCCATATTGAAACTCCATATACGCTTCTTGGGCATGCTTATGCACTGCTCTACAAATAACGGAACACACACAAAACAATACAATTCTTTTTAGCATCAAATGTCTCAACTTTATAGTTGGTTTTCAAGCTAACACCTAGACTTTTATAAAACGGGACAAATACTGTTTTTAAATAATATCGAAGGGACGACCGGGACACGCCTCTCAAACGGGACTGTCCCGGTCAAAACGGGACGTACGGTCACCCTATATAAATGACAACATAACTAAGGACCTAATGAGTGAACTGTAAGAAGGCACTTCAATATCAACGTTTCCACTTCCACGTAATACACCTCAGAAACTACGTTCTTTGAAGGACATTGATGCTAATTCCATAGCCAGTACATATTCTGCGAGGTTGTCAGTTATTCTGCGATTTGTCCATTAAGTACCGATGCTCCTCCACAGCCGGTTCTTACTGTTGCTTTTAGACGCGCCTGAGCTGACGTCTTCTGCGAAAAACTGAATAAAGCTATAGTATCTATTCTTTTCTTCTTCTGTAACTGAATCATCACGTTATCGTATTTACGGCTAGAACAGAAGGGGAAGGGGGCGTTCCTTGGCTCGCTAAATCACTCGCTCGCTCCTTCTGAAATCCACGGATTTCGAACCATCAACATGTGCATGTAACTTGATATGATCGAACAGTGACGTGAAGAGGAACGGTGGCCAATATTCTACCCTATAGCACACCGACTTTGCTGCAGAGTTTCTATATGGAAAGATAACTCGGCCTTTCATGAACAATTTTCTGAAACTCGACCAATTAACGCGTGAGAGGGAACAGGGGAAATGGGAGGAAAAGGGATTTTAAATTTGTCTTTGAAATCTTCAGTGATTCAAAACGTAAAAGGTAAATATAATCTATGTGCATTGAATCATGGCATGAAGGTTTAGGGGTTAGAGCTGGCGCTCATCCATGGTAGAAAGACCACAAGGTGAATTCAACGCGGTCCTGAAAACTCGCCCTTCTGGCGCATGACGTCATCTGAGATATAGAGGTGGGTCTGTTACCGTGTATAAAGGGAAGAAGTAAAGTTTGTTTAAAGAAAAACAGTATTTCATGAACTTTAGAAAATTTTGAGGGAATATTTAAGAAAGTATACATCTTCTGAAGTCAAAAATATGCCACTAAAATATTTTTTGTATAGCATGATTTCCATCACTTAATCGTTAAATTTCCACCTTTCAGTGAAAAGTATTATTTAATAACACTGTGCGACAATGAAAATTGCCGCAGAACAAAAACATGTGATTGCTATGGAATTCAGTGCCCTGATGACGATAGTGAAAACCGTTTTTTGCTATAACCTAAACTTTTCTCTGAAGACTCCATTTTATCAGCGCACGACTGCATGTTATTGTTGTCGCGGCACTTATCAGCACAGCCTTTTACTAGGGCTAGACAGTGCATAGGGGAGGGGGTGGAGAGAGAAGGGATAGATAGCCACTTGGTTGAGGTATAGTAAGGTATAATGGAGTTGCAGTTATTTGCATCAGTCAGTTGCTAGTGGGATCACGCAGTGTCTGTTCCTGCAGTGTGTGTCATGCAAAACCCCTAACGTGAAGGATACTGTTTGTGTGTGTTCGCGTGTTTCTTGTGTTCAGCGATGGCTAGGAAACCTTTTCTGTTATGTGTGTGGTGAGTTTACGACGAAGTCCCAAAGACATCCCATTTCCCCGCTTGTCAAAAAGGCGTACGAGTTGTATTTTGAATCAAAGGTAGATGAGGGTAAGTGTTGGGCACCACAGAACTGTTGCTCACGTTACTCTTGCTATTTAAGAGGCTGGTTGCATGGAACCCACCCATCTATGCCATTTGCCGTACCACAGTTGTGGAGGGAACCTAGAGACCACATAACAAATTACTTTTGTTTAATGAAACTAACTGTATCTCAAGTAAATCAAAACACACAGTTTCATATACAAATTTGGAATCTGCAGTGCGCCCAGTTCCGCATTTCGATTCTCTCCCAGTTCCAAAACCACCAACGGAATGGACACTGGAAGATGAAACAGACGATGTTAGTGACCAACCAATAGATCATGAAGATCTTGATTACACGTCATCCACATCACAGCCATTGTCACAGGCAGAATTGGCATGAACCCATTGTTCACAAAAACAGCGTGCTGTTACCACCGCTCTATCTGAAATTGGGCTTCATGAAGAATTTTGTGAAAACAATGGACAAAGATGGCAGGGTATTAAATTTTTACTGTCCAAATTTCTTGCGATTAGTACTGCAAAAATTAAAGAAGGTATTTTCATTGGTTCTCAGATTCGTGACTTGATGAATGACAACCTTTGAAGAGTTGCTGACAGATACTGAGAAGGCAGCTTGGCTTGCCTTTAAAGATGTATGCAACAATTTCTTGGGTAACGTCAGGCCTGACAATAACAGAGAACTGACAGAATACATGCTGGACTGTTACAAGGCTATGGGGTGCAACATTTCTTTCAAAATACATTTCCTGCATTCTCATTTGGATTTTTTCCCGCCTAATCTCGGAGATGTGAGTGACGAACATCGTGAGCGATTTCACCAAGATATCGCTGCCATGGAAAGACGATTTGGCAGATTACTGCTGGACATTCCTACAAGAAGTTTTACCATTCACCCACAAACGGAAAGTTTCCAGGACATGTTTCTAACTTATAAATACATTTCAAGCTTTTTGCAGATTTCTCGTACCTTTTCTATGTTTTGTAATACAAACAATTAATTTTGTTCCATGATCTGTATTTTATCCAGCTACAGGTTCCTCCTGTACTGTAATGGAGTCGTTTCCAAGTGTCGCGAATGTTGCTACTTTGTTTTTCGTGAATTACAATATAATACTTACTATATGAAATATAGGCTAAGTGGTACATGTAGCATATCTTTTCCAGAAAAATTGGTACGTGATGGAACATTTCTGATTTCATTTTCGTAATCAGCGTACTTGATTTAGTAAAGAACACCTTCTTTCATCTCGCGGCAAGACACAAAGTTCAAATTTGTTGCACTGTGTAATTAGGCTATCTGATTTCCATCAACCTAGCGTGCAGCATTCTTCTGTGCTTTTTAATGGGTCATATGTAGATATCTCGGTGGTCGAGCGTGTTGAGTGGTATACTGGTAACCTACATAGCGAGGGATCCGGGTTCGATTCCCTGTGCGTGTGACTTTTGTGAACAGTAGAAATTCCACGTGCCAATGGCCTGGGCCCCATTCTGCAGAATTACGAGGCTCTGGAGCCCAGACACACAGGCAGTATAATCCTCTGCTTTCTGTTGTCATGTTTGCCCTGCGGACCACAGCAGTTCTACTATTTGTCTCGATTGTAATCACTGGCGTAGGCAGAAGAGGGGGAGGCTTGAAAGGACTAGAACAGATGTAAATTAAAGAATGTAAACACAAACACGCTGTTCCAATTCTGACCACCTCTCTTACATTGAAGCATTTTTTTATTCTTTTTCTCCAGGCCAGTGCTTCTCAACACCGCTGTTATGTACTACCTGGTTAGTAGAGGTAGAATGAGAATGAAATACCGGCAGTTTCATTTTTAGTGGTTAGAAGTAAGTTACAAAATTCAGAACTAAATTATAATATTTAGAACTAATTTGTAATATTTAAAACTGGTTTATCAATAATGAGTGTCTTAAAAACATATGAATATTACTTTATGAATAATGAATAAAACACGCAAATAAAAAGGTTGATTTAGTTCTAAATATTATAATTTAGTTCCAAATATTGTAACTTAGTTCTAAACACTAAGAAAAAATCTGTCGGTGCCTCACTCTACGTCTACTCTGGTTTTATTGGGTAACACATACAAACATATACATAAGGAGGGAGGAAAACCCGTTTGTGTTATATTTACTAAAGTTGCCTCTACGTTCAAAAGGCTCCAGGTTTAGTCCCCCACTTCAAATGAAACCACAGGCATGCTGCTGTACCATTTTTTTCAAATTCGTAATGCAAAAATATTAGGAATTATCTCTGCTTTCTGTAGCATCAAATTATTGGGGGGAGGAATCAAATTATTAAATTGGAATGCACTAGAGAGGTTGAAAGTGAAAAATAATTTTGCATGTGAAACAGTGCGAGTTGCGTAAGAAATTGCAGGATATACAGGGTGTCTATAAAGTCACTTAACATTTCAATGAACTAATAACAAATCTTTTCTTTTTTCCAAGTGATCTGATAAAATGTACTCTATAGAAGAGAGAATAGCCGTTGTTTGTGCTCGTCTGCGTGGAATGACGTATGAACAGGTGCGGACGGACTTCACTCTGAAATTCAGAAAACCAGGCCTCACCAGGCTGGCCATTACGAACCTGGTCAACAAATTCAAGTGAATAGGTAGTGTTGAGGATGAAGAACGTCCTGGTAGGCCAGTCATAACACCACAAATTGTGGAAAATGTACAGGACGCGATCACACGTAGCCGCATCGACCACGCGACTCAGTATCCATAATCCCAGCATCTACCAACTGTGGCTCATAGCACGGTGGATTGGGGCACATCAGCTTCTTACCATGCACCAACAGGATGGGGCACCCCCCCCCCCCCCCCATCTTGCCATCATCGTTCGTGATCACCTAAACGAAGTTTTCACCGGTAGATGGATTGGTCGTGTCTCCCAACGGGGAGTTGCCCCTACCCCCTCCCTCGATCAGAATTCCTTATACTTTTCAATTTGAGGGTTTATCAAGTCTAAGGTGTACGGGGCGAGGATCCACAGTATAACCCAGTTGAAACAACGCATTACGGCCGCAGTTGCTGAGATTACACCAGCTATGTTGGAGAAGATGTTTCGGGCTGTGGTGGATTGTTGGCATCTGTGCTTAGACTTGAGGGGTGGTCACATTGAGTTATACTGATTTTGTGTCCTACTGTGATATATATTTCAGTACATATTGTATTTTGTACCATAAATCCTGTTCATGCAGAAATGTTAAATGACTTTATAGACACCCTATATAGCCTAGCCATTAATAATGTAAAACATTTTAAACGCTGATCTATAAAATTAGCAAGTATATCTGCACATCAAAATAAGAATTATGAGACTGGAAACGGAATGAAGAGACAGACAATCATTGAATTGAATATTTTGGCAAATACGAGGAAAATTTCACCTTCTGTCTTATAAACGTTCTATGAAATTTTCCTTCGTAGTAGCATTTTTCTCTATCGTGAGCAAGATACTTTGAATGGACTAACAAGGACGGTCAAAAAGTTTAAAATACATTCTCTTCAGTCGATTTGATTATTGAGACAACTGTTATTTTCCGAGGTAAAATTAGTTAAAATTTTCCATGAACTTTAAATTTTCAATCAAATTTTTCCAGTTTCTGAAATCTCTAACACCATATTTGAGGCTGGTTTAGGTCTCCTATTTATATACTCCCACACAGAGTGTGAGATATATGCACTGCATGGCGCCTTCAGGTCGGCAGCTACGGCGAGATTTTCTACATATCAAGCAACAACTGTCACCAATGAATCTAGACTTGCAACTAATTATTTTGCTCACACTTTTTCATTTGTTTTCTTGTTTATTGACACCAATAAATACTGTTCAATATTTACCGATGCATAGCAAGCGAAAGTTCATGTCATCTTACACAATGTTATGATTCTTAATTTAGAGCCAGTATATTTTCCTAAGTTGTTATATTCTTTCCGTAAAGTGAAACGGAAATTTTCAGTACAAAAAGAAATGTACTGTGCGTCGTTGCCTTATTATTAAGGGATCCCGGGTACGACGGGTTCGATACCCGGTGGAGGCACATAGTTGTTGGGATACCACTTTAAACTGTAGGTCGAGTCTCGATTAGCTTTACTGTGCATAAAACAGACTTTAAAACACCAAATCAATCAATATACTGTATAATCAATAAATGTAAATCATATTCTTAGTTCTTTAATTCTTATTTACATTTTATTGCTCGAACAAATTAACATTACTCAAACAATTACGTTACATTTACATGTAAATGTAACGTAATCGTCTATTTCGAGTGTTATTGTCGATTTTTAGTACCGGAAAAGTTTCAAAAGATGAACAGAATAGTGTGTTAACTAACTGCTACGATTCTAGCTGGAGTTCAGTACCAATTCAGGATAACAAAACTGTTGGAAAACAAACTGTATCGAAACTTTCCAGGATTTATCCATTCTGTTAATCCGCGTTTACACCGGGGTTGCTCACACATGTTACCAGCAAATGTTGTTAATATTTCGAAAAGCGCTTGTGAATATCTTATCAACATCTCATGTTAGCAACAGATTTCCCGTGTTGGAAACAGATATTTTGTTATACACAAGAAGTCGGTACAGAACAAAGGACACTTCCGCTACAATTAGCTTCTGTCCGCAGTGAAGGTCTCACCCAGAATCATCGGTCTTCTCTGTTTCGCCAAAATGACACATGCTGCCACAGAGAGTACAACGTCCTCCACAGTCGGCATCTTGCAGCCAAAATATTAACAAAAGTTATTAACAAAAGTAAAGTGAAAGTAGTGTTATGGCTACCAACATTTTGACAACATCTGTTGTTAACCGAGTTGGTAACAAAAAGTTGATAACGTTGGCAGGTAACATTCGGTGTAAACGCGACTTTATCCATCCCGTCCCCCTTTCTCCGTAACGGTTGCCATGTGTCAGACACTCTTTATTCCTCCAACCCCTACACATGTAGGATCTTCTGTGGCTAAAATTTACACACGCACGTTGCATAACTTCACTGTCGTGGTTTTTGAGAAAAGAATTGCTGTAGAAAGGACGTTAAAATTCCCGTGATGAGAGTATTGATTTGTAGTTGAACCTGAGACGCTTTGTTATAGTTAGGCCTAGTGGCCGTAGCGGTTAAAAAGTTGGGTGATTTGTTAATTACCAAGAAAAAATGTTTTTCGTACTTTTGTAAAGCGCCGAGATCCCGTTTTTTTACTATCAAATGTCTGTGTTCCTTGTAACTATTCTTTTCTATTCAAACTTACGTAGTTGTGGAGAAAAAAGCTGTGAATGATGACTAATTGTGACTTAAATATAGGGAGAAATTCAGAGCTTATCCTCATCTTCGCGATTAGTCAAAAGTGACATAAAATAAAAGTGAACTACACCAAAACAATCAATAATGTCCAATTACCATCCTTTTCTCCGTTATGTAGTTAACGATACGATACGCAGTCTCAAGGTCATGTTTCATGATGATGGGAACAGATATTCAGCTTCTGAAATGTAAATTAAACACGTGGGTAATAGAATTCAAAACTATACGCTCTCTTCTCCCTTCCCCTCACACACATATGCATGCGCAGACTAATTTATTTGGGAGTGTTAAGGAGTGTTTCAGTTGCCTATCTGGACAATGTTAGCGTAATTGTCATACGTTTATTTCTTTTTTTTTCACAGAAACCATTTAACCTTGTGGTTTATTAGTATGCATTATCACCTTAGCACAGGTTTTCCTATTATTGTGACGTTATTTACACTATTTATATGTGCCGCCACTTAAAATCGAATCCGAGACATCTTGATTTCAGGCCGATAATGTTAATATACGAAAAGCGTTAATACACACCAGCAGAAACATTGACTGCATATCGGTTTTGCATCCCTCCCCTAAAGAACTGATTAAGGAGGCCCTATATAAAACCAGTAGCATAATTTCTCGTGCAGTTTGTAGTACGCTAAATATTTAAACATAAAGAAATCTAATTTGAATTAAGTAACACAATTGTTATGCAAGAAAAACTGCATGATATGTCGGAAAAATTGAATAATAATAAGAATATAGTTGAAATTATCTCGTTTATCAGATTAACGAGTCTCTGGTGCCTGGGTTGTGTCTTCCATATAAGTTTGTGATTGTCACTTCATCAATCTGATCGTATTACCATTCACCCTCATCTTCGAAATTTCCCAAAAGTAGTAGAAATGCGATGTTAAATAAATAAAATCAATCGGAGTCTACTTTGAAACCTGTTTGCTCTCAAGTATAATGTTTATTGTCTAGAAACATCGTACTGAATACGTAGATCATTTTGGGAACTATTGTGGATATTGTTACCTTTGTGTCGTATTGTTTTCGTCAAAATCATTTGCACTCGACAAGAACTGGTGAATCCCGAACGAAAGGTCATCTCTCCAGATGGTTTCCAGCTTTGGCTGCAAGTCGCTCCACCTGTCCGGCTGTAACTCGACTGACTGATTGATTGATTGCATTTGGTAAGTACTTTAGGTCCACTTTCTGCACAGTAAAGCTAATTGGGACTGAACCTACAGTTCAAAGTGGGATCCGAAGCACTGTTCCTACATAGGGTATCGAACAGCGGGGAGGCCCCAGCTGTAACTCGAGAACGACCCAACTGTTAACATTCAAATTTGGAGGCAGCGCGGGAGACATTATATTCATTTTGTAATGGTTTATACATATTTTATTTTTTGAGGACATATGAGAGGGTACTCAGGCCCCACTGGCACACCCCGTCCGCACTACCATGCCTTCACATATCAATTTTCATTTGATTCATGTGTACTACAAGGAAATATTGACAATAACCAAAACTATAGAGCGACCACAAGAAAAAAAATCCTTTGACGAAAAGTCCCCGGGCAGCTTTCCCTTCTTCCGTTCAGCTCGGTCCATAAGAAAGTATGGTCCACTCTTTCCCTACCCTCTCCGCGGGAGTACGGTTCGCAGGAGTCACGGGTCTGCGCAGGTTTCTTTGCTTGTGGTTCCACTGTAGGGATGGTGTTTGAAGGTGTGATTATATCGGGTGTTTAGTAGGTAGAACAAGAGAAAGTAAATTTTACACTGTTAAATTTCTTTGTACTCGTATTGTGTTTTCTTTCTTTACTGGGACCTCCCTGTAGGCGTAGTGGTAACGTCGTCGACTTGTAATCGACCGGTTCGATAGCAGGTGGAGGCAAACAAGAAAAATCATTGATTCAACATTAACATGTTATTTTCAGGTTTAGTGAATGATAAAATTTGTGTGTGACACTTGTGTAATATTATGTAACTGCAGCTATATAAACAACAAAGGAAGAAATGATTCATTTAAAAATTGGTTACTTGAATTTTAATGTTAAAGAAGAAGAAAATGTGTGGGCCTCTGAGGCCTTCCTTAGGTAAGTAGTCTAAGGAATAAGCTAGTTATAATACCAAATTTATTCCAGTCTTAACTGCAGTTATTTTGTTAAACAATGGTTTTATGTATGCAATCATGTCCTTTGGTCAGATTCCCATTCATTCAACATTTTGGCTGGCACCTTTCCTCTTCTGTCTTTTTCTCTTGAGCCAGTCAAGTGTAGCCGATAAAAGGTAAAGCTAATATAATTTGAAACCCTTTCCTGTTCACTTCCTACAGATCTTAAGATTGTAAAGTCGTGACTTAAATAACACAATTCATTTTTGTAGGAACAACAAGGTATAAACAAGACTACAAATTGGTCGTGTTTCAACTCTAGATATTAGAGAAACAAGTTACATCTTTTAAGCCGGTTAAAATACAATATACGTATGTTAAAAGTAAGAACAAAGTAAAAACTATAAAAGCCAGTGAAATTGAAATAAATAACCGAGATTTCACAAGTAAGCGTAAAGAAAAGGAAACGTAACGCACAATTCATGCAGTAATGATAACATGTTACTAATTGCGAGAGCTTAACCGTGAAACGATTGCCCCTCCATCAATATGGAGACAGATTGAGACGAGGAATACAATTCGACAAATACTGCTGGGCCTCTATTTTGACATGAACAAAGTTTGGTAGGTTATTTTTAACAAACACTATTTCAAAGTGTGCGAGCGTAATCTCCGCAGTTCTATTCATTGGGGCCCGACCCTGTGGCCGAGTGGTTAGCACATCGCGCTGCGACGCCAAGGGCCCCGGGTTCGAATCCCGGTAGGTCTTGGTTGTTTGTGAATGTCCATTCATCAATTTCATCATTTCATCACTCATCCCCATCTTCGCAAATTAGCCAAGAGGCACAAAACGCGAAGTAAAATAAACTAAATCAAATCAAAAAATCAAATCTATTCATTGGGAATGACCTACTAAAAGCGCTGATTTTCATGAAAGACTAGCAAGTGAATAAATATTCAACAACCACCAATCCGTCCTCTGTGATTACTCTAACTGAATATATTTATTACCTTCAAGTACATTTGTATAAAAATGTAGAAAAAAACGAGAAGATTTTAGATGAGCTTGCCTACAAACATTTAATTTTCCATAATGTAATTCCTACAGTCAGTTAACAAAGCAACATCCTTAATCCACCATCATGGAATTAACATTTCTTTTCATGCATATCTCTAACGTAAGTTCGAATACAGAAACACAATTGATTGACTTTGTGTTTTATGTTCAGTTTATGCACAGTAAGGCTAATCCGAACTGGACCCACAGTTTAAAGTGGAATCCTACCTCTCTCTACCGGGCATCGAACCCGGGACCCCTTGATTATACAGAAACACAATGACCAGAAGTAAGGGAATACATACTATTCACCTTTGAAACCACAAAATCAAGTTGCAATGTTGTGTAACTGATGTGGTTGAATGCTCTGCGCCGACTTGAAGGGGCCAATGCAACAGTCTCTTTTTTTATCTTCACAGTTACATCGTTTACGTCTCGGGAATCACTCCCGCAAGCACAAATCATTTCAGTTCGGCTCTGTGGCTGAATAGTTAGCGTAGCGTGCTACAAAACTCGGTGCCCTATTTCGAATCCCGGATAAAATCTGTACATGAAGTTGTGTTTGTTCCAAGAATTTGTTTCATCATTCATCCTAGCCTTCATATTACATGCGAGATTTTCGATAGGAATCCTCAATTTGAGGAAGGTACAGCCATTTTCTGCTGTTATTTATTGATCTATTTGGTTTATTTTACTTCTTCTTCTGTCTATTTTAGCAAATCGCGAAGATTAAGGTGAAATTAATGCGATGTAAATAACAAATACCCATAGGCAGTATGCAATCGCGTCTGAATCTCCTACCTGCTGCCCCAATGGAACGAGTAGAAGTAGTTAGTTATCTAAATAACTTACATAAGTTTGATGGACGAATAAACTGATCGCTGAAGAAAATGGACATTTTTTTGCGTTGATTAAAAGAAAGTCTCAAAATATTTTATCATATATAGTTGCTTCAAATTAGCAATCTCGTTACATAATTTTGGGCACGCGCCATGCTTTTCGCGTCTTTAAATATGTTGGCTAGAGAAGAGTGGCTGAATTAAAAAGAAGACGAATTGTTCTAGAGTTAAAGTATTTTCTGATCATTTTATAAGTGCAATTAACAGTTCTGCTGTACAAAGTAAAAGAAAACACCCTTTGGTGGTTTCCATTATTTCCTACAGTGGTCTTTCAGAACGCCACAAGCGATAGCTAATCCTGTGCAACTTTCTTCGTGGCATCTATTGCTGGCAGCGTCAAAGGAGTAAAGAATGGCGCCAGGAAGTCTCATCCCGCGTTCCGAAAAGCTACAGACACACAATTGCGTTTGCATTAGCTGCTAGTCAATACGTACATCGATTTTTTACAATCGTTGGTAATATCTGTCCATCTAACTTGGTCCACCACTCACTTAAGTAGGATATAATTGAAATCAATACATGCGAACTACAAAGCAAAACGAGAGGGCAATGTGATTTCATCTTTTAATATATCAAAGCAAAACTTTGGTCAAACCACACTTATCTGTGGTTTGACTTTGTTTTGAGTCCACGTTTTGCATGATAGGCTAATTGGGAAGGCCTACAGTTTAAAGTAGGATTCGAGCCTCTGAGCAATCTGCAGCCAGCAGGGATGGAAGTTCGATCGCGGAACCCCTTGATGACAAAGGGAGAGCGTTGGGCAATAAACTATCAGGGAGGCCCTTACCTTTGAAACGGAAGGCAGAATATGTGTGTAACATCAACATACTGACTCTTCTTTTTGCTTCGTGTACATGGTGTGAAAACACTGTCTGAGGGGGAGAAAGATCTTAATCTACACGCACGTGCGCGCGAATATGTATACGTAAAAATTACATTATTGAATAAAATATTTAAAGGGATTATTGTTTTACTTTTATAAATATCAGATTTGCATAAAGTAGCAAACTGAATTCTTTACTAAGGCTAAAGATGTTAATTCGTCCTCCTCCGTAGTCGAGCGGGTTAAGGCGTTCACTCGTCTTGAGATCGTTCGCTGCGGGACGGCGTAGGTTCGAATCCGGAATTTATTCGGCCTACGTATAGGGCCGGTGGCAACCCACCATCGTGAGGAAATTGGGAAGCTTCGAGTGAGTGAGCGTAACCCGGTCAAGAAGACCTACAATAACGGCTGGAGGTTCGTCGGGCTGATCACCCGTCACCCCAACACTGGTCTGAGACCACCACGCTATAACAGGTGACGGAGGAACAGTGTGGGAGGGAGACCAGCAGTCGGTAGGTAAGCCAAGACCCTTCAAGGGCTGTAGCACTGTGAGTTATTATGTTATAAAGATGTTAATTAATTTTGAAATTGTTTTATTATGGAACTGTTTAAAGATTGATTGATTGAATTGGTTTATTTTACTTCGCTTTCCTGCCACTTTTGGCTAATCGCGAAGATGGAAATGACTGATGATGCAATGAAACCGATGAAGGAACACTCACAAATATCCATGCCCAGGCAGGGATTCGAATCCTTGACCTCTGACGTCGTAGCGCGCTATTCTAACCACTCCGCCACGGATGCTGGCGTAACACTTGAAACATTGTGTTTAGTTTTTCTATTAATATAAATCAATTACCGTACGTTTCATTCTTATATTTAATGTCCTTTCTTGTTTTACTTTAATTGTGCATACGTTGCTGTTGCTGTAGTTCTGTTAATGATCTTATGAAAGAAAGATTTTTGGGGAAATACCCCCGTTGCACCGTGCTCTTGGACCTCTCCGCTCACAATAGTTCTCATTCAATATCATCCGCCGAGAGGAGATCGGTTCGAGGGATAATGAGCAATCCAGTGTTGCGGTGAAAACATACCTTCGTTTGACTTCAGGTGACAAACAAATCGCAAAAAATTAAGTATAAAGAACAGATTGAACTCTTTTGCAAAAATAAATCACAATAAATTGTCTGTCTTAAAGTTATCTATTTGAAGGGATCGGGTGTAAAACATGGTAAGTGACATTTTGATCATTTTTGTAAGATGGCACATGTAAGATATACATGGTAATATGTCACCATATTTTACACCCGAGCCCTTCATTTATTGCATTTATTTTGCCTCTAATATTAGTTTTACGTTCAGTTGCTCAGGGCTGGACCAAAGTAAATTTCTTAGCCCGGACCTTGGGGTGCACGAGTTTGGGGTGGCAAAATGCCTTATCTTATTTAAAGCTTCTTTTTGTCAACATTCGTGAATTGTGGTGATATTGAGTTGCTTTTATTGAGTATGAAAGCAGGCAGAGAACAGCAATTTCAGTAAATTCGGCTGTGATTCTGCCCTTTGGAATATTATTCCTCAATTATTGAAGACGAATATTTGATCAGAACCTTTGATAACTTGTAGGAACCTCTTGCAGTTTCTTCCGTTCTGCACGCCCTCTTATATCCGCGTCGTGGTTAACCAGACGGTACAAATTAGTTACCTTCACCTCGTACTAATCCACACAATCCACAACACTTTCACAAAAAAATACTTGGAACGGCATCCAAATTCTTGGTATAACCTAAGCATTTCATTGGTTTGATTTAGTGTACGAGGTTATTGTATTACGAAGTTTATCTAATGTTGTGTCGTGTCGCCAGTGCCACATGTTGGTACAATGCTGAGGATTTCGGTTTTCCCCTTAGTTGACTTATATCCAATAAGAGCTTAAGGAAAGCTAAGTACTCGTTTATCGCATAAGAAAAATGTCTATATAACAATGTTTGTGACAAAATTCACAACAAAATTATATGCAAGGTAATTTCGTACTTTGTAAGTCACGCGTATATAACCTATACTGAATGAGTGAATGAATGAATACTGCACTTAAGTTGCTTTGAATATTGCTCATATATTAGGGGAGCCTACAGACTAGGGATGGCCAAACGGATCCGGATCCGAAAAATCAGGATACGAAAGTTCCGGATCCGGATCCGAGAGTTTCGTATCTCAATCCCATTATAATATTACCACACCTTAAAAGATATTATAATCTTCGATTACAAAGAAAGTTTTCATTAGTTAGTCGTACAAGAATTTTTTCAAGCGTTGTTCCTAAAATACTTTGCTACGCATCGGCTAACACACTCGTGCAAAAAATAATCTTACTTGTTTAACATAAAATGTCAGATGTGATTTTGTAAATACCATTGAAACGAATGTGTATTCATTCGAATGTATTGGTAATGAAAACACACATAAATGTGAGACATTCCATTCCAGGATGAAACCTTTAACACATATAACAAGATAGAAATGTTTCACAAAAATTATACAAAACCCCCTCAAATGTCAAGATGAGAACAAATTGAAGTGAGGATCTGACCCCTGTGTCCCCCTCCGATTTCCATGATACTTGGCAGGTGTGTGTATAAACGGGCCCAAAGGAAGAAATACGTCTTTTTTTTGTTTCGGCTAAAAAACTGTTTTAGGGGGCAACTGCCCTCAAATGTCAATATGAGGACAAATTTAAGTGGGCATTTGACCGGATCCGGATCCGAAAGTACCGGACCCGGATCTGAAAATTCCGGATCTGCGGAACCAACCGGATCCGGATCTGGCCACCCCTACTACAGACCCCCACCCCCGGTACGCTCTCAGACAACAAAAAGTAGTAAAAAGTAAAGTTATCGCGTGGTAATATGGCCATTCTATACAATTGCTATTGTCTTCGGTTTGTAGACCGATTTATTATAAAAATAAAAGTGTTTCCTAAACTTGTTTCGAAGAGCTTTCATTTTCTGCAGCTTGCAACGGATCAGGTTGCAACCAGGAGACAGGACAGCCTTACGGTCGAGCAGGCGATCTTGTTTCTCTGCTATCGGTATCTAAGGTTGCCAGATACTTATCTTTTATGCGTAACTTCGCTGCTTTTAAATAAAATTATTTTTTCAACAATAAAGCATAAAGTTGGTTTACAGAGTTTAAATTGAAAATATTTCTGTTATACGTTTCGTGAAGCAATGCTGAGAGAACACGGGAGTGAGCTTTCTTGTTTCTGTGTTTCTGAGGCAGTGGCAAACATGCCCACTAAGCCCCTCGTAGACAAGGGAAAGGAGAAAACCACTGGGTATTGTTTTTAGATGTAATCTGTAGAAGCACTTCCAGGTTTCTCTCGCTTTTCTTGTGTAACTTGCATTAAATGCGGAATTCCTGTGTTGTGCGTACAATCGAAGGCAAATGTAATAATAGACAAATTGCTCATCACTATGTTAATCAAATCTGTGTTCCTAAATGTGATTTTCAAGGATCGGGATCCTCATACAGCTTCTTAAAAAAGCTCTTGCTGGGAAAGTAAATAATGGAAAAAACTATGGATATTTTGCCTGCTATAATGTTTGCCGTTGACTGCATACAGCAAAAGGACGTTTTGCTGTGGTCTTGGAAAACGATAGCGTCGTCGCCTTGAAATCAAGGGGTCGCGTCACGGGTTTGATACCGGTGGAGACACGTGGTACAGTGGTTCGGATTCCACTTTAGACTGTAGGTTCAGTCTCGAATAGCCTTTCTGTGCATAAAGTGGCAATTGAATTCTTCGAAAAGGAGCAAAAATTTCAAATCTTGCTTGGCTTATACATGAGTGTTTGTGCGTACAGTTGCCATTCATCGCCTATGTCAACACTAAACTAAGGATTCCAGTGTATTTCTATTTTACGCACATTTTCTAACTTTCGGGTTAATCGCGACGATGAGGATAAATGATGAACGGATGAAATGGTAATGGAACACACACAATGATACATACATCCACGCCTGACCAGGTACGTAGGAACCTGAGGTTTCACAGTGTGTTACGCCTCTTTTCTCCGCAACGAAAGCCAACTAAAAGTTTCAGATTTCAAGTGACAGAATGTAGATATCATCATCAACGGTTCAAGGTTGAACCCCTATCGTTTATTCCTTTTTCTTTTTTTTTTTTTTAGTTTTTGTTTTAATTTTATGTCCACTTTATTCACATAAAGCCTACATCCCTTGTTTGGGAAGGAATGTTAGTCGCACATATTTTTTGCTCATAAGTCTTATTGTCCGAGAGAAATAATTTGTAAACACATGTAATAAGTTATCGTGAGAATTTGTTTTTAATCACTTTCTGCACGTATTCTTTAATCTTGAATTCTGGGAATTCTTTGAGATGCTCAAAGTTAATAATTTCTGAAGTTGTTTCCCCATATCCCTTCAAAACAGCTACTTAAGTTGACCTGACAACGTTTTCAGTCAACTCAGTCGTGAAACAAACTGGAGACAGGAATGTCTAGAGGGAGGGAGTTGTGACACGATGTTTTGGAGGGAACAACAATAATTGAACTTTCATAATATAATACCAAAATGTTTAAAAATATGTTTATAAAATGTTTACCACTTCTACCTAACTTCACACAAAAATGTGTAGTATATATACATATGTGGCTGATTTGAATTGTTGTTTAAAGTGCACTTTATGCACATATAGGCTAATCGGAAATGGACCTACAGTTTAAAGTTTTATCATAACTACTGTACTATGTGCCAGGACCTCTTGGCAAAGCGACAACTTTGCCACTACACCTTCGGAGAGGCCCCAGGTACGTGTGTGGTGTGTTTGAGCAGAGAATTACTTGCAAAAGTCAAACTAACAAATAACCAGTGTTTGGAAGTAACAAGTTACAAGTAACTCAGTCACAAGTAACAGTTACTTCTTTTGAAGATATGTAACTGTAACTAGTTACTTTTAAAACCAAGTAGCTGTAACTGTAACAGAGTTACTTTCCCCAATAGAAGTAACGTTTCAACAGTTACTTTTACAGTTAAATTTACAGTTACTTCATGACACTTAAGTTGCTATATAAGTGTCGTAAATTATTGGTGATTTAGGACTTAAAGTGAACCAGAACCATCGATAAACTACTAGTTTCTTCTTCGATACATATGTCCATCCTTTGTTACATTAATTCATGCCAATAATAGAAGACGAAAAGATAAAGTTGCTGAACTAAATTTGTCTCCGGACCGTGGCCAGTCGGTGGCACTGGGTTCCATGCATTTCAGAGTGACAGGTTTATCGCATGTTTCATTTCTTGTTTGGTAGTCTTCTTTCTAAAGCGATATGCATACCTCGGAAGAGGAGTGGATTTCCCAGAAGCAGGAAGATGAGATTAGGAGAATGATTCTTTCCTGCTGCTGTTAGTTTGCCATTGTCAGTTGTGTGCTGTGAAGTGTGTCTAGATTCTGTAGTTTCTTCCTCTGTGGCCTCATAATTGTCCCCCTTGTGTAAGCAGAACCCGATAGTTTGTTTTATTATTATTGCAATTAGTAATCGATTTGTGTAATTTGTTTGCAAGAAAATTACCAGTGGAAAGTGACTGTAACTGAGTTACTTTTTAAAATGAGTAACTGTAACTGTAACTCGGTTACTTTTTGAGCAAGTAACTGTAACTGTAACTAATTACCTTTTAAAAAGTAACTTTCCGAACACTGCAAATAACCAAGTGCAAGATTTGTTTTCTTTATTTTTATGTTTCAAAACATAAAACTGTCCTTACTTTCTCTTCGATAATATTTTGATTTGAACTTGAAGATGCAATGAAGATTTGAAAGAAGCGCTGATCCAGAAACTGTCTGTTTTCGTTTCTTCAGCTTTGGTTTCAAGTTTGGTCCTGAAAATTAGTTAACTCGGATTTGCGACCAGTCAAAAGGATGGCCTGTTTCCTCCGGCCCATGTCTTTCAAGAACTTTTAATAAATAGTCGGGCTGTTTGCTTTGCTTTATATTTAGTGTAAACTCACTTTTCTCGGGGGCCACATATCTTCTCTTACCTACGAACCTTTGAATCCTTTATTAAATCTGTTTGCAATTTTAAATCTCCTCTCCTTGCCTTCTTTCGTTTATTTTTTAATTAAACTTCCTATTTTACTTCCAGGTTATTAGTTCTTACTAGTGTTGGACAATATATCGTCACGATATTTTAGAACATATATCGTGTTAGCGATACATCGTCACGGCATTTGGCGATATATATTTGCCTCCCCCAAATAAATCACGATTAAATTATGACCTACCAGCAGCCACTTACGGTTAACAACTTTTTACTGTAGTATGCAATTTTTGACTAAACATTTGGTCAAAATTACCTGTTTTACCCTCAATTTTGCAAAAAATATTTCTTGCTTGTTTCGATTGTAATATAAACGTTTCTAAACGTCACATTATTTTGAAAGAATTTGCGACGTATTCAATTAAAATGTTTCCTACAAAGCTATTTCTATTTTTGGTTATTTTACGTCACCGTTCTATTTCCTAGATGAATCCAGACAATGAGGTGGAATGATAAAATGTTGAAGGTACAATCACGATATCCATGACTCCATATTATCGCGTCTATTCTTTAGATTTAGCTATACTTCGCGGAAAATTGTGAACAAGTATTAATGCAATCTTTCAAACCAGAATTTTGGTAATTGTTTGAGACCCTGAAGATTGTCCCATGTACGCAATTGGATCTCCGACGCTGTTTTTTCTCGCTTTTGGGGGAGGGGACGTCAAGGGAGGGGAGGAGGTTGGTGACGCCGTTCGTGGCTGATTCCAGGGTTGCCGCTTGAAAGTACGGAAAGGAGGGAGACTATGCCATTCCTGTACTCTCTGTGTTGGTACTATTTCAGGACATATGACCTGAAAGCGAATGATTGTCTACAGTCGGATTAAACATTATGAAGACTCGAGTTTGAACTCCAATTAAAAAAATTAACCAGTAAAGCTACGTGTTTAAATTTCGTCACGATTGGACCACAAGTTTTTTAATTCCAGAATCTCAAAGAGAGCATAGTTTGAAAAACACAAAAAAACGGCATTTTTTTTGGTTCCCACGAGGATAAGATATTGAAGGCATAATCTAAAAAAAATTGTTATTATAGCTTAACTCAGAATTCAATAAGTTAACTGGTTAATTTTTAATTCGAGTGTAAACTCGAGTAGCCATAATTTTCAATCGGACAGTAGTTCGGCGGAATCTTTCTTTATTGTTTCCTTTATGACGCAGTTTGTGATAGAGATCGTGATGATTAGATATAAAGAGATATTGCTGTTAGTTAACAGCACATGTTAACGGCTTGTGAACCAATCGCTTGTTCTCTGTCCCCTAAGCACATTTGAAGTCTAAGCACCTTTCAACTCATTCAGCAAAGTGTCATGATGTTTTAATTTCATATATAAATAGCAGGTATTAACATACTAATTAGTTTCATAATTTAAATGAATAATATAAATATGGGCACGCATAACACGTACGCAAAATTCAAAACTATTTAATAAATTGTGTTTCAAATCGGAGAGACTTGAAGAATTCAATTTATCATCATAATTATTTTCTTTCTTTCACTTTCCGGTCTCGGAATGGAGTCTTGAGACTTGGGTCCCCTCCTCTCGCAGTGCGGTGTGTGCGAAGTCACCTATACCACTAACATTGCGTATATTTTTCGGGTGAAGAGAGACAGCATAGAATTGTTGCAGTAATCAGGTCATCTTATCATATTATGCCCATGATATTCAGTCATGGCGCAATGCACAGGGAACAGCTGTACCTTTACTGCATAGACAGGTCCCTAGCTTCCCCCTTCCCTGCATTGAGGGAGCTGCTGCTATGCCACTGGTCACCTCTGAAACCTACTTTGTTCTTTTTTATGTCTTATATTTTGTACAGATGTAAGCCCACGAAATGATTCCCTGTTCAAAAGTAACGTGGGGGGGGGGTGATGGACTGTCAGGCTAATTTGTGCAGTTATGAACAGTTCGAAGCTTTGTCGTCTGCCAGGCCAGTGTTTTTTAGAAGTCATTTGTATTTGATATTTATTATTTATTTTACGTCGCTTTTCTTCCACTTTTGGCAATTGACGGCGATGAATCCTGATTATGTTAAATGGACTCACAAAACAGCCTCGTCCAGGCTGACGGGACTCGAACTCGGAGTGTACGATCACTCAACGCACTCATCAACAGAGTTAAACTTTTAGAAGTGGGGGAATTCCTCTTTTCACACTGTATTTCTCAGGAAATTACGTTACGACTATGAGTAGTGGTATTGGACCTATTACTGGAACACAATAGTATAACCCCCCTCAGATTGGTTTTGGCTACACTTAAAACTATGTCAAGATGCTTATATAAGCTTATTGCCTACAGTGTGCTACTCTGTCTAATCCAAGAATTTAGTAAAAAAGGCCTCGGGGATTTCCCGTGAAAAGTATGACCCCCCTCAGATTGATTTGGCTACAAGTACAAAAGCTGCATCTGTCAGAATGTTGTCCATAGGATCGTAAAAAATTTGGCCTTCTATGCATTGTTTTGGCTACACTTAAAACTAAGCCAAGATACTCATATGAGCTTAATGCCTTTAGTGTAATACTCTGTAAAGTGTAATCTTATTAGCTACATACACACACACACACATACACACACACACACACACACATATACACATTATATATATATATATATATATATATATATATATATATATATATATTTATCCGACAACCAATGTGACTACCGTCAATTTCAAAATTCCATTTAAAGTGACGACCGGGTGTTTAGGACGACCGTATACGGTTGCCATGAAGGCAACCCTGCTTATCGTTTTCCTGATACTCGAGAGAGTGTAATGAACTGTCGTTGGAAATACGTCATTGATGCCACAATTATAGTAGAATGTCAAAATTGTGAAATTTTGAAGTAATAGTACAATAAACTGTCATCGAAAATTCGACCATGTTGCCACATTGGTAGCAGAATGTCTGGATTGTATATTTTTTTAGTTCACGGTTCCTCCGCTTGGAGCGCGACAGTCGGTCGCTGTATATGTTGATTTTATACACTTTGTTCATAGTTTCATTAAAGTGGCAACCGAAAACGAAGTTGGTAGCATTGGATAAACCACGTGAGCGTTCGTATACATTTCTTTCAGACTACCGAGCACACGGTCCACCAACGCGAAGAAGCAGGAGTGATATTTAATGTGAATGCTTTGTCTTGCTTGCAGCGTTCCGACATGCGCTAGCTGCAAAAGGAAAACGAAGAAGTACAATCTCAAATAAAACTATGGTAAGTTGAAGTTTCAGTAACTTTATTTAAATAGCATACTATTGCACGTACGTAAGTAACTAGAATATTCTCAATTCAGACAAAATATGAGGTTATCAAGCTAAAATCGGTGTTACTTTGTGTGTATGTGTGTGGGGAGGAGGGGGAGGCCGAAATTATTAGCGTAAGATTGTGGAGATTTTAATTTAAATCTACTGCAGTGAGATCGGACTTTTGTATGTTCCACGTTTAAAATTAAATCAAATCAATGATTTCATGCGCAGATTGCAAACATCGTTTTTTTTTGTGTTTTTTTTTAAAAAAAAACCGGAAACGAACAAATACATCAGAAAGCCAAGGTACATGTTCTGTTCCTACAAATCTGTCACTCATTGTTTGATAAGCCTTTGTTCTCATATTTTTAGGGCTGCTTTTTCTTGTCCTATTTTGTCAGCGGCTGGAAAGCTTTATTTCTGCATAAAAAATAAGAAATAGAGGAGCCGTCCATTAGTAGCCTGAATGCTCATGAAATTAATTTATTTCATGATCTGTGTACGAAGTAATCTCTAAGACCAGAGTTTGAGATACATAGTATTAGGATGGCGAAGCACTGTAAAAATAGAAGTGGCAATGATTTACATTAAATTTGTCATAAATGTTTTTAATTCAATTTTTTATTATCTTGTAACATGTTATATTTGCGATATGAATCTCTCCCATGCCGTTACAATATATTTCCAATCAATGTAAATGAGTTTTTGTACCATTTCAAAACTTTTGACTAATCGCGACGATGAGAATGAGTGACGGAGTGATGACATTTATGAAGGGACATTCACAGAGAACACTCATGCCCAGGCCAGAATTCGAACCAGGGATCCCTAATAAATTATTGAATAGCGTGTTCCAGTAGAAGCATGCACACCTTTAACAACATACCATTAAAAACTTTATTATTATTTCCAGGCGTCGAGAGCGAAAAAGATCTTACAAATGGTTCGGAAGAGTAGAGGTGGTGGAAAAGACACCCTAACTGGATGGAAACCAAAATATGAAAGCACAAAAGGACTGTCAGAAGAGGAAAGAAGCTGCGTTTTGCAAAATTGTAAGTTTCTTTGTTTCTGTAGGCTTTGTTTATACGATTGTTTACATGGACGTAACTTGGGGCCTAATTTTAAAGGGGCAGAATCTTACTTTAAGCTTAACTTTGGGGGCCAGAATCGAAAAAAAATGCCATCCCATAAATATAGAGTTCACGATTATTTGCTAAATAACTGACATTTGTGAAATCACAATAAGGACTCTGTATTACTTTGCTATCCAGGTCCAAGAAGGCTAAAGAAGTTATTTTTTACCAAGTCTGAAAATTTTGGATTTGCATAATATTTTGATTACATGCTACTATATGATATGCACTTTTGAGGATCACATTGCTATAATTGTTAGCACATTGCCTGTCAGGCTGAAACTTAAACTAAGCTGCTCCTATGTGCGAAATGGTCCTGAGATTTGGATTCTGTGTTAAACTGTAGGTTCAGTCCAAAATTACTTCTGTATGGCAGACTAAAATTTAAGTGATCAGACTAATTCATTTTCTTGTATATATGAAACCCAAACTACTCACGAAAATATGCTGTTGATGTTGAATTGCATTCTTGCCTAGTGAACAGGCGCTTGAATGTGTGTACATACAAAAAACGTTATGATGTAGTTCAAAACATGAACATTTTTTTTTTTTTTTTTTTTAAGAAAACAGCTCCCTTTCTGTATACTTGCATTTGGTATTTCATGAAGTAATCAATGCAGACAAATCAGATGGTTGTTCCTAGAAATTGTAATTCATTGTGAGTTCATGTGTAATTTGTGTGTTTTGAAAAAAAGAACACCAGTACAAATCTTCATGGCACTCTCAGAAGTTTCATTACTGCTGCCATTACTATTATTTTCAAATGAGAACCTTGAGGAAAGGAGAGTGAGGAGCCGAAAACAACATTTTGTGGATAATATTCGAATGTTGCTATGAAAAAATATTATAATGTCCTCTTTAAAAAAAATCCAGATAAGATGATATGTACTACCTCAAACAAATTGTTATGTATTATTCGATTGCTACTTTAACTACACTTGTAAAAGCCAACTGGGAGGGAGGGAGGGATGGGATTGAGTCTTTAGGTCTTCATAATGGTACAATGTCTCAGTACGTAATATAATGCAAATTAAATAGTTATTGCCAACACTGTACTTACGTAGTAGTGTCAAAATATATTTATTAAGATACACATTTGAATAAAAAATAAAATGAATTATGTGGTTTCGAAATACTGTACGTCCACCGTTCTGGATATTGCAACAAAACTATTTCTGACTCCAAAACTTTATATTATAAATTGACACAATATCAGTTAAATTATTTGTACCATTTCATTAATTCTGAGGAATTTCTAATGTTCGACAATATTAATATTCTAAATTGTGAGAACCACTGAGCAATGTTTCTCTCTTGCATTAGCAATACTTTTTGTAATGCATTTTGCTTGGTTGTTAATGCTCCACCCGACCATCATCTTGCAAACATTGTGAGATGTAGGTTATATGCATTTGCTCTCAAACATACATATAATAATGGCAATAGAAGTATTCAAGCATGTCTACAATTTCTCTGGAGTTAAAAAAAATACAAGATTTTACCATCAGATATTTTAAGCACAGATGAACTCCCCCCAAATGAGCTATTATGTATGTCACACCAATTATTCATTTAAGGGAAGCTATTGTGCTTCAGCCCTGCCTGAAATGCACTGGACTTAAAATTATTATTATTTATGGCAATTTGTACATCACAAACTGAAATTTAGATTTCTTTCCTCAATGCATAGAAAAATGTGAATAGTTCATTCACATCGTTAATTAATGTATATGACAAAGTGATTGCAATCTGATTGCCTTTGAAAAACAAACAGTGAATATAAACATGTACAAAACATGAGATATGAATTATATGTTTTTATTCATAAACAAAATAACAAAGGGTCTGTTCCGAAAGTCACACGAGTTTAACACATTAAATGAGTTATGGTAACTGGCTGTCACATAAGTGTTTCCGTGAGTTTCATTATGCTGTTCCAAAAGTCTCATTCCGTGTGTTTCATGCAAGAATGAGATTCACCAAACGCATGGATCAGGAGGCTCGTTTGTTCGGTGAGAATAGTTGCTGCTTCCAGACAACGTACGTGCTGTTGGATTCAAATTGCACTAGTTCGGAAAATGTATTATAATTTTAACAGATAGCGATATGAAGCAACATGCACAAAATGAGTATGACTATAACAGTTCTTAGAATGTGAGTAAAGTGAGTAACAGTGCCCACAGTAGAGTTTGTTTTTGTAATAAGGATATTCCTTCCGCTAGACGCCATGTGGAAACTTTTTCTAAACAAAACGCTGCACCTGCGCTTTTGCCTAGAGTGTCCCATAAGTCTGTAAAATAACAGGTTTCAACAGATTCACAAGCCCAGTTATTTTCATTGGATGCGTTTGTTTCGTTAAGACTTTCGGAATGCACCCAAAATAGTGCCTATTAATAAATCTGCTTAAATTTCATGAATACAGTTTTATGATAACTGTAATGGTCATTCACTGTAGTTCACTTAAAGATATTTAAGATAGTATTTACTATTTTTTTCTCATGTATTTATTTTTAGTTTACCAAATGCTGGATGTGAGCAACAGTGAAACAAGGTCCTGTGAAAATAAACCTCATACGGTTTCCGAACCCATGTCATGGAGTGTAAATAGTAACGTAACATGTTCAGAAACAATATGCCAAGTTTTAGAAGATGCTGGAGGTTATGGACTATTATTACACAGTGATCCAAAAGTGAAAATTGAAGAAGTTGTTCCACCTTCACCTTCCTCGACAGTGTACAGTGGTGACGAATGCAAGCAATATTTGCTTCATGATCCATTCACAGATTCCCATTCCATGCAAAGCAATTTCCTCATGTGTGTGAAAGGACTTAATTTGAGTGATAACATGATGACAGTGCAGCAATATGATTTGGGCGATGTGTGTAACACAGCAGATTCATGCATAAATAATGTCGCAGGGGATCATTTCACAAATTTTCAACCACAGAGTTTAGGTTGTTTGAAAACTCAAACTAATGATAATTTTGAATCTTCATCTTGTTCAACTGTTCATGATAGTGTAAAAGATCCAGACTACGTGAAAGGACTTAATTTGAGTGATAACATGATGACAGTGCAGCAATATGATTTGGGTGATGTGTGTAACACAGCAGATTCATGCATAAATAATGTCGCAGGGGATCATTTCACAAATTTTCAACCACAGAGTTTAGGTTGTTTGAAAACTCAAACTGATGATGATTTTGAATCTTCATCTTGTTCAGCTGTTCATGATAGTGTAAAAGATCCAGACTACGTGCCTCAGAGTAGCACAGACTCAGAGAACCCAACTTTGGACAAAAATCTTCATGGACTACAAGACGAATTATCACCATGTTCACTTCCATCACCTCAGACAGGCAGTGAGGACAACAACATCCATGAAAATTCTATCACTCCAGTTCATGAAAATTCAGGTTCAATTGAAATGCATAATACCTTTGTAGAAAAGAAAACCCGAAAGAGGGAGAGAGATTTTTGCTTCTTTTGCGAAACATTAGTCACACAATTTGCCAGACACATTGCAAGAAATCACAAATGTGAAATTGAAGTTCAAAGAATTTTGTCAAAACCATTAAAAAGTAAAGAACGGAAACATCTAATCACAGTTTTAAGAAAAAAAGGCAACTACCTTAACTGCAACCTAGGAAATATCAAACCAGTAAGGAAATCAGTACTGAATGATTCTCCAAGTAATGTATTACCATGTTCTTACTGTCTTGGGTTTTATTCTCGAAAACAGCTATGGAAACATCGAAAACACTGCCTACAGAAACCTGACAATGCAAAAAAGACATCTGCACAACTGGATGCACAAGATTACCTCATTAAGGGTACACATGTTGACCTACAGCTGAAAGAAAGTGTTTTCCCAAGAATGCGGGCAGACAGTGTTTCACTTGCTGCTAAAAAGGATGCATTAATATGCTCTTTTGGTGCACGTTTCCTCAAAATACACCGGCAAAGACATCAAATAAATGTAACGTCAAGGAAAATAAGAGAGCTGGGTAAACTTTTAATAGAAATCAAGAGTAGAAATCCCACAATAGAAAGCTTATTGCAGGCTCTAAAACCAAAACATTTTGATCTAATAGTTGAAGCTGTGAAATCTGTAGCAGGATATGACAGAGATGAAGACAGATATAATGCCTCTACTTATGCTATGAATATAAGTACTTCCTTAAAAGAATGTTGTGAGATAGCGATTTCTCACATTTACAAACGACAAAACAAATTCGATCAACAAACGCGAAGTGAAGTCGAGGCTGACCTTCGAACAATGATTTTGCTCATAAAATCGAACTGGAAATATGAAGTGTCGCACCAGGCTGCAAACAACCTGCGCACAAGAGAAATGAATACAATTACAACAATTCCTTTGGCGAGTGATCTGAAAAAATTTAGAGACTTTCTAATAGATCAAGGGAGAACTGCATTTTCCCACTTGGAAATGAACAACGATGATGAGACTGCTTACAAAGACTTGCTTGAAACTGTGTATTGCAGAGTCATGCTGCTATGTCGAAAAAGACCTGGGGAACTTGCTAGGCTTACAGTTGACCTTTATCAAAATACTGGAAACAGTCAGGGGTATGAAGAATTTTCAGATGTTGTGAAACAAACCGAAAAGATATTGATTAAGAAGTTTAAGCGAGTTGTAATAGAAGGTAAACGGAAAACGACGCCAGTCTTGTTCAGCTTGGACGTTCAGCAACATATTGACCTTCTGATCAAGTTAAAAAGCAAATTCGTTAGAGAAGATAATCCTTATCTCTTTTGCAATACCAAATCAACCAATCCGTTTGCTGGATACAAGGTATTAACCAATCATGCCAAACGAGCAGGACTCCAAAATCCTGATGCTATAACTACACGAAGATTAAGGAAACACCTTGCAACAATCAGCCAGTTGCTAGCGATGTCAGAACAAGACATTGAACAGTTGTCTACATTTATGGGACATACAGGTGGCATTCACCGGAGTTAATACAGACTACCTGATCATATCTTTCAAACAGCCAAAGTTAGTAAGTTACTTCTGATGATGGAAAGTGGTGCAGCTTCTAAGTTTAGAGGTAAAAGTCTAGATGAAATAGATGTCAACATTGAAGAAAATTTGTTAGCATCGGAAGAAACCAACTTGAGTGAGAATGAGATTGCTAGTTCAGGAGATGAAAATGAAGACAATCATGAACAAGTAGCCACAGAAATGGATGAGAATGTTAGGACACTAAAAACTTTTGAAAAATCTGAGGGAACTTTGATTTCAGTCAAACGGAAGGAAAGAGCTCCAGGATATGTAGAAGGCACAAAGCGAGAGGTTGTACCTTGGACCGATGAACAAAAGAAGGTGGTTTTGAAGTTTTTCAAAAACCATATTTGCAAAAAGAAGCCACCAAGGAGACTCGAATGTGAGATGTTGATTGAAGCAAATCCTGAAATACTGAACAATAAAAATTGGCTTAAAATAAAAGTGTTTGTACAGAACTGTTACACTAAAAAGTTATCCAAGAAACTTCAAACACTTATAAAGTAAACTACAATACCAGCAAATTAATCATGTACAGTGCACACAGCCTCTCTCACTTCGATTAACAAATTACTCAATTATCACTTATCTAAAGATGTAAGACTTCATTGATATTAGCCAAAGTTTAAAATATGGGAAGGCACGTTGGTTTAAAAGGTCAACATTGAAGTTATTAGATGGCAGATTGCCTTAGCAGAGTGCCCTGTCACTGCTGTTCTTCACCATCAACTTTAATCTTTTAAATGTACTTACGTTCCCAAGTTTTATTATTTGACCATTCTTGTCTTACCCCTGAAAAAGGCATGTGGTATGGTAAAAACTTGTGTAAAAAAAGTACATGGCAAAACTGGAATTCAGTTATGTGGTGTAAGTTATCCTTTATATAATTCTTTGTACGGAATGTTGTAAACATGATATCCTGGAATATCATTGAAATAAAAATTTTGTTGATCAGTTCTAATTAGAACTGTAGCAAGTAAGGGACAAATTATAGAAAATATCTGTGCAAATATGCATTATATCATTTTCATAGTACATATTGTATTGAAGAATGTGATTTTCTTGCAGAAACTATGATTAAAATTTCTACTGTGTAAGCCATTATGTATGTTGTCGACACTTGTAATGTCACCTGTTCCAATTTAAATATTTTCTGTTAATTTTGCATAATGATTGATGTTTTCCACTTGTAACAAAATTAAAAATGTTCTGAAACAAACACTGGATATGCATTCTCGCAACATTTCTCAAGTCAAGAATTGATAATTTATGTACACACAACAGTTCCTTATTTTCTCTGTAAGCAATGTTTCAACAACAATAATGTAACTGAAAATTATTAAGGCCTATTGAAAATCGTTAATATATCTAAGAGAAAATATTATACTTACAAAAAAACGTTAAACATTGCAAATTTTATGCTTCAGATGCAGTGTTTGTTTAAGGATAAAATGCAATTTTATGTTACACTGAAATTGTGCTAGCTGTGCTAAAAAAGGGGGTTGCTTCTAATCCGACTTGTTTCTGGGAATAAAGGTTCTGGAACTTTTGAAGTTGTTTTCTTCTTGTGTTCATCATAAGAAATTCACAAAATATTGTGGTATCCCAACTAGCGAAAAGTAGTTGGCTCGACATTCGACCAACCATACTAAAAATGGTTTACCAAATATACGAACATAAAGCACTGGTAATTTTGGCTGTTTCCAAGGTTTGGCCAACATTTTTTTTTTTTTTTTTCACGTTGTGGTGTCGTAGTGTAAACTTAAGTATAGATAGGTTTGTGTTGTGATACATAAACTTTATTGTGAGTCAAAATATAAACTTCAATACAAATTATTTGTGTAAAATGAAAATGTTCACAACACTTTTTCATTCATATGGTATCGTTGTTTTCAAGGTAGCTCAAGGTGGTAGAACAACACACTTTGTAGAGTTTACTAAGTTTTACACATTGCAGGGAATTTAGTCTGTACATATAGTTGTTTATTATGTATATAGTTAATGAATCACTTTCACAAGAATACTTGCAAAAATGTTCTTGTTCTGATACAGGTTAACAGACAACCATAAGGAATCCCCAATGCTGAAATATCTCTCATCCATGGTGGCTGACAAAGAAGTGTTGAGTGACTGCAAGTTATGAATAGCTTCTACTTTCATTAACAAAATATTATGTTTTCAGCATGTGCTGTGGCTGAAATTTTCTGAAACAATGTACATTTATAATTTACATCATTCTTATGAAATTTGTCTTAGCAGGAGAAAGTAGTTTTTAAATCAAGGCACAGCTGTTAAGATTTTTTCAAATATTAGCGATATAATCACTATTTGTGAAATACACAAGAAGTAACAAATGCCCATCAGCAATTTAATAATTACAGGTAGGACAGAGTGACATATTTTTATGTAACTCAATGTTTTCAATAAGTGCTAAAGTTGTTTGATACCTGGCGTGGGCACAAGTGGTTTGGATCCCACTTTGGACTGTAGGTCCAGTCCCAATTAGCTGTACTATACATAGACTAGACTTAAAAACTCCAAGTGGAAAAGTTAACAAAAATTGTCATTTTTAAGTCAAGAATACCAGATAATTGCAGCTATAAAAGCAGGGTTCGCATTTTTTAATGAAGAAACAACTTTCCTTGTTTTCTTAAATTATTTTAAACCACGAAGATTGGTTGGTTGGTTGATTTGGTGCTTTAAGTCCACTTTATGCACAGTAAGGCTAATCGGGACTGGACCTACAGTTTAAAGTGGGATCTGGTGCTTCCAATGGGTATCGAACCCGGTACCCCTTGATTACAAGGCAATGACGCTACCACTGTGCCATCGGGGAGGCCGTTTGACCATGAAGAAAATAATGTTTAAAACATAATGCCAAGAAAACATATTCAGATAATTATCTGTTAACCCAAAAAGATAAAGCTTTATCAAAATGAAGACTAGTAAATACAAAAAGGTATCCCCCCTTCCACCTTTTCTTACCACATGATTACTTGGCACCCTCGATACTTTCAACTGACCTTAAACTCTGAAAGAGGGAGTGATACTGTCTGGGTTCAATTTCTGTCTAGTTGACAAATTATTTGATATTATTTTATGTGGGTAGTCATTGTGACGAAGCATTGGCTTTAATGTAACCAAATTTGCCATATCTATTTTTTGTTTCAACAAGGTAAAAAAAAAATTGTTTTTCAGAACAAAATTAAAAATATGTGTTTTGTTGCTTTAGACAACTCACACCACAGCATCAATGTATCAAACTTCCAAATAACCTGTGATAACCATCAAAGGAAAAGAGTGTACAACAAAAATGTATTGCATTCTTTGTTCCAAAGCAATATGTGGAAAATACCAAACAAATTGCTGTTTTTAATGCAACTATGAACGTTAAATCATGTCCAAACTTTTTTGTTTGTTACTATCGGAAATAAATTATGTTGGTAGCCAATAAAGCCAAAGAATAAGGTCGTCAAGATGAGAATGCCTTAGCTTTAGCGTTACTGTTACTGATTTTCCACTTTAGCTGTTTAGGGTTAATCATCCAAGGAAAGACTGTGTTTCTAGTTATAATGTAAACACCCGAGTACCTTCTTAAAATACTTACGTTATACTTTTAAGTCTTCCATGTTGGCTGTTGAGAATGTTCAACTAATCCACAGTTACCAGGATCCACTCTATCCCTGTACTAGCCACTCTGTTGCCGGAAATACCACACATTTTATTGTGAATGCAAAAAAAAAAAACATTAACAATAATGTACATTCCAGTTCAGATAAAGTGACACATTCATTAACTGTACAACCCTACAAAGTTTGTGTCATTTTACAGGAAGGGGAATGTACATTGAGTGCAGAACAAAACTGTTCATCCATGTATCAGTCCCACAAATGTGTTTTAAACTTTGGTAAAAGAAAAAATAGCTATGTGTTTTAAACAGAGTGCCAAGAATACATTTCTGATAAGTAATATGTTTATCATGCAAGGAAGGATTGCATTTCTAGTTACACGAAAAACATTTGAAGAACGTCTTAAAATATCTATTTACATTACTTTTAAATCTTACATGTAGGCTCAAGGTTTAGTTAATCCACGGTTGTCAGTCCCCACTCTAACTCTAGTGGCCGACACGTGTGTTGAAGTGATTAGCACATCGTGCTACGACACCAGGGGTCCCGGGTTAGAATCACAGCTTAGGCATGGATGTTTGTGAGTGTCCCTTCATCATATCGTCACTCACCTCATCTTCTCAAATTAGCCAGAAGTGACATGAAAGCAATTAAAATAAAGCAAATCAATCTCTGTAGTTGTTTTACTGTTTTCCCAAATATCACATTTTATTGTGGATGCAAACAAATGGCATTAACAACAATAAACAATGAGTGAGGAACAACACTATTCACGTGTTTTAAATGTAACCTACAGGTAGTCATAATGGCATGTTTCTTTGTGAAATGGATACATATTTGGCCAATGTCTGTGCACAGTAAACTAAATAACAGAGATTAAGGATAAGTAAAACAACAAAATTTCAAATATCAAGTTTCAAAATATGTTTTAAACAAGACAAAGTTGAAAAAACATGCTTACAGCAGTGTGCTTGAAATGTTTAAAGTATTTTAAAAGAAAACAAAGTTTTGTGTTTTAAATGTTTAGAACAAGTAGTTTTAAACATGCCAACCTGTATGGAAATTGATGCATGTGTCACCAACAAGAATCTGCTTGGCAGGCATACTCTGACCCTTAAAGGTGTCGCAGCATGAAGTCAAATTTGCAACCATTGTTCTAATAACCCTGTATTGCTGACTAAATTAGTAATTGAAAGGTCGCAGAGGGGAAAAAGTCAACACTCGTCAAACTATAGAAAATTATATTTTAAATGCAAAACAGTACTGGATGTACAAATGAAAGGGTTAGGTTAGGTTTCTTTTGTTTCATTCACTGAACATTTTCATTGATCAAAGCATATGTAAGGGTTTCGTCAGTGGCATACTGGTAACACCGTCACTTTGTAATCAAGGGCTTGATATCCGTTTGAGTCTTAAATGGTTCAGATCCCACTCCCAATTTAAACTGTTGGTCAAGTCCCAATTAGTTTAACTGAACATAAAAGTGGACTTAAATCTCAAATTCAAAGCATATGTGCTTGGTACACTCCTGTTCACATAATGTGGCACATTTTATATAGTTCAGCAGTGGAAATGTGTGCCACTTTATGAATCAAAAGAAAGCATTTGTAAAGTACAGCACAACATGCACGTAGCATCAAATAACACTTTAACTTTACAGGTGGGGCAACATTTTTGCCTAAAATTGTTTGCATATGATGATAAATCTAATAATTATGCATTTACCAATACTCGCAAAAGTGTGGAACATTATATTGATAAAAAATATACACATAATAAATCGTTAGGCATAGACTAACAAGCTGTAGAGCATGGTTTCACGGCACCCTTAGTGTTTCAAGATTTTTCCGTAGTGCTCAAGTCAGAATGCATCCCTATCTAACACTTACAATGCTCATTTAGTGTGGTTAGGTTGCTTGCCTGAAGTTAAAAATAAACACACGTTTCAATTTCAGAAACATTTTATGTGTAAAAATTACTAAAGAAGCATATATATAATGTTATAAACAAAGGCCTCGAATATTTTCGCCAAGTGCTGAGAAAATCATATGTGGCTATTTTCACCAGCAAAATTAATTACCTGAATCGTAACAGTACATTGTATTTTACCTTATTTCATTATATTCATTAGCAATGTTGTAGAACTTACTGCTAACAAGTCACCAAGTAGCGACAGTAGCAGAAAGTACTGAAACCAGAAATTGCATCAATGGTGTTGGGAATATTTAACGAAGTAATTTTAATGCTAATAGCCCTAAACCTGACCGGCCTAACCTAACAATGAAAACATTTAAGAATGTAATGCCCCTTTATACTAATGCCTTGTGACATATTAGGAGCACCAGTATTTATCAGAACACCCTGCAGTATTTTTCCAACTCCATGGCATGCAGAAAAAAAATATTGCCAACATGAAAATAAATGCACACTGACAACTGAAGAATACACACATGTATATAGAATGCCAGACCACAGTGTAGATCATGCACGTGCATACTTTAAAATCTGGTGAAAATAGTTCAAATTCTAGCGTCACCACCTGGTTAGGTTAGGCAGGACATGTTTGATTCTCTTTAGCATCAATATAAATTCCGTAAATGGATTCTACTGAGGTTTTAATTTACTTCTACATTATTTACCACTTGTGTACGATACTTAGTCACTTGTCAACGGAAAATACATTTTCCATGGGAAGCGTGCATACTTGCATACGGTAATTTATAAGTTGTTTTTTTTAAAACATAAATAACATATTAAAACTGTTAATGACGGCGAGCAAGTTTCCCACGTTAGTTTTCTATTTTTTTCCATCGGAATTCGCCTATTATGCATTGCGAAACATTCTTTAACGTGGGAATCACGTTTAATCGCGAAACAAGAATCGATTTTGTAGCCCCACAAACCACCCACGGGTAGCCCCATGCACCATTCACGGAGACGAGGTATGCTTACGAGGTTAGGTTAGGCCTGTTAGGTTTCATTAGCATAAATAGAAAGCAAATATACCGATTTTCATGTTAAACACAATACACTCTACAGGAATAACATCAAGAAACATCACAAATGGTACAGAAACTTTCTAAGTAATTTCTTCTGTAGAAATAGTGTTCGCCGTCATCAAGAATTTTACCAATAACATTTTTCGGTAAAATTATCGCAGAGTTAAAACAGTTTTCTTACGTTTTACACAAGAAACTACTTACCTTAACACATTTCTGTGGACTCTCCTATGTTTATGGAAGTGTATTCTTTTCGAACGCAAACTTTCAGAAGCAAAATAACTTAATTTAAGAGGAAAATCATGTATTTTAATGCTAACGGAACCTAACCTAACCTCGTAGGCATGCCTCGTCTCCGTGAATGGTGCGTGGGGCTATTCGTGGATGGTTTGTGGCGTTAGAAACACATCGTAATGTATTTTTATGCTGATGGAACCTAACCCAACAGGCCTAACCTAACCTCGTAGGCATACCTCGTCTCTGTGAATGGTGTGTGGGGCTATCCGTAGATGGTTTCTGGCGTTAGAAACACATCGTAATTAACTGGGAATGTGTTTCTTTCACAAGAAGAAATATCAATGACCATTAAAAACTGTACAGAAATGTCTTTGAAAAGTGTTTTAACTTTGCGATAATTTTACCCATTTTTCGAAATCCAAACAGTGCTCACTACTTTGATGAAGGTTCAAATTTTGTGTAACAATGATTGCCAAAATTCTACAAAAATTAGTCTTCCTGCTAAGAGAATTGGTAAAAAATTTATCATGTTGGGGGAGAGAAGAGAAGGGAAAGTGGTATAAGTCCAGTGTTGGCTAAATTGAGTTCAAAGCCTTGCTTGAAAGTGCTAATACAGATAAAAGTTAATTCCAATGCTGGTCCAGTGTGCAGTTACTGGGAAAAAGGATGTATCTCATCTTTTTGGGCATTTGTGTTCACACATACTATTTACATAAGCCAGCTGAGTAGTGTTGAGCATTCTTCTAATATTTACAGAATGTAAAACTTTGAAATTGTTTACCAAAGGAATATTTTAAAATAAAAGGGTGTTGTGACATGTGCCCTTCTAAAATAAACACACAACAAAACAGGTCAACGGTATAAAATATCAAAACACCTTCATTCCATCTAATTCCATTTTTAAAAAAAAAATCTTCCAGTTTTTCACAAATGATTTCGGTAAAATTCTGCTCCATAGGAGACGCCTGGAAATCATCGAATTTCATGTATGTTACATTTGTACTTACTTATTATGCATTTCTGAACATAGTCTGTGTGGTTTTTTTTCTGATTAACACGAAAATCTGTAAATTTGTTTTGTATTTATGCTAATGGAACCTAACCTAACAGGCCTAACCTAACCTCGTAGGCATACCTCGATCCCGTGAATGGTGCGTGGGGCTACCCGTGGATCGTCTGTGGGGCTAATGTCAATAGTGTGTGGGGCTAACGCCAATGGTGTGTGGGGCTAGTGCCAATGTTTTTTTGGGGGGGGGGGTTACGGGAATTTTTTTGTTTTGTATTTATGCTAATAGAACCTAACCTAACAGGCCTAACCTTACCTCATTCCTGCGAATGGTGCGTTTGGCTACCTGTAGATGATTTGTGGGGCTAATGCCAATGGTATGTGGGGCTATTGCCAATGCTGTGTGGGGCTAGTGCCAATGGTGTGTAGAGCTAGCGCCAATGGTTTGTGGTCCATCACAGACAACGGTCGTCAAAATTTGGTCGCTATGTTCTGCGTAACGTAAGTGAAAACGCATCGAAGAATACTGTCAGAAATCGAAGTTTTTGAAGTGAAAACAGCAAAAAAACACGCAGACGACGTTTAGCAATGCATAATAAGTAAGTACAAACGTAACATACGCGAAATTCGATGATTTCCAGGCGTCTCCTATGGGACAGAATTTTACAGTAGTAATGCACCGGCGTTGAGTCCGATAAATCAATTGATTGGAAAAGATCGATCAAAGATCAATTGATGACGCAGCAGTTTTTTTTTTTTGATGACGTCATAAAATGTGCGGGGCGTATTTTGTAAGGATGATTTTGATTGGTTGTGACGTCATAAATGGGCGGGGCTTATTTTGTAAGGAGCGTTTTGATTGGTTGGAGGAATTCGGGTTTTTCCCGCGGTAGTTTCCGGTGTCTGAAAACAGATGGCGTTGATGAGTCAGAAAGTTTGGAGGAGGAAAAGTATGCGACGCGGTTGGTTTTCTCGTAATTGGAGTACGTGTTTCCGCTGTGTGAAAACAGATGGCGTTGATGAGTCAGAAAGTCTGGGTTGGGAGGAGGAAAAGTAGGCGACGCGGTGACGGTTGGTTTTCTCGTAATTGGAGTACGTGTTTCCGGTGTCTGAAATCAGATGGCGTTGATGAGTCAGAAATTCTGGGAATTTGGGTGTTTCCGTTGTTTGAAGAGAGATGGCGTTCATGAGTCATTGTTGGGAGGAGGTGTTTTTCTCGGGCGGCCGTTGATGAGTTTGAAATTCCAGGAATTGGGTGTGGTCTGAAACATGCCCGAACATGTTTTAGATTGATGATTCATTCTGGGGAGGAGATGTTTTTCTCGGGCGGCCGTTGATGAATTTGAGTGATGGAGAAACGGCAAAAAGAGAAAAAGGAGAGAGAGCGTCTAGATGTAAAGAAATAAATAGAGTAAAAAAGTAGGTTTCACGGAGGGGGTGACTGTGCATAGTGTACCAGGGCAGGAAGAAGATAGGAGAGGCACGTGGGCGTTGGATGCTCTGCGCAAAACGATGCGTGCCGAATATAATTCGAAAATACGTCACGGAGACAGTACTATATAAAAAAGAAAAACTGTGTACGTACCACAGAACTGTTGATCGAAGTCTACCGACCGGAGATCATAACCGAGACTGGCACATCTGTTGCGAGAGTGAAGAAAATTGAAAAGGTAAGAGACAAATATTTAGTTTTAATGTTCTACCTAGAACAATGCAAATCGCTGGTCAAAGACTATCATCACCTTCACACAGTGAGAACCGTAAACATAAATACATCTTTCTTTTGAAGCAGACAGCTTGAAAGGTGAGAAAATAAAAACGGTACCTGTGTCATCAACAGTTTAATGCAGAAGAGGATGACGTTTAACAGTGATCGATGGTGGGGGGGTCGGCTCCCGGTCCTCTTCTGCTGGGGGTGGGAGAGGGGGCGTATAGCGTCCCTCCTCCTCTTCTTCAACCACATCGGTGACGTCGTCCTCTTCTTCCTGCTCTGACAAAACAGGAGAAACAGTAGAAGAAATAGAAGGAGAGACAGGAGGCACCAGTTGGCGCTGCCGATTGGCTCTATCGTCATTTCGGTTACGCATTCTGAAAAACAAAATATAAGAATTAGAATATATTCCGTTCCATGTAGATATCGGCTAGAAAGAAAAGTTATCAGATATGTAGCATATATAATCGGAAAAACAGCATGCTCTAATAAACGATGTTGTCAGAAATAAACTGAAAAATAATTACCTAGCTCTATACCGACGGAGATTGGCGTGGAGCCTTTCCCTGTTCCGGGTACGTCGAGCCCGGAAAATAGCGGAGGCACGCTGTTGGGCCTCCTCAATTCTATTCTCTTCCTCCAGGTACCGCTCAAAGTACCTCGTAGCCTGTGCGAAATGCGCAGCGCCTTCATTGCCTGCCTGATGTCGATAATATGCATTTCGCAGAGCCTCCCCGTGATGGAGTATGTGTTCCTAAAAATATGTGTGAATTAATATATGAAAGTGATTAATTTGTGCAAAACATAATGAACATATTTTCTGTCTAATTTCAGATGTCGACACTCCCTCTCGGATTCAATTTGGTGTATGGCGATATTAAGGAGACAACAGCAGGTCCGACAGAACGAAGGAACTTATGGAGCAAAACACATGCAAGACAGGTTGAAAAACACATCGGCAATTATGTGAATTTCTGTGAAGAAAATGAACTGGCGGAAGAGTTATTGGCAAAATTAGAAGAGACATGTAAAGATATCGAGGTATCGGTGGACTGTTTGGTCAAAATATTTACTTACATTGTTGACAAGAAACGATATGCGCCAGTGTTTGGCGATTTTGTAGAGAATATACAAAGAGCGCAATATGTACCTTCCCATCTATCTTTAAGAATATGTTTCGAATTGATGGTGGTGTTTAAAGGTGTGAGAAATGAGAAGGGTGAAAATAAGAAGACAGGGGGAACAGGGGAAAATATACATGAACGAATGATGGAGATGTTGAAAAAAAGAAAACTGAACGAGTAACAAACACATACTAATACACTAACATCTACCAGTAGTGTAACAAAATATGTAAAAATATCTAATAACCTGTAGTACGAGTTGAAATAAAAAGTTTGTATATGTAGAAAACTTGTAATTTTCTGTAGAAGTTCAATGTGTTAATAAAAGATTTTGTACAGAACAATATTGTTTTTGTATATAAATAGTATTATATTAGAATGCCTAAGACAGGATAAAAACCCCAAAAGTTTAATGAAAAAAGTACCACGAATCCTGAAATTAACTATGTTTTGATAAAAGAGGTACCGGATTCGAAACCCTCCAGACATGGTTCGAATCCTGGAATTGCCAATGTTTGCATAAAGAAAACCCGGATTCGAATCCCACTCAGGTATGGTTGCGAATGTCGAGACCCTGGATTCGAATCCTGCAATTAACTAAGGTTCCCTAAAAACATGTTTGATTCTGCTCAGGTATGGTTGTGAAATGTAAAAGGGTACTTACAACATGTAATAAATCTTGGCCATCCATGTTGCTGCCCAGATGAAAAGGAGATGAACTGGAGGGAAGGATGCCTGCAGAAGGAATTCTATCCACTTCCTTATAGCGACACACATCTGCAATTATTTTTTGCAACGTACGTTAGAAGTCTGCATATGAGATCACGACGTTTTTGTGAGGCACAACAGTTCCTTGATAATTTTCACAGAAGTTCCTTGTTTCGTGTCAGCACATGTTCTTCGAACAAGACTTCCTTATAGAGACGGACATCTGGTATCATTTTTTGCAACGCGGCCCAGATCAAAAGGAGATGAACTGGAGGGAAGGATGCCCGCAGAAGGAATTCTATCCACTTCCTTATAGAGACACACATCTGCAATTATTTTTTGCAACGTACGTTAGAAGTCTGCATATGAGATCACGACGTTTTTGTGAGGCACAACAGTTCCTTGATGAATTTCACAGAAGTTCCTTGTTCCGTGTCAGCACATGTTCTACGAACAAGACTTCCTTATAGAGACGGACATCTGGTATCATTTTTTGCAACGCGGTTTCCTAATTTCTTTATTTGCAATCGTAGACCCACCTTCCCACCACTCTAACGAAAGGTCTCGACGTGCAGATTACGAATATGTAATCGGATTTGCTGTACGTCAATTAGGGGAGGAGTTAGAGCGATTTGCAAATTTCGATTTTTTTTTCTTTTTTTTGCGAAAACTTAAAATCGCTGTAGCTCGACTCCTAATTAAGCAAGGACGGTGATCGATAGCTTCTCGAACTCGGAGTGAAGTCCTCTTTCCGGTGAACCAGGTTTCATTGTTCTAGGACCGGTGGTTTCCTACTTTCTTTATTTTCAATCGTAGACCCACCTTCCCACCACTCTAACGAAAGGTCTCGACGTGCAGATTACGAATATATAATCAGATCCGCTCTACGTCAATTAGGGGAGGAGCTAGAGCGATTTGAAAATTTCGATTTTTGCAACTCATATGAGTCAGGAAGACATCTGCGTTGAATAACAGAATGTGTCACTGCTAAAAACCATCTTGTAAAGACGGTTAATTGATTCCGAGAATTTACATGAGCCTTCGTATCAGTCAGAAAAACATCTGCTGAAGACGTTTGACGATTTCTGAGAATTTTACATGAGTTGTCATATCTGCCAGGAAAACATCTGGTGAAGACGGTTAACTAGCCGCAGTAGAAACGTTAGGAACGGAAATAACTGCTTTGTCATGCTTGCGTATATAAAGAAAGGCGTTCTCTCCACAACACAGTGTTCGTGAAACAGTCATCGTACGATCATGGATGTACAGTTATCCGCTGACGATCTGTTAGCACGTTATCGTGATGGATATTACACAACACATGAACAGTTGCGGGAAGTGTTGACGATCATCGCGCAAAAAATCATCGCGGGAGAAAGTATCTCCCTAGTAGAGGAGTATGACCGTCTACTACAGACCGTGACATCATTCGTACCCGATCTTACCGGAGAAGGCTGGAGAGATATTTCCGAAGAGTCGCCAGGCCCGTCATCGACACCCGATCCTGTATCCAGAGTTGCCGAGGAGAAGCAGATAGCCGTCACATCACCAGAAACTTCCAGAAACACCGCATCCGGATCAAACCCGGAACCTTTACCAGGACCGTCATGGAGACCGGACCCCTTACCCTCAGCAGAGCCGTCATCCCAAAGTGCTTCTGTATCAGATAGAAGAGGTAAAAAAAGAAAACGTGATACAGTGCCTCGTGAACAAATAGGGAACATAATATTACATAACATTCAAGAACGTGAATATCCCAAATTCCGTTCCAAAGGACGTCGTGTGGAATTCAGTTTCTCGCACCCTCCAGAAAATGTCGATCCTCACACATGGATCCGTGAAGGTGTTGAAAATCTTCTCACCTATGTTAAGAAAGACACCAAGGATGAAGACAAGATAGGTTTAACTCTCTCTAACATATCTGACCCAACCGCGAAAGATATTTATGTCGGGTGGCACAGAAGCGACCAGTTACACAGTGATATGGTGTGGAACATCATGTATAAAATATTGCAGAGTGCGAAAACATTCACGGCTACAGATCGGTTAATTTTGCGAGCCGACCATGTCAATATACCTGTCGGAGGTGGTGGAGGTAAACGAACATATTGTTTACCTAATTACATGTTAAGCACGCAAAAAAGGAGTATCGTCGGTGTGCCGAATAGGAAAAAACCACTCTGTTTAGCTGAAGCTTTGGTAATAGGAAAAGCCCATGCTGATAATGATCCGTCCTATTCACAGTATCGAAAAAATAGAAATCTTCTTAAACCTGTTTTCGAACTTATGCGGAAAGCAGATGTAGATCTGACAGACAATGCGTGTGCCGGAAGCGGAATTCCTGAACTGAGAAAATTTCAGCAAGTTCTCACAGATCATAAAATTATTGTATACAACAATCTTCGTGATGCTAAAGATGTTCTGTTTGAAGGACAGGTTGAACATGTTTCAAAATTTATATACCTTCTGTATGATAATGCCAGACAACATTATGATGTGATAGTGAACCGTGTTGGAGCATTTGCAGCAAGCCAAGAATGTCATGGGTGTAACCAGCTCATATTCGGTAAACCTCATAGTCACATGTGTAAGCAATTATGTTGTATGTGTCGTGCAACTCCACCGTGTGTACCTGAACCGGGTGTCCGTAGAACATGTCAGATATGTCACCGAAATTTCAGAAATGAACAGTGTTTCACAAATCATGTTTCTACACCATTCCGAAACGGTACTGTCTGTAGTGAAATCCAACAGTGTCCGCGATGTTTCAGAATTATTCTCACAAACAATAGATATGAAAAAGTACATAGATGCAACATGAAATATTGTACTGTGTGTAATTGTGTGAAACCTGTAAATCATTTCTGCTACATGCCTATACCGAAACCTAAACAGTACTCAAAATTTCTATTTGTGTTTTACGATTTCGAATGCTACACTGATATTCCTTTTTCTGACAAAGAGAAAACTTTTCTTCATGTTCCGAATCTTATCGTGGTGCAGACAGCCTGTCACGCATGTCACAAAAGAGAGGATTTAACAGCTTCGTGTTCTGTTTGTGGAACAAGGCAGTTTATATTCTGGGATGACCCTGTAGATACATTTCTGTCGTATCTCGAATTGCAACATAAGTTTACCAATATAACCATCTGTGCACACAATGCACGAGGTTACGATTGTACATTTCTATTACGGAGAATGCTGGAAAGAGAAATGAAACCTCGTGTTATCTTAGATGGAACCAAAATTGTCTGCATGACATACCAAAATCTCCATTTTGTGGACAGTCTCAACTATGTTCAGTCAAATCTTGCAGGATTTTCAAAACTGTTTGGTTTACCTGTGCAGAAAGGATATTATCCGCATTTGTGGAACACTTACAAGAACAGAAATTACATAGGACCGCCACCTCCTCCTTCTGCATACGGATATGAATATATGAAAACGGTTGAAGATCAACACCGTTTCATGTTCTGGTACACTTCTCAACTTCTTATTTGACCGCCCCGAAAGAATTCTAAGTCCGAAAATCGTAAACTTAGCAACATTGCACTTCAGCGCCAGCTGAGAGTAGCCAACTTGGAGTTCGTCATTCAACTAGACGAAAAACGCTGCGGTGAAAGGATTCCAATTTCGCACATTCCATGAACTTATAAACTATCAATCGCTAATATAATACACACTGAAACTGAAATTGAAAATTGAAATAAGAATAAGAATGAGAATCGTGCGAAATTGTAACAATTCTGCGTGCTCGACTTGATATCACATAGGTTTGAAACACTGAACAGGGGTTTTCTCCACCTGGAGTAAATCGCCATCAAGTTTGAGTAGAAAGAGGCAAATTTCTGAGGAGTTTATGCGACATTTTATTTACAATGCCCTGCACAATATCGAACAGATCTAAAAGAAATCATTTATTTCACGACTTGTGGAGAAAACATGCTGGAACACAGGAAGATCGATTTTATCATAAACATCTACGTGTTTGTAAGGGAATGTTGTCATTAAGTTAACGTAGAGCAGTTGGTTAGACGCTGGTATCCATATTTTTCAACATACTTGAAAGGTCGCGGGTTCAAATCCCACCCTCTATTTTTTTTTGTGTGTGTGTGTGTGTGTGTGTGTGTGTGTGCTAAACAGACACAATTGATATTTCAACACTGTAAAATATCCGATGCACACTTCAAGGGATGTCTCTTCTGCACATTTTCTCCCTAAGAAGGTTAATGCTTATTCAGTTGCTTGCCAGGATTTAAGGTTAAAACTTTTTGTATTTTAGCTATTCGTCATAAGCTGAGTTAACACACATTATGACTAATTTACATATAATATATATGCATTCAGGATGCTGTAGGTAATGGTATTTAATCCTGGGTTCGAATCCTGGTCAGGCATGGGTAATCTTTGTAAGTGTTCCTTCATCAATTTCATCATCCCATCACCCATTCTCATCTTCGCGATGAACCAAAAACGTCACAAAGGCGGAGTAAATTAAACCAAATCATCAATCAAGTAATGGAATTTAAGATAAGTATTGTGTACGCTCTTCACTCCACAACTAAAATATTAATTATTTCAAAATACTAACACACAAACACACACAATTATAATAGGAAATAATCCACTACATTGATGTATTGAATTTTTGTAACGAACGGGAGAGTTTAATGTATTCAATTCGCTAAGATTGGTTATGTGATGTCGTTTATTTAGTAATGACTGTTCTTGTTCCCCTCACTTCGATCTTCCAATGCATCTAAATCTAATAATAAATCCCCAATAAACGTAAGTAAATACCTTTTGCGACCGAGGCCGATGCGATAAAAATCTACTAATAACTATTTATATATTACGTGACATCTAATAAATGCAAAACTTGAGAATGATCATTAATTCGGCACTGCTTTATATCCAAAATACTTGTCTAATTTCAACAAAATAATACTGTTATTTCAACAGAAAATATATCTAACGAACTTTCCACCAAATTCGCAATATTCAAAACAGCCACCCTCAGACTTGCTTATACGTTACTTGATTCTGCCATTCCACGTGGCACGTGATTCAGTAATATAATTGAAATGGTTTCCGAAAATTCTAAACGCTTCATCATTACTGCCACCTCCTGATATACACAGAGAGATCATCCAAGAACAGTATATATATATATATTTTACGTCCGATGCCATACTCCTTCCGAAAATAAAATTCGGCAGCATGAGGAATCGCAGTTACGACCACGCTTGCCAGTAACAAGCACGTTATCCGTCATCCCTTCAATCCCTGAAGATAAAAGAGCTCTCGAAACCTCGGAAGCCTATCCAGAAATAACCTCGTTGATATCCCGGTAAATCCTCTTCATCAAAGTTCGCATGAGTTTAGGCAAAATTTGAGCTAAAATACACTGCAAAATACCGGGCATTTGTGTAGAGAGGAACTTATCCACAATCTGTGGCAAAGAAATGTTTGGAGCACTGGCAGGTGGTTGTTGCCGCAACCATGTTAGGAAACTTTTTGTCTATTTCCTTGTAGAACAGTTGGTAAGACGTGTATTTTTTTTATCTAAAATGAAAGATCACAGGTTCAAATCCTAGCCGCTCAATTTCTTTTCTGTTGAAGTGAACACAGAAGTACGATATTTACTGAATACAAAAAATTTGAAATAATTAACCTTGAATATAACAGATTACTCTATGAAAAACAAATCGCATGATTACAACTCTAGAGTTTCAAGAGTATTCCTTACGCATACTTTCATTCGACGTCTTGTGTATATTTCTATAATAACATGAGGTTTTATATAAAGCAATGTGTCCCCAAAACTGTTTATTGTTCAATTTCCAACATGAACATTGAAACTTGAATGTTTCGGTGATGTTGCATTAAGACCCGAAGGAATCAATTTTATGAGTGGAATAGATTTATTATGTGAATAAATATGATGTTGCAATTATTGTTTTGGGGAGAAGATCGTTTAATTATTGTTTTTATTGTTTTTTTTGTGGACGAAAAAATTGTGACAAAAACTTTACTAAGTATTACATAAAAAAAACGTGAAAGCTGAGCCGGGTTTGAACCAATACCTCAAAGAGAAAAGATGAACGTAAGAAGATGTATGCTTGTCTGAAACGTTACAACTACGCTACAGATGTTCCGAACGTGTGTGCGTGTTTAGTAATACCAAATACTTTTACACATGGATGTAAAGAGCACTCGTTGTAGCACATTTGTCATAATTATTCTTTATTTATTTGTTAAATGAAAGTAATGTAATTGTAAATAATGGTTAAATTTATTTTATTATTCTTGACATCCTTTTCTGGTATGAATTCGTACGAAACTTTTCATGGCTGAATGTAATTGGAAGTCGTCTTTGAACCAACTGCAGCATCACGTGATTAACTATACCAATAGAAGACCTTATTTCCTTTGAACTACGCTCTAAACAGAGGCATGCAACATTTCTTTCTTCAACCTCGCGAAGAATGGAGCACTACAACAAATCCACAAGAGAAAGAGTGATCGGTTTGATCGAGGGAGCTGGATTGTCACCTGGTTTAGCTGGCGAGCAGTATGGCGTTCCAGCACGGACAGCAAGGAGGTGGTGGGCTCGATACGAAGAAACTGGTGAGGCATCACGGAAAAGACGCGAGAGCTGGGGCCGTGTTTCGACACCAGTGCAAGACGATCGGCTGATAGCGGAGTGTGAAGCCAATCCATTCCAGTCAGCCACTCAACTCAAGGCAAGGGCCGATTTTCCTGGTTGCCCACAGACAGTTCGGCGGAGGCTGGCTGCTTCTGGTTTACGGGCACGAAGGGCAGCAAAGAAGGAGGTCTTGACGGATGCACACAGAACTGATAGGCTAGCATTTGCTGAATAAAATATTGATAGGATTTGGGATAGAGTAATCTTCTCAGACGAGAAAGTATTTTCTACTGCAAATGATGGTCCGGTTCTGGTCTACCGGCGTCAAGGACAACGATTTGATCCCCATTTTTTTGCTAACTCACGTCGGCGTGGACGCGTGAGCGTGCCTGTCTGGGGTTGGATATCTCTCGGTGGCGGAGGTGACCTACACCGCATAGAAGGACGTCTCAACGGGATACAGTATGTGCACATTTTGGAGCATGTTATGGTTCCTGGCGTGCGAGCTTTGTATCCCGAGGGAAATATTGACTTCCAGCAAGACCACTCCTCCATCCATGATTCAGCCATCGTTCAGCGTTGGTTTCCTGAACGAAACGACATACATCTAATTGACTGGCCACCCATGGGATGCGACATCAACCCAATTGAAAATATGTGGGCCGAGGTCGTTCGATGTTTGAAAGAAAGCTGGCCCGATCCACCACCTCGCAGAAGTGATGAACTATTTGACCACGTCAACAATGCCTGGAATGAAGTGTGCACTTCGCACAGGTATATTCGACATCTTGTGCAATCCGTTCCTCGACGCCTGAGACATGTCATAGATGCAGGTGGCTACTGGACAAGATATTAAATAAATGTTCAATTTTCCCAAACAGTCCTTTTCAGGACTAACAAATTAAAAAAAAAATACACTCGTGTAAGAAATAATTTGGAACCTTTCATATATTATTGTCTTACAGGCCTCAATATAAATAAAAATATCCAGATGAAGTGAGGCTCGAACCCTAATCAAAGACACAAGTGGAACTGGAAATGGGTGCCTTTACCGGATGTGCCACAAAGCTACAACAGAATGAACTCCACAGCTAATACAATATCTTAATTTTTGTTTTCTATTCTATCTGGAAAACGGTTTTCTTTTAAAGATTTAGATCACCTATTTTTAACCCTAAAGATCGTAAAGCATAACCATTAATTAGTTATTTCCTTGCTTTGTTGGGGATTTTCCTGTAACGAAACACTGATTTGCAGCTAAAATCGAGCTTCCCTTACCTGCTGATCTTACCGAATTTAACACATGTTCGTTTATCGTTTGTGCAACAATGGCCTTCTTAAATTATGTTACATTGCACCTCTGAGTGAGAGAGAGAGAGAGAGAGAGAGAGAGAGAGAGAGGAAGAAGTTGTGTAGCTTGTGGAAAGCAGGCTAGAATTATATTCAACACTTCATAGAAAAATATATTGAGAAACTGGAAACTATGGAACGATGTTTTCGCGAAAGGAAAACTTATGTACGAGGAAAGTGAACATGCAGATAGAGTAATTTTAATCACAATGCCGAGCTGGACACAGTAACGACGTTACAAGAAAACAACCTCTAGTTACCTTCAGTACAGAAACGTCTTGTCAATTTCTTAACTTATTATTATTGACTCATAATGTGTGTTAACACAACTTATGACGCACAGCTGAATGAATTTGATTGAATTTCTGACGAGTATTGACGAGCATATAGGGCCTTGGCCTATCTCCCGACTGCCAGTCTCCTTCCCACAATTCTACCTAGAGGTGTGAGTTCTTCAACTGGTATGAGGTGACGTGGGGTCAGCACGTCGAGCCCTCAGCCGTTATAGAAGATTTTTATGACCGGGTTACGCTACTCACTCGTAACTTCCAAGTAAAGAACATTCTATTTGTATCAGTGGTGTATGCTGGTTCTAACGAGTGGGTAATCTCCGACCTTTTGATCCTCAAACTCCAAAAGTTTCCGTGCAATTTATGTCAAGCTCCATAATGGATTTAGGAATATTGTGTCGGAATATTTGTCTTATTGCTACGATCACAATCAATTAATTCTCGTTATTGCAGTTTACTATACGTGTAGAATTTCAAATAATAAAACAAGACAGTATTATAAAGCTATAAAAAACAGCCTGTGCAGGCTAGAATTATATTCAACACTTCATAGAAAAATATATTGAGAAACTGGAAACTATGGAACGATGTTTTCGCGAAAGGAAAACTTATGTACGAGGAAAGTGAACATGCAGATAGAGTAATTTTAATCACAATGCCGAGCTGGACACAGTAACGACGTTACAAGAAAACAACCTCTAGTTACCTTCAGTACAGAAACGTCTTGTCAATTTCTTAACTTATTATTATTGACTCATAATGTGTGTTAACACAACTTATGACGCACAGCTGAATGAATTTGATTGAATTTCTGACGAGTATTGACGAGCATATAGGGCCTTGGCCTATCTCCCGACTGCCAGTCTCCTTCCCACAATTCTACCTAGAGGTGTGAGTTCTTCAACTGGTATGAGGTGACGTGGGGTCAGCACGTCGAGCCCTCAGCCGTTATAGAAGATTTTTATGACCGGGTTACGCAACTCACTCGTAACTTCCAAGTAAAGAACATTCTATTTGTATCAGTGGTGTATGCTGGTTCTAACGAGTGGGTAATCTCCGACCTTTTGATCCTCAAACTCCAAAAGTTTCCGTGCAATTTATGTCAAGCTCCATAATGGATTTAGGAATATTGTGTCGGAATATTTGTCTTATTGCTACGATCACAATCAATTAATTCTCGTTATTGCAGTTTACTATACGTGTAGAATTTTAAATAATAAAACAAGACAGTATTATAAAGCTATAAAAACAGCCTGTGAAATATAAAATGAAAGACGTGCACTAGTGAAATAAAAACCCGCAATATTAATTTAAGTGCAAAATTCAACTTACTCCAGGACCCGATCACTTGTGCCGTACCACATCCAAAGCACGCTGTTTGTCCAGTTCACGTCAATACGTGTCTTTGCGAAAGATTGCAGCTTAACAAAGGAAGTTATGTGAGTTTTGGATTTTTCATGTTTGACACAAGTGTTGCAAAGATTACAGTATCAGCCACGCGTCCATACATTCTTTTCAGCCCCGAAAAGTAAGCACGGCCAACAAAAATGCAAAGCTTATTAACACTTATACTTCCTGTCAACCATGGTGTTTTGTCATAATTTGCTTGCGAATATGCCTCACATATTCCCGATTTTTGTCTTTGTGTGTAGAAATAAGTTCAAGCGATGACACTGGCCTACCTGTATTAACAATTTGCAACTTCTCCTGAAAAGATCTTGTTCCAAAAGGTTTCACCAGCAAATCTTGTATCACATCCATTACCCTTTAACACAGCACTATCACGACAAACACTAACACCTTAATAAATAATAAACACGAAGCCAACGACTACACGCATTCAGTTTCACGCGCCAAACTTCTGTTGTTGTGCTCCTGGCTCAGAAAGAAATTCCCTATGAATGATAAAAAAAAAATCCCTTTCCGAGCTCGAAATGACAGGTTTTTAAAAGTTCGAATCATTGCAGGTCAGAACCAGAATTTTATTTCGGGATGGGGATCATCCCTTATTAGCAGCCGCCACATAAAGTTGAAACAGTGGGGTTAGAAGTCCTGAAGATGAATCTCAGATTATTACAACGTATTATGCAAAGTGTTTAATCCTGCTAATGAAGTAAAATTAATTATCACTATACACTTTTTAAATTAGATATTTGTAGGATTTCGGGGAGGGGGGGTTTCAGCCCCCCCCGAGTCCTCCACCTGGTTACGTGCCTGATGTGTTTTTTTCGTTTATGTTTAATTCGTTCATCTTCATCACTATTAATCTAAACAGGCGGAATATAGCAACTTAAATTAACTAATATATATAATTTATTTTTCATATCTTTCCCTTTAAAAAATATTCAGTTCCGTGAAAGAAGTATTCTCGCTGCTTTTGAAGATTAGAGAGGAGAAACAATCACTATTTTTGTAAATACAAGGATTGGGGGGAGTCAGCAAATAGGTGCTTTAATTTCTTAAGCTTTGAATTTTAATTCAGTTTGCTTCATCTTCAATATTTAAGTTTTTCCCTTTTGATAAATTTATGTTCAAGTAACAGAAATCAGCAAGACAGAAGCAAATGTAAAGTGAAAATTAGCGTAGAATTGGTTTGCCCATGTTATTCAGTTTTCCTGTTCTTCGCACTCTACCGGGTATGTTTTCCCTATTCAGTGGAGGGAATGGAGAGGCTCTGAAGGTTGAGAGTGCGACCGGTGGACTCTCACAAGAAGGAGCTTACCCTGGGCACGGAATCACCGCGCCTGAAAAGCAATGTTTCCTCCCCCTCTTTCCTTTCTCCTCCCTCCTCGCCAAGGGTTGCAAGGGAAGCGGGAGGAATGACGTCAGGGTGAGATTCCCTGTAGACATTCCACCGGCTGGAGAAAGGTTCCCGGACATTCGGCGGCAAACGATTGGAAGTATTCGCGAGCTGGAAGCAAGGAAATGTATGCATCGAAATTGGTTTGGAAGAAAATTGGGAAGAAATGTGTATATATATACATTTTTTTTTAAAAAAAAAAAAAAAGAAATACAGCCGGGTCATCTGCTATTACCTAGATGACCCAGAGTATACGCCGCTGATTTGTATATGTTTCTCTATTGTTGTTTTAAGTCTACTTGCTGCACAGACAGACTATTCGGTACTGGATCTATATTTTAAACTAGAATCCGAAGCAACGTGCCTCCACCGGGTGTTGAGCCCGGGACCCCTTGATTACAACATCCTGTTTAAGAACAGATATTAATGACATATAAGTTCTTAAAATACGCGTATGTGTTAACATAACTTATGACAGCTGAATGAAAGGATAAGTTTTTCCTACATCCTGCCAATCACTGAAAGTTTAAGAACATTAGTAGAAATATTACTTGAGGCATGCACAGTGGCAACGATTAGACGGGGGGGGGGGTAGAGGAACAGTTGCCCTCCCACTATGCTAAACCTTATCTCCCAAGGGAAACCCCCAGTTTTGACACCTTGCCCCATCAGTTTTGGAACTCAATCGCCGCCACTGAGTATGCATCGCATAAATATTTACAGTAATATCATATAATCTTATATTACGTTATTACAACACTTCGTATTCGGTAAATAAAAAAGAAAACATAATCAGGAAGGGGTGGGATTTGAACCTACGATGTTTCGATCTTGACGAAAACAGTAAAAAATGAAAAGTGTTGTCATCTAACCAACTACTCCAGGAGATTTCTAACGAAAACCTCAGTAAAGCACGTTGATCTCAGTTGAAGAAACCTTGTGCCGGAGTTTCGAACCATTTTTCGCCAATAACCAAGGAAAAGACACACTTTGCAGAATCATTTGGTGTTGTGCAAGATATCTTTCATAAAAATTTCGTATAAAATCATCATGAATTTGCCTCCTTGCATTCAAATGTGACGGCAATTCTTTCCAAGTGGATGAGAACTTGTTCAGTGTTTCAAAATGCACATAAATTTACCTCTTTTCAAATTCAGAGCGAGGAATCTTGAAATATTTTCAACATTCGTATTTCTACTTAACATTTTTTTGTCTACTCATGTATTTTATTAGTGCTTTAGGGTATCTTTACTTTATGGAATGTGAAAGAATGAAAAAAAATCCACGAGCGTTTTCATTCAGGAAGAAGAAATGTTGCAAAGTTGGCTACTCTTAGTTGGCTCTGAAGCGCTATGCTGCCAAATTTACGAATTCCGGACTTTGAAATTTTTCAGGGCGGTCAAATAAGAAGTTGCGAAGTGTACAACAATGAATGTGAAAGAAATATACCTTTTAACAACAAAAACGAACTTCTCCAATATTGCATCAAGGATGTGACCCTGTTAAGACAAGGATGTCTAAAGTTGAGACAGAATTTTCTAGACATATGCAAAATAGACATTTTCAGGGACTGCATCACAATAGCATCTGCCTGTTCATTAATTTACAGACAGAAATTTATGCCGTCTAACACTATTGGAATAATCCCTAAAGGAGGTTACCATCATGCAGATCAGATGTCCAAGTTCGCATTGAAATGGTTAACCTATGTTGAAGAACAGAATCGTGTAATACTTCTTCACGGTGGACGTACTCGTGAAAAGTATGTCATAGGAGGACGTTACAAAGTGGACGGCTATCACGAGGAGACGCAGACAGTGTACGAGGCGCTTGGATGCTACTGGCATGGTTGTCAACGCTGCATATCAATTAACAGAGATATGTATCCGAAAGACGACGAAGAAGAAGAAACAGATCAGGATAGTAACAGTCAGAGATATAACGACATGTTGAACACAGCAGCCTTTAGATACGAGACAACATGCCGTAAACTTGACGCATTGCGTTCTGAAGGATACCGTGTCTTCACAATGTGGGAATGCGATTTCAAAAAAATATTGCAAGCAGATCCTGAACTCGATAGACATCTATCGACACATCCTATCGTTTGCTGCATTCCTTTAAATACACGAGACGCCTTATATGAAGGAAGAGTTGAAACAGTCAGGACGTATTACAAAATCAAGGAAAATGAAAAATTACAGTACTATGATTTTACAAGTTTGTACCCTTATGTGAACAAATACTGTGCCTATCCTGTCGGACATCCTACCATATTTCTAGGAACTTCTATTCCTTCGGTAAATGAGGTTCGTGATTTGGGGGAACAACAGCAAGATGTAATTAATAAAACCAACAAAGTAACAATGCCGATAAGAGCTATTACGATGGTCGCGATAATAGCATAACGAGCGGGAGACATCTTGTGCTAGGAGTCTGAAATGAGAAAAGAAAGGGGAGTTCAGTGATAATAGAACGAACTAAGTGATTACGATACATTTCCATCTGTAATATGTGTAAATGTCGTATAGAAAAATAATTGCAAGAATTTTACATGTAATGTGGGCAAAGGATTAAGCGCCTTCGATTCGCCGCTAACCCAAAAAAAAAAAAATGAAATATAAGTGAAAAAGAATAACTAATAGATTTAAAAAAAGTTCATGGAAAAAGAGAGTTGGTATTTAATTTCATGGGATATGTGCTATGAATAGTTGAACTATAAAATCAAAGGAGAGAGTGGGAACATTTGCCTATATTTATTATATATTTTGTTAACATATTTAGTGCATTGCAGCTTACAAAAGAAGCAGTTTGCGTTACACCTGAGCGTAAATTTAAAAAATTTGTTATGGCCAAAAGCCCAAAGTTCAGCAAGTTCTACGCAGTTCATTTCTTCTTTAAATAGTTCATCTTGTTCTACCTTAGTTCTTTCTTTATTTATTTCTTTGTTCTTTTTTCTTCATTTGAGCGTATATGTAGCAGCAAATGGAGAAAAGAAATGTTTGCTAGTTAGAACCATAAATGCGCTAAGTACTTATAAGTCAAATCAGCTAAGTGATATGTTCTGGCTATTACTATGCGTATAATCGCAATTTATAAAATAACATTAAAATATCAGGGGGAATTAATTATTAGGCAAGGAATTCTTATTATTATAAGTGTTCCGATGATTAGGATGGCATTCTGTAATCCTGGGCTTTGAAAAAAAAATAGTTTGTTCTGATGCAGAAGTGCATTGCGTTCACGGGAAGTGAAGAGGGGGGGGGGGGTAAGCGTGGGAAAATGCTGGATCGTGGTATGTTAGCATGTGCAATGTACGTAGCGAGTAGGCTAAAGAGAGAAAAAGGATGTGGAATGTGTTAATGAATGTTAGCGTATATGTTAGCGGGGTTTTTGATGGCACTAGTAGTAGCGGGCTTTCAGCCTAGAAACGGTAATTGTATCAGTTTTTTCTCTGTTCCTGCCGTCAATGAAAGTAACTTCATAGGAATTCTCGTTAACTTTTCGAAGAATAGTTCTTTTGTACTTATAGGAGGATGCAAAATCTTTTGACACGCCGGGAATCGGACTGGCATCTAGGAGCCACACATGTGGGGCTGGTGACTACTGTATTTGACTGTGTACTGTTTCTGTTGTCCGAAACGCTTGTGTAAGTTGTCATGAGCGGTCTTACATGTGGATGTCAGGAGTTCAAGTCTTTGTGCGTTTGTCTGGGAGATATTGTCAGGGTTCGTAGGGAGGACTGCGAATGCTAGGATCCTTGGGTTATAGCCAAACAAAGTAAAATGTGTTCTCTGACGTAATCCAGAATGGAGGGTAATATTATGGCTAAAAGTGACACTAGCTCGATAATCACACTATGAATCCTTTTTCTCCAATACAAAATCTCTCATGACTTTCTTTAAATAGCTAAATGAACTCTCAACTAGAAATGTGCACAAGTGTCTACAAATTTGAGCTGTACGCCGGTAATATTGGCTAACTCCCGTAAAAGTAAGCATGAATTAGGTGTTGAGCCATCTGAATAAATAGTCTCAGGGAGGCCAAGGACTAGAAAAACTTTCTCAACTAAAGCTGTTACTATGTTTTGTGCATCATGATTAGCCAAAAGAGCTGTGATTACGTATCTAGTACAACTATCGATATTGATAGAAAATATTTGTATTTGTGCGTCTTAGAAGAAATTAGAGGTCCACGGACGTCAAAATGAATTCGTTGGAAAGGAAGAGGGGCAGGGGGAAATGTCTGGAGGGTATGAGGGATAGAACCTTGTGGTTTCTTTGAGATCTGGCAAGGGATGCAATGTCGAACCTTATCATACACAAATGTCTTTATGTTAGGGAAAAAGTAGCGCATAAGCATTAAATTAATTGATTTTTGTGCGCCTTGGTGACTTCCATTCATTTTATGTGTATGAATAAGATCGAAAACTTGATTTCTTAACGCGTGGGGAACACAAAGCCTATCCCGACATCCTTTTTTGATTTTATTTGTCCTGTATAAGACGCCATTTTTGAGTACATAAGAATAAGAGAGTTTTTCTAGCTTAGGATTACTAGCTTGATTTTTGTTTTCTAAAATGTCAATAATGTCTCTTAAATAGGGGTCATTACGTTGTTCTGTGCTAATATCAAAATCTTCTGATTGTGTATGGAATATCTGATGAAAAAATAGAGCATCGTCATCATCATCATCGTCATTCTTCTTGTCAGGATTACTCTTTTCAAGCGGTAAGCTTGCACGGGAAATTGCATCCACAAATTCATTTTTACTGGCGATGATATGCCTGACTTCGAAGTCAAAATTTTGAAAATAAAGTGCTTTTCTTCCCAAAATGGAACTAGGGTGTTTAGTTGAACGAAGATAGGATAATCCTTTGTTGTCTGTGAGAACCACAAATCGTTGATTTATAAGAAAAAATTTGAAAGTTTTCAAAACATAATAAGCACCTGCAATTTCAAGGGAAAATGTGTCAGCTTTTTCTCTGTTGGTGTTAAGGATCGCGAGCAATAAGCACAAGGATGTAAATTTCCTTCTTCGTCAGACTTTAACAGCGCTCCGCCAACGCCTTCTGTGCTCGCATCTATGAACACATATGAGGGGCGCTTAAGGTCATAAGAGCGGAGGATAGGGGCTGAAGTTATCATTTGTTTTAGTGTTTCGAAACTTTTCTGGTGTTCATCAGTCCATTCAAACTTGACATTCTTTTTGAGAAGCTTGAATAAACATTCTGTCGGTCCTGCAAATCCTTGCACAAATCGCCGAATGAAATTTACAAGTCCTAGAAAATTACGAAGCTTGCTTTTAGTGTTAGGGGTGGGATATTCCAAAATGGCTTTCAGAATATGTTCAGAAATCTTACTTCCCTTTTGAGATACCAGGTTACCAAGGACTTTTACTTCAGTAAAGGCTAACCTACACTTAGAGGGTGACAATTTAAGGGATGCTTTTCTTAACTTTTGAAACACTCTGTCCAGTATGTTAATCATGTGTGGGAGATTTGAGCTGTAAATTATGATGTCATCAGTGTAGACAGAAAGTTCTGAACTGTCTATTCCACTAAGGGCAAGCTCACTTACGCGGTTCATTACACAGGGGGATGTTTTCAATCCCTGGCATAACCGAGCATATCTAAAAGTGCCAAGATTGTTACTGGAGAAGGCGGTAATGTCCTTAGAATTCTCTGTTATTGAGACCTGAAAGAATGCGCTGGACATATCCAAAATGGAGTAGAATTTCTTACCAGCCATCTCTGCCATAATGGTGGGGATATCTGGGGTTTGTAGGCATATCGAAGCTATGATCGCATTAAGAGCCCTCATGTCGGAAATAAAACGATAAGTCCCATTGGGTTTCTTGATTAAAAGGACTGGGTGTCGATAGGGACTCCCTTCACAGCGTTCTATAACACCTTGGTCTAATAATTTCTGAATTTCCTGTTTCATGGGTTCTCTGTAATGAAAGGGTATAGGGTAGGTCTTGGTATACACTGGGGTGTCATCTGTAACCTTGATGTCATATTCCAAAACGTTAATTTTAGTTAATTTATCCCCTGGCCAGAGAAAAATATCTGCATACGTATATGCGTCCTTTAGGATCTTAACTCTTTCTTCTGGGGGAATTTCAGGGTTAACTTTGAGCAAGGAGGGATCAAATTTCCGTTTGGCTTTCACTGATATGTTGTTTTACTGTGCTATTTTCATTACAAGCGAATGAAAATGTGACATCTTCGCTTTTATTTTCCCAAAGTGAAGTGACTTCATTTAAAATTTCGCATGTCGATATTTCGCCTAATATCGTGTCTGTTTCCAAAGTGATTGTGCTTTCAGTAGGGTTGTGTATGTGAATGACAGGTGATTGAGGGTTTACTGTAGCATTGGGAAGGACTACTGCATGCTGAGTCATAAGGGAAGCAGATGGGTTAAAAAGTACAGGCTTAGGAATGCTAGGTGTCCTAGTGGTAAGTTTCAAATTTATATAAGTTTTGGATCGTGGATTTAACTGAATTCTGTTTGAAATGGTAGCTTTCCCCATATACACATTTGCATTTTCAATTTGGTTGAATATGTCATGCGACACCTGGTGAGTTTTGTACTTTGACCTCAAAATACTGTAATTTGGAGTATGTCCTAAATGATGAAGAGTTAATGTATTTTCTTTTAACGACATCTTGCACCTTTGTGTTCGCAAAAAGTCGTTTCCTAAAAGTGGAGGGACAGTTGAAGAATCTATGATCCTGAAAGAGTGCGAATATTTATACTTTCCAAATGTGATGGGAAGTACTACAATTTCAGACAAACTCAGTTTTGTTCCAGACACACCTGGAATTGTGGACTTTACATTGTAATTTTTCTCTCAGAAGGGAGGAGGTGGGAGGGGTAAATTGATATTTGGGAACCCACATCAATAAGTAAATCTATTTCTTTCCCTTGTATGCTAGTGTTGATGTAATACAAGCCATTTTTCTCAATAATGGGAACTTTGTCTATTCTACCAATATCTTCGATTTCGTTCCTGCAAGTCGAAGATGATTCTAGTTTAAACTATTATCCCTTTGTGGTTTGTAATACCAGTTAATACTCAAGTTATTATATCGACCACAGAAAGTACAGGCCGATGTATTTGTATCGTCGCGATTACCCATATTTAGATTCTGATCTCTACTTTGAAACCTATTGTTACCTCTAAATTGGCCTCGAAAGTTAGACCTATAATTTCCTCTTTGATTAGCCCTATAATTACCTCTGTAGGAAGAGGAGTTATTATTCCCCTTGTTTTGAACTCTATTATCTCTATTGTGTGTGCCTTGATTTGCATTTTTCGCGAATTCAAAGACATTTGCACAAAAATTAATTAGTGAGGCTAGATTCAGTGGTTCTTCCGAGTGCAGACATAAATTTCCAAGCTGCGTAGGAAGCTTATTTACATCGTCACTAGAGGCAGTGTTGTTGTCAGAGGGTTGAGCGCTGGCCACAGCTGGTGGCGCCGCGTAGTGTGGAATTTGGGAACTTGGTTGGGAAGCCGAGGTTGGAAGCTGATGGGTAGCGGACTGTTATTGATATATGATCGGAGGAGAATTTCCCATAGCAACCATTGGCATAGCTAGCTGCGGAGGAAAGACGGAAGCGGGAGTTGACTGCAGACTTTGGACTTGATAAGCGGGGTGTGGGGAGGGGAAGAGTTGGATTCTGGTTATACGCTACAAATTGCTGCGCCGGAGTTGGCGTATTACTTGGGAGGGGGGGCAAGCCTGTGCATGAGAACAGCTTTGAAGTAACCCGGAGGTCAATGTCTGATAAAAGCTTGCTTGCGCTATAGCCTGAACAATTTCATACTTCTCCTCCATCATGTGGGAATTACTCAATAACTGTTGGCGTTCGAAATTTTGTAGGTGGGCTTATAATTCCTCTGTTTTGGCAAAGTGTTTGTTAGTTAAACAACCAATGTATTTAGCTCGCAGTCCCGTGATTATATAGGATAAAGTCTGTTCTTCAGTGGCGTTCGGGAAATACTATTGGACCAATGCCTTCTTAGCAATAACATATGCGTGAATTGGTTCTGTAATTAGCTTGCGGGCTAGGACTATTTGGACAGGCTCAGCAGAGAGAAAAGCGCCTTTGAACAGGGCACTTAGCTCATTTTTTATTTGGGTATTTGTCAAGTCCGTGAAGTTAGGTCTTTTCTGTATATCGTGAAAGTAAGTCAAAGCTGTGTCAGTTAAAAATAAAGGCAACATCTCTTTTCGCTTTGCTTCCGACCATCCCGCGGCGTGCGCTACATTCTGAATCCTCAGGAAGAAGGGTTCGACTTCTTTGGGGTCGTTTCCGCTGAAAGGCGTCGGATATAACGCAGTTGGGATTGGAGTGTCCATGTTAGTGGTGGAAATTTCTGCAATAACGTTATCAGGGCTATTAGTATTGTTAGAGGTAGTAGGAACGTTAGTCGGGGTGCTTGCTAAGGGTTGGTGTCGGGTTCTGGTGGGTGTTTCAAATCCTAGTAAAAATTGGGGGTAATTTTTGTTAGCAGAGCTTAACCGTGCTAGTGGAGGGAAGGGGCCGGTGATAGGGGTTGTGATTGTACTGGGCCCGCCACAATTGCAGTAGCTAACTCTATGATTTGGTCGAGGGAGGCATCTAGGTGTTCGTGCAATGCTATCTGTGACGTATTCATAACTAAAGTTCGTCGTGCTGACCAAAGAACAAATGAAAGTAGGGGTATGCAGTTATTTATTTCATTAATATGTCGTTTTTCAAATAAATATAACCAATTTTTCTCATTCCCGTGTGAATGATGCTTAAATACGTACAGAATGAATATTATGCAGAAGAACTAGATTTTGTGGGGGGTAGACTCGGCACAAAAAGAAAAGAAGAGTTGTATTCCATACGGTAATATACAAAATTGTCATGGGTCTGACGCATCTTAAGCGTACTGTGGTAGTATTAAATTGTGACTACTAAAAAAATATTTTCAAAAATGCTCCCAAAGTGGGAGGGAGGGCTTCTAATTTAATTTAAAGCAATTTGTACAGAAGGGTACTCAATTGCAAAAAGAGTCTGAAGCACCTCCACCATGTTGTAATCCCGTCTTACCTGGGATCTGAGGTCACAGGGATGCTTCAATAATACACTTTAGGTAGAGCTTAAATATACTTGTGAGTTGAACCTGCTCCGACTAAGAGGAATGAGATATGTAAGGCTGAATTAAAAGGTTATTTACGCTTGTTCATACCTGGTAGGCGAATGATGTTCTTGTCCAGATGCTTCTTGCAGACCGAATTGTGACTGATGTCAAGGTTCGATACTGTGACCCTTGACTCACTGTTTCGAGCAATCCCGCGAGAATAGCTGCATGCTTATGCAGCCGTAAACTTCGTACACCGTCGTCGTCGTTTAGTCAGTTGTAATGTGTACTAGTAATATAAGAGTAATGAGCCCGAGCTCTGGGAGCGAGCTTGCTTTTATAATCTTTGGCTTCGAAAGGTTATTACACCTTTCGAACACGCTGGATCTTGTTAGATCCACGTATTTGCCTCTCAGTCAATGCTTCACGGAAGTTACGAAGTTTGCGCATTCTTGGGATTGTTCGCTGGCCGGACAATTCCAGTGAATAAACAAGCATAAAATATTCTCTTGACGAGATTTTCTCGTATGGTTAATCACAATATATCTACAATATATACACACACACACTATATATATAAGTGTGTGTGTATGTATATATATACAGGGTGTCATTTTAATGGCGCCCACAGACCACAGGAACGTGTAGAGGACATCAAAACAAACAACTTTTCTCAGTACTATTTTTCTCGTTGGTGTGTAGTTTCGACGCTACACTCGTTCAAAAAAGCTCGTCTTGCCGCCTGAATGTTGGCAAAAATATTAATGAGAAAAGTCCAGTAGATCAAACATCCAGGGTAACACAGCGTACCAGCCAGAATCCCAGCAGTCATCACGGGGAAAGGGGGTTGTGATCCAACGATACGATAAATGGTAGAAAAACAACGTATTCAAAGGGAAGTTCTAATATCGGATTTTGTGTCTTAGCCTACATGTCAAATATCATCATTAATAACAAATTTTATTGGACTTACAGCTTACATCTGGCTGTTTACGCCTAGATGCTTGTCAACATTAGTAGGGTAAATGCTTCGTTCTGAGCCACCCCCGAAATTTTGGTTTACTTTTATTGTGTACACCTATACAGTAATATACTCAAAATCGAACTTTGACTGTTACAAAAGTGATGCAATACAAGCGCAAAAAAAAAGTCAAAGCTCAAATTCCAATTTTCATAGTGCAAAATTGCTAATTTTCGAAAATCCCTCTATAACTTTTGCTAAAATTTTATTTTTCAATAATTAAAGCGAAGTGCTAAGTTAAAAATAAGTGCTAAGTTACTTCCGGTCCACTTCCGGTCCACTTCCGGTCCACTTCCGGTTTACTTCCGGTCCACTTCCGGTCTACTTCCGGTCTACTTCCGGTTTACTTCCGGTCCACTTCCGGTCTACTTCCGGTTTACTTGACAGATACCTGTGGGTTACTGTGGTGTCTTCTGATTGGCTTACTGTTTCAGATGCGGTTTGAGCTTAGGCTATTTAAAGAGTTTTCGTATTACTGTTTCGTAAAACAGAATCCCGAGTCTCTTTTTCGAGCTGCAAGCAAAAAATTGGGCGATAGGATGGACGAGCTTTATGAGGCGAGGGAAGGAATGAGACGATATACGGATGATTGGTATAAGTCAAATGCTGAAACAGACAGAATTATCACACAACTTATCGCTTTGACTGAAGCACGAACTTTTTTTCTAACGTGACATGATATATAAATAAAATACTATTACTAAAAAGGAGATAAACGGATTAACTTTTGCAAGCAACCAAATCTTATGAAATATTGATAAAAGATATGCTTTCTATTAAAAATGTAATTACTTATAAACATGGAATGCGTGATATTCTCGAAAAATGTAACCTTTCTTTTCTCTCTTCAAGAAGTCGAATCCTATTAAAACAAACAAAAAAACATTAACACGGACGACAAACATGCATCACATGAAATAACAAACAACTTATTTTGTTTAGTTAAAAAATTCTAAATTTAATATCTAATAAAAACACATGATAACAACTTATTTGAACTAGTTTTCAAATTCAAATATTTAGGAGTAATATTAACAAATGAAAATTATATTAAAGAGGAAATAAAATAAAAAGTAGACTTAATTCAGGAAATGCATGTTACTTCTCTCTAAGAAACTAAAAGTTAAAATATACAAAATAGTAATTCTGCTTGTAGTATTAGTGGAGAAGGTTACATAATTTATATTTATGTCCAGATATTATTAGAACAATTAAATAAAAAAGACTTACGTGGACATGCTATGTGGTACAAAGCTCGAATGGGAGAGGAAAGAGGTGTTTACAGGATTTTTGTTGGGAGACCTGATGGTAAGAGGCCTAGACGAAGATAGAAGGACAATATTGAGATAGATCTAAAGGAAATTGCTAGGGATAGTTAAGAATGCTTGTTTAGAAGTAACAAAAAAGAGATTACTTGAAAAGTAAAATTAATGCAATTGAAATAAAAGTATCAGAGGTGCAAATAAATTTAGAAAGGGGTGGCAACCTAAAATAAACTTGATGAAAAATGGCTGACTATTTTAAATAGATGGAAGAATTGCTTTAATGACTTTTTAAATGTTTATGTAGGAGATAAATCAGAAATAAATGAAGCAGAACTTATAGTCCCACAAACTAACTTGATTGAATTTAAAGATGCTAAAAAGATAAATTATTTGTATTTGGAATACCTAAGAATCTTGTTAATATGTCTGACAAATGTACAATTTATGAAATGTTATAAAACAAAGATGCATTATATTTATTGCTTTTTAATTTTGTCTTAGAATATGCTGTTAGGAAAGTAAAAAAAACTAGCAAAGTACTGGGACTTAACTGTTTAGCATATGCAGATGATGTAAATACAATTAAGAATAATGCTAAAATATTTTTTAAAAGCAAGTAAGAAAGTTAGTAAAGAGAAAAGTACAGGTCGAAACTAACTTGTTTAGTCTAGTTTTTTAAATTTAAGCAATACTTACTTAGTAATATTACTAAAACGTTTATCGAAACGTTGAAACGTTACCAAAACGTTTACCGAAACGTGGAAACGTTTATATAGGAACGATGGAACGTATTGTCATCCTCATCTTCATAATTAGTAAGTAAGTGCTATTGGTAAACTTACGAGGAAAAAAAATAAGTTTTGTAGGAATTCCCTTGTCAATATGAATACCATGTTGCTGCCTTTTAGTTTCTGAAATATGTTAAATTATATTACATTGAATATCAATTAACTAACTAACTCTCTAGCCTTCTTGAATCCGAAAATTCATAGCTGCAGTTTTCCATTTGTCCTTATCCTGAGCAAGATTTATATATATTCTATTCCAATTTTTACCGATTTCTTTTAGGTCCATCTCCATCTTCGTTTTGGTCTCTTACCATCAGGTTTTCCCCAACAAAACTCCTGTAAAATCTCCTTTATTCCTTTCTCATTCGTACCCACCTAAGTGTTTGTGATTTAATCATCAATCTAATAATACTTGGAAATTAACATAAATTATGTACTTCTAAATTATGTAACCTTCACTATTCACTTGTTTCTTTATCCCTTTTAGGCTAAAATATTTTCCTAAGGATCTTATTTTCAAATACACCTCAATTTATCTTCAAGAAATCAAGTTTTCGCATCCACAGGCAAAATTACTATTTTATATACTTCAACTTTTAATTTCTTAGATATTAAACAAGAAGACAGAGAAAAATAACATGCATTAAGCTTTCTTTTTTCATTTCTTCTTTAATATCATTTTCATTTGTAAGTATTACTTAAATTTAAAAAACTAGACTAAACAAGTTAGTTTCGACCTGTACTTTTCTCTTTACTAACTTTCTTACTTGCTTTTAAAAAATATTTTAGCATTATTCTTAATTGTATTTACATCATCTGCATATGCTAAACAGTTAAGTCCCAGTACTTCGCTAGTTTTTTTTTACTTTCCTAACAGCATATTCTAAGACAAAATTAAAAAGCAATAAATATAATGCATCTTTGTTTTATAACATTTCATAAATTGTACATTTGTCAGACATATTAACAAGATTCTTAGGTATTCCAAATACAAATAATTTATCTTTTTAGCATCTTTAAATTCAATCAAGTTAGTTTGTGGGACTATAAGTTCTGCTTCATTTATTTCTGATTTATCTCCTACATAAACATTTAAAAAGTCATTAAAGCAATTCTTCCATCTATTTAAAATAGTCAGCCATTTTTCATCAAGTTTATTTTAGGTTGCCACCCCTTTCTAAATTTATTTGCACCTCTGATACTTTTATTTCAATTGCATTAATTTTACTTTTCAAGTAATCTCTTTTTTGTTACTTCTAAACAAGCATTCTTAACTATCCCTAGCAATTTCCTTTAGATCTATCTCAATATTGTCCTTCTATCTTCGTCTAGGCCTCTTACCATCAGGTCTCCCAACAAAAATCCTGTAAACACCTCTTTCCTCTCCCATTCGAGCTTTGTACCACATAGCATGTCCACGTAAGTCTTTTTTATTTAATTGTTCTAATAATATCTGGACATAAATATAAATTATGTAACCTTCTCCACTAATACTACAAGCAGAATTACTATTTTGTATATTTTAACTTTTAGTTTCTTAGAGAGAAGTAACATGCATTTCCTGAATTAAGTCTACTTTTTATTTTATTTCCTCTTTAATATAATTTTCATTTGTTAATATTACTCCTAAATATTTGAATTTGAAAACTAGTTCAAATAAGTTGTTATCATGTGTTTTTATTAGATATTAAATTTAGAATTTTTTAACTAAACAAAATAAGTTGTTTGTTATTTCATGTGATGCATGTTTGTCGTCCGTGTTAATGTTTTTTTGTTTGTTTTAATAGGATTCGACTTCTTGAAGAGAGAAAAGAAAGGTTACATTTTTCGAGAATATCACGCATTCCATGTTTATAAGTAATTACATTTTTAATAGAAAGCATATCTTTTATCAATATTTCATAAGATTTGGTTGCTTGCAAAAGTTAATCCGTTTATCTCCTTTTTAGTAATAGTATTTTATTTATATATCATGTCACGTTAGAAAAAAAGTTCGTGCTTCAGTCAAAGCGATAAGTTGTGTGATAATTCTGTCTGTTTCAGCATTTGACTTATACCAATCATCCGTATATCGTCTCATTCCTTCCCTCGCCTCATAAAGCTCGTCCATCCTATCGCCCAATTTTTTGCTTGCAGCTCGAAAAAGAGACTCGGGATTCTGTTTTACGAAACAGTAATACGAAAACTCTTTAAATAGCCTAAGCTCAAACCGCATCTGAAACAGTAAGCCAATCAGAAGACACCACAGTAACCCACAGGTATCTGTCAAGTAAACCGGAAGTAGACCGGAAGTGGACCGGAAGTAAACCGGAAGTAGACCGGAAGTAGACCGGAAGTGGACCGGAAGTAAACCGGAAGTGGACCGGAAGTGGACCGGAAGTGGACCGGAAGTAACTTAGCACTTATTTTTAACTTAGCACTTCGCTTTAATTATTGAAAAATAAAATTTTAGCAAAAGTTATAGAGGGATTTTCGAAAATTAGCAATTTTGCACTATGAAAATTGGAATTTGAGCTTTGACTTTTTTTTTGCGCTTGTATTGTATCACTTTTGTAACAGTCAAAGTTCGATTTTGAGTATATTACTGTATAGGTGTACACAATAAAAGTAAACCAAAATTTCGGGGGTGGCTCAGAACGAAGCATTTACCCTACTTTATTGGACTTACAGCTTACATCTGGCTGTTTACGCCCAGATGCATGTCAACATCAACAAATTTTATTTTACTTGTAACTTTACATCAGGCTGTTTTCGCCCAGCATACATTGTAAGTATCCCAGATATATGTCAAATATTTGCAAATCTCGTTGCAAGGTTTATATCTACACGTGTGTATATCCATTTGTCCTGATACGTGCGTTGTGGTGCTGATAACGGAAGTATCCGAGGTTCAAGTTGTTACATTATGTAACAACCACAGTAACAACCTAATAATGGATCAGCAGCGAATATACTACTTCCATATTAACAGTTGCAAACTATTACATTTGGATCCGGTGTGTAGATAAACACAGTCGTCGGAGTAGAGCAGCAAGGCCGGTTCACAGCCCGAAAATGGCGCTCGGTGGCGCTCGCAGTGTTACCAACTCCTTACTTGAAAAAATCACCAAGGTTTTTGTTTTTGGGTCTAACCTAACCTCAAGCAAGGAGCTGGCAACACTGCTTGAGGCTTTTCTCGCAGTGTGGCCAACTCCTCACTTGAAAAAATCAGCAAGGTTTGTTTTTGGGTCTAACCTAACCTCAAACAAGGAGCTGGCAATATTGCTTGAGGCTTGCCTTGTAGCGTTGCCAATATCTTACTTGAAAAGTCACTATGGTTTTTATTTGGTCTAACCTAACCTAAAGCAAGGAGCTGGCAATACTGCTTGAGGCTTGTCTTGGAGTATTGCCAACATCTTACTTGAAAAGTCACCAAGGTTTTTGTTTTTGGGTCTAACCTAACCTAAAGCAAGGAGCTGGCAATACTGCTTGTGGCTTTACAGTGCATAAAGCAATTTGCCAACCTACTGGTACTTTTGCCATAGCTTTTTACAAAAAAAAAAGAGAGAAGAGAGAGAGGGAAGAGTAAAACAACCGATAGTGTTGCTAATATTTACCTACAGCTTTTTTTACTTGGCAAGGGCTTAGCCAATTTATATACTGGCGTAACATACACTGGGCAAGAGAGCCGGCAACAAATATATACTGCCGTAAAAGAGAGAGAGGGATGGATGGATGGTAGCACAGTATGTGTGTGCGTGTGTGTGTGTATAATATGTAGCATTATTAACTAGAGTGTGTTGGCAACTCGCTTATAACTAAAAAAATAGAGATGCCAATGTTGCTGTAAGATAAAGAGAGAGACTAAGCTGGCAACAGTGGTGAGCGAATACGTATTATTTCCAAGTCCCGAGCGCCAATGTATATCGTGATTTTTGCAAACCTCTCTCGCGGCAACGATGTGCCACATACACACGTACGTATTTTTTTTTATTTCTGTATTTTCATCTACTGAAGTGACTGAAGGGCAAGCTGAAAATCTGTAGTCAACTCAACCATGTAAAAACTTTGGGTGGGTGACTGCGGGAAGCCATCAATCACAGCCTATCTACAATTTTCATCGACTGTTGGGGGTGACTGAGAGGATAAGCTGAAAATCTGTGGTCAACTCAACTGTGTTGTGTGGAAACTTGGGTGGGTAACTATGGGAAACCATCAATCACACAACAGGAAGCTGTCAATCGCCTGGGTGCGACTGCAGGAAGCTGTCCATCGAGTTGATGGTATCATTACTCGACAAAAATCAAGATTATTTGTTACTGCCGGAAACTGTGCAAATTCTCAGCTTTTGGGACGGCTATGTGATTGACAGCTTCCTGCAGTTACACCCAGGCTGTGCGATGAACTCAACGATATTTTTTTCCTGGATTGCACTAAAGGGCACACAAGATTCAAATCTACTGGGTGACTACAGGAAGCAATCACTCACACAGCTGTCATAAATTCTGCACGAAACAAGTTCTACTTGTTTCCGGCAGAATACAGCTGGGCGTCAACGATATTTTTTCTAGGAAAGGGCGTTCATAGCTCGAACCAACCTTGAAAGTTTAGCTGCCGGCAGGTATAAGTTTCTATTAGAAACCTCGCGCACATCAGTTGCAGTCGAGTATTGCTACTAGATAGTCGTATAAAAGTGTACGCTATACCAAGTGGAATATCAAGTGTAATAGAAACCGAATTAGTTTGGTCTGTCAGGTGAGTACCATATTAGCATAAGTTATACGCACACAAGTCGCTTGACCAGCTATAAAACTAAAATTTATACAATTATACTACTGTTTCGTGTGTGTTAAATTGCTAGCAGCTTTTTATAAATAAATTTTATTTTTTTTTGTTATTTTTTTTACATGTGTGTGTGTTAATAATAATTGCAAGTGGCGTTAGTGAACAGAAAGTGTTGTCTTCATTAAACAACGAAATTATGCTAAACAAAAAAATATGAGCATATATAACATGCGCTTGAAAAAAAACTATTCTTCATCGCGAATAACATAAAAGCGAGGTAACAATCGGAGGGAGAGGGGCAATGATTATGATCATGTTAGTTTACTTATAGTGGATAGTATTGACGCGTGTACACTGGGCGGGATTTGTTATTTTAAGTCTATTTTATGCACGTAAGGTTAATCGGGACTGGACCTACAGTTTCAAAAACCATTTATACGGATATCGAACTTTTAATTACAAAACTATTGCAGTGCCATTGCAGAGGCTAGTGGAAGTACTGATAGATTTGATGTTTTAAATCCACTTTATACACGTAAGGTTAATCGGGACTGGACCTACAGTTTCAAAAACCATTTATACGGATAACGAACTTTTAATTACAAAACTATTACAGTACCATTGCAGAGACTAGTGGAAGTACTGATAGATTTGATGTTTTAAATCCACTTTATACACGTAAGGTTAATCGGGACTGGACCTTCAGTTTCAAAAACCACTTATACGGATATCAAACTTTCAATTACAAAACTATTACAGTACCATTGCAGAGACTAGTGGAAGTACTGATAGATTTAATGTTTTAAGTCCACTTTATGCACGTTAGGCTAATCGGGACTGGACCTTCAGTTTCAAAAACCATTTATACGGATAACGAACTTTTAATTACAAAACTATTGCAGTGCTATTGCAGAGGCTAGTAGAAGTACTGATAGATTTGATGTTTTAAATCCACTTTATACACGTAAGGTTAATCGGGACTGGACCTACAGTTTCAAAAACCACTTATACGGATATTAAACTTTTAATTACAAAACTATTGCAGTGCTATTGCAGAGGCTAGTAGAAGTACTGATAGATTTGATGTTTTAAATCCACTTTATACACGTAAGGTTAATCGGGACTGGACCTACAGTTTCAAAAACCACTTATACGGATATTAAACTTTCAATTACAAAACTATTACAGTACCATTGCAGAGGCTAGTGGAAGTACTGATAGATTTAATGTTTTAAGTCCACTTTATGCACAGTAAGGCTAATCGGGACTGGACCTACAGTTTCAAAAACCAGTTATACGGATATCGAACTTTTAATTACAAAACTATTGCAGTGCTATTGCAGAGGCTAGTAGAAGTACTGATAGATTTGATGTTTTAAGTCTATTTTATGCACAGTAAGGCTAATCGGGACTGGACCTACAGTTTCAAGAACCACTTGTGCGGATATCGAACTTCTAATTACAAAACTATTGCAGTGCTATTGCAGAGGCTAGTGGAAGTACTGATAGATTCGATGTTTTAAGTCCATTTTATGCACGTAAGGCTAATCGGGACTGGACCTACAGTTTCAAGAACCACTTGTGCGGATATCGAACTTTTGATTACAATGCTACCACTACACCATTGCAAAGACTAATGGAAGTACATAGTTATTCGAATCTAATTTATTTAAAATATTTAGTTTTTTTTTTTTTTTTTTTATACAGGCTTATTGATTTTTAAACCTAATGTTAAATAAAATCAGACAATTATATCCAAATATACTTATGGCTACAACGAGCATTCGCAAAAAATGGCTTGAGATTTTTTTTGCTACGTAAACAAAATGGTCGACATGTCAAATATGAACAGGCTATATAGATTTGAGAGATGGATAGGAAAAAATTAATTAAAATTTAATTTCATGATTACAACACGAACTTAATGATTGATTGATTGATTGATTTAGTTTATTTTAACTTCGCGTTTTGTGCCTCTTGGCTAATTTGCAAAGATGGGGATGAGTGATGAAATTGATGAAAATGGATATTCACAAACAACCATACCTGACCGGGATTTGAACCCGGGGGACCCTTGGCGTTGTAGCGCGATGTGCTAACCACTCGGCCACGGGGTCGGGCAAGTACTGGTATATACATAAACCAAAGTTACATGGTTCTAGCCCCCATAGGAGTCGAGAAAATCAATGTCTTGGAAAACGTCTTAAGACAAATATCTTAATCTTTAAGAAAGTCGACTTCCGGTATCTCAAGATGTTACTTCCGGTCTGTCAAGAAAATTTTCTTAAGACAATTATCTTAAGACGTTTTCCAAGACATTGATTTTCTCGGCTCCTAATTGAGCTAGGATGATGATTTTAGGTTTGTTGGATAGGATTCGACGAAAACTATTCGACTAGCAAATAAAATCGATTCCACCCCCTCAAGTTTCGAAAATATAGACAATTTTTTTTATTTTTTGAGAAACTTGATTTGCCGGCCTAGTTTTTACCCTATTTCGAAAATTTTAATGATATTTGATAAAAAATTGAATGTACTCTACAACCTATTGGAAACATAATTATTAGTGCTTACTGTTTTCGAGTTATTTTAAATTTAAATTTCAAGATGTAATTTCTAAGTTGTTTTGCAACTCGTAAACTATGGGTCGTAGAAAACCCATTCTTGTTTTATCTGCTATTGCCCGACAAATATTATAAACACAAATAATGTTTATTGCTTGATTTAAAAAAATAGAGATCGAAAATAACTTTGTTTTCTGAAAATAAAAAAAATGTGTGTATGGAAAAAAAATACGATTGTGTAATTTTTTATGATGTATGTTTGCATGTAAAAATAAGTATACCTGAAAGTTTTAGAATTTCAAAATAGCTATATATATATTTGCTATTATATCAGCCAAAACAATAGAATATATATAAACAAAAACATTTTCATAGTTTCACGCCTCTACTAGAATAGTCGAAAAATATACTAATGGGCAATAAAATCTGAAGTAAATTCGTGTCTAGCAAAAATAAGCTAAATAGAATTACACATGCATACAATATTTATTGTGTTTTTTTCTATCTACAATCATATTTTTCTTATATATTTTTTTTTAATTTTTTTATAGAGTTGATTAAAGCATATATTTGAGGAAGGCAACACCACCCATATATAAATAAACATACCCTGAAAAAATGCGCTCTATGAAAAGTTGCCCTGTGTGCGAAAAAAACTATATCAAGCGAACATTTTGCAAGACATTGTCGCACCTGCGCGCCAGGCAAGCATTTGGCTGCCACCGAATTATGTTCTGGATGCAATAAACACATCACAATTGCGTATGCCAAAAAACATAAGCTTACTTGTTTAAGCAAAAGTACATCTGGGGCTCAACCGTCGACCAGCTCAACCAAGAGGAAGGTAGAAGCAGCCTCCATCAATGCACCACCCGCCAAACGCGTCAAGCCTGCGATAAAAGCAGACCAGTCTGCTTTCCAGCGTTCGTTAGAGGACTTTCCTTTTATTTCGGAGGGCTCATGCGACGTGCGTAGCTTTTTGGAGAACGTGCAAGCACAAATTATTTCCGTCCTCGGCGATGCGCTTGCAACGCACTCCGTCAAATTCTACGCATCGCTACGTTGTCAGTACAAAAAGCCGTCTGATGAAATTTACAGCTTCTGCCACAACACCAAGGCGAAGACGCTGCATCTGGCGGATGTCGAAAACCTAGAGGTAATCTACAACAAGTTTGCCGAAGAGCTGCTGGCAAAGCAAGAGGAACATGAAACCGAGGGCTCGGGGGGTTCGCTGTGTGGCAAGCCTCACGAACTGCGCGTCAAACTTTCCAAGTTTATGCCTCTCTCCGCCTCCAGCTACGTCCCCTTACCATCTGCTATTAAGGATAAAAAGGCCGTCCTGAACATCCAGAACAGAGACGCCAAGTGCTTCATATGGTGTGTGCTTGCAGCGTTACACCCAGTCCACTGGAAAAACCACCCATACCGAGTTAACCACTACCTACACTACGAGCCAGAGCTGGAAGATGCGATGGCTGGGATCGACTACCCGGTGAAGGTTCGGGATATTCGCAAGTTCGAGGCCCGCACACACAACCCTCGGTTGGCCATCAACGTTTATGGCCTCACCGACAAAAATGCGGTGTACCCTATCCGGGTGAGCGACGTAGACGACGACGGTGTGCAGGAAATTCACCTTCTGCTCATCAAGGACGAGACCCACCACCATTACACCCTCATTTGCTCGCTCTCTAGGCTTGTTTCGAGCCAAACAAGCAAACACGAACACCACAAAGAAGTTTGTCGCAGGTGCTTGTCAATGTTCGACGGACGGGATCAACGCAGTTACCAACATGTTCGAGGTCCCAACATCGCTGCTGAGAAGCTCGCTAACCACAAGCTCTACTGCAATGCCAACGAACCGGGGGTGGCAGACTTGCCCGAACCTGGCGCCGTAGAGTGTTTCAAAATGCACGGTGCCATGGTAGAGCACCCCGCCATCATCATCGCGGATTTCGAAGCTTTTCTCAAACCCCTGTCCACTTGCGATCCCGATCCTGAAGTTTCTTCCACCACCCCTTACCAACTCCACGAGGCATCCAGTTTCGCATATGTTGTGGTGCGACGAGATCAACACATCGTCCCCGAGCCCTATGTGTACCGTGGTCCCGACGCAGCCAAACACTTCCTCGAGAGGATGGTTGTCGAGGCCATCGAGATAGGGAAGGTGCTGTTGACCCCCAAGTCTATGCTCCCACTGTCCCCCGACGATCAACATAGACACGAGGAGGCTACTACCTGTCCAGTGTGCACCTGTGAGTTTAGCATCAACAAGCGTAAAGTCCATCACCACGATCATTTTAACGGTAGGTACGTTGGTCCTTGGTGCAACGACTGCAACCTCTTGGCTCGGGACCCGCGCTTTATTCCTGTGTTTTTTCACAATGGCTCGGGGTACGACTTTCACCACCTGATCAAGCATCTTGGGTACGACAACATGCGAATCAACGTTCTCGCCGAGAACGAGGAGCGTTACATCAGTGTGAGCAAATGGGTTCAAATCCCAGGATTATGCTCTACCGTCGAGCTTCGCTTCCTCGACTCCCTGAGGTTCCTCTCGGCTAGCCTCGATGCCCTGGCGAAAAAGCTCAGCGACGGGCAAATGCTCATTACCTCTGCGAATTTTCCAAACTTGGACGCCAGTCTCTTCAGGCGTAAGGGGGTCTACCCCTATGAATACGTCACCGACTCTACCAAGTTCGCGGAGACGTCGCTACCTCCCCAGGCGAAGTTCTACAGTCAGCTACGAGGCTCGAACATCACCGACGAAGAATACCACCACGCCCAGTCCATGTGGCACGAACTGGGTTGTCGAACTCTCGGGGACTACCACGACGCGTACCTCAAACTTGATGTGACGCTCCTCGCCGACGTGTTCCAGGCGTTTCGTACAACTGCGAAGACCATCTACAAGCTGGACCCCGCCTACTTCTATAGTCTCCCCGGACTGGCGTGGTCAGCCATGTTTCTGGTGACGAAAGTCAGGCTTGAGCTTCTTTCGGACGTGGACATGATGCTGTTTGTAGAACGTGCCAAGCGGGGTGGAATGGTCCAGGTGTCGCAACGGCACGCGCGCGCCAACAACCATCACATGGCTACTGACTACAACTCCACCCAACCGTCAAGCTACATCATGTACACGGACGTGAATAACTTGTACGGACACTCCATGATGCAGCCACTCCCCTTTAGAGGGTTCGAGTGGACTGATCCTTCCAAATTCGACATCGAAAGCTTCGACGATTCGGAACATGGGTTCTTCGCCGAGGTGGACCTTGAGTTCTCCGAGAAGCTGCAGGATTTGTTCTGCGATCTCCCCCCTGCACCCGAGTTCAAGTGTCTACCCGATTCCAACCAGAAGAAGCTCGTCATGGATTTCGAACCCAAGAAGAATTACGTCCTGCACTACCAGAATCTCCGGTGGTTGATGCGGCGAGGGGTCACAGTCCACGCAGTTCACCGCATCCTCAAGTTCGAGCATTCTCCATGGTTGCGTCCATATATTGAAGTCAACACTGAATACCGCACCGCAGCTACGTCCGAGCTTGATAAGGATTTCTTCAAGCTCATGAATAATGCGGTGTTTGGCAAGACCATGGAGAATGTACGGAATTATGTGGACGAGGTGACGAGGAAAGAGCGATGTCGTCAGCTTGTTGCAAGTCCATTGTTCAAGTCTCGAACAATCTACAACGAGCAGCTGGCTCTGATTCACATGAAGCAAGGTGTGGTGAAGCTCAACAAGCCCATCTACGTTGGAGCCACTGTTCTGGATCTGAGCAAGCTCCACATGTTCGAGACGTACTACGACACATTACGTCCACACTACGACCACAACATCTCGCTTCTCTACACGGACACGGACAGCTTGGTGTACCACGTTCGCACAGCCGACGCATACGGGGATATAGCCACAGCTCCATCTTTGGTTAACCTCTTCGACACCTCGGGCTATCCCCAGCCGAACCAGTACGGAATCCTGGCCCGCAACAAAAAGGTGCCTGGCAAACTCAAAGACGAGAAGGACGGAGACGTGATTCTCGAGTTTGCAGCTCTTCGTGCCAAGGCCTATACCATCAAAGCCGAGGGCAGTGTTACCAAGAAGGCCAAGGGTGTCGGCAGACAGGTGGTTCGGGAGCATCTCACATTCGAGGACTTCGTGGATTGCCTCAAGACCGGGTCGTCGGTTCTAAGAGCAGAACAGCGTATCCAGAGTGTCGACCATGTGTTAACCACCAACAAAGTGAGGAAGATTGCCCTGGATCCCAACGACGACAAGAGGTGCGTTCTCCAATGTGGAATCCACACACTGCCGTGGGGGCACTATCGCTTAGCAGAAAGCAAAACCTGCAACATGTGCCCATCTTCAACAGAAGATTCATAAAAACAAAACAAAAAAAAACAAAACAAAAAAAAACAAAAAAAAAACACTGATTGTTATTACAAAAAACTTTGACCGTATTTTAAATAACCAGCATAATATGAATCTCTTTGGTTTCCGAAAACAAACCAACATGGAGACTGTACACCGCGCGACGACAGATCATGAATTTCTACCTTCCATGTTAACTAAACTCAACGGTCTACTGATTGTTCACCTTAACAGCATTTGGACGAAATTGGATGACGATGTGGGCAAGATGTTTTACGTCTTCAACAACAATTTACATTTTTACAAAATTCCGATCGAAGGAAAACTTCAAATCACCGTGAATCCGGAAAACGTAGGCGAAATCAAAATATCTACCGGCAAGAACATTTTTCGAATCAAGCACGACAAGATGCTTTCTAACATTACGTACGATGTTTCCGCAGGAGATTACCTGTACGTCGAACTCCTAGGAGATTACGACAAACTCATTCCTCTCTTCGTAGAATTGCGAATCGTCTATCCTATTATAAATAACCATTAACCAAAATGCCTAACGACATTTTCGGCAACACTAAACGTGTAGACCATGCAGAAGAGATTCTTATGTTGGATGTCCGAATTAAAAAGTTGAGGAGCGATTTGATCGCTTTGCAGGAGACCTTAAACAAAAGTTTAGAGTCTGAGATCGCTACGCTCCAAACGCAATGTCTCGACCCTATTTTGAAAATCGATTCCGAACTGAAAACGCTCATAAAAAATTATGTTGACGTACCTTCTTACGACAACGTTCAAAATATACAGTTGAGCGTGGATAAGCTTCAAAATGATTTGGCCAAATTACAGCAATTTCAATCGAAAAATGAAGATTTGG